>NC_136929.1:66371931-66974000 GCF_949752795.1 Hyperoodon ampullatus
TTTTTTCACTTTTTCGTAGTAGCAATTTTTACTGTGTACATTTCATTAAAAAACATTTCTGGAGGACTTATTGATTGTGCCACAGCAGCTTAAGTGCTGGGGTGATGCAAAAGAAAGTAGCTATTTTGTGGAAGAGGGATGCAACCTGTACTATATTTCAGAATCCTGAGCTGGCACTGTGGGGACACGTTAGAGAAGTATCCAACTAAATATAAGGAAGCACTTCATAACCACAGGGGAGCAGGTTGAATTGTAAGGTAGTAAGTTACCCATCACTGGGCATGTTAAAGTAGAGACTGGGTTAAATAAAAGCAGTGATGTTCAAACTTTTAAAACAATGGAATCCTTAGCTGTTATCCATCTGCCAATAAGCTTCTCCCTAATGTCTTTTTTGAACTCATGAACTACCCCACCAATTACTGAACATAACCCTTAAAGATGGTCTCTCTGTCTCTGTCTCTTTGAGTTATTAGAACTAGCATTTAAACCTGCATTGAACTGGGGGTCATTCAAACCCTTCAATTCTAACACTGTATGCTTATAAAAATTCTATTTTAGTGAATTTCTTTGTTTCACTTGAAGCTGATTTCCAAGGAGATTTTAAATGGAGCATAGGGCTATAAAGAATGCACAGAAGTGTTGAGAACATGGATGATGATGGTGAGAATTTTGAGTTAGTCACTTCCAGAATTTGTAGAATGTGACCGTCAACTATTTTGAACAGGGAAGAGACTTGGCAACCAATAAGCATGGTTAAACCAAAGATGTACTTACTTAAGTAGTACAGAGATAGCAACAGCTTTCTTTATCTTATTTAGCATTTCAACCTCAAAGAAATTTACCGTATTAAACTTTTTTCTGGGATATGGGGTTGGGAAGGGTTTTGGAAGGCCTTGTGATTTTCTTGTATTACTTACAACTGCTTTTTGAGCCCTACTCATCTTGTATCTTTGCTCTTCCTCAGAATCCTACTACTATAAATAAAAGTCAATTTTCAAATCAAGTTATGTCCCTTGTGATAAAGGAGATAATATTGGTTTGTAAGTTTTTTAGGGAAAATTTTTTTTTTTTAAATCAGATCAGTGAAAATGCCTGGAGAAGTTCTAGAAAAATGGTAGAGCCAGAAAATGTCCATTAAATGACAATTTTTTTACATGGAGGGAACCTGCCGGTTGCTGATCAAGCTGCAGTAGTGTATCTTGGCCCTCTAATCCTTCGTGCTTTTCCTGTAATGTACCTTTAGATACAGTCATGTAATTTGGAATACTCATACTCAGGTTAGAATATTTTAGTCCTGCTTGTATCTGTTATTCTTTATCAGTATATTTTAGAATCTTGATCAGTCATTGAATTTATGATGACCTTGACAATAAATTCTTTTGAAATAAACTATTCTGTGCCAAATACATAAGGTAAGATGCTTTGATATTTACTGCACCTTTGTATAAAGCTAGGGACTTAGAGAAGCATCTTTTGATTAGTGTATTGGTGCTTATTGTTTACAATTGCCTGACAATTTTCCTCTTAAATATATGGTATGATTTTCTCTTGTTTCTAGCTCTGAATCTCTAAGAAATGACATTGGGCTTGAATTAAAGGCTCCGTTGTCAAATTTCGAGAAAAACAGAAAGATTTATCTTCCTCACTCAAGCAAGGAAAAACTGAGAAGGTGAATTTTGATACAGCCCCCTTTTTAGCATCATTCCTTTGTAGGAAGAAATTGCTTCCATGAATTTCATAATTTTTTATAATACTGTCAAAAGTCGGTGTGAAACTAGTAAATCTGGCAGCTGGGGAAGATCTGGAACTGGTCCCTGCGATACGCGCTACTCATCATTCATTTAGTCATTCAGCAAGTAGCTGTGAGTGTCTAATATGCCAGAATATGATTCGAGAACTGAGGTAAAAAATAAATTGTTGCCTTCAAGCAGGTCTTAGTCTAGTGCTTAGACAGACTTCTAAATAGGCTCTTAAATAGGAAATTATGTTTTAATAAATATCATGATAGAAAAGAACACGCAGTAGGACACTAGGAAAGTTACCTAAGACAGAATGAGGAGGCAGAAAGGCTTTCTTGAGAAGACGATAGCTAAATTGAGCTTTAAACAAAAATTGGTTTAGTTTGGTTTAGAAATCAGTGAAGGATGTTTCATATGGCAGGAGTAGCAGGTACAGAGGCCGGCAGTGTAAGAAAGTACAGTGAATTTGTGGAACTGCAGGTATTTTCATAGAGTTGGCCATAAGGGTGCGAGTGGGAAGGGGCAAGAGATGAGAGGTAGTAGGTAAGGGCTGGGTATGTCCTGTTAAGGAATCTGAATTTCATCCTGACCTGTTCATCCTGCACTAAAGGATTTTAGCAAAGGTGTGATATGATAAGATCTGTACCTTAGAATGAACACTTGAGCAGGATGTTAGGGGGTGAATTGAATCTGGAGGCCAGGGGAGTCTGTAATAAGAAATGATGAAATCCTGAACTGTGGTGTTAGAAATGGGATAGTGAGAAGTGAGCCAATTCTAAGTATATGAAAGAGGTAGAATCAGCGTGAATGTGGCTGAAGGAGAAGTCAGGTGTAACTTCCAAGTTGGTGGTGGAGCCGTCGACTGACTGGGAGGTACAGTGGAATGCAGGCTGGGAGTGGGAGGTGAGTTTTGCTCTTGCTGAGTTTATGTGGAGCTTCCCAGTAAGGGATTGGCCCTTAGGTTCTAGAGAAGATCCAGGCTAGAAACAGGGATTTGAGAACTATCAGGATACAGCAGCTATTTGAAGCGGTGGATGCAGGATGGATATAATGACTTTGAAAAGCGTGTAGGGAAGAGACGAGTGGGGAAGAGGACCTTGGGGAAAACCTCAATATTTAAGGTCCAGGCAGCCAAGAAGAGATCAGGGGAAAAAGAGTTTCTAGGAAGATAAGAAGAAGACCAGGAGGGAGTGGTATTGAGGAGAACAGGGGAGGAGAGAGTTTCCTAAAGGAGGGAGTGTTCAGGAATATCGCATGACACAGAGATTAAGTAAGGGAAGAACTGACAGTTGACTGTGTTTAGCAAAACCTAAATGTCACTGACCTTGGCAAAAATAATTCCCTGGGCATGGTTAGGGAAGAAGTGCCATTGCAGAAAGATGGAGAATGAAAGGTGGGAATGCAGATGAAAGGAAGGAGAAAAGGAGGGTGTGTGGTCTATAAAAGGGAATTTAGGGGAAAATGAGAAATTCTGATAAGGCTGGGCCAGACTTGAATATGTTCATATTTATCTTCCAAAAGAAGACAGCTGGAAGAGAGACAGGGGTCTTAAAGATACTCATGTTTTGGTTATCTGTGGCTGCTTAAAAAATGAAACTGAAGTTTATTGGCTTGATACATGGTTTTATGGGTTAGCAGTTTGAGCAGGACTCAGCTAGGCAATTCTTCTGCCTATGTGACATTAACTGGGGTTACTTGGTAGCATTCAGCTGGAGGATGGTCTAGTCAGGCGGGTCTGGGGCCTTTGCAGGGATGGCTGAAAGGCTGAACGCAGCCGGGGCTCCCCAGCCTGCTAGTCTCAGGGTTGTCAGACTTCTTCCATGGCAGCCCAGGGCTCCTAGAGAGAGTATTCCAGGGGGCAGGAAGAAGAAGCTGCGCTCTCACACGGCCTGGGACCAGAAACTGGCCCAGTGCCACTTCTACCATGTGCTCTTGGTCAGAGCAGTCACAGAGCCTACCCGGGCCTAAGGGAAGGGTATATAGACCCCACCTCTCAATGGGAGGAACGTCAAAGAATTTTAGTTCCCTTCAGGCAGTGAGGGGCCCTGGCGATGGATTTACATCCCTGAGGAGGCAGAAGGCTTTGGCATCTAGAACCAGGTGGAAGAGCACCTCTTCTACTGAAAATGGAGAGACGGGGTTAAAGCTAAGTGTGGACAAAGATGAGTCTTTTTGTTTGTTTGTTTTTCTCGTGCCCTGTGTTCTCTGCCTTCCCCAGCCGCCCCCTTCTGGAGTGTTTGTGTTCTCCCAGCTGGTGCCTGGGCTGGACTTTTTTTTTTTTTAACATCTTTATTGGAGTATAATTGCTTTACAATGGTGTGTTAGTTTCTGCTTTATAACAAAGTGAATCAGCCATACCTATACATATATGATGCAAGAGGGAAAAGATGAGTCTTTTGATGGGGCCAGAAAGGAGGAGGAAGTTGATCAAGTTCTGCCGAATGGCCTCCATCGTCTGCTGAAGATTAGTGGGAAAGTGGTGTGGTTTGGGGCTTGATGATGTGGGCTGGTAGATGGGCTAGTCTGGTCCAAAAGGCCTTCACTCATGTCTGCTGCTTTAGCCAAGAGGAGACTTAGGGCCTGCTGGCCAGGCTATCCTATAGAGTTCACTAATCTGCAGTGAAGTGAGAAAAATACAGTGCAATGAGTATTTTTAAAGCTATATTTTATATAACATATTCTAAGATTGTGTTTTCCATACTTTATTTGATGTTAAAATCATGGTGATATTAGTAAATGGTTACAACAAAATGTTATTGGGAGATGGTACCTTTCTTTCATTATTTTTCACGTCCGAATCGAATGTTGGCAATCCTTTATTGGTCCCCCAAAGTTCTGTGTTGTTTTTCTTTTTTAATTTTAGTGGTTGATGAAAACTAAAATCTGACAACCACTAGTCTAGAGGACCACAAAGATGGCTTGGGGGGTGTCCTCCCCTGTTGCATTATTTAAAGGGCTAGAAATCTTTGTTTCCCAGAAAGAAAAGCTGTAACCAGGAACTGACCCCTCCACTTAGAGATTTGCTTGGGAGATACCAGAAAGTAACAATCCGTCCCTTATTACTTTATACCATTTCCTTTTCTTAACCCTTCTGATTATGCCTGTGAATCATAAAATAGATGCTTCTAGTCTATTTCTCTTCCTTTTTCTCCTCCTCCTCCCAATCAGCTGCTTTACTTATGGTTTTGCCTTTTTTGCTTTGTTTTGCTCTTTTTTGTTTTTAAGCAGCATAGGTAACATATTTGCTAATGTTGAGGAAATAATGATCCCAGCTGATAGCTTTGAATATTTGCATTTGGGAATTTCTTTTTAAAACAACTCTACCATCTCTGTTTTTTTTATTAGAACAGATTAATAAAAATTGGCTAATTCTAATATTCTTGATGAAATCCCTTTCATTACACATGTTTTAAATATATAAATATGTCTTTATCTTGGTAAGGTGTATACTTTGCAGTGAGATACCCTCATTTTGTTTGTGTATCTGTGAGTCCAAAATCGTGGTGGTTTAATCATTTTCAGGATGTCACTCACTTGAAGTGAAAGTGAGTTTTGCTGTAGTTTCTCACAAATGAAGGCTTTTCCAGAGCTGGTCAAGTCTTAGAAATTTAAGGAAGGTAGAATAGGAAGTTCTCAGAGGGTCTTAAGTCATATGTGGCCAAGAGACCTCTCTCTGTGAGTTCTTGATTGCTTGAGACACATTTGTACAGAGGAGAGACCAAGGATGTAGTTTGGACCAAGACCTTTGGCTTTAAATGCCATTCAGCCTCTTAGAATCACTTTTAGCTGGTTCTTTCCCTGATTTATTTGGACTGGGTCATAACCAAGCTGGCTTCTATGGTAGATGACAAAAACAAAACACATTTTGCCTGTTGTTGCCTATTGCTGCTTCCATACACAAAGGAAAAAGAAAACAGCAGGACCCTATGGGGCCCCTGAGCTGGGTATCCTACTTTTCTGAGCCAACATTAACATCCTTCAAAAAGGTTCTCTAACACCGTATACAAAAATAAACTCAAAATGGTTTAAAGGCCTAAATGTAAGACTGGATACTACAAAACTCCTAGAGGAGAACATAGGCCGAACACTCTTTGTAAATCACATAAATCACAGCATTAGTTTTTAGTAAATTGCAGCATTAGTTTTTTGGGATCCGTCTCCTAGAGTAATGGAAATAAAACCAAAAATAAACAAATGGGACCTAATTAAACTTAAAAGCTTTTGCACAGCAAAGGAAACCATATACAAAATGAATAGACCACCTATGGACTGAGAGAAAATATTTGCAGATGATGCTACTGACAAGGGGTTAGTTTCCAAAATATACAAACAGCTCATACAGCTTAATATCAAAAAAACAAACAACCCAATCAAAAACTGGACAGAAGATCTAAATAGACATTTCTCCAAAGAAGACATAACAGATGGCCAGCGGGCACATGAAAAGATGCTCAACATCCCTAATTATTAGAGAAATGCAGATCAAAACTACAATGAGGTATCACCTCACACCAGTCAGAGTGGCCGTCATTAAAAAGTTTATAAACAATAAATGCTGGAGAGGGCGTGGTGAAAAAAGAAACCCTCTTACACTGTTGGTGGGAATGTAAGTTGGTGCAGCCACTATGGAGAACAGTGTGGAGGTTCCAGCAATCCCATTCCTGGGCATATATCTGGAGAAAACTCTACTCTGAAAATATACATGCACGCCAGTGTTCGTAGCAGCACTATATACAATAGCCAAGACATGCAAGCAACCTAAATTTTCATAGTATAATTCACCACATTAAACACAATAAAGATGAATGGATAAAGAAGATGTGGTGTGTGTGTGTGTGTGTGTGTGTGTGTGTGTGTGTGTGTGTGTGTGGTGGAATATTACTCAGCTATAAAAAAGAGTGAAATAATGCCATTTGCAGCAGCATGGATGGTCCTAGAGATTATCATATAAAGTGAAGTAAATCAGATAAAGACAGATATGATATTACTTATATGTGGAATCTAAAATAATGATACAAATGAACTTATTTACAAATCAGAAATAGACTCACAGGCTTAGAAAACAAACTTATGGTTACCAAAGGGGATAGTGGAGAGGGGGAGAGATAACTTAGGAGTTTGGGATTAACAAACTGTGTCTTCTTTTAGTCTAAAATTAGATGACAATATCAGATTAAAATATCTGTAACTGTTGGTTCTTTTAACTCAAATTTTAGGGGTTTTTTTTGGAGGTGGAGTAAAACAGGCTCTTCACTGTCTACAAAGTTATTTATGAGTTGCAAAAATTCTCTATGTTTTTCTCTGTATTACCATGTTTTTCTCCTGTACTCTTCCATTCATCTTGACTGCCACAATCAGACAGAAAGTACAAGAACACTTTGCTTTTGCACCTGTAGTGAAAACCTTAGCAGCAGACATAATCATTCCAGGCCTGTCAGATAAATACATACTTTTGGTATTTAAAATGTTCAACTTATTAGAATGATATAATAATCACAAGTAGCGAGTGATTATGTATTTGAAGTAAAAATTCACAAAATTAAAGGGACAGATATTGTATTTGAAGCAAATATTCACAAAATTAAAGGGACATATTGACAAGCATTGTTGGAGATTTCACATCCCTCTCTCAGCAATTGATACAACAGCTGGACACCAAAAATCTGTCATATATAGAAGGTGTGAGCCCTGTTAACCAGCTTGATCTGGTAGATGTTTGTAACACACCATACCCAGCACGGCAGCGGAATACCCATTCTTTTCAAAGGCATATGGTACATTCACTTAGATAAACTGTATGTCGGGGGGGTATAGTACATTTCAATACATTTTAAAAAGTTGAATTCACAAGGAGTATGTTCCTTGACTACAATTAAGTTAAATTAGAAGCCAGTAAGAATTTGATATAAAGAAAAACCTCAAATATCTGGAAATTTAAGAACACACTCCTAAATAATCCATGGGTAAAAGAAAATAATCACAAGAAAAATTAGAAAATATTGCAAATTGGATGATTATGATAACAGAATATTTCAAAATCTGTGAGATGCAGTTAAAGCAAAGCTTATGGCAAACATTAATGGCTTTATTTTTTTAAAGTCTTTATTGATTTTGTTACAATATTGCTTCTGTCTTATGTTTGGTTTTTCGGCTGCAAGGCATGTGGGGTCTTAGTTCTCCGACCAGGGATTGAACCCGCACCCCCTGCTTTGGGAGTCAAAGTCTTAACCACTGGATTGCCAGGGATGTCCCAACACTAGGGCTTTAAATGCTTATATTAGGAAAGGCAAAAGATCTAAAAATCAATGACCTAAGGGTCCATTTTAAGGGGCTAGAAAAAGTAAAATGAAGTAAATCCAAAGTAAACAGAAAGGGGAGGGAGGCGGGCAGGTGAGGAGAGAGAGAAAACATTTTACCAATATCATGAATGAAAGAGGAATTACCTCTACATATCCAATAAACATATAATATAAAAGGGTATATTTTAAATAATTTTATGCCAATAAGTTCAACAACTTAGGTGAAATGGACAAATTTTTGAAAAACACAATTTACCAAAATTGATACTAGATGAAGCAGAAGACCTGAATAGCCCTCTATACTAAAGAAATTGAACTTACTAAAAAGCAGAAAAGTACCAAAGAGAAAACGCCAAACTCAGATGGTTTTACTGATGAATTCTGTGAAAAATCTAAAGAAGAGGTAATACCAGTCTTAATTTTACAGAAAATGGAGGGAGAACAGTTCCTAACCCATTTCATGATGCCAACATAACCCTAAACCTGATAAAGATATTATAAAAAAAGAAAATTACAGACCAGTATCTCTCATGAACAGAGACATAAAAATACTTAACATAATTTTAACAAATTGAATGAAGTAATAGATAAAGGTATAATGTGTCATGACCACACTGGGTTTATCCTAGAAAAGCAAAGCTGATGTAACATTCAAAAATCAATCGATATAATTCACCACATTAAACACAATGAAGGAGAAAACAATAGATTAACAGATTCTGAAAACTTATTTGACAACATAAGATTAAAAGACAAATAAAAAACCAACCTTCCAGCAAAATAGGTATGGAAGAGAATTTCCTGAATCTGCTAAAGGGCATCTATGAAAAACCTATAGCTAACATTGTATTTAATGATGAGATTTTGACCATTTGTTCCTTAAAAAGATCTGGAACAAAGTAAGGTTGCCTATTCTTAGAAAGAAAGAAACAAAACTCTCTTATTTATAGATGGCATGATTGTTTATGTATAAAGTCCTAAGATACCTACAAAATAACTACTAGAACCAAAAGATGAATATAGCAAGGTCATAGGACATAAGGTCAGTGTACAAAAATCAATTGTATTTTTCTATATTAGCAGTGAACAATTGGAAAATGAAAAATAATACTTATATTGAAAATAGAGTTAAAAAGCCTTAGAATACTTAGGAACAAAAATATATAAAAGACATAATATCTGTACAGAGGTCACTCAAAATATTGCAGTGATAAACTAAAGAAAAACTAAATCATGCATTATACATAATTATGAATTAAAAGATTTATATTATTAAGATGTCAGTTCTTGGGAATTCCCTGGTGGCGCAGTGGTTAAGAATCTGCCTGACAATGCATGGGACAGGTCTGATCCCTGGTCCAGGGAGATCCTGCATGCCGTGGAGCAACTAAGCCCGTGCACCACAACTACTGAGCCTGTGCTGTAGAGCCCGCAAGCCACAGCTACTGAGCCTGCAGGCCTAGAGCCCATGCTCCACAGCAAGGGAAGCCACCACAATGAGAAGCACGTGCATGGCAACAAAGATTAGCCCCTGCTTGCCGAAACTAGAGAAAGCCTGTGTGCAGCAAAGGCCCAATGCAGCCAAAAAATAAATAAAATAATTAAATTTACTGAAAAAAAAGAAAAAAGATGTCAGCTCTCGCTAAATTGAAATATAACTTTATTTAAATCTAAACAATAATTCAAATAGACTTTTTTGGGTAAAAATTGACAGTCTAATTCAAAACTGTGGAAAGGACTGTGAATATAAAAGGACTTAGAATAAAGCAATCCTGAAAAAGTACAACAAAGTTGGAGCACTTAAGCTATCTGACTTCAGGATTTAGCATACAGCTACATTAATCAGCATTTTACTAACATGAAGGTTGACCAGTAGATAATAAAACACAATAGCCCACACATTGCAGTCACTTGATTTTCAACAAATCACCAGGGCAAACAACTTGGGAAACAAAAGTCTTTTCTATAAATGGTGCTGGAACAACAGGATATCCATATGAAAAAACAATGAAACTTGACCCCTTCCTCATACCATATAAAAATTAATTCAACATGAAGTATAGACAGGGCTATCGTATAAAGCTAAAACTATAAAGCTTCTAGAATAGGACTGTTCAGTAGAACTTTCTGCAGTGTTAGAAATGGCCTATATCTGCTGTCCAGTAAGGTAGCTGCTAGTCATATTATTGAGTATTTGAAATGTGGGTATTGCGACTTAGGAAATGAATTCAAATTTTTGTTTAATTTTTAACTAATTCATATTTAAATAGACTCGTGGCTTATGGCTACTGTACTGAACACTACAGTTCTAGAAGAAAGCATAGGAGAATGTTTTCGCTAGCTGAGGGTGGGCGGCTGTACCTTATGACACAGAAAGCAATAACTATAACAGAAAGAGTAGATGAATTAGATCATCAAAATTTACAGCTTTTTCTTTCGTAAGACATCACTAAGAAAATAAATAGGCAGACTACAGACTGGGAGAAAATATTTGCAAAACAAATATATTGACAAAATACTGATATTAGGATATACAAAGAACTCTTAAAGTTCAATAATAGAGAGAACTACAGTCCAATTAAAATGGAGGTAAAGTATTCAAACAGACACTTCACAAAGGAAGGTAATACACAAGCCCAATAAGCAGCAGAAAAAATGCTCAACATACTTTGTTGTCATGGAAATGCAAATTAAAGCATGAGATACTACCACATATACCTCTGAAAAGCCAATACTTTAAAATTAAAACTGACAGTATTAAATGCTATCCAAGATGTGGAACAACAGGAATTCTCATACATTGATGGTGGGAGGGTAAATTGGTACTGTTTGGGGGAAAGTTCTGCTAGTTTCTTCTAAATTTGTAAAATAACCCTTCAATTCTATTCCTAGACATTTACCTAAGAGAAATAAAAACATACGTTCACAAAAAGATGTACAGAAGATCTTGCAGTTTTATTCATAATGATAAAAATAAGAAACAGCCAAAGTGCAGATCGATAAGAGAATGGATAAATAAGCTGTGGCATATTTATACTATGGAATACTATTACTCAATAAAAAGGAAAAAAGCAGCCCCATGGATAAATCTCAAAAACATTATGCAAGTGAAAGAAACCTTACATAAAAGGACACGTGCTGTGAGATTTGATTTATACGTAGTTTAAGGAGAGACGAGTAATGTGAGACAGAAAAATATCAGAAATGTGGTTGCCTCTTATGGGGGATGAGACTGACCAAGATGGAACATAAGGAACTTTCTGGGGTTATGAGAATGTTGATTAGGTAGTTTGTGTCACACAGTTTTGTACGTTTGTCAAAACTCGTAGAATTGTACCCTTAAGATTGGTGCATTTTATTTTATGTAACTTTTACCCGAAAATAAAATAATTTGAACTGTAGCTATATGTTTAGGGGTTTAGTGTACTGAAGTCTACAACTTACTTTGAAATGCTTCAGTGCAATAAAATAGGTTGATGTATATGGCCAGTGGGATGATTCATATATGACAAAGCATAGACAGTAAGTGTTCACCATAGACTCTAGGTAGTGGGTATATAAGTGTTCCCTGTACAAATTCTTAATTCTTTCAACTTTTCAGAATTATGAAATCTTAATTCTGTCGATCTTCCTGTATGTTTGAACATTTTCCTAATGAATGTTGGAAAAATGTTTAATATGACCTTTCATTATAAAAATGATATATGCCCCACAAAGATATTTGGAAAATGTAGAAAATTAAAGGAAGAAATAATATTTTCTATAGCCCAACTATCCAGATTACTTGACGCTTTTGCTTTGTCTTTTTTTTTTTTGCCTTATTTTTTCCTTAATGGCTATGATCATATTTTACATGCTGTCCTATATCTTATACTTGTCTCCTATAGAAATATCCTATTTTTTCCCCAGTAAGCTTTATAACATATTTCCACTGCCAGATAGTATTCTACTGAGCTTACTTAAGCATCCACTTATTTTGTGTGTTTAAATTGTTTTTCCTGTTTTACTGATAGACTAATGGATGTCATTTTACAGGAAGTTTGTTCTGTGTTTGAGATCCTTGTAAGTGAAAGTACCATGTGGAAGGGTATATGAAGTTTCAGAGCCCATCATACACATGTCAAATTGTTGACTCTTCTATCCCTTTTACAGAGTGATGCCTGAGACATCTCCACAGAATCTCCAAAGCTCCTCAAAGCCCAATTAAAATACCACCCACTGATCTGGAATATTTGAGTTATTCACTGGCTATGTGACAAAGTGGATTTTTAAAAAAATCCATTTATTTTTGTCATTCTAAGGTTCAGAGAGGTTTAGTAACTTGCCAGAGGTCCCAGCTAGTAATGGGCAGAGCCACCCTTTGAGCCCATACATGTAAAGACAGTATTCAGAGCAAAACATGCTTAAGAATGCTTATTAACTGAACACACGGGTAACTGAAGGTCACAAAGGCTGAGATCAATTTAGAGTTACATTTCCTATGTATTTCCCTTCAGAACTGTGAAAGACTTAGGTTAGTTTCTTTCTGATATGAGCCTGGATGACGTTCTCATTTGCATATTGGTTTATTTGTTCTGTCCATCTACCTACCTCATGTAAAGGAAGCAGGCTTCTGCTTTTCCTTTGGCTCAGAACACAGGTGAAGCCCATGTATTCTAAGTTGCTAATTGTGTATCATTGGAGATGTGGTCCAGGTCAGAGTGACATGAATATCCTGAGTACTCTTTGCCTTCCAGGCTTCTAGTGTGAATCACAAAAGGTTTTATGTGTATGGTGTGTGATCCTCTCCTCTGAGGGATGCGTGCCTGTAGGTTTCCATAGGCAGCAGGGGTGTTCTCTGGCGTCCTCAGCGTCTGGGCCTCCTGCACACTCACGGGGAAGAGTGAGCTGGGCTGCCATCAGCACAGACACTGTACTCGACAGCAGTGTGAGCCGTGCCCCAGAAAGCTGTGATTCCAGGGGCTGTGGAGACTGCTGGCTTGTGGGGACATGGCCCTCCTCTAAAACGGAGACTAGAAAGGCAGGGGCCGGTTCCTTTATAAACAAACCGAGAGGAGGGATTGGTTGTCCTTGTGCACAAGGAAGAAAACAGACTAATTTTTCCTTATTTATTACACTTCTCTGCTCAGAGAACGAATCAAGTATTGCTGTGAGCAGCTGCGTACCCTGTTGCCATATGTGAAGGGGAGAAAGAATGATGCAGCTTCCATTCTCGAGGCAACAGTTGACTACATGAAGTATGTCCGGGACAGAATCCCTCTAGCCGTCATGGGCCAGGTAGTCGACTCTCAAGCCCTTGAATTTTATTCTCGCAGACAGTGCTTTAATGCTACAGTTTTATTTCTTTTATTTTTTATAGTTAGAAATGTGTGTGTGTGTGTGTGTATATACGAAAAAAATCTATAGCTAGAGCTATCTAAGTAGATCTCAATCTCTTTCTCTCTTCATTTCTTAGATTACAGAATTACTTCAGAGCAATAGCAGGTTTTGTAAGATACAACAAATGCCCATCCAGCTATCCGCCCCAGGCACGATTATGGCACAAAGGTATGATCATCTGAATCTTGTGAATCTGAGGTGGCCTTGTTATTTTCCACTGGTACTAATGCTAGAAATGAGACAGGCACTGAACCCACCCATAATGAGAACTAAATGGTACTGATGAACCTAGTTGCAGGGCAGGAGGTAGACATAGAGAATGGACTTGATGACGTGGGCTGGGAGGGCGAAGCTGGGGCAAAGTGAGAGTAGCATCGACGTATATACACTACCGAATGTAAAATAGTTGGCTGGTGGGAAGCAGCTGCATAGCACAGGGAGATCAGCTCGGTGCTTTGTGATGACCTAGAGGGGTGGGATAGAGAGGGTGGGAGGGAGGCTCAAGAGGGAGGGGTTATGGGGACATATGTATGCACATGGCTGATTCACTTTGTTGTGCAACAGAAACTAACACGGTATTGTGAAGCAATTATATTCCAATAAAGATCTATTAAAAAAAAAGAATCAGTAAACTTTTCCCATTGCTGATGTGTATCATTTAATTACAGTGATAAAATATGTAATATTCTCAGGCCCATGATCCTTTCATTGTTTGACCCACTCTTTCTTCTTTTGTTGTTTCTTAAAATGGGGCTTTACGAGTAGTGCCTGTGGTGATTGACAATGCAGTCAGGACGCGATAGATTCTAGCATTCCTCTGTCACCAGGGCAGTCCAGCCCCATTTTCAGATGGGAGTCCTTAAAGACATTTCTAGTTTAACAGGTGACGTGCCAAATGAATGCTTCCTTATTTAAATTGATTAGAATGTGTACACCAAGAAAAACTCTAAAGGAAAAGTAAACCATTCCTCCATATCCTAAAGAACCATCGTGAGTCCTCTTCTACAGTTTGTTCTTATATTTAATCCAGAGCGTAGGCTCTGTCTGTGCTTTTTAGAACTTGAATGTAAGAAGAGCAGTTCAACTCAGCAATGTTCATATCATCTTCCCTGAGAAATGCCTAAAGAATGTTTTGTTTCTTTAAGAGAAAACAGTGTGTTGACAAGCACTTATTCACCTGTGAGAGGGATCAGATTCCTGGCTAATAAGCGCTTGAACATGTACTCTGTTCCTGCCTCCGGGGCTCCCTTGGATGAAGCTGTGAGAGGTGAGCTCCGCCCACCGCCCTGTGCGGCCGGCTGTAGTGTGCATGGGCCCGCCTGTGTGTCCTGCTCACCCTGGGCCTTCTGTGCAGGCACTGCCGTAACCAGGGGATGGAGCGTAGCTGGAAGATCACACCCTGAATCCTTTGGTGCTGTCTGCTTGAAAGACATGGCTGGCCACTGGCATTTAAATAGTGTTACCCCAGAAAGTGGGCTGAAATTGAACTCTCATTACCAGAAATCTCATCTTAATGATAGATGATGAGCACACTGATGACTGTATTATTGAACAGAATCTAAAGGGAGGGAAGTATTCATATTAATTCAGTGCTAACAGTGTACAGGCAGACCTCAGAAATATCGTGAGTCCTGTTCCAGACCACTGCAATAAAGCGAATATTGCAATAGAGTCACACATATTTTGGTTTCTCAGTGCATATAAAAGTTATGTTTACACTCTGTCGTAGTCTACTAAGTATGCAATACATATGTCTCAAATATTAATGTCCATGCCTTGATTTTAAAATATGTTATTGCTTTAAAATGCTAGCCGTCATCTGAGCCTCCAGCAAGTAGTAGTTGTGACATCAAAGATCACTGATCACAGATCACCGTAACAAATACGCTGATAATGAAAAGGTTTAAGATGTTGTGGGAATTAGCAACATGTGACACAGAGACATTAAGGGAGCAAATGCTGTTGGAAAAACGGCACCAATAGACTTACTTGATGTAGGGTTGCCACACACCTTCAATTTGTAAAAAACAGAGTGTCTGCAAAGTGCAATAAAACAAGGTCTGCCTGTACTGAGCATTTAACATATTAATTGATTTACCTCCTTTGTGTCTTTGCTTAATTGTCACCTTCTCAGTGAGTCTTTCTCAACCACCCAGTTAAAACCGCACACTCCTTCTCAGCATCACATAATACGTGGGACTCCTTATCCACTCTCTCTGCTATATTTTTCTTCATAGCACTGTTCTCCTTCTAATATTCTTTTCTTGCCTATTTTTTTATTGCCTGTCTTCTGCCACTAGAATATCAACTCCACAAGGACAGGGATTTTTTTTTTTTTTTTTTTGCCTCTTTTGTTCATTGCTGTATTTCTAGTACCTAGAACAATGACCAGCTCACAGTAGGTGATCAAGAAACATTCATTATGTGAATATTCCATTGTGAATATTCAGTGTTTACCCACTGGGAGGCATTTTTGTTATTTGTATTATAAAGTCTAGGCATGCCCATGTGCTTGTACAAATAAGAAGATGGAAAAAAAGCAGAGCCAGAGTAAAAGAACACAGCTGCCAGTTTGTGACTTTTAGTACATATTCCCAAAGGTTATTCTTCACTGAGAAGCCAGTAAGTTATGGAGCATGTAACCTGCGTGTTAGGTGCTGATGACCAGAGGTCCTCCCATCTCCTCCCCCTGCCTGAGTCTGAGGTCACCTTTCTACTGGTTTCCTCGAAGGGATTCCACTGCCTCATGTCAGCACCTCCCTGTGCTGGGAATGCCCTTTCCCACGCTCTGCCTGGCTCAGCCCCAGTCATCGCTTAGTTCTCAGCTTAAATGTTTCTGCCTCAAAGATGGGGACACGAGGACAGACAAGGTGCAGTTCTTGTTCTTAGGGAGCTTGCAAATTAGCAGCAGACAGGGTCATAAAGCAAAATATGATTCGTGTGTTACTTTAAGTGCTGTCGTCGAGGTACCATGCACATTATGAGGACATAGTGGAAACAACGGGAACAAACGAGGTTACAGGGGATGGTGTCTAAAGTCAGAAGAGAAAGGGTTGGGCTTCCCTGGTGGCGCAGTGGTTGAGAGCCCGCCTGCCGATGCAGGGGACACGGTTTCGTGCCCCGGTCCGGGAAGATCCCACGTGCCGCGGAGCGGCTGGGCCCGTGAGCCATGGCCGCTGAGCCTGCGCGTCCGGAGCCTGTGCTCCGCAACGGGAGAGGCCACAGGAGTGAGAGGCCCGCGCACCGCAAAAAAAAAAAAAAAAAAAAAAAAAGAGAAAGGGTCTCCAAATAGGACATTGCCCTCCTTGTTCATGTAATCAACCTCAGGGTATTTATTCGTCAATTTAGACTTTTTTCCTGACTTAGGGGAGAGGGGAGGAGAATAGAAAAAAAGTAGCCATGAGCCATGGTTAATCTACTTAAAGTAGCTATGGCTGAATGTCACAAAGAATGATTAAATCAGCCCAGATTAAATCAGATAGGGGTCGGGCCACAGGTGTATGCCTGTCAGTGTTACTTCTTGTACACACAGTACTTCTGCATTTTCACTATTCATATCCTGCAGAAACTCTGAAACACTCTTGTGATGGTAGTGAGTTCAGGCCTTTCTGTGCCCCAGGATCTCTTGGTTTTGCATCACCTAAAATGACTGTTCTTGGGAAGAAACAAATCCACTAGGACCATAGGCTTATGTCAGGTTCAGACTGGACAAGACCTTGAAGGTCACTGAGTCAAAACCCCTACTTCGATTTTATTTATATACATTTTTCCATTTGAAAAGCAGTATTAGTCCTTTACTAAAACCCAGCTGAGATAATAAATGTATTCATTTTTAAACATATTCCCTTCAAGTCTTTTTCTATATATTTTTTTCTATGGTAACACTACAGTAGTAATCATATTGGATCTCCAATTTTGTCTCTGGCTTTTTTACTTAACATTGTGTCCTGTACACTTGAATTTTGTATTATGCAGCCCTCAGCACCATTGTAATGGTTTTAGTAGTTTATCAAACGATTTATAGAATAGTTTCCGTAGTCGGCCTCCTGTGGCTACATTTAGTGTTTGCAGTTTTGTGGAGAGAGTGATTTTATGCATAATATGATAGTAAATATTTCCCTATACATTTTTCTATATTTTGGACTTTTCCTTGGCCTGGATACCTGGAAGTGAGTGACGAGTGAGTTAGGGAACGTGAGCACATGCACAGCTGGTCATGCATGTTGCCAAATGGTTTTTGAAAGAGGTCTGGAATAGTTGAAATCAGTTAAGTATTTCAGATTTCACTTTCACCACCTAGACCAGTAAATTGAAGGCTGGAGAAGTTAAGTGGCCACCTGAAGTCCCCTGGTTTCTGTGCTAAATCTGACCTGTAACCCAGAAGTGCTGATATCGGTCAACATTAGACTTCATCAGGCTGCCTTTACTTGTCCTTTTTCACAAGTCTCTGTACAGTTTTGCCGAAATGATTTTTCACAAATATTCCAGATACATTTGTATTTAAAGTAGACATAAAGTTATGTTCCTTTACCTTTATTACTATCAGCATCCAGAAGAAAATAAATAGGTATTCAGGGAATTTGCTGGCAGTCCAGTGGTTTGGACTCCATGCTTCTACTGCAGGGGGCAGGAGCTTGATCCCTGGTCAGGGAGATCCCTCAAGCCACACAGTGCGGCCAGAAAATTTAAAAACAAAAAAAGCTATTCCCAATACTGAGATTACATTGATAACATTCATTATATATTAAAAACTTTTTTCTGCCTTCTAGTTACTGCACAGAATATAGCTATATAACAATATAACCTACTTCACTGATAGAAAATCAGTGACCAAACTTTATTTGTGGCTGAATGGAGTTCTTCTTTCCAGCATTCTCCCTTGCTTCATAGGGATGGTCACAGTTTTTATGACGGCGAGACATGCGCACGCACACACAGTGGCATAGAGGTATGATGCTTCTCTAAAATCTGTCTTGTAATGACATGTGAACACTAATTTATAGTGTGTGTGTCGCACTAAATGCCACTACCAGAAAGTTCACTTTGTTTTTACATCAGCATTTGACTATAGCAGTAGTCTAAGTTTGTACCATGAGGAAATGAAATAGAGGGCAATGTATTTCAAATATAGTAGTTCAGGGTTACTGATTTGCATCTACTGATGGATATATGCTTTCTTTTTATTAAAGGTCAGTCGAGCTCTGCGTCAGAGAACACTATTGGTGCCGTGTATAAAACCCGAATCCCCAGCACAGCTCTCTCTCTTAATTCCTTCCGTGCTGTCAGATACTATTCTAAAGTTGTCCCTTCCTATGATGCCGCTGCCGTAACAAATCAGAACATTTCGGTACATTTTCCAACAGCTGTGCCCAAAGTCTCGAAGTTTCTTCCTCAGCACTGCAATTCTGTGTTGGGCCAGGCGTGCACAGCACACCCCAACTGTCTGGTAAGTCTTCTGGGGTCTGTGGGTCAGGCTGGGCTCCTTCATCCCAGCCAGCAGGGGCCCCTGGCCTGCGTTTTGTTGTTCATGCTCTGGTTAGAAACCTCATCGCCTGGCACCAGGGGAGTCAGCCCAGGCTCTGGCTCCCCGTGCTGTCCCACTGCTCTCTCCATGTCCAGAGTTGGTGAATCTGGACGTGGCTCCGCTGCTATGACTGGAAGTGACCAGGCGGAACCTAATCTCCTCTAGAGCCCCTCCTCGCTCCCCCAGCCCGACCCCGCTTTCTACGATGCCACCTCCCATTCCACCAGCCGCACCCTCCACTGGCCCCGTGGCTCGCTGCTGATTTATCTCTTAGGCCGGCACCAGTCACTCACACTCTATGACAGCCTGTTCTTGTAACACCAACCAGGCCAATTTCAGATCCCAGGTGTCCTCATAGCACAGATACTTATTGAGCACCCACTGTGTTCTAGCATTGTGCTAACCGCCGGGAATGTAGTATCTAAAGATAGACCACAGTCCCTGCCCTCATGAAGTCTGAGTCTCACAGGGGAGCGGGCATAGAAGCAAGCAGTCGTGCTGCGCATTAGAGCGCACAGGAGGAGACCCTCGTGTCTATAGGGTAATACGGGTGTGGGCAAGGATTGGGACTGCTTACCCCTGGAGGAAGTACTGTGTAAGCTGAGATCCAAAGAGTAAGAATTAGCCCAGTGGAGAGGTTAGGAGTTGGGAGTGAGGAAGGGAAAAGCATTCCAGGCGGATGGATCAGCATATAGAAACAGTGGTATCTTCATTTTTGGGAAGAATTGTCCAATTCTAGAGGAAGACCTGAACTTGACTGGCCTGCTTAAAATGGACTCTGATAGCCTTAATATAATTATTGATACTTTTGCATATTAATAATAGTTACCATGTTTTGAGCACTCAATAAGTAATGTGCCAGATACCCTACATACTTAATGTGGGTGATCTAATGAATCTTTGACACAGTCATTGAGGTAGGGACCGTTATTTCCATATGACATCTATAAAGTGGGAATAATAGTGACTTTCCCAAAAAACATTTATGAGAAAAATGTTTGAAAGAGCATTAGAAAGAAATTTTAAAATATGAAGTATCTACAGATACAATACTGTTACTAATGGTCATTAGTATACCAGCAGGAAAACCAGAGTAAATGAAAAAAAAAAAATTGCAATATTATTTTTTTAATTGTGACCTACCCTTACTCTATGTAGTTTTTTTGGAGAATTGTTACAACCATATATAATTACTTTTAGTAACTATGAATAATACCTATTTTAAACCCTGTAGTGTATTCACCTGAAGAGTTCATGGTTTTACAAATTATTTCCTATTGCTTGAGGACATAGAAAATGTATTTGTGGCATTATGCGTAAGTACAGGCCAGGATTCAATTAATGTGGTTTTTTTTTTTCACCTTTGCAGCAACAGTTTTGGGCGTATTAATAGCACATGTTTGAAATTCACACTCTAGACCACCTATTGGGTGCCGTTTGACAATACGGGAAGAATGGAACAAAGAGTGATCTTGAAAGCTACACCCAGAGACCTAATATCAAAAAGGTTTACATTGTATGGCTTCTGATAAATGTGCTAAAAGCTTCTGCAGTCAGAAAGACAGGCAGCAAAAGTGCTAGCCATAGGTTTTTACTTATCTTCACACATACTTGGATCTCCCCCAACCCAGGTGCTACAAGAACAAACGGCCTAGGTGACCTAGACTCTTTTTTTTTTTTCCTCAAAAAATATTCCACAATTTATGCAAAAGGTACATGATAAAGAAGATCCACGTAGACTCGGTAAAGTGCATTGGTGTCACTAAGTACAGGTATTGCAACTTGACTCTTATTTTTAGTATCACTGTGAATTACTGTCACTTATTTCTAGGTGGTATCTTTTCCACATTTGACATTTTAGAGAGCTTCCTTCGTTATTCACTATTCAAACTCAGATACCATAGTTCGAGAGAGGCGTTTACCTCCTCACTTGACTACTAATGAATAAACTGACATGTTTGTTTTTGCATTTCACCATCCCTTGAGTGAAATGATAGCTAATAGGTAAATTTTTCTTTCTGGCTCTTTAGTTACAGACCTCCAGGTCTTTCTTTGTTTTTCATCTCCTTCTGCCTATGGGTATCAGAAAAGATTGTTGAAAATAAGGGGAGAAAAATGTTTGTTTTATATTTCACTAAAGTGTTCTTATGCATAATATAAGTATTATTGTTAAACAAAATATTCAGTTCTGACCCTCAAAATGGTAACCCATTTTTGTTCTGTTTAATAAATATGTGTTCCCTCTTTTAGTAGTACTGTGTAGGGACTTTAATTTTACTAGATTTTTGAGGAGTTGGAAAATTACTTTCGGCATAGCCAAATTTTCATGTTAAATTGTATAACTTTTCTTTGAGGATGGCATGGCGATGGAATTTGTAGATGTTTGACAAACTTGATAAAGGAACTAGAAGTTTCCAACTAAGATTCTATGCTTATTATTATAAATGTGTGCTCGACTCTTGCCTTTGGGGGTAGTAACGGCTTTGACATTGTAGGAGAACCTGTTGAGGTATTTTTGAGTATTTTGGGATGACTTCATATGTTCGCAGCTGGTCTTAATTTCTACTGGGACTTTTTCTTTGCATCAGCGTTTTCCTACATTCACACGTGGACCATGAGACACAGCCTGTGGCTGGGAATTCTACCTAGAGAGGTGACCCACAGATCCTGTCTACCTGCCGGTATCAATCCCCTTTTTCCTTTCAACATGAAGAGGAGACTACCAGATCCGTCTTTTTTTTCAGTGCTGGTTCCCATGATCCTGAACTTCATGCAAATGTCCAAATTCATTTTTAATACCAGAATTTTAGTTTTAATAAATTATGCTCTTCCAAGTAAGTTCAACTCTCAGCCGGGGAGGAAAGGTTAGTTGGGCCTCAGCCTGTAAAGAAGAACACACTTTTCCTTTGTAAAATCAGGTTGACCGGTCACGAGACAGTTGCAGTGTTGTTTTCACAATGAAAAGGTGCAAAGAGTTTGTCTAGAAAAGTTGGCAGCTCGCAGGTTTCACATTGGTGGTTATAGCAGTCCCTGTCCCTATCCAGACAGGGAGTAGGGGCAGCAGCAGATATTTATTGAGCCCGTCCTGTGGTTTTAGGCAAATTATGAGACATAGCCTTGAGGGAGAGGGACTTGGCCTTACTTGTTTCTAGACCCTCATTGGCAGCCATCTTGCTGGCTGGCTGGCTGGATGTACACGTGCTTGGATGGGTACCTGGGGGAATGAGGACCCAAGAGGAAGGAGGCGTCTGAACATGGGTGATGATTCTGAGAAGGGAAAGAGGGGGACGTGGTCAAGCCCTTAGGGACCCATTTGAGGTCAAGAGGGAAGGAGGAGTGGAAGTGGATATTTGGCCATCCGTCACGGTAGTTTGTATTGAGAGTGTATCACTACTCTGTTTACACTTATTTCCTAGCCCTCACCATACTTTTCTAATAGGTGAGGTGTATGGTCTCCCAGCATAGCAGAAATGGCAGTCACTGGTCGTGTTTATAAACAAACTGTCGTGTGTTCAGTGGAGAACATGCAAATGTTGAACACCTCAAAAATCATTCAATTATTTATTAATTTGTTCAGTAACTATTTGGCAGGCATTGTCTTAAATGCTGGGAAAACAACTATATATATGACATCGTCTTTTTTACTTTTTTTGTCTAGGAGCTTAAAGTTTACTGGGAGAGACAGGTAGGCTGGAACTGCAGTAGAGTTTGGTGAGTGCTATGCGGGGGGAGACTATGAAGTACTCAAAAGCAACACCCACACCATTCTGGGGATTCATGGGAGGTTTTAGGGGTAGTGACGTCTGCGCTATCCTCATTTCTGAAACTGGTGGTAACAGTACCTGCCTCTTAAGGTTGTTGCGAAGATTAAAAGAGATAATAATATATGTGAAAGCTCTTAGAACAGCGTCTGGCGCATAGGAAGCATTTAATACACGTCATTATCATTATCATCGCCACCACAATTATAACAATGATTAAGCTGAGATTTTAAGGACCGGAAGGCATAAACTAAGCCAAGAGGTGGAGATTTGGGGACTGGTTAGGGAGATAAGTTTTCAGGCAGAGAGAACTGTATTTGCAAAGGAACGAACGAAAGGACAGCATGACACGTTTGGAGAAGTGAAGGTCATTCCACGTGGCTGTGCAGAGAGCTCAGGTGTGGGATGGAGGAGGGATGGAGCAGGGAGACAGGCGGGAGCGGAGAGAGACAGGCAAGGGCCACATGACACTGCCCTCTTGGAACTTTGAACAGTTCTTTCGTTGCTGTCAGGGTATTGACATCATCAGATATGCGTTTTAGGGTGAGCACTCTGGCTTTGGTGAGTTAAAGGCAGAATGAATCGAAGGGGGCGTAAAGCACCTGGGGGGAAGGAGTGGCCATTCCAGTAATTCAGACAAGAGATGGCCCGCAATACGTCGTTGGCTGTGGGGATGAAGAGAAGAGGCAAATCTGGTCGATATTAAGGGGGCAGAGTTAGCAAGAGTAGGTAGCTGATCCCATACAGGGGTGGTGAATAAGGGCAAAGTGGTAAGGACAACACCCGGGTTTCTGGCATCGGTTGCTGGACAGATCACGTAGACGCTCGCTGGGGGAGCACAAGGAAAAGAGCGTTTGGAGGGATGGCGCTGGATGATGACAGTGTCACCTGGGAACGTGCTGCATAGGGTGCGTGGGGGGTAGCCTAGTGGAAGCAGCTAGAACACACGCGGATCCGTGCAGCACAGGCGGGGGCTCTGGGTGAGAGAGGACGCAGTTTAGGGCGCCGTCAGCCAGGGGTGGGGGAATGTTGAAGTGGGGGATTCAGTCATTAAGTGCTGGGATGATCCACAAGGGCCTTCTGACCCTGCAATTCTATTGTCATTCATCATAAGAAGTCACTGGGTCAGGCCCCCAATGTCACATGATACTGTAAGTTACCAGAGATTTGAGACACGTGGGTAGAGCCCTCTAAGGCAGAGGGTACAACTTGCCCATGGCAGCTGTGTTTGTTTACTGTGGTTTTTTTTAAATCTATTTTTCCTTCCAGTTTTATTGAGGTATAATTGACATACAGCACTGTATAGGTTTAAGGTGTGCAGCATCATGACTTGACTTACGTACATCATGGAACGATGACCACAGGAAGTTTAGTGAATGCTCATCAGCTCATATAGATACAAAATCAAAGAAAAAATATCCTTCCTTGTGATGACAACTCTTAGGATTTGCTCTTTTAACAACTTTCATACATAACGTACACCAGGGTTAATTATATTAATCATGCTGTGCATTATATCCCTAGTATTATAACCAGAAGTTTGTACTTTTGGAAACCACCTTCATCCAATTCCCCCTCCCCCAACCCTTGTGAGAAATTAAATTTCTCTGAATTTCTAGCTTCTGAAAAATTCAAAACATCAGCAATACTGGCTCTATTTCTACTTTGGTGAAATAGCAACACATTGCTCAGGTAAGTAGTACCTAGCCCTGTGTATGGGGTGTCAGGTTCCCTCTGGTCACATCCCACCCAGCTTGCCTCCTTCATTGCAATGACTTGCCTGGTCCCTATAGGTATTCCAGTTTGTCCCCTACAAAGAGAATCGCTCGGGGGCTGGAGAGTGGCAGCACGTTAAAATGCACATGCCCAGGCCGTGGCCCACAGGGTCAGATGGGTAGGTTTGGCTGAGCTGGTACCTGGGGATCCACGTTTTAACAAACACTGCCCGAGGTGTTGCAGGCATCTGATTATCCTCCTTAAAAACCCCCAGTGCACATAAATGGATGCAGATATCCAGAGGAGACACGAAAACAGAATAGATGCAAACTAAAACCATATGTCATTGACTTCCAAACCTGAAGCCCTTGTAGATTTATGAAAACCATGCATTTGGGAGCTCCTGTCTCAGAGGTTCTGATTCTATAATTCTAGAATGGGTCCCAGTAATCTGCATAGGGTGATTCTGATGTGCAGCCAGGTTTTGGAGCCACTGTTAGTTTCGTAACATGCTAATCCTGTGTGTGTTGAGAGCGGATGTCAGGAGATGAAGCAGGGGGAGCATATGCTCCCAAATCTCCGCAGGTCACAGGACAGGATCATTGCTGCCCCACTGGGCGACGGAGAAAGGTTTTGCTGAGGAGGTGAGTTTCAGAAACTGCTTTGGTAAGTTAGATGATTGGGTAAAAACACTGCACACCCAGAGTATGGCTGTGGGGAAAGTCAAAGGTGGGAAAGGACCCAGGGAGTTGTCAGCAGGAATAACTGAAAAGAGTGAAAACCGTGAAAATGAGGTCTGTCTCACTCACCCTCTTTTGTCTAGATGGCAGTAAAAACTCGTATGAAGGGAGTTGCTTTCTCACGTTTATTAAATTTTCATGTTTGTAAAATTACAGGGGTTGTTAAAAGCAGAAAGCCACTTTTGCAATATAACAAACTACAGAAAACATGTCATTTCTCTGAATACTTGGCATTGACCTATCATCACAAAATTCCCGAGACCAAACCTAAGCCTCCCACACGTTTCTTTCTGACTTTCTGGCCTGCTGTCGTTTGCCTCTTTCCCTTTGCCTGTCTCCCCATTACATGGAATGAGGAAGCAGGAAGCCCAGGGATCACCTTGGTTAATCAGGTATCAAGAGCTGCTTTCATCACCATGGAAACATGACACCCCTATGGAAGACAGAGAAACCCCTCATCTCTCTAGTCTTCCAGGTGGATTTAACATCCCAGAATAACATCCTTTCTGAAAACAAGAAAACAGGAAGATGCAAACACACGCACACAATTACATTGCATAGTATGCTGGATGCTGCTGAATTTTACTCATCTGACCCTAGAAAAAAGTAGTTTTCATTTTTGCTCAAAGCACACATTTCTAGAAGTCAGATTGTAAACTAGGTGGGCTTGAGTACGGCCGGGAAATAGGCTTCTAAAGTGCACAAACTTGGTCTGAAACGGAGTCTGCTAAACCGTCTTTGCAGACAGATATTCCTTTCCGCTTCTTTCTTCCCCAGATCGGCTATGTGAGGGTGCTGGGAGTGGTGTATTTTCTGAAACACTGAATTCCTCCTCCTGTATCCTGTCTCAGGCTATTTTCTTGTGTTCTTCAAAATAATAGCCAAATTTTAAAAAGTTCTGTGACTTAGGACTTACAAGACTCCACGCCATTTTTAAACCCCCGATAACAGGTGTCAACTTTGCAAACACTGTGAAAACTCCTTCCAGGTTATTTTCCCCATAGACCTAAAGTGGATCTCAGTGTTGAACTGGAAACTATTGGGAAGTGGAAAATCTCTCTCATGCTTATGTGTATGTTAGGATAGGTGCACAGAAACAAGCGTAAACTCGTTTTTTCCCCTACTGCTGTGGACTAATACTAGTTCTCTCATGTTGTGGTGTTCTAATACCCCTGAATCTGTTGTTTTTAAAAGCATTCAGTTAAGAGTGTGGAGAAACCCATCAGATTCACTTCCCTGTGGGATTACTTGTTTTCTTTAGTATCTTTGGATTTTATTTACTATCATAAAAAAGGAGGCCGTGGTGGTTGAAGCATTGATTTTTGTCTCCTATTGGAGCACTATTATTGGACTACCCTTTATGACATTTAACTAGTAAAATAATGATTTAAAATATCTTGCTAAAGGAGACACTCCAGACTTTTTTTCCAGTGTAACAAGAAGTTAAACTCTTCAATTGGGTTAGTGAGTCAGGACCTGGACGAAAATGCCTCTAAGCCTTTGATGGAGTTAAGGGAAAGGTAAAGAGGTGAGATATCAATTAAGTAATCTTTTTTCTTTAGAAGCAAAAAATAGAGTTTTGAAAAACTTGAATATGAATGTATTGTCTTGGCATAAAAAAGACTTTAAAGGGTTAATCCTAATCTTAGGCAACCGAGAAACTACTGCAGGATTTACTCTGGGCTCCTGATACTCCCCTGCTTTCTCCAGACATGTGAGAAGAATTGTATATGGGGAGGGGAATTCCTTTCTTGACCATCAGTGCCCTCACCCTGTGAAGCAAGAGCTGAGTTTCAATATAAATGTTATTGCTGGCCAGGTCCTTTTAAAAAACCTAGCCACAGAATCTGACTGGCAGAGAATGTGTTTATTCTTAGTCTCGCTATCAATTCTCCCTAAAATGGAAAACGTACAACAAAGGATGCAGTAAAATGCTGCTTTCAGGGGCGTGATCGTGTCAGCCCAAGAGGCAGTTCCAGGGAAATCATGTGAAGGGATTTGTGCTTACACCCTTGGCCCTGGTCCAGCCGAGGCTGGGAAAAGACTCCCACTTCTCCAGCCCAGCAGCCAATGATGTAAATTAACTCTACAAGGAGCCACATCCTCTGGACTGGTTTCGGGGAGGTGAATGTGAGGGTGATTGCATAAATGGTTTGCTTATGCAAAAATAGTTTGCAAAAAGGAGATGCTTAACTGCCTTAGAGAGATTGGGTTAAAATGTTAACTATCAGCTACTAGGATTGGCTTTGTGTCATTTGGGTATTTCCGTCAAATGCTAATGAAAGTTCAAGAATACTAATCAGATCCCATTGGCCAGGCCAAGCCAGGCACAGCAGGCTTCCAGCTGAAAATTATTTTTCACTGTCTACACATGGATATTCTGGTCCCACTTAAACAAAGGCAAGGCAGAGCCCTGGGTGATTGCGGTCTTCCTGTGGCCCGTCCAGGCCTCCTGCAACACGGCCCTAACGCTGCTCGCTCTCTGCCATCTCCCTGGCCCTTACCTCCTCTTCCTCCATGCCTGATGCTCGGGGCACTGAGTACCTTGCACATGGGCCCCTAAGCCACCCAGAGAGGCAGCCCGGTGTCTTGGAAAGAGCATGAGGTTAGTCCGGATGGCGCGGTCCTAGCTCAGTTCCGCCTCTCATTAGCTGCACATGTTTACGTAAATTATTTACCTCCTTACACCTGTCTCCTCTTCCCTATAATGGAGGTAACAATATTCCTGTACTTACTGAGGTCCTGAGGCTTGAAGGTAATGTTTACAAGGGCCCTGGCCCACTGCAGAGCTCCCCAAAGGTAGCAAAAATTAGGGGGGAAAGATGAACAGTGGGACTGTTCAGCTACCTACAAAGGTAGCTGCTGTTACCTTGCCGCTGGCCCTCGCTGTAGCCTCCGCTCACCAGGATGCCACGCACAGGAGGTGAGAGAACCTCCGTTCTCCTTGTCATCTCAGGGCACTCCTCCCAGCTGTGGAGGATCCCAAACAGTGAGGGTGCTGGGCTGCCGGTGAGCTGCTGGGATTCTTTAGCCCCTGACGGTGACATGTGAAGTCCTGGCACTCCACCCGGCAGGGCAGAACACTTACCGTGAGCCTCCTCTTCCCACCAGCCTCAGGCGAAGCTTTTTTGGAGCAGGGAGGGAATAAGAGTTTGTGTGGCTTCCCCACATGCTGCCAGGGTCGCTGAGGGGCCTACTCCCCGGTTGGTGACCTCCAGACCCGGGTATCCATCCTTTCTGCCACCACACCCCAGCTGGAGGGGCTCAGCTGTGTGAGAGGCAGCAGTCGATTTGAACCCCGCACCGATGCTTCTGGGCTTTACTCAGGGCTCTTGAGAAATAAAATCAGTTTCTTTGAGCCTCATTTTTCTCATGTAAGGAGCTAATACCTAACTAGCAAATTTGTTCTGAGGATTCGAGAAAATGCACACGACCTGTCATTAAGGAGAGCACCTTTCCTATGGTAGGAGTACGTGAAACATATTGCTCATCATCCTTGCTTATTCTTTGTGCACAAGCTTTACTCTGTCCCGGCTTTGCTGAAAGCACGCAGCGTCCCACTGTTCATCTTTCCCCCTTAATTTTTGCTTTTCCGACTCTTCCACAGACACCACCAACAAACATTAATCATTGATATCTTTTGAAAGATATTTTAATTTGGAATATAAAAGTAATATGGCCTTATAAAATTTAAACAAAACTGTATAAAATAGAGTAAAAAGCTCTCTCCCTTCCCTTGAAATCCTGCTGTTTTGTGGTAACCACTCTTAGCAAATTGAGTGAGTTTCCTTCTAGATTTATGCATATAAGAACATAAGCTATGCACATGGAGAGACATTTAGATTTCTTACAAGATGGGGATCGTATTCTCTTGTTCTGCACTCATTCCCCACCCCCCCGGCCCTTAACTCATTTGTGGATATTTTCTATATCTGGATGTCAAGGCTTTCATCCTTTTTAATTTATTTATTTATTTATTTATTTTTTAACATCTTTATTGGAGTATAATTGCTTTACAATGGTGTGTGTTAGTTTCTGCTTTACAACAAAGTGAATCAGCTATATATATACATATATCCCCATATCTCCTCCCTCTTGCGTCTCCCTCCCAGCCTCCCTATCCTACCCCTCTAGGTGGTCACAAAGCACCAAGCTGATCTCCCTGTGCTATGCAGCCGCTTCCCACTAGCTAACTATTTTACGTTTGGTAGTGTATATATGTCCATGCCACTCTCTCACTTCGTCCCAGCTTCCCCTTCCCCTTCCCTGTGTCCTCAAGTCCATTCTCTAGTAGGTCTGCGTCTTTATTCCTGTCTTGCCCCAGGTTCTTCGTGACCTTTTTTTTAGATTCCATATATATGTGTTAGCATAAGGTATTTGTTTTTCTGACTTACTTCACTCTGTATGACAGACTCTAGGTCCATCTACCTCACTACAAATAACTCAATTTCATTTCATTTTTTTTTTTTTTTTTTTTGTGGTACGCGGGCCTCTCACAGTTGTGGCCTCTCCCGTTGCAGAGCACAGGCTCCGGACGTGCAGGCTCAGCGGCCATGGCTCACGGGCCCAGCCGCTCCGTGGCACGTGGGATCTTCCCGGACTGGGGTACGAACCCGTGTCCCCTGCATCGGCAGGCGGACTCTCAACCACTGCGCCACCAGGGAAGCCCTCGTTTCTTTTTATGCCTGAGTAATGTTCCATTGTATATAGGTGCCACATCTTTTTTATCCATTCATCTGTCGATGGACACTTAGGTTGCTTCCACGTCCTGGCTATTGTAAATAGAGCTGCAGTGAACACTGTGGTACACGTCTCTTTTTGAATTATGGTTTTCTCAGGGTATATGCCCAGGAGTGGGATTGCTGGGTCGTATGGTAGTTCTATTTGTAGTTTTTTAAGGAACCTCCATACTGTTCTCCATAGTGGCTGTATCAATTTACATTCCCACCAACAGTGCAAGAGGGTTCCCTTTTCTCCACACCCTCTCCAGCATTTATTGTTTGTAGATTTTTTGATGATGGCCATTCTGACCAATGTGAGATGATATCTCACTGTAGTTTTGATTTGCATTTCTCTAATGATTAATGATGTTGAGCATTCTTTCATGTGTTTGTTGGCAATCTGTATATCTTCTTTGGAGAAATGCCTGTGTAGATCTTCTGCCCATTTTTGGATTGGGTTGTTTGTTTTTTTGATATTGAGCTGCATGAGCTGCTTGTAAATTTTGGAGATTAATCCTTTGTTAGTTGCTTCATTTGCAAATATTTTCTCCCATTCTGAGTGTTGTCTTTTCATCTTGTTTATGGTTTCCTTTCCTTTGAAGTTTCATTAGGTCCCATTTGTTTATTTTTGTTTTTATTTCCATTTCTCTAGGAGGTGGGTCAAAAAGGATCTTGCTGTGATTTATGTCATAGAGTGTTCTGCCTATGTTTTCCTCTAAGAGTCTGGCCTTACATTTAGGTCTTTTATCCATTTTCAGTTTATTTTTGTGTATGGTGTTAGGGAGTGTTCTAATTTCATTCTTTTACATGTAGCTGTCCAGTTTTCCCAGCACCACTTATTGAAGAGGCTGTCTTTTCTCCATTGTATATTCTTGCCTCCTTTATCAAAGTTAAGGTGACCATATGTGCATGGGTTTATCTCTCTGGACTTTCTATCCTGTTCCATTGATCTATATTTCTGTTTTTTTGCCAGTACCATACTGTCTGTTTTTTTTTTTTTTTTTTACCATACTGTCTTGATTACTGTAGCTTTGTAGGATAGCCTGAGGTCAGGGAGCCTGATTCCTCCAGCTCCATTTTTCTTTCTCAAGATTGCTTTGGCTATTCGGGGTCTTTTTGTTTCCATACAAATTGTGAAACTTCTTGTTCTAGTTCTGTGAAAAATGCCAGTGGTAGTTTGATAGGGATTGCATTGAATCTATAGATTGCTTTGGGTAGTAGAGTCATTTTCACAATGTTGATTCTTCCAATCCAAGAACATGGTATATCTCTCCATCTATTTGTATCATCTTTAATTTCTTTCATCAGTGTCTTATAATTTTCTGCATACAGGTCTTTTGTCTCCTTAGGTAGGTTTATTCCTAGGTATTTTATTCTTTTTGTTGCAATGGTAAATGGGAGTGTTTTCTTTTTGTGTGTGTGGTACGCGGGCCTCTCACTGTTGTGTCCTCTCCCGTTGCGGAGCACAGGCTCTGGACGCGCAGGCTCAGCGGCCATGGCTCACGGGCCCAGCCACTCAGCGGCATGTGGGATCTTCCCAGACTGGGGCATGAACCCGTGTCCCCTGCATCGGCAGGCGGACTCTCAACCACTGCGGCCACCAGGGGAGCCCGGGAGTGTTTTCTTAATTTCACTTTCAGATTTTTCATCATTAGTGTATAGGAATGCAAGAGATTTCTGTGCATTAATTTTGTATCCTGCTACTTTACCAAATTCATTGATTAGCTCTAGTAGTTTTCTGGTAGCATCTTTAGGATTCTCTATGTATAGTATCGTGTCATCTGCAAACAGTGACAGCTTTACTTCTTCTTCTTTTCTGATTTGGATTCTTTTATTTCTTTTTCTTCTCTGATTGCTGTGGCTAAAACTTCCAAAACTATATTGAATAATAGTGATGAGAGTGGGCAAACTTGTCTTGTTCCTGATCTTGGTGGAAATGCTTTCAGTTTTTCATCCTTTTTTTTTTTTAATAACTGATACTGTGTTCTATTTTAAGCCTGTCTCAAAATATATTTGACTAATTTCCCAATGACAGGGATTTAGGGTTTTTTTCCTCCATGTTTAATTTTTTGTTTTTATAAACAATATTACAGTAAATGTCAATTGTGTCTGCAGAATTATGAAATATATCTGCATGATACATTCAGCCAACAAATATTTATTGAGTACCCTCTATGTGACAGACAGTGTTCTAGCAAACTCCCTAACTTCAAGGAGCTTAGGTTCTAGGGGTGCGGGGGCAGAACTACGTAAAATAAATAAATATAAAATGCCATGTCAGCTAGCCATGAGCTGTGATAAATACCTGAAGGAAGGAAGGAAGCAGGGGCAGGGTAGAGTTAGGATGCTACTTTAGGCAAGGAGGTCAGGGGAGTTTCTCTGAGAGGTTGGCATTTGGAAGAAACTTAACGAAAATAAGAGCAAGCCATTTGGTGATCTTGGAAGAGACTGTTCCAGGTAAAAAGCACAAGGACTGCAAAGGCTCTGGGTGGGAATGAGCTTGGTGTATGTGAAGAGCACAAGGAGGTCAGTGAGGCTGGCATGGATTGAAGGAGGAGAGGATGGGGAGCAACACGATGTTGATCCTCAAAAGCCACTGTTAGGACTTCGGTTTCTTCCCCATGGAAGAGAGAGCAGAGGAGGCACGGGACCTGATGTGGATTTTGAAAGGACCAGTCTGAGTGCCGCTGGGCAGAGCGGAGACTGGGAACAAAAGCAGAAGATGGGAGAAGATGGAGCGACAGCAAGAACAGACAGCTCTTGTTGGAGTTTTGCTCCACAGGGTGGGTTGAGGGCTGGAGCAGTTGCGGGGGCATGTGGAGTTAGAATAGGATGTTTTTAAGACGGGGGAAATTTCTGCATGACTGTATGCTGATAACAATGATCCTGTAAAGGAGGAAAGGTTTACACTGCAAAGAGAGAACGGGTAACTGCTGGAGCAAATGTTCCTGAGTAGCCAGAGGGTCGTTCAGATGAGAGGGGTGCAGCCCGTGGTGGGTAACGGGGGAGAGGCAGCACGTGGGGCTCAGGGGCAGGAGTGGTGACAGGTGATGGTGGGAGGTACGGAAGGTTGGAGAAGAGGAGGGAGTTTGAAATGATTTGCTAGGAGAGCAGGAGAGGGAATAAACCCTGCAGTGTGGGCTGCTGTGCACACGAGAGCTCGCTTGAAGAGCACAGTCGTGAATCTGAAGTGAGTGCAGTCAGCATGTGTTTGTGTGTTTTTTCTGAACCTGCCTGGAGGCTGACTTGAGTAGCAGAGGTTTAACTGGAGTTTCACTGAGCACTTTCATCAGGGAAGTAGGGGCTGAGGAGTCAAGGGAATGAATGTGCAAGAGTCACTACGACAAAGAACCAGAGAACCAGAGAATCTTGGCTGCAAAGGAGGGCGAGGAGGGCACTGTAAAGGGGACCCGTGGATCGAGGTCTTGGTCCTGTGTGGTTCAGAAGTCACTGGCATCCAAGCACCAGATTGGAGCGGGTGCTGTTATTGGTGTAATGACGAGAGCGCTTTCTCGTTTGTGGAAAAGTGAAGTGTGGTCATGCAAGGTTATAGAGAGAATACATACACCAGTAACTACAGCAAGGCCTCAGTTATCCAGCTTTGTCAGCAATTGAGAATCCCGTTCATATGAACCTTCCAGAAAATGAATACGTAAGGCATACATTTTATTTTAATAATTTTGATAGGATTTTTTCTAATGGCCAATTAGCTGAGTAGCTTCAATCATGTTGCTGAGGGAGATTGTACTTGAACAGAATACATGCGCAGAGGGTGACCATGAGAAAAAGAATGTGTGAGCACTTTAAGGAAGAAGTTATCATCAGCCAATATTTTCAAAGATCAGCCATTTCTAGAGAGTTAACAAAGTCTTCCTAAGGTAATAAATTTCTATTTTAATAACAAATGTAGGAAGGAGACTCAATTATTTGCTAATCTTGTTTATTTCCAGTCAATAGCAATAAGCAGAAATTAATGTCTGAAAGGCACAGAAACACAGTAAGAGACTCAGATTAATGTAACCCCAGATTCAGAGTTCAGAGCCGTGGAGTCAGTGCCAAGTATTCCATGTGCCGAGAAGGAGGAAGGGAAGTCCTTGGATTGATAGCCTGTGACTGGATCCAGATGAGCCTCCTCTAGAGCTAAGTGGTGAGTGCTTTGGAAACTGGGGAGGATAAAGTTGGCATTTCAAGTATGTTAAGGGAACGCAGATTATCCCAGAAACAATGATGGGACCACTGCTAGCTATTTGGGAGGAAAAACAGCAGTTAAGCTGCATTCCTACTTCAGTCAACAAAATTAATTACTGATATATTAAAGATTTAGGAATTAAAAAACAAAACCAAAAACTCATTAAAGAAAACAGATAAATATTTCTATAAACTTGAAGTGATGGCTTCTTTTAAAGAGTGACAGTGAGGTCCAGACACATGTGATTAAACACACACACACACACACACACACACTGTATTTTCAATTATTGTGACTGGCAAATGGCTTGTTTCCTTAATATGCAAAGAACGCTTTAAATCAGTAAGGAAAAGACAAATAGCCAGAGAGAAAAATGGGCAAAGGTCATGAACAGCATTTCATAAAGAAGAAATATAAGGGAAGTGAATATATGGAAAGATGTTTTCAATAATCATTGATAAAACAATGAGCTATTTTTCACCTACTGGATTTGGCAAAGATTATAAACGTTAACACAGTGCTGGCAAGGGGGTGGGGGAAAACTCATATATGTGGAAAGGAGTTTGAATTTGCATTACTTCTTTGGCAATATCCATCAAAATGTCAAATGTACATAGCTTTAATTCCACAATTCTATATCTAGGAATTTATTGTAAGTTCAAGACTTTCTCCTCCTCCAGAGGGGCCATACGGGCCATAAGAGGGGCACTGTGTTTTCTTCCTCTTACCACAAAATGCCCCTCCTCTATAAATTGAAACCAACCCTCAAAAGAGGTTATAATTAGACGTGATTGCCCATCTTCCCCTAAAAGGCCACAGAGACTAATAATCCCATCACGCCTTTCCACGCCTTTTATACAGTTGCTACCAGAAGTCTAAGCTTCTCGTGTTACTTTCCCACCATTATAGCTCTTTGACATCTCCTATTTGGACCCAGCCACTCCCCAACCCTGAACCCAAGCTCTTCGTATAGAATTCAGCCATTATGAGCAGGATCCTTTGTACCCTGCTACTTTCCAGGCCCACCCTTTACTCCAGTCCGGGGTCTCATCCCCTCTCGACTCCAGGAAGTTCCTCTAGCAGTTGTCCCTCTCCCTCTTGAACCCTGGATAGTCCTTTACACAGGAAAGGTCCCATAGCAAAGTAAACATGCTTTAATGTCTCTCATTTTTTTAAAAAAACAAACCAAATAAAAACCTTCTTTTGACCTGACCTCACTTTCAGTTTCTGCTCCATTTCTCTGTTCTCTGTTAGAGTAAAGCGTCTTAAAAGAACCGTTTCGTGCTTTCCATGTTTACTTCCTGACCTCCTGCTCGCTCTCTGGCAAGTGTTTTTACTGAAGTATAATGAACCTACTGGGAGGTGCACAGATAGGAGGTATACAGCTCAGTGAATTATCGTAAAGTGAAAAAACTGTGAACCAACACCCAGATCAAGAGACAGAGAGCACTGTCCATATCCCAGAAATCTTGTTCCTTTCTCTACTTGCTACCATTCCCTCCTCCTCCAAGATAACGACTATTATTACTTTTAACACATTATTTTGCCTGTTTTTAAAAAGTGTTTTGGAATAATGCCATATGTATTTCTTTGTTGTGTTTCCTTTTGCCCAACATGATATTTGTGAGATTCACTCAAGTTGTGGTATGGAGCAGAGGTTAGATCACATAGGGCCTAAGAAGTCCAGGTAAGGATTTTTTTTCTGAGTGAAGTGAAGCCCTTGGAAGGTTTTAACAGAGGAGTGACGTGACATGATTTTTGCACTAACAGGTTCACTTGGCTGCTACCCTGAGAACAGACTGTGGGCTGGAGGGTGAACATGAAACCAGAGAGACTGGTTAGGAAGCTATTGCAACAATCCAACCAACGCTATTAAATTTTTCAGCTTTAAAAATAAAAGGCATTTTAGGTCAGTCCCTCAGTGGACCTAACTCAAAGCAATAATAAACCGAGTTCAGTGTTGGTACTGCAATAATTAGGCCAGCTACCACAATTTAGGCCCAGAAAATAATTAACACCTTCACAACAACAAATAGCCTTTGGAAGCAACTGTAATTTTCAAAATTAAAATAGGGTAATTTATGGCTGAGAATAAATAGAAGCGTCAATATTTTGAAACTGTGGGTCTTAAAAGTAATATTTCATCAAACATAGAAAGCAAACTCAAGGCCAGAAAATCAATGTAATTCAGCTCCAAGGGGGAAGGACAGGATAGTAATGACTCATCAAAAGCTGATTGATAGGCAGTATTAAAGTTATGGATTGCCTGGACATACATAATTGGAGATATAGTAAAACACTATCCATCTGTAAGGTTTTGTGTATTATTTATAGGGTTGGCCCAAAAGTTTGTTCAGGTTTTCCCATAAAATGTTACGAAAAACCCCAAACGAACTTTTTGGCCAACCCAATACATTTATTCTTGCTATTCTTAGTACTTATGGTATCACAAAGATTTGCTTTCTAGGTGACAGATGTTTTTAAATGACTTAGTTGAAACCAAGGATTACCTCTGATTGGATTTTCAGCTATAACTGCACATTTTTTCTTGGTCCTGAGAATCCTCAGCTTTTGAAATGGAAGTTTTAACATTTTTACTTATATCCAAATATTTGGTTCTATGTTGGTTTTCACAGTACTCTGGGCAGAAAATGGGGCTGGTCTTGGTCGATTTTAAATCTAGGAACATGACAGACCCCTATCTTAAACCATGCACCAAAATCTACCCAAAATGCATTAGGGACTTGAACCTAAGACCTGAAACTGTAAAAGTGCTAGAAGAATACTTAGGGGGTAAGTGCCTCAACAGTGGTCTTTGCAACGAGTGTTTGGATTTGACCCAAAAGCAAAGGCAACAAAAGCAAAAATAAACATGCAGGACTACATCAAACTAAAAAGCTCTGCACAGCAAAGGAAACCATCAACAAAATGAAGAGGCAACCTATAGAATGGGAGAAAATATTTGCAAACCAAGTCTGATCAGGGGTAATGTCCAAAATATACAAGGAACTCATATAACTCAATAGCAAATAAACTAATACCCCAATTAAAAGATGGGTAAAGTATCTGGATAGACCTTTTCCCAAAGAATATATACAAATGGCCAAAGGGTCCATGAAAAGGTGCTCCACATCACTAATCATCAGGGAGATGCAAACCAAACCACAACGAGATATATACTTACACCTGCTAGGAGACCTACCATCAAAAGACAGGAGCTAACAAATGTTGGCAAGGATGTGGAGAAAAGGGAATCCATGTGCACTGCTGGTGCAAATGGAAACTGGTGCAGCCACTATGGAAAACAGTACAGGGGTTCCTCAAAAACATAAAAATAGAACTACCATATGATCCAGCAATACGACTTCTAGGTATATATCCAAAGGAAATCATTATCTGAAAGATATATCTGTATTCTCATGTTCCTTTCAGCATTATTTACAATGGCCAAGGTGTGGAAACAGCCTAAGTGTCTAAGTGTCTGTCAACGATGAATGGGTAAAGAAAATGTGAGATATCTATCTCTATATCTAACAACTATGATCTGAACAACCTAGGTATGTTCCCATACCTTGGCTTTATCTGTGATATATATATATATATATATATATATATATAGAGAGAGAGAGAGAGAGAGAGAGAGAGAGATACAGATATATATAATCACCATATTGCATAATTTAAATTTCCTAAGAGAGAACTTAAAAGTTATCAAAAAAGGTAAATACGTGAAAATAAGTAAATCTAGGAACATAACACATAATACTAGACCATTTCTCTGTCCAATTTGGTAATTTGTCTAGGGTAGTGGCACTGATGCATATTTTTGTGGGGAAGCCTGGATGTCTGCCTCATATATTATCAACATTAAAGATTAGAGTTGTATCAAATATAACCTTCTCACTTATCTACCAGTTAAAGACTTCCTGCTAATGCATATATCTGGGCATTTTGTTTTTGCTTACTTTACTCTCAGCTTCTACCACCTGTGAGGAAATGCTCCCCTTTGGGGCAAAACTCTTCAGAAAGGTTTTTTTGTCTCAAATTCCTCTCGTTAATTCTCTCTTAAACCCACTTCTACAAGCTTTTGCCCCCGGTATGGTCTTATCAAGGTAACCAAAAGCCCGGGTGGTGGCGTCTCTACACCAACTGCTCAGAATGTTTATTTTTTTCTGCCATCCTACTGAAGAGAGTTCCTTTGCCTGTATCTTCTGACTGAAAACAGTGATTCCAAAGAGAGTCTGAAGCCAGGTTGCACATGAAGTCCAACCTCCATCATTTACCAATGGGTGACTATGAACAGATTTACCCTACCCCCTCTATGCCTTGGTTCCCTCATCTGTGTAAATGAGGAGTTCATAGAAGCTACCTCTCAAGGTTGTGGTAAAATTAAATGAGAGGCTGGGCCTGGCACACAGGAACCGTGCATTATGTGTTAGCTGTATTATTATTATTGGTGGTCAGGATGCTATTGCTGTTCCCATCTGAGGCCAGTGGGGGCAAATGAGATCTGTGCCAATAGACCCCTCCCCACAAATCCTACTAGATAAGCCGCTGCCACTGCTTCTTTCTCAGGCTGCTTTGTGATTCCTTGCCTGCTCGGGGCACCAATCAATAACTTTGGTGATCTCTGCTGCTCCTGTGTGTGCGATGAAGCAGGGGAAGGAGGCTGTAAACCGGGGGGGTCATCACTGAAAAAGTAAGGGCAGGTCTGTAAAACCCAGCACCCCACGACGTAGGAAATGCTAGCATCAGATTGGCCTTTGTCTCTTTATATTTGGAGTCTTTAATAACATTTTAAGCGGTGCAGAGACAGGGAGGGTGCCCTGTATTTCTTCTGAGTCCCTCCCCGCTTTTTGGAAACATAGGTAGGTGCAATGTTATGTGGAGTTGGGAAGGTCATAGCTTATTTTGACAGCTTAAACTCCCAGAGCTATTTATTTATGAGGCTTTGGGCATTTTGTATTCACCTAATTTAATCACGTGGTGAAAATTATGCTCGGGTGTGAATTCCTGCATGGAATATGCATCCCCTTCTTGTGCTCACACTGACCTTTTGCATCTCAAGGGGGATGAGCAGCTGTTGTGGAGTCTGATGAGCCCAGTTCTGAGTGAGAAGGGGCCTCGAAGAGGCCCTGGTGGGAATGGAGGGAGGGCACAGAGGCCATTTCTATGTGGGGAGCCTGGGGGAAAGCGCAGCACGTGGTCATTACAGCGCCTCCCACCAGTCAGGGTGTTGCTCCCCGGGGCAGCCCCGCTGGCAGAGCTCAGTGCTGGGCGGGGGTGGGGAGGAGTGTCTCGACCAGGCTGCACCGCTGCTGACACTGAAAGCTCCCTCCTGCTCCGGGGAGACCCTGTCATGACCTCTGCCCTTGGGCCTGACAGCCCGGCTCCCAGCCCTCCCCCCTCCAATCTCTGCTGTCATGGATAGGTGGCCAGTGATTAGTAATTGGGTTCGTCGTCCACATGGGAGGCACACAACCCAGCTCTAAAAGCAGGCTGTGAGTCGACTGGAGATTCCCTTCACAGTCTACTTGTGCATCTAGAAACCAACAGTTACTAAAGTCATGTGTTCAATTCCTGCCCCTGGGCCTGGGTCGAGTGTTATAGCTCAGCAAACCACTGCTCCAGGCAAGACTTATTTCTTTCCATGCCACCTGGGCTGTAGTGTCATTCTCTCTGTTCTTTTTGTTTTCCTGACCAAGTAGACAATGACAGAAATATGGCTATAGTGGCCGATTACAGCCATATTGGGGAGACAGCCACACTAGTTACTACTAACAGTCTGAATGCCCTGGACCAGTAATCCTCAACTTCCTCAACTGTAAATAAAGCATTTAAATGAGTTTAAATTTGAGTCCCTTTCTGAACATCCACCAGACTCTAAAAATTGAGGAAGTATCTCAGACTGAGAACAGTAGCAATTCCATCTGCCATTTCCACATGGCAATGTCCTGTTCAATGTCAGGGAAAATTAACTGTGATCAATTTGTCAGGTATCTATTTCAGTAGAATTTTTACCATCTTTTTTTTTCTGTTAAATATTTTCCATGCATATTCTCATGTAATGCATACAACAGCTGTGTGAGAAATATTATCATTGTCATTTTACAAATCAGAAAAAACAAGATTCCTAGAAGTTGCTTAAATTTTTTACTACCAGTAAGTCTGGGATTTGAACACGTTATACGTGTAATTGACACTGGACAGGTTTAATTCTCATTCAAGATCAGAATTTGTTATCTGAAATTTGAATGCTGCTGCTGATCAATACTTAGTCAATCTTTGGACTTTTATTCACGTCTCAGTTTGAATATTATTTAACAGAACCAAAGGCCTGTTTCAAAAAGTCAGCTTCATGATGGATCATATAGTCTATTCTTGGAACCCAGTTGGAGACTGAGGCATAACATAGCGACCTGATCTCAGCTCAATGATTAGGACTCTAGGAATAAAATCAGGCCACATTATGTCAAGGTCTCCTCTGAAGGACTCTTATTAGCCTGCCAGAGAGAACACATGTCCCACCAGCCACATGTAGGAAGTTAGGGGTGAGTGTGAGGTACTCAGCCAGGCCAAGAATGAGATAATAAATGTATGAGAAACAAGACACATCAACAGCTTACCTCTACCAACATTAAAGAAACTGCACTTCACTCTACAGACAGAGAAGAACTAGAAACCTTATCCAAAAAGTGCCTAGGAATAGGAAAACATCAAATCAACTCCATACAAAACTTCTGTAAAAAGAAAATTAAAAATTCAAGATAAAACATTTCAGCTAATGAGTATTCTTCCTCAAAAACTGACAACGAAGCAGAAGAAAACTGTAACACAACACTCCAAACTGAACTAAATATTCTTTAATAAGCATTCTGAGATATTAAAAATATTCGCAATAAAAAATTCTAAAACTAAAACTAAAAATGGACAAAACAAACAAACAATAGGAAAAAATACAATAAAATGTGATTAAACTCAAAGAATTTGAGAATAAATTATTAGAGGCCAAGAAAGAGCAAAGTTAAACAGTAATGTAATAATGGACATTAGGCAGGAAAACAACAAAGAATATGAAAATGAGACAGAATTAAAAACTGTTAGAGGAAAAGAGATAGGAGTGAACAACAGGCAAAGAAGATCCAATACATAAGTAATAGAGTCTCTAAAAAAGAAAAAGAAAATAATGAAACAGAACTAATATTTAAAGCTATAATATAAGAAATCTTTCTGCAAATAAAACTTGTCTGCTTATTGAAAGGGCTGACCAAGTACCTGGAACTTGACCTGAAAGGATTAGCTGTGATACATACCCTAGTAAATCAAAGAAAAATCCTCAGGGCCTCCCAGCAAATAGACCACATTACCTGTATAAAAGTAAGAAAATTAGGCTAGCATCAGATTTTTTTTTTTTTTTTTTTTGTGGTACACGGGCTTCTCACTGCTGTGGCCTCTCCCGTTGCGGAGCACAGGCTCCGGATGCGCAGGCTCAGCGGCCATGGCTCACGGGCCCAGCCGCTCCGCGGCATATGGGATCTTCCCAGACCAGGGCTCGAACCTGTGTCCCCTGCATTGGCAGGCAGACTCTCAACCACTGTGCCACCAGGGGAGCCCCATAAATATAGAATTTAATGTATAAGTAGACTGATTTGGAGCCAACACATTTCACTCTGTTGGTGAATTATGCCTTCCTAATTGTATTTGTACAATTATATTGAATATGAAAAAACATAAAGGGGAAACATGACATTTACTTTTGTATTATATGTTCCATAATTGGGAGGTGGGGTGGAAATAGAACATATTCTTTTGCCAGTCCTTCACTCCTGCTTCCTGGGATCACTTCCCCAATAACTTTAAATCTAAATTCAAGATGATTGCATCATTCCAGGTGTCTTCATCCATCATTTATTGAACATCTGAATTGGACACCCAGGCCACTAGAAATCTTCTATTTACCATCTCTTATTGTAGCTATTTTGTTGACAGTCAGTTACAAACTCACTTGTTTTGGCAGAACATTTCCTGTGGTTACATGAAGTCCATATTTTCTTGCTAGCTGGTGACTGGGAACCACTCTCAGCCTTTAAAAGCCAAACACAGTTCTTTGCCATGTAGATCCATAGGCAGTTCACAACATGGCTATTTGCTTTGTTCCAGCCCAGTAGGAGAGCCCTGCTGAAGCTCTGGATCTCTTTGACTTCTGTCTACGGCCCCTACATACTCTTTTAAAGGGACTAATCTGATTAGGTCAAGCCAACTCACACTCAACAAGTGGGGATTATATTGCGTGTGCACACAAAGAGGCAGAAATCTTGAGAGCCATCTTAGAATTTTTCCTACCAGAAGTTCTTTTTTTTAAAAAAAATTATTTATTTTTATTTTATTTATTTTTAGCTGCGTTGGGTCTTTGTTGTTGCACGTGGACTTTCTCTAGTTGCAGCTGGTGGGGGCTATTCTTCGTTGCGGTGCACGGGCTTCTCATTGCGGTGGCTTCTCTTGTTGCAGAGCATGGGCTCTAGGTGCGCAGGCTTCAGTAGTCGTGGTACACGGGCTCAGTAGTTGTGGCTCGCAGGCTCTAGAGCGCAGGCTCAGTAGTTGTGGCGCACATGTTTAGTTGCTCTGTGTCATGTGGGATCTTCCCGGACCAAGGCTGAACCTGTGTCCCCTGCATTGGCAGGCAGATTCTTAACCACTGCGCCACCAGGGAAGTTCCCGAGAAGTTCTTGTATTTACCTTTTAAAAAACTTATGTTGGTTTTATTTTGTTGTTTTCTTTTTAACTTCTGGTATTAGATGTTTAGCTCATTGGTTTTCTAATGTATTTTCTAAAATCCATTATAATTTCCTCTTTGGACAATGTATTATTGAAAGTATATTTGAAAAATTTAAAAAGTATGGGTTTTTAAATTAATTTCCCTTTAATTACTCATTTCTTTCTTAAATGCATTGTAGAAGAGACTATTGACTGGATGATATCAATACTTGGCAATTTGTGAAATTTTTTTCCATTTTCTTATTATAATTCTGTCAATTCTTGCCTTATATTATTGAGCTCATGTTGTTTTGTTTATACCAACTTGGAACCAATGTATGTTCTTGGTCAATTAAATCTTCTATCACTATGTAAGACCTCTTCATCACTAGAAGTTTTTAGCTAAAACGTTTCCATCAGTGATCAATATATAACCTTATTTTTTATGTGTTTCTGTTAAAATATACCTTATTTAATACATACTGTTGAAGCATTAACATTGAATTCAAGCTATCAGCACTGTAATCCGTGACTGAATGAAGCCTACTTAACACATGGTTCTTATCCAAAGGCACGTCACAGCCTTCTTGCACTTAGGGACGCTAGACAGCACTTAAGCACTATGCTCTGGGGACATTTTCAACAGGAAAATCACTCACAAAAAGCACAGAAATGAGGAAAATGTGGTACTATCAATAAATAGACTGTGAAAAGGACACATGTTTACACTATGAGAGCTGAAATTAGACAGAGGGTCACTCTACTTGACTTCAGCTGGGAACATGTGTGCAGAAACTCAAATATTTTGCCACTCTGTGCATGTCCACAAATGACCATGAAAGTGCTGCAAATATTGATTTTGGGTTAGAAACAAATTTTAGCAAGTAGGCGAATTTGAAAATATGAATTCTTGAACATCAACTGTAATTGGTCTTTTTTTCTTTTAAAGTCTTATTCTTCAGTTTTGGTGCTCTGAAGTTTCACTGTAGTAGTTTATGTGTGGATTTCATTTATTTATGTTTTTGACACCTTTGGCTTCGTTCATCTGGGCTTAATACCTCTAATCAGTTCTTTAGAAAGCTAAGCCATATCTTCTTTGAATATTCCCTTTCCCATTCTCTTTCTGAGACTCTATTTAGATGTATTTTTAAAAACTTTTTACTAAATTATTATTTATAACTCAACTATTACTTAGTATCTTTCATCTCTTCATTTCTCTCTGTTGCATTGTGGGTTAATTCTTTGTGTCTAATTTCCAGTTTGTTAAATATTTCTGTAGTTGTACAAATTTGCTGAACAAGCCATTGCTCTGGGTTTTTTAAAATATTTATTTATTTAGGCTGTGCTCGGTCTTAGTTGTGGCACATGGGATCTTCGTTGTGGCATGCGGGCTCTTTAGTTGCGGCATGTGGACTCTTAGTTGTAGCTTGCATGTGGGATCTAGTTCCCTGACCGGGGATCGAACCTGGACCACCTGCAGTGGGAGCACAGAGTCTTACCCGCTGGTCCACCAGGGAAGTCCCTACTCAGATTTTAATTTCAGTTATTTTACTTATAATTTTCATAACTTATTCTTGTTACTTTTCTTTGAAATATTCTTGGTTCTTTTAAAATAATACCCTACTCTTTGTTTGCAACCTGTATCCTTTCTTCCATACATATATATTTTTTATAGCCCATGTTAGATAACTCCACTGTTAGAAATCATTTTGATTCTGATTCTATTTTCTTCTTCTTTTTCTAGTTCATACTCATGATGCCTTCTTTTTTTTTTTTTTTTTTGCAGTACGCGGGCCTCTCACTGTTGTGGCCTCTCCCGTTGCGGAGCACAGGCTCCAGATGCGCAAGCTCAGCGGCCATGGCTCACGGGCCCAGCCGCTCCGCGGTATGTGGGATCTTCCCGTACCGGGGCACGAACCCGTGTCCCCTGCATCGGCAGGCGGACTCTCAACCACTGCGCCACCAGGGAAGCCCATGATGCCTTCTTTACTGATATATTTTGATTTTTTTTTTTTTTTAACCATAAGCCTATATTCTTTGGAAGTTTATCAGTGGTGATTTTTTGAGGCCTACGTTAAAGATGGGTTTCTTCAATGAGGATTTAGTTTACTTCTCCTAAGTTCCTGGGGACCATTTTTAAGAGAATCGAGAACTTGAAGGCTTTGGGGGGCCCCAGGAAGTATGACTTTGGGCTGCAAACCCACATGAGGCCTAGCTTGTGTATCTAAATTCTTAGAGAATAATTTCCTCCCCTGTCCTCGGCCCATCTCTTGCTCCTTGAACAAGCTGCTTCCCACTCAGTCTTCATAAGGCTATTTCTTCTGCTTGGAATCATACTCTTCCACCCTGCTGCGGGGTAGCTTCAGGTCTCTTCTTAAATGTTACTTCCTTACAGAAGGCAAGCTCTCTCTGAAGCTCTTTCTTCTTTTCCTTCACGGTACTTAGTGATACTGGGATTAAGTAATTATTTGTGTAAATTTCATTTACCATCCTACTCCCTACAGACTGTCAATGCCATGGGCAGAGGATATTTGCAATTCTACCTCATGGTTGTATTGTTCCCGCCTAGCACAGCGCCTGGCACATTGGAGACACTCGAAAATTATTTATTGGATGAATGGATGAAGGAATGAAAACTTGAAAGTGATCTATCAGTATAAATATACCTATGACTTCGAAATAGCAACAAAGTCAAGGATATAATTCTAGATGTAAAAAGGTGAATTTCAGCGATCACTGGATCTCTAGATATTTATTTGCCGTTAGAGAACATGTTTTTTATTTGCTGTAGCTAACGTGGCCTGCTGTGACCACGTTCTGTTGAAAGCTTTTCTCCACAATCAAGATGAGGATGAGGGTGTGGTGTTAATCAGACTGACAGGAAGCTGGAGGGATGGCTCTCGTTCAGAGGTGACATAACGTGTCTGAAAGGATCCCACTCAGCAGGTTAGAAAGGTGGGTCAAATAACAACACACAATTTAAGAAGGAAACTACGGAGCACTGAACTTAGGCCCCCCACATCTAATTGAACAAATACAGAATAAGGGGCCTTAAGAGCCAAACATGTGAAAGGCATGGAGATTTTAATTGACTGGATGAGTCAATAGTGCAGCATGCCTGCCAGGGATGCTGATGTGATGTTCGGTTCCTTTAACAGAAGCAGTGTGTTGAGGACAATTGAAGTCGTGGAGCTTCCCCAGTGAGACCACCATTGCCATCCGGGTCCAGTTCCGAGAGGCAGATATTGAGGGCGGTTTTGACAGCTGCGCACCACTGACATTTCCAAGCCGTGTCATATGAGAAGCAGCTGAAGGGCTGGGGGTTCCTAGGAAGTGCGGAGTAGAATTTGGTAGAATACAATAGGGCTGTCAAGGAGATGGCAGGGCCATTCGATTTGTCCCCTGTAGATCCAAACAGAAGAGCCAGAACCACCAGGCAAGTTTGAGGGAAGTGGCGCTCTGGGTTTAATTTGCAGTGCTGCCTGGCAGGGGACTGGGCTGTGCTGAGTCCCTCTCTACTAAAGGAAATCACACTTAGGAAAAGGAGAAATGAGCTTTGGGAAGCTCTCTGTCAGCTTAGGGAGGGTCTCTCGGGGTGGTAGAGTCCCTTGCTCCTTTGTGTAGGCCCATAGCCTTTGTAGTTTGGACCCTCATCATGTCTGGAGCGCCAAGCCAGAGAGAAATGGCCAGTTAAAAATTTAGAGATATCGTTCACTATTTCTAGAATCCCCTGATCTAGCCTAACTCTCGGAGGATAATCTCATTTCTCTTCACTGTGTCACATGTGCCACCTTCAGAAGCAGCAGAGTGGAGGCTGAAAGGCCACTTGTGGTGGCGGGGATTCACACACGGGGTGAAAACTGGACAGGCTGCTGCATGGGCCCTCATCAGGGAGTTTCTTTCATCTGGAAGGAGGCCGAAGTGTTCTGTAATTAGAGGCAATTAGGAAATGCTGTGGGAAATGCCATAAGAAGCCTTTACCATACGGGAAGAAATACAAAGGAAAATTAAAATGACGATCATATTCTATAAAACTGTTTCTCACAGTTGTGGTGGGCACTAAATATGCTTGGTACTCCAGCCCAGGAGCACTGCATGCCCTTGGTCCCAGAGGAGGACTGAAGAGATGATGAACGGGACACAGTAAATTCCCCCTCCTAGAGGGAAAAACAGGAAGTGCATCTCTTACTGCTAACATCCCTTATTCTGTAATTCTCTTTGAATCTGCATAATTGAGTACATTTTCTATGAAGAAGCCAATAAAGGTACCTGAAAAGAGGTATGTGGTCAACTAAAAATTATTATTCTTTTTTCTTTAAGAATTAAAAAAAATTTTTTTTTAAAATTTTTGTCTGCACGGCATGTGGGATCTTAGTTCCTCGACCAGGGATCGAACATGCACCCCCTGGTTGGAAGTGCAGAGTCTTAACCACTGGACCACCAGAGAAGTCCCTAAAAATTATTACTCTTTAATTTTCTTTATCTTCCCTGGCTTTATCTGAAAACTTAATTTCAGGAAAAAAAAAACCTTTAGATAAGATTGTCCATCAACTTTGTGAACGAGCATGAAGTGCAAATGTTCTCATGAAAAAGTTTAGCTCAGAGCAGACACACCTGATGGTACCCATCACTACCCGAAGCAGCGTGCACAACAGCAAGAGTTGTTCTCACTCTGTTATGAAATAATAAATCCATTGGTTAAAAGGCTGCATTTTTTCAAAAGTGATTACACTTCACATTAGCATTTGGTATTGCTTTATAAGCATATGGGCATAGCAATTGGAAAAGTGACTTGAATTTTAAAACATAGGAATTTAAAAAAATGGAGTTGGGCTCGAGATTTATTAGCTACATGACTATGGGCAAATGAGGTAACCTCCCTCTGCCTAAATTCCTTCATCTGTTAGGTGAGGATAGTAATGCCTACCCTGAATGGTTCTTATAAGGATGAAATGAGAAAATGTACAAAAGCCCCCAGCACAGCAAAAAAGCAAGCGCTCAGTTAATAGGACCCACCGACAGAACGGTGTCCAAGCCATTGTCATCTTGCAGGATGCAGAGCCGCGGCTGCTTCGAGCAGCAATTGGGGTACACAGCTTAAAAAGAGTTATCTTTGGGGAGTTAGAGTGAGACCTCTGTTGCCTTCAGATTTTCATGGAGAAAAGGGTCAGTCACTTCTCTGGTCAGTATCCTTGTGATGTATTGGAAGAAATGTCGGTTTTTGAAAATTATTTGAACTAGGAGTTTCCTGATTAAATTTCACTTCAATTAGGAATTATTATTGAATAGCAGTTAGATTTGCCGAAGACTACCCTGGAATAATTTAGGCCCTTCTGTAGTTACTTCTGTTAGGTCACTGGGTGCCATTTGTGACCATCCTCTTGTCCTGGCTAAATGATATGACCATGATATATTGGCTGGTGGGTACTATTCAGTGTGCCCACCTAGTTATCAGTTGCCCTTTGGTGTCCTGAAAGGGTTAATGATGCCCAACTATTTCTAATGAGAGCACATTGCAACTGGGAGAATCAAACTCAAAGGTGTTTCTTTGGACAGTATCTGCATATCCCAGAGAGAAGACCTAGGAAAGAGGTAAGATACAGTTGAGCTACTTAAAGTGCTTAAGAAATGACCCTGACAGAATATCCATAGGGGCAAGGAGATGGAATATGTTTCTTGGTTTAGCATTTTGGCAGAAATCAGTTGGCATCTGTCACAGGAAAGATAAACAGAAGCTTTGATTTCCCTTCTCAAAATACACTTGGCTTCTTTCTCTGCACTTACCCCTTGGCCCTCATTCTGATTAGAATTTGAAGGAACAGGCTCAGTACTTTGCATTTAGTTAATTTGGTGAGTTCACTGTACTCTCATCCCTGGGCTATTCAGTAGTTCAAAAATAAATATTGCAGCACTTGTTGAATATGTAACATGCATCTCTTTTGAGCTGCCTTTTATAACAAAGGGTAGTTAGTTAGTATTTACATGATACTTTGAAAGTACTTCAGAATAGCTCTTATTAATATTAACTAGTCAAATACATAATGGCTCAGCTGACAAGAGAAAAAATTTTGATTTTCTATTGAAAAGTGTAAGCTCAGGAAGAGAGGGATGCACGTTTATTTGTGTAAATACAGTATTTGGGACAAATACATGTCTCAAGGGACAGTCAGGAGGTTAACTGGACCAAAATTCAGGCTGCCCACTGAACCAGGCTAAGGTTTGCCAGAAGTCTGCGACCTGATTCTTGGACTTCCCTGCAAAAACTGGAGGAAGCTGTGAGCAGCCTGAGCTTTGAGAACATTCCTGCCCCCCCGGGGTGTGTGTGTGTGGCGGAGGCTTATGTGAGCTCATGGGGCTTTCCAGAGCTGACCGCCAGCCTTGGCAGGCACGAGGGGTCCAGTAGCGAAACTTGGCCTTTAAGTTATCAAGGGCCTGTTGTGACACATATTCAGCTCCAAGCAGAGATCACTGTTTCAAGGGTGACTCAAGTCTGGGGGTCAAGTGGAGATGATGGGTGGGATCTATGCGCAGATCTGGCCCTTCCCAGTTAGGGGGCCTGAGGGTGACACTAGTGCGGGTAGGTTGGGAGGGTCTGGGGATGGTCCTCCCAGGAGGTGCTGCATGGATGTGTCCTGGGTGAGAAGTGATGACAGGGCCATCACGTTGGCTTTCATGATTCTGGGAAAGGTGTCAAACCATGAGGTCACATCGAAGTGTGTGTACAGTGTGTGTGTGTGGAGGAACTGTTTCCCTTGCCTCCCCTGAGGGAGGGGGTCTCACGGCTCGGCCACACCTCACGACTCCGCCTTGCACGTTTCCTGCTTCAGACCCGGTCCACATTCTCTCCGCCTGTCCCCAGGTCCACCACCGACCGGCCCCAATCTCCAGACAACCATTCCCGGGGCCTGGGGAGGTTAGGGGCTTTGCTCCAGCCAGATGCACTGAGGTCGCGGCGGCGGGAGAGGGCGAGGAGAGGAGGAGGCCCCGGGCGCAGCCGTGGTGGGCTCGCTCTGCCCGGAGGGGCGGGGGCGCCGGGCGCGCACGCGGAGGAGGAGGAGGGAGCGTGGTGGGCGGGGGAGCTAGTGCGCCGCTAAAGCAGGGAGCGCGCCCGCCGCCGCCGCCGCCCTCCTCCGGAGAGAGGCAGGAGTGAGGCTGTGCGAAGCGCCGCATTTCGATGAGGAGCGGCCGAGGCGCGTCCCTCCGCTAGCGGCTGCAGCCCAGACGCCCGCGGTCCAGCAGCGTCCGCCGCCCAGCCCCGGCCCCGCCGCCGCCCCGCAGCCCCGCGGCCAGGCCGCACCCAGCCCCGCGAAGACAGCACCAGGAGGCGGCCCCGAGCGCGGCCACAAAGACCCCCGGCGGCGTCTCTCCGCGGACCGGTGCGTGGTTTGCCTTCGCCGGGGAAGGGAGCCGAGGGGCGGGCCGGCCGGGGGGCCCCTCCGGGGGCCCGGCAGCGCCGACTCCTCCCGCAACCGCGGGGTCCGGGGGAGCGCGGGCGCGGAGGGCAGGCGGGCGCCCCCTCGGCCGCCGCCGCCCTTCCCGCCGTTCCTCGAAAGGAGCTGCCCGGCCGCGGCCGGGGGCGGTGTGTGCAGGCGGCCCTGGGGCTGCTGGCACCTGCCTCTTTTGTCTGGTGCCACCGGACTGAAAACGGGGAGTCGGGCGAGCGGGGCCCCCATTCTTTCGGCCGCCTTGTTAGTGGAGATGGAGAGCTAGGGCGGAGGAGCTGGGCCAGGTGTTTGTCATTGTCAGAAGTAGCCGCGGAGCGAGGACCAAGTGTGCGCCCAGAAGGAGTGGTCGGGCCGGGCCTCTTATTGTGTGCGTGCTTCCCCGTGGGCCCGGGAGGGTGGTGTGTGCTTGAGGACGGGGCGATCCGTGCGCGGGGGGTGACTGCAGTGTGGGTGCTGCAAGCACGTTTGCGGGGCCTCGAGTTCCCTCGGGGACAGCGTGGCTGCCCCGTGTACAAATTAGTACCTGCAGTGCTAACAGCCTGCGGAGAGGAAATGGCATTTCCCTCCTAGCGGGAAACGCACGCCCAGCCCCGCTCGGCCCCCCACAAAAGAGGCCGCTGCTGAAAACCGGGTCTGCTCGGAATCGCTGCTGCATTGGGCCAGGAGATGCTTGCAGGAGATGGAGCGGTTGAAAGGTTTCATTCAGGCCGGCTTGCTCTCCCCGCCTCTATGAATGTGTGTCCAGATTCTGGTGCACACGCGTTCAGCGGCCACACGGCAGGGTGTTCCATGAATACGTTTTATGAATGTTCCTAAATATATCTCTTTCCGCCGGGAAAGTAGGACAGCCTTTTAAGTATGAAATGTCACATGAATGCGGGTCAGAAGGATTTTAAGAGAGGTTATATGTAGGAACCGTGTAAAAGGTATGCACACATCCTGTGATATGTGTGTCCAGGGCGGTGCATGCACACTGAAGGTGTGTTTGCCTCTTCGTGCGTGCCTTCGTCCACCTACATCCTAATCCCACTAGCAAAATGTGCCCTGGGACCTCCAGGTCTAGCATCTATTTAGATGTGGTAGCGTTTATGCCAAATTATTTCTTGGGGTGTGTGTAATCTCCAAAACAGGAACTCGTGTGCTCATCTAGAGAAGGATGAACACACAGTTTCTTCAAAGTGGTGAGAAATCCCAGAGAGCAGTCGAAGAAGCTGATTTCTTGGCCTGGCAGTGTTTATAGGAAAATCTCTGATAAGACCCAGGCCGGGTCTTCCCCACCCAAGCCTCTGGGACCTCTGTGGTTTAGGTGGTGCGGTTACCTTCTCGGTCCCAGGACACATGTGTGCCCAGGCCCTTAGCCATCTATGGTCTGTGAACGGGTGGCTGTATCCTTTAGCCACCTTCCTTGCAGAAAGTGGGGACCTGTGGAAGCCCAGTGAATCTTCTTCAGGAGCTCTTGATTCGAATGTATGACTAAGCCAATGGAATTGCTGAGCCAGCCAAGCAAGGGAAAGAATACCTATTTTGAAGCCGCACATAATATCTGGAACACGAGGATGTCTAGCGTGGTTTTCGACATTCATTTAGTGGTAGCTGTAGCCTTGAGAATGATTTCACTTGGAGTGTGGTTTTTCTTTGTCACCTACATCGTTGCCTACTCTGGGACAGACTCAGTGAAGGGAAGTAAAAGATGTGGGCCCTGCTGTGGTTGAACACATGATCCAGTTGGGAGAAATAGACAAATAAAATTAACTTTTCTCTATTTTAAATTTACCTTTTTTTTTTTTTTTTTTTTTTCCATTTGGTGTGGAATTCTTGGTTCTAGAAGCCCGTTCCCTCAAGGGAATTCCAACAATTGCTAAATTATTTGACCTTTGCAGATTGCGAATCAACAAGAGCCCCTTGGAATTAGATTTGCACTCTGGTGACACAATTGTGCCATCCTTTCTGCATGTCCTGCATGTTTTCTTTTGGTTTATTTGGATTTGGGAGGAAATGCCTAGGGTTGGAAGAATGATCACTGCATTTAAAAAATAAAACAAAACCTTCAACAGCCAATCTGACCTTTACACTTTACGAAGTTTGAAGAGTCTAGTGAGGTGGCATAGGTTTTTGAGTACTGGCAGCATCATCCCCCCAACACACACATCCCTTTTGGAAGACAAAAGAACTCCTTTTAAAAACAAATAATTAAAAAGAGTAGGAGCAGTTATGATATCATGGGCAAAATATTGGCTCTGTTAATTAATAGCTGTCTGAAGGATTGGATATCAACTAATAATTGTTTTGAAGTTATCTAACTTCAAAATCAATGCAACCAGTTCATACCTACCTATATATGGTATATATTTTTTGGAAAATGCAAATATAGACTGTTAAAAGTGAAGTTATTGAGTGGCATGAGGCAGTTTTCATATTTGGAGGAAAAAACCCCACAGAACTAATAATTGCTCCGGATTGAATCCCAGTCCACTGCCCCCTCCCCCCAGCAGGGTCAGCGCTAGAATCATGAGCAGGTGAAAACGCTGATGGCCTGGCAACCACTGCCTGATCTCTGTGCACACAATGTCTTTGGCAGTTAAGTGGCCTGCCCAAGGTCACAGAGCTATGCCCAAGGTCACAGAGCTAGTGAGGAGTGAGGGCTTTAAACACCTTACTTTACATGTGATGATGGGCCAATCCCAGGGGGTTTAGGCCTCTAGGACAGAGTGCACAGGTTGGAAAGGAGGGAGTGCCAGCTCAGAGGCAGTTGGAGTGAATCTGGGTTCAAGTCCCAAGGCCCTCAGTTCTGTCTTTGGGACCCTGGATACATCCTGCACTCATCCTCAGTCACAAGAATATCCCCTCCCTCATTGGACTGGCAGGAGGTTTAGAGGGAGCTTTTAGCATATGGCACAGCAGTTGATCGCCACGTAACAGTGTCAGGCACGTCATAGACATTCGATAAATGTGAGCTTTTTCCACTCCACTCATTTCAGGAGTGCACAATCTCTAGCAGTGCATGAAGCTTTTGAGCATGAATTTGTAGCCATTCTGAATGGATCAGAGGTCAGTTTACTGAGGGGGAAGGAAAGGTCAGGGAGGCTTGGCAGTACTTTGGGCTGGTTTGGACTGACCTTCGGAAAGGTGACATCGTCTGTGTGGTGGGATTTGGGGAGCACGTGTAAGGTTCTTGCCCCCAGTTTTCCATTTCCCTTAAACTCTTATTTCAATATTGCCTGAAACTTTGTCGTTAAAACTTCTTTCCTTTGAATGTTGAGGTTTTCCCACTTCCTAGATTGCCCTGTTTAAAACACGGATCCCCCGTGAGGGGCAACAGCACGAGCCCTAATCAGCTAACCCCTGAGGAAGGATGAATTGATCCCACAGGCAGCTGCTGATGACAAGCCTCCATGGAAATTCAGATGGGGCCCGTAGGGGCACAGGTGTACCTTTTAGAAGGTCATGAGATGGAAATCCGTGGCGGGGGGTGGGGGAAGCTCACCTGGAGCCTCCCTTACCGGAGGGAGAGATTCTGTTCCTACTAGTTCTTTTTGTGACAAAGTCAGGAACAGAAAGGCAGATTTTATTAATAAAAATATTAATACTTATCACAGGGTAGACATTACCCTAAGTGCTGTATGTGTTTTAACTTATTTAATAGCTGATGTTAATTATGAGGTAGGTACCTTTATCTTTTCCACCTGTGATTCAGGCAATCGAGGCTTAAAGATGTTGAACAAGTAGATTTCTCAAGGTTACGCAGCTCATACGGGGTCAAGTCTCGGTCAGCATCTTCAAATCTCGATTTCCTCAACCACAAAGACAGAGAGAGCCTTAGTGGGAGGAAAGGCCAAGTGCCCCAGAGAAGTAACTTCCACTCCTTCTTGTTGTTCTTGTTGCTGCGCTGGTTCTCTTCTTCCTTCTCCTTTTCTGCCCCTGCCTCCTTCCCTTTCTCCTCCCTCCCCCACCTTCCTTTTTCTTCTTCTTTTTTTTAATCCACCTTATCTGAGCATTAAATATAAGTAAATGAGTTATGGTGAGTCCACTTTTTAAGTAAATTTCAATTCAATATGTGAACATGCTGGAAAATCTCTTTTAAGTTGGTAGAATCTACAGATTTTTTGCTCTTGGTCTAGCCATGGAGAGTACAAACACTAGGTAAAATGTTTACAATCTGACTCTTAAATGCTACCTGCCCTCTTTTGATTCCTGGTCCACCACCACCACCACTATATCTTGTATCTTTAGCCCTGTAGTGAAATGAAAGCTCATTTCCTACCTACCCTTGAAGTCAGGCACACCTGGGGCAGAGTTCTTGATTCAGGCATTTCTCAACTGAATTACTTGGAGAAATTTTTCTGTGCCTCAATTTCTTCATCTGTAAATCGGGTTAATAAAACTTTGAAAGGTTTGTTGTGACTGTTGGAAATAATAGCTGTTCAAAGCCTGACGTGCTAGGTGGTCAGTGCGTACAGCCGTATTCTGACAAAGCTGGGGTTGATTAATAAGCTGTTTCCACTGGGTCTGCCTCTTCTATTTCTTTGTCTTTTCTCTCCCAGCTTGACAATTCATATTAAACATATCAATTTTAGCAGTATCTCCATCAGCTGCTCTCAAGCTGAGCCTTTCAAATCAGGGTGCTAAAATAACATCATTGTATGGCTGTTTGTGTTTCTGTGCCTCCCAGGTTCAACTTTAACTCCGTCATGTCCTTCGGCAGAGACATGGAGCTGGAGCACTTCGATGAAAGGGATAAGGCGCAGAGATACAGCCGAGGGTCGCGGGTGAACGGGCTGCCCAGCCCCACGCACAGCGCCCACTGCAGCTTCTACCGAACCCGCACGCTGCAGACCCTCAGCTCCGAGAAGAAGGCCAAGAAAGTTCGTTTCTATCGAAACGGAGATCGATACTTCAAAGGGATTGTGTATGCCATCTCCCCAGACCGGTTCCGATCTTTTGAGGCCCTGCTGGCTGATTTGACCCGAACTCTGTCGGATAACGTGAATTTGCCCCAGGGGGTGAGAACAATCTACACCATTGATGGGCTCAAGAAGATTTCCAGCCTGGACCAGCTGCTGGAAGGTGAGAGCTGGGAGATACCTCCCAAGTGACCCTAGGGCATATGGCCTCGGTTCCCACAGGTCCATATTATTCTCACCATCTTCTGCTTGATCTCTAAGAGGCAGCATTCAGCCTTGTGGCTGTGATCCTTACTATTCCACATGGTGGAGAGTTCACTTGTCTGTACAGTAGTGTAAACAGAAAAAAACCCAACAAACCTAATGGTATTCGATCAGGTAGCTTATAATAATGGGCTGAGGGAAAAAGTGTCTTTATTCTACAGCATCCTCTCTCTTTTTTCTCACACCCATGCTACATTAATTTTAAAAGTCCATTTTTATATCTTTAATCACATAGTTCTTATTTATTTCTAGCTGCAAATTGAACTTTTGCTACCACATGTCTGAAAGTACTTGAACTGAAAATAACTAATAGATCATGAAATTTTTGAGTTTTAAGGAATCTTAGATAGGTATCAAACCTATTAATTTTTATCACTGGAGACTGAGGCCCCAAAATTCAGGTGACATATGTCTGTGCCTACATGGTAAGATAGTGTTGTTGCTGGACCAAAAATTAGATTTGCTGGCTATTCTTTCCAATATGATACATTTAAATTTTAAAATTGTTTTAAGGTTTGACTGATTTTAAGTTTAAAAGGATTGTTGTCTTTCTGTGGTATTTGAGGAGTTAATCTGCTCAGTTTATTTTTGTTAAGTTTAACGTAGGTTAACAGTGATTACCTATTTTAGACATTTAATGTGGAAATAGGACTATTTGGGTCCACGGATGAGGCCTGGTGTCTTGTGCAAGCAGAGTAGGTTGCCTCCTCTGGAATATACGTGTCTCAGGACTGACCCTGTTTGAACAGGGCATGAGGTCTCTAATCACCTTAGAAATCATAATTGAAGTAAAGTAACTTGGGAGAAAAATAACCGGGATTAAATTCATGCTGAGATGTAAATGAGGGTAGCTGATCCTCTTTGGAGAGTAGATTTTTCTAAGTTGAGGTCTCAAGGTCCTCATGAAATATTAGTGCAAAGCAACACGGGAAAGGAAGTTGGGAATGTGGGGAGAGCTTGATTTCACCCCGAGTTCATCTTTACTCCAGATGTATTTGCCCAGGCCCTGTAGTCTGTCTGGATCCTGGATGAATGCCATGCCCTGACTGCACACAGGCAAGCACTCTGGTCTTCCTTTGGAATCAGAGTTTGTATGTGATTCAAGGCTGAGGGCTTCTCTGTCTCTCTCCCATTTCCCTTCCCTTGATCCCTTGGCAGGGATGCCAGTCCACTCACAGTGTGACTGCACTTGAGAGGGTGTGGAGGGGTTTGGTTATGTTTATCTTGTGGGAACTCACATCTCTTTTCAATGACTCATCACCCTGCCAAGATGCCTGTAGACTTGGCCTTTTTCCTTCTCAGATGCTGGAACTTCCAGTAAATTAAAGGGGAAGAATGAACATAAAATCTTTGTGTATCAGCTTTGATTTTTGTGCCTTGTCTTTTCATGACCTTGGAAAATGCAGGATAAATAATTTGGTGAGATATTCCAAAGGATCTGGGTAAAGATCAAGTACAGAGTCAGGTGTATGAGCAGTCACCAAGCCATCCCTTTGAGGGCTGATGGTGTTGTAGGGAAAATATGCCAGGATCTCAAAGCACCTTCTAAGACATCCTGGGCTTGGCATTCTCTGGTCTAGAGTCACTTGTGCAACATCTGTGAGGGAGGAGGGTTACTTCAATCAGTCTCTCACCCAGGATCAATCTTCAGTCAGAAGTGGCAGAGATATTCCCATGATTCCCATCCGCCAAGGAGAAGGTGTGAGAGGTGGGAAATGACAGTACTTTATATCCAGGGACCAGCAAAATCATGGCATGCTCGCCACCATCTTCTTTGTCAGTTTTTTTTAGCACAAAAGAACACCTGCCCTGAGAGAGAGACTACTGTCCTGAGTGATGATGATAATGATAGCTCACAGATACTGAGCATGTGTCTTGCATGTATGAACGTTTTTCATTCTCACAGTGATCCTAGGAGGTAGGTACACAATGATCTCATAGTAAGATGAGAAAAGTGAGGCACAGTGTGGTTAAGTGATCTGCCAGAGTCGCACAGCAAGAAATAGTAGAGTTAGGATTTGAACCCAGGAGGGCTGGTACCAGCACTTGAGCTCATAACTGCTACTAATAAGATACTGAGTGGGGTATTCTTAGTGGCTTTTTAAAATTGAAGTATAGTTGATTTACAATATTGTGTTAATTTCTGGTGTACAGCAAAGTGATTAAGAGATATATATATATATTCTTAGTGGCTTTTAAATGAAATCTTATTGTATTAGCTTCTTCTTGAAAACAAATGTTTTTAACCTTGACTTAATTCCAGGAATGACAGATACTGCTCCCAGAAACACTTCACTATTTTCATTTGCCTCCAAACACCTTTCTCCTTGATCAATAAGAAGTTAACTGCAGATTGAATATTCTGATGTTAAAAAATTCCTTTTTGAAAAAAAATACCTTTTTCTGATTAAATAAATGGTAACTTCAGTAAAGTAGATAGGTTCACTTATTGGCTGCATTTAAAATTTTTTTCAGTTTAAACTTTTTTTTTTTCATTTATAACACTGACAATTCGCATGCAGCTGCACTTAGTGTTGAAATAGCTGGAAATTCATTTAGATTTGCCTCTTTGTCAATTATGTTTTTTGCTTAGTCTGATAAAATGCAAACCGTTGCTTCATATTCATCATTAGGTTCGTAGCTCCCACTTTACATACTAATTTTATGTAAACGTCAGTGCATGTTATTAGCTTCTCTTTTCCCCTTCCAATGTGATGATGTTTGCATTTTAAGTTAAATCCTTTTAGTGAGTGCTGTGACAAGTATATCTGACTTGTAATGGCTTTTTGTGAGTTTGTTCATTCTCACTTATCTCAGACTAGAAATTCTGACAATGACGTATGTGAGTTTCTTTATTTATAACGGTCTGCTGGTCACTTTCACTGTTGTATTATTATTATGCCTAAATTTGGCTTAAAAATGTTGATAAGGCTAGCTCTTGGCCTGGAGTATAACTGTATGAGTGGGGTGTGTGTGTGTGTGTGTGTATGAGTGTGGGTATATGCTTCATTGTGTGTCTATCTGTGCATGTATGTTTACATACACACATATGTACATGCATGCACTTCAGAGTAGACCATGGATGACGCTCCTAATTGTTTGCTTTTAAAATGGCCTTTATATGTTTAAAAAAAGCCATGATGCTCAACAAGGAAAGTTGAATTGCAGGCCTATTTCTGCAGGTGATTCACCTTGAGATGTGGCCTCATTTTCCCAATATTGCCTCTTTTTACCCAGTTTTACACCGTTTGTATTCCACTGTAGCTATGCAGATGTTGTGAGGATAAATGAAGGAGTAACACTTAAAACCTTTGAACCATTAGGAGAAAGATGTAATGTACATACCAAGCAGCAACTGATTGATTGGTTTTTCTCTGTGGGTTGCTCAGGTGTTAGTGATGTGTGCGGAGGACTCGGCATTCCCCTTCCCCACACTTTTAAACAGGCTTTTCTTTTCAGTGCAGTTTTAGGTTGGCAGAAAAATTGAGCAGAGGTTTCCCATATCCCCCTGCTCCCACACATGAACACCGTCTCCCACTGTCACCAGAGGGGTACGCTTGTTACAGTCAGTGAGCCGGCACCGACACGTCGTTTATCACCCCAAGTCGGTAGTTTACACGCGGGCTCATCCTTGGTGTCGTACCTTCTGTGGGTTTGGACGGAGTTCTGATGACATGTATCCAAGCCTGTGGTATCACACAGAACAGTTTCCCTGCCCTGAAAATCCTGTGTTCTTCCTCTTCATCCCACCCTGCCCCTAACCCCTGGCGTCCACTGATCCTTTTACTGTCTCAGTAACATCTTTTAACATCTTGGGTGAATGTAGGTCTGAAAGGGCCAGAGCGTTCCCTTTAAGCATTAGGATAAAAACGATGCAAGGATGCTATCTTCTGGATATACGTAAGTTAATTGGTACATGAGCTCTGCATGTATTAGAAACAAATCCCTCTCTTCCTCGGCTCCCATACATGCTGTGACCCCGCCCCCCCGGCGCACCCCCGCCCCACCATGGACACTGCCTGACTCCCAAGCCCCAGCATAAGGGCTTTTCCCAAGTCCCCATCAGAATTAACCTCTCAGGAATAAACCCAGACTTCACCCTACAGTCAGGGAATCTCTCTCCAACCATGATTTCCAGGGCCCCCAGCTCTCTTGGCAATTTTCCTTTCCCTTGACATGGTGTCATCTAGTTTTTTTCTCTAATTCACTAGTTTACTCTGTGCCTCTCTCTGCTGCATTGAGTTTTTTTTTTTTTAATTAAGTTTTGAAAAGCTATAAAACATGCCTCTCTAACATTCCCCTGCGGCCAACAGTCTACTAGTAGTTTTTTGAGTATCCACCTCCTCAGAGATACCAGTGCTTGTTAAGAAGATACATATCAGTTGCCTGTAAGTTAACATACTGTGCTCACAGTTTGGCACCTTGCTTTGTGCACTTAACGATATAGCATAACACAAGTCTAGAACCACTGTGATCTTTTTCCTGACTTCAGAGTAACCCTTTTTACAAATGTACCATTTTTTATTTAACCAGTCTTTTATTGATGGGCCTTTAGGTTGTGTCCAATCCTTTGTTATTAGAAACAGTTTTGCAGGGAATATCCTTGAATGTTACGTTTTCCACTCATGTAGGAGAATATGCATAGGATCAATTCCTAGAAGTAATATTGCTGGATAGAGAGGTACAAGCATTGAATTTTTAAGAGCCATTGCAAAATTTCCCTCCATAGAAGTGGTACCAGTTTGTACTCCCCATTAGTAATATATGAGAATGGCTGTTTTTCTACAAGACAATGTTTTACCAAATGTTTTGTCATTTGCCGATCTGTTAAGGAAAGAAAAGCATTTATCCTCTTATAGTTTTAATTTTCATGTTCCCATATGTATTGTCTCTTCATAGCTTTTGACCATTTTTCTACCAGGTGGGGGTCTTTTTTTGGTTGACTTATAGGATTTTTTTTTCTTTTAAATATATTAGCCCTTTGTGATACTGATTTCAAGTATTTTTTTCCAGATTGTCCTTAGTGATTTTGTTTATTGTGGGGTTTTTTTGCCAGATTTAACAAAATTATATAATCAAATGAATCAGTCTTTTCATTTATGGCTTGATTTTCATGCCCCTTGGGTCCTCTGTACTCTGAGATTATAAATTGTTGCTCTTATTTTCTTCTAGTGTTTTTATGTTTTCATTAAAAAATATTCTAATGAAAGTCATATTAGTATAATATTTGAGGAAAGGATTCAGTTCTCTTTTTTCCAGGCTACCTGCCTCATTTTTTTTTTTTTTTTTTTTTTGCGGCACGTGGGCCTCTCACTGTTGTGGCCTCTCCCATTGCGGAGCACAGGCTCCAGACCACAGGCTCAATGGCCATGGCTCATGGGCCTAGCCGCTCCGCGGCATGTGGGATCTTCCCGGACCAGGGCACGAACCCGTGTCCCCTGCATCGGCACGTGGACTCTCAACCACTGTGCCACCAGGGAAGCCCCTGCCTCATTTTTAAAGGTTTTTATTTTGAAATTAATTTGTACTTAATAGAAGTGTCACAAAGATAGAAAGTTCCCATATACTCTTGACCCAGATTCTCATGAGGGAATGACTTACACAGCTGTGGTATTAATTATCAAAAGTAAAAACTAACTTGAGAACAATACCAGCAACTAAACTATGGGTTTTATTTTGCTTTCACCAGTTTCTCCACCAGTGGCCTTTTTTTCTGTTCCAGAATCACACATTGCATTTAGCTGTCCTGTCTCCTTCATCTCCTCCAAGCTGTGACAGTTCTTGAATCTCTCTTTGTCTTTAATGACTTGACAGTTGGAAGAGTGCTGGTCAGTTATTTTGTAGCATGTCCCCCAACTTGGTTTAACCCGGTGATTAGGTTGAAGTTATGTATTTGTGGCAAGGATTCCACAGAAATGAGGTTGCATCCTTCTCAGGGCATCATTTCAGGAGTATATGCTCTTGCCATGTCTGGTTGCTGGTGAGGTTAACTGTGACCCATTTAACCAAGGAGGTGTCTGCCAGTTATCTTCACTCTAAAGTTACTCTTTCCCCCTCTGTAATTAATACATATTTTGAGGAGGAACTTTGTGCCTATGTAAGTAACTTTCACCCATGAATTTTGGCATTTCTTGCTGGATTTTGCCTGTACCAGTGATTAGGAGGGTGTTCAAAGGGTGATTTTCTGTTTTCCTCGTTACTTGCCTCACCTTTATACACAGGTCCCTTCACTTTCCTGTCTTTGGATCATCTACTGTGACGTCATCAACTCCATTATTTTAACCACTCTTTTAAGGCCAGTTAGTCCCAGATCAGGCCTTTCTTCAGCGCTCCAGCCACCTGGATATATTCACCCTGTACTCTAATCCTGAGTCATTTCATCTCAGCGTGTGTAGATGTGAACCCATTCTCTTAGGCTATCCCGAATTTAATCCTCTTCTCATCTTCTGCATCTTGTTAAATGGTGTCACCATCGAATTCAACATCACCTTTGGCTTCCCCTTCTCTTCATCCCGCAAATCCAAGCTGTCACAACTTACTGTTGATTCTGCTTAAGACATTTCTTCAGTTTGTTTGCTCCTTTTCACCACCATTATTATAGTTTTCAAGTCCTCAATACTGTTTTAAAAGTATTACTTTTTTATTAACCATTTATTAATGGAAGTATATTAATTTACAGTGTTGTGTTACTTTCAGGCACAGCAAAGTGATTCAGTTATACACACATACATATCTATTCTTTTTCAGATTTTTTTCCATTATAGGTTACTGTGAGAAATTGAATATAGTTCCCCGTGCTATACAGCAGGTCCTTGTTATTTATATCTATTTAATATGTACTAGTGTGTATATGTTAATTCCAAACTCCTGGTTTATCTCACACCCCCCCGCAACTCCCGCTGTCCCTTTTGGTAATCATAAGTTTATTTTCTATGTCTGTGGGTCGATTTCTGTTTTGCAGATAAGTTCCTTTGTGTCATTTTTTTAGATTCCACATATAAGAGATATTATATGATATTTGTCTTTCTCTGTCTGACTTCACTTAATATGATAATCTCTAGGTCCATCCATGTTGCCGCAGCTGGCATTATTTCATTCTTTTTTATGGCTGAGTATATATATTCCATTGTATATATGTACCACATCATCTTTATCCATTTTTTTTTTTAGCCGAAGGAGTGGCACATTTTTATACAGTGAGCATTATAGAAAATTTTGAAAGATGCAAAACGTCTAAAAAAATTAAATCATGACCCCTCATATCCCTGCCCCTTGACTGTTCTCATCTCTTCCCTGTACTGTTGTAATAGTCTCCTAAGCTGAAACTATACCTTCGTTTTCCTTTTTCAGCTTGTTTTCTCTTTTCTTTTTATAGAACCTGTATTTGCCCCTGCTTTCCATTCCCATTACAGCGTCTCTTAGATGAGGTCCTTTAGGACACCTGTCCTGTACAGTGGGCTTCAAACCAGTTTTCCTGCACAGGGACCAGGCCACCGACAAAGCATCGCATACGGCACTTGTGCTTCACCGCGGCCCTCCCGCGAGCATAGAGGACGCAGCCCCCAGTCTTTATCGTGTTTCTCTCGTGGTCCTGCCCCTTCCTTCTGTTCTGGCTTGTCTCCCGTTACCCACTGATACTGGGCTCAGCTGCTCTCTTTCCTTGTGTTTCCCCACCTCGGGGCCTCCTTGTCTCTGGGAGGAGGGTAAGATGGGTGTTCTCCTGAGGGTGCACCATGGCATCATGCTGCAGTCCTGGCTCCGCAGGCCGACCCGCCGCAACTGAATGCTGCTTCCACCTCTCCTGGCTGGGTGGCGCTGAGCAAGCTCCCTAGCTCCTCGTGGGTCAGTGTGCTCTGGGAGGAGAGGTCTGTTAGTTCTTAGCTCACAGTATCGCGGTGAGGATTACAGGTAGCATGGCATGGGTTACAACAAGATCTACTGATGGCAAACATTAAGTTAACCTCTTCTGCCAATAGCATCTCCAGTCTCGTCCCTTCAACCTACTGAACAAGTCGCCCACAATCTAAACGGTTCTCGCCTTTGTCTTGCTTACCTCTCAACCCAGGGCTCTTCTACCATGAGAAATATCTGCATTTGCTGTCTCTACTTCCTCAACTTCCAATCATACATCAGCCGCTTGATTAGCATCATTACACTGTAATATATTTTACATCAGTATCTCTGGAAGTCAGGAGCCATTGATGTCCTCACTGTCTATCATGGTAGTAGCAAGGACTCAATAAATATCACTGGAAGAAAGAGGAAAGAGAGAATGAATGGATAAATGAATGAACGAAAGCAGTCTGACATCATTATCCAACTGAAGTGGCTGTTACGAGGCCACATGTGGCCTCCTAATGGCCAGGCCGCTGATTTCTTAGGAAACCTTATCTTTGCTGCTGTTCCTGGCGCCTCGGATGGTGATGTCTGGGTCTTTCCCAGCCAGGTACTCACCACCCCTCGGTTTCCATGGCTCCAGGCACCTGGTTTCTCTCAGTTCCCTTCAGTGGCACCTCCATCTCTGGGCACCCTCAGTACTGCTGTTGCCCTGGATTTCATCCTGTCCAGCTGGGTGGGGTCTCTCTGAGCATTTTCTTCAGTTCACGTAGCTGCAGCTAGCCCATGCCTCTCCTTCCCATACCCCAGACCCATATTTTCTAACTGCTTGCTGGAAAATATCCAACTGGTTGGCTCCTAGGAACTTCAAATTCACTATGTGCACAACCAAATTCATTTTCTTCCTTACCGTCTAATCCAAATATGTTTCCCTTCTCATTTGTTCTATTGTGGTATATGGGAAGTTGGCCAAAACAGGTTTCAGTGCCATCATTTCAGTGTTGTCATTGACTCTATTGCCATGAGCCCTGCATCCAGTCAATTGCCAGTTCTTCAATCCAGCCAGTTGATTCTGTTAAGTACTCCTCAGAGCAGCCGTTTCTCTCTGTTCCTAATGCGGAGGTGTGAGCTTTTGTTCTTCAGCTCCTCTCCTGGTCTGTTAGAATAGCTTTCTAAGTAGCTTCCTGACCTCTGTCTCCCCGTGTTCTACCTTCAGCCCTGCCTTCACACTACAGCCAGTGTGGTCTTTCTGAAACCTGGGTCTGGTCATGCATAAACACTTTGACCTTGTTGCCTACTGCAGTCTTACTCTTAACTTGTTTGTCCCTGGAACCGTTTTTATTTTTTGAGAAAGACATATTAATATCAATCAGACTATCCCTTTACTGTACTGTTCAGTAGCACATATTAGTGTTTTATTTTTATCTGAAATGCTGTCCTCTTCTAATGAAAATCTGACCCTCACTTCCAGGGCCAGCATGAATTCCATTTTTTCTTCATTGATCACGCAGTGGGAAGTGGGAAATGACTTTTTTTTCTCTTCTGAATTAGGATTGCTGGGACCACTTATTTACCAATTATCACTTATCTTGTGGTGGAATCTTTTCATAAACACATCTTTCTTTCTAAATTCTTTGAAGACAAGGTCAAAGGATTAGGATTAGGATTCTTTTCAGGTGTTATACCCGTTACCGAGAATTTAGGAGGTTGCTTAAAATTTTTAGATTTCATGGCTAATTATGTTTGTACTTGTTGCAATGTTGTTATTTATTGCTCCGTTATTAGGAAACATTTTTAGCAATGAGAATAAATATTTTCCTGGCTCCAAATACAGTTTGCCATGTTGCTTTCCGAAAGGGTTGATAGCAATTTATAGTATCCCTAGTGGCACTTTCTATTTCTATTTTATTTTGTTTTTATCCTTTGTCACATATTTTAGTCCCTTGTATTTTTGTAAATTATAATAGGCTTTGTACATTATATTAACCCACTGTTGTATTATAGGTCGTCAGTCTGTTTTCCCCTTCTTATTTTAGTTTCTCTAGTTTTCAGTTATATCAGTTTTGAATTAAAAAAAAATTGAATCCTTCAATTTTTTATGTTATTTTTCTGTTGCTTTAAATTTGAGAAGTTGACATTTTCCATAGACCTAAAATACACATTCACATTTTATTTTCAGTAAGCTTATTTTTATGTACTATTATATAATGAAAGACTTCTATGGAAAAATGATCCATAAGTGCCTTTGGGAATCCTTTTTCTTGCCTTTGATAGCACTATCAAAATCGTCTTCTTAAACCAGCACCTTCCAGGTAGATTATGAAATGTTGCTGTGTATACTGAGATAGGCTCATAAAATATAATATCCAGAAGGCAGTTTATAACATTTTATTCCATAAATAATATCTTTCATGTAATTTAACTCAGTTCAGTTTCAGAGATTTAAATATATATTTGAATCTTTCCCAGCTTTTACTGACAACTCACAATAGTGAATTTTAATTTCCAGAGTTTTCAATAAGAAAGTCTTTACTCTGGAAAAATGAGATATATTACACAAAGCCCTCACTTAAGACACTTTTGAATATGCCACATTTGGAACTTAAAGGAATCCTATAGGTGGTGGGCAAGCAGCTTTAATAATGTGAAGAATGGAGATTAGGTCATTTTCAGACCGAGGTCAAGTGATGTCACAGCTGGAATTTACATGTCTCCACCCTTAGCCAATGAAAAACCTCTAGCAATGAGGTAAAACAGGGCAGACGTCTAGTATCTTCTAATATGAGATCTCGTGGAGGAATGCCTTCCTAGCTGACTCCACAGGCCTGGTCACCCAGGGAGCTGGTACCATATTACTGGAAGTTGTCCAGAGTGACTAAGAGAATTTCTTTTACGTGCAAATTCTCTAATTTCTTAATGGGAGCCCGTGGCCAAGTGACATTAACTTTGCAGATTTTTTTACTAATAAACTTTGTTAGAGAAAATTTATTCCCATACTTTAAAGAATAACAGAAAATCTAATAATTTAAAAATGCATATGTGATTTTTTGGGAAAAAAACAAGGACTCTTCGGTAGCTCTAAAATAATCTAATATGCTTACACCGAAATTATTCTATTTTCAAAAGTCCCCCAAATACTTAAGCCTTGCAGGGAAAAGTTACTATATTCTGATATTTTGGGAGGTATTGATTGGATCCAGACATAATTTCATCCTTCATTTTCTTACCTTCTTTTTTTGTTTTTTGTTTTTGTTTTGTTTTAACTGTTGTTTTCTCTCTTTGCTTCACGCAAGTATTAGTTTTTTGGCTTTTGTAAATGCCACAGCAATTCAGACAGATGCTGCTTCTGCAGTTCCTGCTATTTGTTGGAGCGTCTTAGGTACCTAGAGTATTACATTTCAAATTAAGGGTCAGTCTTAACATAAAAATTTTTGGGTCTAATAAACTAGAACAAAACTGACAGTATGATAACCAACGAGCAAGTCATTATGTTTAGTAATTTCCAGCTCCACCTCCAAGTAGATTTTTATGCCATTTCCTTTAAACCATCTATGATCTTTGCCATCTTGCCATCCTTGTCTAATTTCACCTATAGTAAATAATCCAAAAGTTTCAAAGCACATTTTGGGCTATTTTGCTCAAATATACTTTGATTTAGATAAATTAACTTTTATTTCACTGTAGTAGTAGAAATTATACCAAGAAACTCTGGGATGGCTTAGTGTGTAGAGGAAGCATGTTATGGTAATGAGAAGTTTTACTTTACCTTGCTATTTAATTTAATTAAATTAATTAATTTTTTTAATTGAAGTATAGTTGATTTGTAATTTTGTGTTAGTTTCAGGTGTACAGCAAAGTGATTCAGTTATACATACATATATATCTATTCTTTTTCAGATTCTTTTCCCTTATAGGCTATTAGAGAATATTGAGTATAGTTCTCTGTGCTATACAGTATAGGTCCTTGTTGGTTATCTGTTTTATGTATAGCAGTGTTTATATGTTAATCTCAAGGTCCTAATTTATCCCTCCCAACCCCTTTCCCCTTTGGTAACAGCAGGCTTTTTTTTTGTGTCTGTGGGTTTATTTCTGTTTTGTATATAAGTTCATTTGTACCATTTTTTTTTAGATTCCACATGTAAGTGATAGCATATTTGTCTTTGTCTGGCTTACTTGCTATGATAATCTCTAGGCCCATCCATGTTGCTACAAATGACTTTATCATTCTTTTTTATGGCTGAGTAATATTCCATTACATAAATATACCACATCTTCTTTATCCATTCCTCTGTTGTTGGACATTTAGGTTGCTTCCATGTCTTGGCTATTCTAAATAGTGCTGCAATGCACATTGGGGTGTATGCATCCCACTCCTGGGCATATATTCGGGGAAAACCATAATTCAAAAAGATGCATACACCCCAATATCTTGCTATTTTTGAATGGCCTTTAACACACATACCTCATGTCAGGTCTTGAACAAAACCTATTGATGATTCCCTAGTCAAGAATATAGCCTATCTCTTAACTCTCTGCCCAGTTAAGGAAGAGATTAAACCCTGGCTATCCAGAGCTATTTGACCAAATCAAGGCTATGTACTTTTCCCATTCAGAACAATTACATTTGTTAATTTACAATTATCAATGATATTAACACATTAACCAAAAAGCTAATTTTTACAAGATCAGAAAACACAATCAGCTTTAACTGCGTTATGACAGAGGCTGCGTCTCTTGTGATGGGAAGAAGTTCGGAATTATGATTAAAATAAAAGTAGTCAAAATGAGGGTCAAGTAGATTTAATGCAAATATATTTTTACAACTTAATAGAAGCTTATTAACATATGGAAACCCATCTTGGCTTTTCCTGAATTCCTGAATAGTGTAATAGATTCTAAATGACAGCACTGGATGGTGTGTGATCTTGGATTTGGTGGCCACTCCTTTCTCTCACTTTAGTGTCACTTTCCTGTTAACACAATATCATCTTTGATGGGAGTCTCACACCCTTTCCCAAGATTTTATTCCAGTCTTTGAATTCGATAAACGAGGCAGAGAAGTTTCAAAGTGATAGCACTGATAAAACACAAGTTTCCTCTCACTGCTGTTGCTTGAACCAAGCCTGCATTATCTTCTCAAAGTTGTCATGCTTTCAGAAATTTTCAATGTGCTTTGTCTAAGAAGATGTAAAAAAAAAAAAAAAGTGTTTATTTTCTCTTTCAACAAACCCATTCCATACTGTTATGTGAATACTTGAAAATTCCTCCCTTTTAAAATTATTTTTTATTCCTAAAGTTAAAAATTTTCCTTTTTGAAGTGTAAACCACTCCATGTTTTTGTTTTGATTTAAGTTATTATCTTAGTATATAATCTTCCAAATAATGAGACAGTGGCATATCTCCAATGAGCACAGAATTCTGACAAAGTCTGGTTTTGTCAGCTAAGGCCTATGTGTCTTGTTGGGGGAAGCTTGGGGCATCCTCACATTGTGATGGATCCCAAGTTGAGTGGATCTGTGGTCTACTGGTAACCATAGAAACAGTGAACACTTTACAGCGTTAATACCTGTTTACTGCACAATTAGTGCAATGCATCCTCTGGTGATTTTCACTTGCGTAGCAGTTTTGCATTTGAGATCACTTTGACCTTTTCTATCTAATTTGATGGTCACAAAAAACTGGTGAGATGAAAGTGGCCACTGGCATAGCCTTCATCTGACAGGTGAATAAACTACCACTGAGAAGAGTAAGGGACGTGCCCAAGTCACATGCTGAGAGGCCAGGTCTTGAGCCCAGAGTTCCAGTTCCCTTCCCACCATGACATTTACACTGTCTCTCCACCAAGCCTTCAGAAACACCGCTCTTGTTGCAGCCCCCATGGATGTGTTGATATCCACATAGATCTTGAGAAAAGCATAGTTGGGACCAGTAGTAACTGCTAAATGACTAGGAAGGGGGTTTCCTAAACTGGTAAACGTCCCCTAGTCTTACTATTTGTACCACTTCTAGTGAGACATAATGCATAAACACACATTGGAATATGTTTTAAAAACATTGGCAAAGTAAAAGTTTGATAACATGTATAATTGTGCTTTTCTATTTTTGAAACCCTGGTTCAGTTATTTTTATGTGAATACCTATTCCATGGCCTTGGATATTTGCACTATTAATTTAAAAATAGGACAAGGATTTAGATAAAAGTAAATGGGCTGTGTAGGATTAGTCCTAGGTTACTTTACCTGCAATTATGAAGACTTTTTAGCATTTTTACCTATTCCCCGTTATAAAGACTTACTAACACAGAAAAAAGCCATTATGAGATCTTTAATTTCAAAATGCTTTGACCTAAGTTTATGAAATGTATATGCAGGATTAATCATTTTATAATGACTAATGGTACATGTGTTACCTTCTTTTTTATGTGATACATATCTATTTAATAGTCTGAATATCCATAATTCTTTTATTCATTCGACAAACATTGGGTACCCCGAGGTGCCAGGCACTGGTCTGTCCTGTGTGCTGGGCATATATCAGAGAACAAGGCAGTAGAAGACCCTGCAAAAAAAAAATAGTTTGAGTATCTTCATTAAATGATTCTCTGTTAAGGAATCATTTTTAATAAAAAATATAATTTTGTATATTTTCTTTTTTTCAGCTTTATTGGATTATAATTGACAAATAAAATTGTAAGATAAAGTGTACCTCATGACGATTTTACGTATATATATATGAAGGATTCCTCTTATCTAGCTGACACATTCGTCAACTCAAATATTTTTATTTTTTTTTCCTTTTTTTCTTTAGTGAGAACATTCAAGTTCTATTCTCCTAGAGAATTTCAATTATACTATGTTGAAATATATATCAAATATACAGTGTTATCAACTGTAGTCACCATGCTGTACATTAGATCCTCAGCTCTTTTTCATCTTATATAGTTATATTTATTTAATTAATTTATTTATTTATTTATTTATTTTTGGTACGCGGGCCTCTCACTTTTGTGGCCTCTCCCGTTGCGGAGCACGGGCTCCAGGCGCGCAGGCTCAGCAGCCATGGCTCACGGGCCCAGCCGCTCTGCGGCATGTGGGATCCTCCCAGACCAGGGCACGAACCCGCGTCCCCTGCATCGGCAGGCGGACTCTCAACCACTGCGCCACCAGGGAAGCCCAGTTATATTTATTTTAAAGTCAGTTTATGAAGTTTGTAAGTTGACAACTCTCAAAACTTTTTGTCTATAAACAAGTGTGACGTGTGTGGATCACTGTGCTTGGCCCTGTGAAGAAGGAAGAAAAGGAAAGGAGTTATTCTCCTTGTTTTTGGAATTTTACTTGACTTTACAAAATGTTAAACAAACACTCCCATCAAAAAAAAAAATTACACAGCTATTTTTAGAAGCTGTTTTCTGATCCATTTTCAGTTTTTAAATTATCTCAGGTGGCAAATGTAGGTGCCTCCGATTTTGAAGTTTTCTGCAAATATAAATATAACTAAATCCTCCCAAATAGTTTCTATTTTGAATTCAATTTCATATCTCTCTGAGGGCTATTCAATATCGGGATTTCTATCACCAAACCGAAGATGAAGAAAGGGAAGAATGATGATTTTTTTTTCCCCCAGAATACCAATCTGTTGCTGACAGAGCCAGATTAGAAGTCAAAAATCTGGAAATCAACTGTACTCCAATAGAAATTTTTAAAAAAAGAAGGCAGAATTCTTTTTCATTAATTATTAATCATACCCCCATTGTTTAAAAAGTCACAAGTAGTGCTTGCTTCTAAGTAGAAAAGGAAAATTCAGAGAGTAAGAGAAAGGAATTGAATTTACCCGAGTGTAAATTTAAATATGCTTCTTTCCTCCTTAGGGGAGAGTTATGTGTGTGGCTCAATAGAGCCCTTCAAGAAGCTGGAGTACACCAAGAACGTGAACCCCAACTGGTCCGTGAACGTCAAGACCACCTCTGCTTCGCGGGCGGTGTCCTCGCTGGCCACCGCCAAAGGGAGCCCTTCGGAGGTGCGGGAGAATAAGGATTTCATTCGACCCAAGCTGGTCACCATCATCAGAAGTGGAGTGAAGCCGCGGAAAGCTGTCAGGATTCTGCTGAACAAGAAGACGGCTCACTCCTTTGAACAGGTTCTCACTGACATCACCGATGCCATCAAGCTGGACTCGGGAGTGGTGAAACGCCTCTACACCCTGGATGGGAAGCAGGTAAGGGAGCTTACCTGCTGTGACCTTGACTTTACGGGCAAGAACCAGGGAGTTGGGGGATTTATGCAGCATATGGTGGGGACCTGAAACATACATTTTACTGATGTTGAGGGACTTGGGTCGTTTAGTCAATGCATACATAGCTGTTGCCCTCAAACCAGTTCAAGGATAGAGTTAGCACAGGATTAACCACTGAAATCAAGTACAAATATAGACCTATGAAGCTTAAATGATTAGTCAGAGATTTCTACTTTTCCAGTCATTAATTGCTTAACATAATGGTGCCTTTTTCAGCCATCTATTTTAAATTTGTTTATATAGTAATGTCTTATCACCTTAGTAGTCTCATCACCTTATAGTAATGTCTCATCACCAGCAGGACCGAGGTGTAGAGGTAGACTCTGACCAGTAGAGAAAAATCTGAGTCCTTTCTTTGACCTAAATAATATTTCATAGTTTTATGTCTCAGTAATGTTCACTAGTGAGATTTATTTACATTTTATAGATTTTTATGTACATATCTAAGGAATGAAATATTTCCATCTGGGTGGCTTTTAAGAGGCATATTTCTAGAATATTATACATCTTGTACTGAAAACATAATTTCAGAATTACAATGAAAAGGTTTTCCTTTGCTGTGGAATGCACATCAGTCAATTTGGGTGAGTGGACCTTTTAATGTGCATTGCTCAGATGAACTTAAAGGAAGTCTTGTGTGGACTTTTGCAAAGATTTGACAGAACCCTGATGGTGAGCTGAATAAAAGAACACTGATATATGGACAGAGAAATTTGCTGGTCATTCAGAGTTCACTAGTGTCTTTTTGTTTCAGATTATAGTTTTTAGTACACTATCTTTGTTTGAAATTTTGTTTTTAACATGGATCTGTCCACTTTTTATAAATTATTTTGAGGGATAATTTGAATGATTTGTATATAGTGTACATATTACAAATCAAAACTAGATTCATAAATTAAAAGATTGATCTTATTATATAGAAGACTCATCCAGGTGCTTGAAGGCTAACACATGCAAACTTTATGAATTAGAAATAGATGCAAATACTAGAGAGTGTTAGTAATGAAAACAATAGGGATGAATTCCTCCCCTGGGAATCCATTCAAATGCTCTAAATTATAAAATTCATTAGGAGAAAAAGGAAGATCTGCCAGTTCATTTATATTCACCTACCTTCTGCTTGTCTCATAAAACTTCCCCTAAGTGCCATGTGGATAAGGATTCTTAGGAAATTTCCAGTCTTCTAGATCTAAGAGTGTGTAGCCTGAATGTCACCAATATATCAGTGATGAAAAAGTCCATGGCTGCCTTGTGAATTACAGCAGCAATAAGATGGCAAGGTTCACATTTAAACACTTAAGCCCTTCAGTGGTTCCCTTTGTAATGAACTACTCAACCACCTTGTAGTTCTACATGTTTGTGATTTTTCTCAAGATGGGATTTCACGTGTTTTCATAAAAAGTAAAATTTACAACAAAGAATATGCATTGATAAATGTTCCTCCTCCCACCTTGCTTCAGAATTTTGGGGTTCCAAATTGCTACACACTGAATAAAAAAATTGGCTTTAATTATGTAAGCTAAATTGCCATCAACTGATCATTTGTTTATTCCAAGAATGAATTCCTAGAATAGATATTATGATGTTGTCAATGGTTTTCGTCTTTTTAGGAATTTATCTAGTGTCTGTATTTTATAATGGCTGTTTTTGTTTATGAACCAAATTTAGGTCCAGTCACCTGATGTGAAGCAAAGCCAATCTACTGACATTAGGTTGTGATGAAGGAAGGTGTAGCACTTATTGCAGGGCCAAGCAAGGAGAACGGGCAGCTCATGCTCGAAAGACCTGAACTCCCTCATGGCTTTTAGGGAAGTGTTTTTAAAGGCAAGGTGAGGGAGAAGGTCTCAGGGTGCATGATCAGCTCATGTACATACCTCTGATTGGTTGGTGGTGAGGTAACAGGGCTGTATTTTGGGAACTAACATCAACAACCTTCTGGTTCCAACTGGTCTGGGGTCTATGTGCTGGTGGTCAGCATGCAGTTAACTTCTTCAACCTGATGGGGGTTTTAGTATCTGCAAAACAACTCAAGGATATGGCTCAGGTCATTACCTATAGCTCTTGAGGAGGGACTAAAGGTCCGTGACGTTGTTTTATGGCTAAATTATTGTTATTTTGTTGTTATTTTGTCTTGCTTGATTTTCTTCCTTTGTGTTTTCTCATTTCTCTGATTAAATTCCCTTTGGAACTTGCAGAAGGCCTAGGAGGCTAAAGCTGTTCTAAAAACAAGAGTCAGGGGACACAGGGGTCTGTCCCCAAAAGGCCCTGCAGGGTCCTTCTTGGTTTCATGTTTGTTGTGGTTTACATGTAAATAATGCAAAGTAATGGAAAAGAATCCAAGGTTTAATGTCAAACGGCCAGGATTCAAATCTTGGCTCAGCCACAGGTTTTTTACATTTTTAGCAAATCACTTAACTGAGTCTGACTCTACTCATAAGAAAAACATGGATGAAATGATCACCACTATTTCACAGGGTGCCTGTGGGAGCAATTCTGATAAATAAGTGAAAGCAATTTGGAACTATAGTAATAACGACCGTAGCTTTATTGAGCATTATTCTGAATGTTTTGCATGTAGTAGCTTGTTTAATCCTAACAGCTCAGTTATTATCCCCACTTAACAGATGAGGGTATTAAGACACAGAACTTGTTAATAAAAAAACATGTCCAAGGCCACACAGTTATAAACGGCAGAGTTGGAATTGGAACCAGTCTCTCTCTAGAGCTTGTGGTCATGACCACTGTATACAGCAGATTATAGTAAAACACCAAAGAGATGCAAATGTATGGAAAAAGAATTTTCGAGTCAGTAATTTGTACAAGGAATATTATCTGAAGGTTTTCTGCCATGAGTTTTTCCCCTGCAGTCATCCCGCTAACTATTGTATTCAGCTGTTTTCTCGTGGAGCTGATTCAGGTTGCCTTCGTGGCATTGCCTCGATTGTGGCATATTCTCTTCATAGCAGGAGTGGTGAAAAGCTGCAGAGGAACTGGATGGTAAAGTAGAAAGAATATAGAGACTTTCTGCTTGATTCCTTCCTCATGGACCCCGCGAGTCTTTAGAATCATTTCTGTTCAAAAGAGAAATCTGCCCCCATAAGCCATTTGTGAGAGCGATTCTTTGACAGCTTGGGCTGTGACCAAGGCTTGCTAAGCCTCTGAGAAAAAATCACTTCCCTCCAAGCCCTCCTGTTACGTGACGCTCTGCCATAGGAGGGTGGCACCCTGTGCTGCCACCATCTTACCCAGCCCATTGTGGCATCAGGGTCCACGTGCTGTCCACAGGACATCACCATTAAGATCCCGTGCCTGCCTCTTTTTTTTTTAATAGTATAACTGAGCCCTTGTATTAAAATCCAAAGTCCAATAAAGCTTTTAAAGGTAATTTTTTGTATTGAGGAAATAGAATTGTTTAAATAATTAATAGTTTGAGTGCTTTGGATGAATGGGTAGAGAGGAAGCTATACAAGCAGGAATGGCTTTTCAGATTGCCTTTGGGCAGCCTGCAGATGTATCCATGGGAAGGAAACTGGTGACTCTGGGATTTCTGACAGTGGAACAGTGCAAGCCCGTGCCGGCTGTTACATGTGGTACCCAGAGGTGGGGGCTGGAGGACGTGGACCACGTGCCCTTATCACTTGTCCTCCTTGCTCATCGGCCTATTGGCTTTGCTTTAAGCCCTAACCTATGAGGTCATTATACAGCGCTTTTTTGAGGTGTTTCGACTGAGATGAGGAAATCAACATATTGGAAGTGCTGCACCATATAGGAGACATTTTGCAGGAACATGCAGTTTCCCTGGATGGCCGTTGTGGTTCATGAGCAGGCTGTTTGTGAGTGAACCTTTTCTAATTATTTCAACTCCATTCTTTATCCAGTGGCATTGAAGCTTCGGTTAAAGGTTCCCGCAGCCTTGCTGCGCCCCGTCACACCTGTCGGGGGCCTCTGCTCACCAGGTGATCAGGCACTTTTGCCGGCATGCTTAGGAGGTCAAGGCTCTTGCGTCTTATTTTCAGTGATGCGTTATTTATCTGGGCACTGATTAAGGGCCCCCAAAGACGGACAGAGGGCATTTTCTAGTTAAAGGTTAAAATCATATCCCCTTTCTCCATGTTCAGGGGTGGCTCTGCAGGGTGTGAGAGTCTTTTCCTCTTGTCCCAGTCCAGGCTCTGGGTGTTGGAATTTTTCTGTGGGTTATTCACTCACCCTACTAGGAAGCTACTCCCAGAGGTCATTTGGAGTGTGACTCATTTTTAAATGATTAAAATAAGCCCAAAAGGTACAAGATTTGCTGAAAAGATACACTTGTGTATCTCCTGATACCTTTTTTGGAACAGCTAATCAGGCTGTCTTGAACTGCTTAGTCTTCAGCATCTGTGATTACTGGATCCTTGCTTAGAAACATAAACAACAGCAAGTCTTAGAACACTTAGTGCCTAAGCAGGCAATTTATACTGTGCAGATCATAGATAAGGCACTTCCCAACGATCCCCCATTTCCCAACTGAAGTATAAGTCATGACAAACCAGATTGCTCTTTAAATAGAAGATGTATTCACATCCCATCTTATCTACTCTTTGACGTTGAAGATCTATATAAAATAGCAATATACTTTAGTATCAGAGGAAAAACTCACTCAGGGATATTGTATTTTTATCTTATAGACGTTTCACATAGGTCATGCACTTTGTAAAATCCACCACTGCTGCAAGCTAGCATGAACAAACAACTTATTGTCTTTGTAATATGGAAAAATACTGGACTAACTCAGCTAAAGTAAAGGTACTCATAAACTGATTTAGATGGTAAACTGAGAACAGGCATCATAGCTGCTCTCTTAGTCCATTAGGGCTGTAATAACAAAATACCACAGACTGGGTGGCTTACATACAAAATAAATTTATTTCTTCCAGTCCTGCAGGCTGGAAGTCCAGTATCAAGGTGCCAGCATATTTGGTCTGATGAGAGCCCACTTTCTGTTTTTGCAGTGTTCTCACATGGCAGAAGGGGCTAGGGAGGTTTGCGGGGTCTCTTTTATAAGGGCACTAATCCCATTCATGAGAGCTTCACCCACAAGACCTAATCACCTCCCAAAGCACCCTCCCTCCTAATATGGTCACCTTGGGGGTTAGGTTTCAACATATGAAGTTTTAAGGGACACAAACATTCTGACTAAAGCAGCTGCTTTGTAAAGGACATCCCAGTTGCTGTCAATATATTAGTCAGTTAATATGTCTTCTCAGTATCTTTTGATCATTGGTCCCCTCACCTGTTACAAACATAAAGCTCAAAAGATGCTTATAAATGAGTCATAATAATTGCAGCCATTTATTTTAGGTAGTTAGTTTATGAGTTTATTGGAATGCAGGAAATGGTGATACCATCCATAGGAATTTATCAATCAGAGGTCACAAAATGGCCTTTGGTTTTTTTCCTTTTGGTTTTTAATACCTAATTCTAATCTGAAGTAAAAATAATTTGGTTCACGCTTGAGTTTAGAGAGCGTAGAATAGTTCTCCATGCAAGTTAAAGAAGTGGTACATATTACTACCACATCTGACCTTGGCTGTAGCAATTAATGAGTATAGAAAATGTGAAAATCAAAGGTTTCTGAATGAAAAAGAAGGAATATAGAATGTGAAAGGGTTTGGTTGGACTGGAAAAGGATTTTTCTGTAGCTGTTGGTAACTGTGATTTGTGTGTGTGTGTGTGTGTGTGTGTTTAAATTAAAACTTCTGTGATAGCTCTAAGTTCTTTAAGCATATTTAAAACCTTTATTCTTGGTATACAGATTTTTACTATTATGATTTGGTATATATCTATGTTTGGTATATATCTATGTTGTGAAAGTGCGTGTAACACCTTTTAGTTTTGTTTGCAACTGATGTAAAAAACAGTTGTTACAAATAATTTAGCTTTCACTTTAAAAGGTCAAATTAAAATTTCCTGCAGACACTCAGAGCACATGTTCAGCCATTCTCACGATTTGCCAAAGCTCAGAATTGCTGGAAAATCTTAGCTGTTTTCAGAGAAAAAGGAGCTTAAGAATCATTATGATACTTCACTTCGGGAATTAAAGTGCCCAGAATGGAGTGTGCTATTTTACATTATATAGCTTTGGTTGATACTCAGGATTTATCAGCGACACCTGTCCTTATGTAGCTTTTAATTCCCCCAAATCGGGAAAAGTTAAGTCCTTGTCTTCCAGTCTTAGCCCCTCTGACAATGTAATTAATTATGGGTGCCTGCAGTGGCGTATATTTTAAGGCTTTGATTGGTCTCAGCAAAAGTCAGTTTTCTGGAAATTGAATTCTAATTTGCTGTCAAATGAGTTCTGAGTTCCCCAGTGGCCCCCTGTTGAACTGAAGATGTGCTGAAACCCTCCCTCTGCTGGGCTGAGGGTGCTGGGGCACTTTGCCCAGTCGGGGGCTTTGGGATCATCTCCTAGTGATGACTTCTGCTTTTACAAAGGCTGGGAGCCTGATTTGGCCTGTGAGCTTCCTCTGCCCTGAGGGAGCACGTCGGAATGAGGAACAAACTTGGACTTTCACGTCAGCTGGGCCTGAGCTCAGATTTCAGTCTGAAAAATCTAGCTTGATCCAGTTTCTCATTCAGGCCTGGAAACCTTAGTTCCCCACTTAAGTGATGAAGTTTAAAAATCCTATATATTGAATTTACTTGTAATGAGGAAATTTGCTTACATCTGTTGTAATGTAAGCATAGGTATTGATATATGCAGTGATATAGTACAGAAGAGAAACACTGTTTTTTTTTTGTTTTTTTTGTTTTTTTTTTGTGCTGTACGCGGGCCTCTCACTGCTGTGGCCTCTCCCATTGCGGAGCACGGGCTCCGGACGCGCAGGCTCAGCGGCCATAGCTCATGGGCCCAGCTGCTCCGGGGCATGTGGGATCCTCCCAGACCGGGGCACGAACCCGTGTCCCCTGCATCGGCAGGCAGACTCTCAACCACTGCACCACCAGGGAAGCCCGAGAAACACTAGTTTTTATACATGAGTTTCAGACACGTGGTTTTAAACTGATAGACTTGGGGTCAAGTCTGTCCTCCCCACCCTGGTCACAGTGAAATCTGCCCTCCCACTGGGAAGTTTAATTCTCTGATACTCCTTCGTTTTCTCATATGTGTAATGGGACTGATAATAATGCTTGCTTTATATGCTGTCGTGAGGATTAAATGAAACCATCTGTGTGACAACTTTAGCACTGTGGTAGGCACTTAACTATTGGTAGTTCTTATACCTGAAAAGCTAAGGATAAATTGTTTTTTGTTTTTGAAAAACAATCATATTTTAAATGTGTTGAGGGAACTCACTATTTAAAATTACCCTTTAATAATTACTAATCATATCTACCTTTGTAAATGTGTCTTTTCACATGAACATGCTCCATGGTATAATGAAAAGAGTGTGAAAATTGAAATGAGATGATTATAAGATCAAATCCTGACTTTATCGCACATTCGCTGTGTGGCCTTTGGCAAGTCAGACTCTCTGAATCTCAGTTTTCTCTTTAAAATGGCAATAAAAAAGCATACCTCATAGTGTTGGTGGGATGATTAATTGAGAAGATACATACATAAGGGCCCTGGCTTGATATACGGTAGGTCCTCTATAACTATTAGTCCTTCTCCCTGCTGTCTTCAAGTTCCAGGCTTTCCTAAAAGTACAGGACACGTAGTTGTAGAATGCTGTCAATGTAGAATTGGTCATTTTGCATTGTTTCCATTGTCTGTATTGTAGCTAAACGACTTATGATTATATTTTTGTCATTCCATGTATTGTCAATCAGTTGTGAATGTAGCCTAGATACTATTTTCTTCACTTTCTTCTTTAATTATACCAGTCATTTCTTACGGGTAACTTTTTCACAAACCACTACACTAATATAGTAATATTAACCTTATTATTACTATGATTGGTTGAACACCTGCTCTGTGCCCGGTGCCATGGGCTAGTTGCCACATGTCTCTCCATCTCGTTGAATCATCACCACAGCTCTGCAAAGCAAGAAGCTGATTCTTTCTCAAGATTAATTCAAAGGTGGCCTCTCTGTGAAACCTTTCCTGACTTCCCCGTGTAGAACTGACAGCCCCCTCTCCTGGGGCTCTGTTCAGTCCTTTGTAGATGACCCCACAATTCTTGATTATGCTGGCCTATTGACAGATGATGTGCCTGCCTCCCCCGTCAGAATTCATAGGATGAGGCTAGGGAAGGTGTCCTATTGGCTTCTGAATCTCTAGGGCCTGACCTGGTAAATGCTTGTTCAAGAAATGATTGAATGACTAAATGACTGGACCTTTGACCGGTTTGCATGACCTACACCTTTGGTATTAACACATTGCTTCCAGTGTTCTGCAAAGCACAGGTCAAGGCCATTTAGGAGCTGATTGGTCACCCTGGGCTGTGCTTGTGTGTAGTCCTCGATGCTAGTGGTGCTCTCTGCCCTGAAACCGCAGATTGTAAGTGGCTCATTATGGCGCTTGTTTTCTAGCTCAGACACCTGCTTCATTAAAGGCTCTAGGATAATTAAACAAAAACTCATCTGCTAATTTTAGAGCAGTTCCTCAACTGAAAGAACTTTTATCCCATGGGGAAACAATAGATATTCTGCTAGAGAATTTTCACCATCTGAGTCAGGAGAATTGCTCAAAATCTTCCTGACATTGCCTCTGCCATCCAGTGCATAAAGAGGAGAGCTAATTAATACATTTTATGGATTTAAAAATTGGTGATAGGCCAATAAGAGATTGGTGTGAAGAGCATCTGGCCCAACTGTTGCAGACACAAACCTGCAGTGTTCAAGGGCGTTTGTGATGCTGAGTACAGTATGTTGCAGCAAATTTTTCTGATTAGTTTAAATCCTTGAAACTAAATTAAATGAAAGAAGGCAGTTTCAGAAATTAATGGAAATTTAAAAATCCAATTTTAAACCTGAACTATGTTGTAAACAACATACCATAGAAACAGAAGGACAGATGGGAGATTTATGTTCTAATTGGCTTTTTCCATGGTAAGATTAATGTATAATTGTTGTAAAGAATTTCGGAGCAAATGAGAAAATATTAAGATAAAATGACCTACAGTCTCATTGACAAGATGGCTCTTGTTAATATTTTGGCCTACTTTTTGCTTTTTTCTTTAAAAAAAATCAGATCCTACTCTGAATCCAATTTGGTTTCTTGCTTGTAATCTCACATGCTATTATGTACATTCATGTGGGAAATGTCTTGAAATTATTGTCATTCCTTCTCTAATTGTGTTATTTTATTGCTCAGTGTAAGATCCTTGGAAGGCAAGTTGTCCAGCATGCTTTCTTCTCTAGTAACTCATCAGTGGACCATCTGCTGGCTGAGTTCTGACTTATGGCGGAGTTATAGAGTTCTAAAGGCATATTGAGAGGCAGACATCATGAGGAGTAGTGACTCTTGAGATGTTATTCAATGTAGTCGGTTATTGGAGGTTAAAAGTGTCTCAGAATTCATTCGCTCTGCTGGGAATCTTCATGGAAAAAAATTATTATCGCATTTCAAAACCTGTCTGATTAAATAAGTCTAGTATTGTTTCCTAAATACCAGATAATTTAGGCTTTTTAGGTCAGTTGGAGCTCAATCACCATGATGCTTTACAAGTCTCTCCCTGAGGGAGAAACACCAGGCAATTCTCTTTCTGTGCCTAATCACGTCTGCTTGTGTTATAACTGTTTGTGAACTTGTGTAAGACCAGAACGTCCTGGAGAAAGAAGACAGTACTATATGGACTTCTGTATTCTTGGCTACCCTTATTAGATGCTTAATATTTATTAAATGATGTTTCTTGATTTTAACTTGTGGCTTAGATTCTGATAAGTAGAATCACATAAATGTAGGACTAGGAGGGTCTCTTTGAGAGATCTTTCTACTCTTTCTTTTTCTCTACTTGGAAAACCATAAACTAAACTTATCTTGGCAGGTAGTAAGATAAAATCAATATTTTCTTTAAAAAAAAATCTCCTAGGAAGAAAACAATTCAAGGTAAGCATTATCTTGAAAAAAAAAAAAAAAGGGAGAGACATTTTACCCCTGATGCTTTTTCATAGTAATACTATGGGAACTGGTAACTAGTTATACAACAAAATAAGTTGTAGAAAGTCCTGTATGCTCAGGTATATATTTCCACCCATGTTCTTTAAAACCTTGTTACCAAGAGGAGTCGGAAGACAGCAGCAGTAATGCCACTAGAGAGCTTGTGGAAATTCAGACGCTCAGGCCTCACCCTAGACCTACTACTGAATCAGAACCTGCATTTTAGCAAGATCCTGACACGATCCACATTCATATTAGAGTTGGGGAAGCACAGATCAGGCACAGATCAAGCACAGATCATACTGGACAGTGTGAATGGAGCATCGGAATCCAAAGACCTACAGACGATAAACCCATGCTGTTGCTCAGTAGATGGACTTAAACATTAATTTTAGCTGACTTAGCAGTTTTATTTGCATCTTCTCAATGTCAGTATTAATATCAGACGGCAAGGTATGATTGCCATCAACAAAGTTCTGGATAGCAGCCAGTCCATTAGTATGAAGAGTGTGCCCCCTGCGATCTGGCCTCAGTGGGCCGCCTGTGTGTGGACGATGGATGACTTCCTGTAACGATGGATGACTTCCTGTTTGGAGAATAAATGAAAGTTAAGAGATGCAGGGAAGGCTGAACGATAACCATGGAAATGCTGATCCTGATGAAGGGCTTAATGTACATGGTTGCTGCAGAGTCCATATGCATGCTGTTGGAAGTCATCTGCATGCTCCCATTGATAGGCCATACAAATTTAATATTTTCCTCATGGTCCTTCTGGATATCTTCCATGGGGAGGATTGAAAGTCACTAAGCAAGAGTTGGTTTTAGATCTCCAACTGTTGTCAGGTAGAGTCCCTATGCATGAGAAAATTCTCAACATGGAAGATGTCCAGAAAAACATGGGGAAATTTTTAATGTGTGCAGGAAATGGAGGGGCAACTTTTGAAAATAATTTCTAGTTAGTATATCTAGGAAGTTAGTGGCCAAGAGTCTTATGTATCACAGACTCAGCTGTTGAGAACTACAGTGGAGGGGTAAACTGGTGTGCAGTGATCACCTAGTAATCAGAATTGGAGTGGTTCTCTTACAGTGCAGCCTGGGAGGCTAAGAGACTGGGGAGATGTAGCCTGCTTAATTCATCTGTCGGCTGCCCATGACTGCACACCACGTAAGGCAGATGTGACTTTGCAAACAGCCACACAGTGCCCGGGAACTCATCATCAGGGGCTTTTTTAATCTCTGGGATCATAGCTCCAAATTGGGAAAGAAAATAATAAGCTCTCGAAATAAGTAGCATACGGAGAAGCAATAGAATGTTCATTTTTGTCACTGGTTGATGATATAGCCCTGGGAAAAAATAAAATTATGTATCTCTCAGGCCTTTTCTGGGATTGGTGTGCTGGGAAAGGAATAAAGGGCATGTTGGCCATTTTTTGATTGGGAACATCATTTTCTTTTATAGCAAAAATTCGTTTTCTCCTTCGTTTAAATTTCATGGCAAATTGGTAGACTTAGCCACTGTGTATTTAAAAAGTATGTCTATTTATTAAACTTTTTTTTTTTTTGCATTTGGCAACAGTTATTAAACTGTATAGGAAAAGAAAGGACCTAAGAATATCGTGTATTGATGCCTCTGGTATACTTTCAGGTGGAGGAAATTGAACCTAATCCCATTATTTAATTGTGCGGTGCCCATTGTTGATCGTTGTCATAGAAACAAAGACCTGTGCCAGTGTCTGTCAGCTGAGCAGGCTATCCACAGATTCACCTTTGATTTTGCCAAATTGGATCAAGAATTTCACATGGGTTCTATTGAGATGGTCCTGCTTTAGCTGTTTAATTCACATGCCCTCTACTATTGAGAATATGCATGTTCTCATAGATTTGTTAGATCAGTAGACATCTGTGGAGCATGGGCTTGTGCCAGGAGTTGGGAATATCTCAGTATTCCTCCATTGGGTAGGGGGAGGACTTGGAAGAATTCCTCACAATGGAATTCTAAGCTAAGCAGAGGAGTCCCTTTAGGACCCTGTAGATTCACTGCTAGGGAAATTTGCATTCTCATATTTGTACGTTCAAAACATAGGAGGTGATTAGTATAGGTAACCTTGCTTGAGGATATCCTTACACTGTTTGGAAATGTGACTGTCAGGACACTCTTAACAATACCTTTACATTTGAAATAGCTAAAAAATATGTTCTACTTTATAGTTTAATTAATAAACACTTCTGGCACATTCAGAACATGAATAGCATTGAAAGCCTACTTCTGGGTACCAGCATGCTAGTAAATAACTTTACATTTAAATTAGTCCCTGTCCTCAAAGCTCGTGGCATATTGTAGAAGGCTTGAAAATAAATAGTAAATGAACTAGCCCTCAGTTTCACTAGCCTGCACTTTCCCAGGGAGGTATGTTGGCAGTCAGATCCTGTAAAATCACCATTCCTTTCCTTGCATCAGTTGAAGTGAGAGGGAAGTTATTTTCGAGGTTTTATAAGAATATCAAAATATATGAGAACTGCTTTTGGTAATTTTTACCCCCCATATTGTACATTTTTGGGCACAAGAGAATGAGGGGAAGGACTAGAGGAAATGTTGATATGGTTTTGAGGGTCAGCAACAGTAATAAATGTTTTATTTTCAAGGTTTTAAAATTACTTTTTTCAAAGGGAAAAATGAAGCCTTACCCTGTGTGTTTAAATTATTGCATGTCTCTATTTTGGATGCTTTGTTCCTCTGGAAGGACCTTACTATAAGTGACTCCATTGTAAATGGATTCTGCTCATTTGACTTTTTCTTTTTCCTATTTGCCTAATAATTTGGTTTAACACAGTCTGAAGAAAGTGTGTCAGACCAGTTTGGCCAGCTCTGTGCCAGTGTATGAATGATAACACACTGTGTAATGAATCAAAAGTTGGAAGATTTTTTTTTTTTTTTTTTTGCGGTACGCGGGCCTCTCACTGCTGTGGCCTCTCCCGTTGTGGAGCACAGGCTCCGGACGCGCAGGCTCAGCAGCCATGGCTCACGGGCCCAGCCGCTCCGTGGCATGTGGGATCCTCCCGGACTGGGGCACGAACCCGTGTCCCCTGCATCGGCAGGCGGACTCTCAACCACTGCGCCACCAGGGAAGCCCTGGAAGATAGTTTCTATTGCAATAGCTGGAAAGGGTTGGCGTGAGCATTGCTGAGTAATTGAGTTTTCAGGAAGGTAAAGACCTGGAGCTGTCCCTGGGTGTGAGGCTTCGTAGAAAAGAGAATAAAATCATCTGTATATGGAACCTAACTCAGGAATAGTAACATCAGTAAGAAACAGTAGCAGCAGCTAGCATTTCTTGAATGTTTACCACATGCCAGGCACTAACTAAAGAGTTCTTTTTTACCACATCAGTAGTGTTATGTGGTAGATATTATTGTTATCTCCATTTCACAGATGCAGAAACAAGGGAAATAACTGGTTGACCCAATTGATTAGTATATGATCGAGGCAGACTGACATTCTTAACCACAGTGCTGTACTTGGCTTTATATGGTGTTTTGACGTTTTGAGTATATAAAATTCACATGCATCTTTTTTTTTTTTTGTAAGAATGTTCATTGCTGTGTTTTATCTACTTTACCCACTGGAGTTTAAAAATACTTTTCTTCTGAATTTATCAAATTCTGGGGATCTGTCAATATTATAGTTTGAGTGGGTTGCCAAAAGAATAGTAACTGTTGAGAAGGTTACTACTGAAATGTCTTGCTTTGATTTCTTCTAACTTTTTCTTGCTATTTTGATTGTTAGTTATGAAATTAATTTACTTTGAGTAATTTTAAAAAGCACCTAAGAATCTTTTTAAAAAATTGTCATAAAGATTTCCATCCCTAACAGTGGAAAAATAACATTCTTAATGGAACCCATTGCCCAGAAATGCAGCCATTTTATAGAAAGGGAATATTGTTGAATTTTAAAACATGTCAACTTAAAAAAAGCTTTGTAGCTTTATTAAGGCATAATTTACATACATAAATTTTCCCTGTTTTAAGTGTACTAGTCAGTGATTTCATACATTTATAGAGCTGTGCAGCCATCGCCACAATCCAGTGTTAGGACACTTGCACCACAGAAAGTTCCCCACTCTTGCCCCGAGACCGGCAATCACTGATCTCCCTTTTTTGTTGTTAATTAATTAATTTATTTTTGGCTGCATTGGGTCTTTGTTGCTGTGTGCCAGCTTTCTCTAGGTGTGGCGAGCGGGGGCTGCTCTTCCTTGCGGTGCGCGGGCTTCTCATCGCGGTAGCTTCTCTTGTTGCGGAGCCCGGGCTCTAGGCGTGCGGGCTTCAGTAGTTTGGTGCACAGGCTTAGTTGCTCCGCGGCATGTGGGAACTTCCCAGAGCAGGGCTCGAACCCATATCACCTGCATTGGCAGGTGGATTCTTTTTTTTTTTTTTTTTCCAAAAGCGGAGGATGCTCTTTTATTTTATTTATTTATTTATGGCTGTGCTGGGTCTTCATTTCTGTGCGAGGGCTTTCTCTAGCTGTGGCAAGTGGGGGTCACTCTTCATCGCGGTGCGTGGGCCTCTCACTGTCGCAGCCTCTCTTGTTGCGGAGCACAGGCTCCAGATGCGCAGGCTCAGTAATTGTGGCTCACGGGCCCAGTCGCTCTGCAGCATGTGGGATCTTCCCAGACCAGGGCTCGAACCCGTGTCCCCTGCACTGGCAGGCAGATTCTCAACCACTGCGCCACCAGGGAAGCCCCTGGCAGGTGGATTCTTAACCACTGCACCACCAGGGAAGTCCCACTGATCTGCTTTTTAATTGCATCAATTTTTAAATGCCGACCCCATCCTTCTATATGCATTTATAGGAAGGACTTTTTTCTATCTTTGAAGTCATTTGTATAACGTGGGTTTACTAAGTATACCCTTCTTTAATCTTTACTGTGATCTTCGTCCTCTCCAGCTGAACAGCACTGGGGCTCACTTGGGTTTTATAAGTAAGTTGGAGCGGAGAAGGTGATGCAGCATTTCAGTGCAGTGAACCACTTGTGGTCTTTGCACTCTTTGCACATATGGTATTTCTGAATTAATTCCAAACCTAGACAACTAAGAGGAAAAACGTTTAACGTTCATGGCAGGATGGAATAACAATTACTGTCCTCTCATGCCCCGGGGGGGCTCCCCAGACGTATATTCTTTACTCCTGCCTTCTCTGTGCTCCATTTGGAGATACTTTCTTTGTTATAGTCCAAAAATACCACTTATAGGCTGATTAGATTTCAAATTATATTAACATATTTCAAGCAGTGTATCTTTTTGCTTTTTCTTAACTAAAATATGCTTTCCATGTGCTTTGTCTGTTTCTTGGGTGAGATCCAATTATTTTGTAATCTCTCTCCCCCCCATAAACCAATTACATATTTAAGGTCTGATATAAAAGTGAGAATTTCAAGAACATCTCAATGACCCATTATGTTACTAGTTTGAAGTACCGTTATTGCTCCTGTCTCTTATTGAGGCCCGATTATCAATGACGGGAACAGTGCCTTCCTCTCTGAAGCCACTCTTTTCCTTGACTTGTCTTATTTTCAGAGTCCCTTTTATTTAGTTCAGACTGTTTTGTGTGGTCTGAACTCTCGACCAGTGTGCATGGGATATTTAGACGGTAGAATGTATAAAATTTAGTGTCTGATTGGACGTGGGAAGGAGAGGGAAAAGTGAAGAAAATGAAAAACAAAGAAAAGGCATCTCAGATGAATGAGGGATGTGTTTGGGCAGTAAGGTGGGGAGTGGTGACGTTAAATGTTAAACAATCAAAATGCGTAATGACTGCAGACACGTACTCAGCAATTGTTATATATTAACCACTTTATATGCATTTTAAAATTTATTCTTCATGCCAACCCTTTGAGGTAAGTTCTATTTTTTCTCTTTTACAGATGAGGAAACTGAGATGTAGAGGGATTGTATAATATGTTCAAAATAACACAGCTAGAAAATAATTAATAGGCCAGAACACTTATACACTGTTGTCTTCCAGTGGGAAAAATGAAGCAGATTTGGAGTTGTGTGGAGTCAACAGTGTCAGATGCTACTAATCACATCACACTATTTTCTTTATCTGCCTTGACTCATATATGTTTATACCTCCGGGGTGTTATAACTAAAAGAAGTTGTGTGGACTAACTTTGTAAACATATAGAGAAGCCAACAGAGGATGCTTCTCTGAAGTTTGGGTTGTCATTTTCCGTTTGTGGCCAAATGTAGATTAAAAGTTGAAGGTCAGGCGTTGTCACATAACAAGACATCATGTGCCAGCCATTGAAGATACAAAGATGAGTCAGGTCCTGCAACTGCCCCGAGACACTCGCAGTACAGGGCAGGAGACAGGCATTTCAAGAAAGGGTTGCAATGCCATGTGCTAAGTGCTGAGCCCTGTGAGAGCAGAAGAGGGGACCGGCCATTGGCATGGGGTGGTGAGGAGGCTGGGGAGCGAGGCAGGTATGATCACAAGATCGTTACTGCCCTCCTCTTCTGTTTCTGAGTTTCCACTGGCCTCACTAGAAACCTGAGCATCATCTGAGCATCCTTCCTTTCCCTGCACTGTCCCCATATCCAGTGGGTCCCTCAGTGAGTCACCCAGTGTGCCCCAGGGATGCTTTGGGGATCCAGTTCCCGTTCTCTGTGCTCTCACTCTTGGCCTGGACTGCCGCAGAAGTTCCCTAGCTGGTCTCGGCCTCCTGCCTGTGTCCCCTCCACCTGGGCCTCCATGCTGCCTCCAGAGGGTGCTCGCTAAGACAGAGCTGATTTTGCCCCAGCATGGCACAGCCTTCAAGGTATGCGCCCCTGCTCCCTGTCCACCCTCATTTCTTGCCATTTCCCCAGGCACACCCTCAGTCCCAGTTCTCCAGACAGCTTGCTGTTTTTTTGTTTTGTTTTGTTTTTTGCGGTGCGTGGACCTCTCACTGCTGTGGCCTCTCCCGTTGTGGAGCATAGGCTCTGGACGCGCAGGCTCAGCGGCCACGGCTTATGGGCCCAGCTGCTCTGCGGCATATGGGATCTTCCCAGTCCGGGGCACGAACCCGTGTCCCCTGCATCGGCAGGCGGACTCTCAACTGCCGCACCACCAGGGAAGCCCCCAGATTGCTGTTTTTAACCTCCAGTGTCGTTGTAGTCCCATCCCCTCTGCATGAAATGCCCTCCGTCTGGTCTTCCTGGGAGCTCCTTTCTAAGACACCTTCTCTGGAGCGTTTAGACATCTTCCCTGTTAATGGAGAATGAGCAGCCCCATCAGGCCATAGGTTCAGCATCTCAATGCTGTGAGAATTTTCATCCAGAAAGCCCTGAATATCCAGACCCCAAGATAAGTATTTTCCTTTTTGTCTTTATCCTTCACCAGACCAAGAAACGTTGAATAATTTTCCTTACCACAAACCTACAACTGTTATGTCACCCCATTCTGAAATAAAGCCTGCTTTATAGTGTGTTGTAGGGCATCTCACACTTTACAAAGATAAAGTGCAATAAATTTTAAAAATAGTAATAGATTGTCAACCCAGTGCTTATTCCTACCAAGCATGTGGCACACTTGGGGACTCTGGTAGTCAAACACGCACACAGTCTGGATTTCTAACATTTGCTAATCCTCCCCAGTGGACCTCGGTAGTGATTCGTCACCAGCAGAGTAAAAAGCTTTGGTTCTCTCATGCCGCCAAGTGGGGATCAATGTGTCGTCAGCCTTTCCCGGGAGGCATTGCTGGAGTCACTCTCATACCAGAGGAAACAAGATTTTGTCTTGTTTCCTATTTGAAATGTGAAGAGAAGAAATCAAACTGGGCTGAACGTTAATTGGTGTGAGGCAAGAGTCAGTGCCTCCGAGACAAAGAAGGGAGTTGGGGAAATTCAGTGACCAGAACTACCTGTTGTAGGTTTCTTTGTACAGAGAACAAAAAAATAAAATAAAATAAAATTTAGAAAAAGGAAAAGAAAAAGAAAAAAAGAAGATGTCTTTGCCAGAGAGTTGAGGTAGAAAGAGGAGGAGGGAGATGGGAAACTTGGGGCAAATAGGAACCTTTCACAAATGGACAGTCTGGGCTTCCTGTTGGAAAACAGTCCTGTGGAGAAGGTCACGAGGGCGGGGACGCATTGAGATTTACTGGGAAGAGACATACACCGACTGACTTGGAACAGGATTCGTTCCAAAAGTAGTTAGACTTCCATGAATTGCACAGAGCACACTGGGGAAAGGCCTGTGTTTCTACTAGGGCTTGCAGGCCCCCTGGGTCCCCAGGCATTGGGCCTGTCCTGCTGGGTCACCTAGCTGTTTATGATGTGAGTTGTTCTTGTCAATCAGGGAAGAGATTACACATTATTCATAAATGTAGGAGATTACACAAAGGAGGAGCGATTTGAAGTGGGCCAGAAATCAGGCCTATTGAAGATACTAAACAGGAAAATTAAAACCTGCTCCTGAAAGCAGAGGAATGATTCTGGTAAAAAGCCATTTTAAGATGATTTCAGACTTTTCTCCCTCAAACTTGCTTACATAAACAGCACCAATCATGGTAAGCAGACTGAGAGTGTTCTTTAAAATATAGAGTAAAAATGTATTTCTTTTACTGGTTATTGATTTTTTTAAAAAAAACTTTATTTATTTATTTTTGGCTGCGTTGGGTCTTGGTTGCTGTGCGCCGGCTTTCTCTAGTTGCAGCGAGTGGGGGCTACTCTTTATTGTGGTGCACAGGCTTCTCACTGTGGTGGCTTCTCTTGTTGCGGAGCACAGGCCCTAGGCACGCGGGCTCAGTAGCTGTGGCTCGCAGGCTCTAGAGCGCAGGCTCAGTAGTTGTGGCACACGGGCTTAGTTGCTCCGCGGCATGTGGGATCTTCCCCGACCAGGGCTCGATCCCGTGTCCCCTGCATTGGCAGGCGGATTCTTAACCACTGCGCCACCAGGGAAGCCCCTGGTTATTGATATTTCATCAATTTTTTACTGGTTGTTGATATTTCATCTATTTTTAAAAGTATTCATAAACATTACAATCCATAAGAACCTTGAAATAGAGAGTAGCGGTGGGAGAGGAGTGTAACAGGCTGAGAAAATGGTTGCACTAGAAGACAGCGAGGCTAAGAATAGTGAGCCGTCTCGAGCTATTATGAGCTAAGACATAAATGGAAATGTGGTTGTCATGGGGCTTCTAAACAGTCGAATAAAGTATTTCGCTTTGTCAAGAGGTGCAGATACTTTCCTAGCAGTGACGTTAAGATTCTGCTCCCCCAGAATCTCCAGGTGCCTCTGGGAGGCCCTGCCTGTCTGGCAGCCCCACCTGGCTGACTGTCTCCCCCTCAGCTGGGCTGCTGCAGCCGAGGCTGCCTGGCCCCTCTGCAGGGCATGCTTCACCATGTTACCACCTGTTTCCCAGGCTGTGGCTCCCTGCCTTGCACCACTTCTCCCTCAGCGTGGAAGAGGGCTGGCCTTTCATTCCCCACAGCAGAGCTAAGGTCAAAGGTGATATTTAACAAAACTTTCCAGAAGCTTTTTACATTAAAAAAAAAGCTGCAGGAAAAGCCTTCAGCCTGCACTGCTCTTGAAGGCCAGGGTCAAGTTCCTCTCTGGCACTGTGGCAGTGGCCAGCTCACCTCCCCACAGTGGGGTGCTCGTCGTCTTGTCTGCTTGTTCCCTCCTGGGCTCAGGCCTCAGCCCCCAGAGCCAACTCTCTAAGTAGAAAGGATCAGTCTGCAAAGGTGAATTTGAGTCTTCAGTTAGGAAGAAACAGGAAAACCACTGGAACTTTACCATTTTCCCACATCATGTTTTTAAACACGTTGTTTGGACCGAGCCAAAGCATCCTTTATACATGGGCACTCCGGTACTGCCCAAAGGCTACCCTACGTTTTGTGCTAAAAAGGGAAAACACAGGTTTTGTGCCTCTTGCTCCCTGGTCTCTGACCACCTTCGTTTTCCTCTCCTTGTTTCCTGGGGGAACTTGGTCATCAGCCCTGACAGAGCCGTGGGAGGAGGTGTGTCCACAGCAGGACGGGTGTCCCTAGTATTAAGGGTCCAATTTACCCTCGCCTCCCCCAACCCAGCCCTTCCCTGTTAGAAGGGAGTAAGGAGGAGACGGGGGCAAATGTCCAGGGGGCTCCTTAATGGGAAAAAGGCATCAGTATCCTCGGACACCCACGGTGTGCCCACATCCACATGGCTTTGTCTTCCAGCCCCATCTTTACATGTCTGTATGTGCCATTAAGCTACAAGTTTTCTTATAATCCGAGGATGGGTCTTATCATGTTTCTGTGCCCACCAATGCTTGTCTCTATGAGATGCTTAGAATTGATTAGCAATGTAATACGTAACACCTCCTAACTCTGTTAATTGCACCGTGGGTGAAGAGATCACAGGTCCCTTTACAAAGGCTTATTTCCTAGTAGCAACACCCATGCCGAAGATCAATGCCGTCTTTTGTTGCAAACTTTGCATCCCACTTGCAAAGACGTGCAAACACTCTCTGTCACTGTGGGTGTTTCAGAAGCTGAAGTGGGAGGCATTCACGTCATCCTGTGCAGACGTCTCTGGGGACGGATCCTCTCTCCCCATGTACTTTGTCCAGACACCTGAGTTCAGGTGAGGTGTTCTGGAGCCCAGGAGATTCTAGGTTGTACAGAAGTGCACTCCAGAGGGCTAGTGCAGGGAGTGTTCTAAGGCAGAGAAGCATTTCCTGACATTGACTTGGTCTGTTCAAGGAACTAATTAAGTAATGCTGATAACTGGCAAACAGTGATGTCAGATGGATAAACAGTGACACTGGCCGCTGAGTTGAATGGGGAAGAGGATCTACTTGTAGCTGATGAAGGGTGAGCGTTTAATATATAGAGCAACAGTAGAATAGTTTATTAAAAGCATCCCACCTGGGACTTCCCTGGTGGCACAGTGATTAAGAATCCACCTGCCAATGCAGGGGACATGGGTTGGATTCCTGGTCCGGGAAGATCCCACATGCTGCGGAGCAACTAGGCCCGTGCGCCACGACTACTGAGTCTGAGAGCCACAACTACTGAAGCCCGTGCGCCTAGAGCCCGTGCTCTGCAACAAGAGAAGCCACTGCAATGAGAAGCCCATGCACCACAACGAAGAGTAGCCCCTGCTCACCGCAACTAGAGGAAGCCCACGGGCAGCAACAAAGACCCAACACAGCCAAAAATAAATAAATTATAAATAAATAAATAAAAGCATCCAACCTTGTGCCGAGTGCCACAAGATTTGGTTTGGGTAAAGATTTGTTCTTGAAGTATTTCTTCACACAAGTAATGTATTTTATTACTGGAAAGCTAACTGAAAATACACAATATGAAAATGAAATATTCTATTTTGGGTTCCTATTTGTCTACTCAAAGCTGCACAGACACCAGGTTAATAGGAGTCCAAAGAAAGAATGAAGGGAAGGACAGCTTCGGGAGTTGGTGCCGTGGTGCCCTTGAGGTGACCATCGTGTCTGTCTCTCTTTGGCTTTGCCCTTTTCAGATATTCTCTAGCAGCTGGCAGGCTTACTGTGCTTAATGGCAGGTTGTACCTTTCTTGGTTTATCCCGACTGTAATTTCACTTGATAACATCAGGATATTGGTGGTTGTTTCCTCAGTTTTAAAGGATAATGTGTAGTAATTTAGGGGGTTGATTTCTGATAAACAGTGTTAGGGTGAATTACAGCAAATGTAAGCAGTCATGGGAACTTTATGGTTGAAGCTTTAAAGATAATTATAGATGGACTCTTGTCTCTTTGGGGCACTAGTACAGAGCTGGCTCCTGGCCTTCGTTTACCCTTAGTAATTTTTTCCTTTACTAAAGCAATTTGCAAAATATGTGCAGTAGGGTTTCCTTCATAGTAAAAAACAAAATGAAACAAAAACAACCTATGGATTATATATATTAAGGAAAAAGTTTTAGAAAACACCACAACAAACTGATGAGATGTTACATCTGAGAAAGACGGCAGGATTGGACTCTGTAAAGGGTTCATTTCCTTTGTATCATTTGATTTGTTCACAGTATAAGTCTATTTTAAGTATAAAGATAAAAGGTTAAAGTATCCAGAGACAGCTTTTAGAGAGTGTAGGCTTCTGTTTCAAGCTCCTCCTGGGGGTGGGTATCAGTATAATTTATTTATATAATTTTGAGATCAAAGCATTATTTTAAAATATTGATAAAAATACTACTTTGGGACTCCTCAGGCATATTTTTAGTATCTAAGTTTATCTCAAAGTGGATGCTTAAAGAAAACATCAGTTATTAAGAATTTAGCTTTGGCAATAAGGTAATACGAGACATTAGTTTTCCTCCACAGATGATACCTATTTGTAGGTTTGTTTTGTTTTCAAAGACTCATCTTTTTTTTTTTTAACTTTTTATTTTATATTGGAGTATAGCCGATTACCAATGTTGTGATAGTTTCAGGTGCACAGCAAAGCGACTCAGCCATACATATTTATGCATCCATTCTCCCCCAGACTCCCCTCCCATCCAGGCTGCCACATAACATTGAGCAGAGTTCCCTGTGCTATGTGGTTGATCCTTGTTGGTAATCCTTTTTAAATATAGCAGTGTGTACATGTCAATCCCAACCCCCCTAAATATCCCTTCCCTCCACCCTTCCCCCACTGGTAACCATAAGTTCATTCTCTAAGTCTGTGGGGGTTTTTTTTTTTTTTTGGTAAATATTTATTTATTTATTTGGCTGTGTCGGGTCTTAGTTGTGGCATGTGGGATCTAGTTCCCTGACCAGGGATTGAACCCGGTCAATCCCTGCATTGGGAGCACAGAGCCTTAGCCACTGGACCACCAGGGAAGTCCCACAAAGGCTCATCTTGATTTATATAGTCAGATGATATTTTTGAAAATGGAATGATAATTTAATTTTTGATGGGAAAGCTGTTTATGTAAGTCTATCCCAGGATTAGATTTTAAAAAACAGAGATGCCATGTACCAGTAGTAGTGAAGACCATATTGCATTGGCTTGTTGTTACTCTCACATCAGTTTTTACACCTTGTTGGGTTTTCACTTTTCTTAATGTAACATACTGATGCTTGTAGGTAGTCTTTCTAATAGGGATTTAGTGGGAACATAGATAATAGCAGAATGATTGTAGCTTTCACAAGTGTAATTAACTTCTTATAAAATACAGTTCTGCAGGACAGATCTGGAAATAGAGTAACTAACCTAGAATAGAACAGAATAACTAATAGAATAACTATTTCCAGATCTGGGCTTTTATGCCCCGCCTTTATAAGTTCCTTCCACTTCTATGCTGTCAGCTTAGTGATTCTTGTAGAAGACTTCCAAAACTTCAAGTTTGTTTCGTGTCTCTCCTTCTTAGCCATAACTTTCAGCAGACTATGCATAAGAATTTTTGAAAGATTTCTGCAAGATTTGACCCCTGTGCCCAGTGATGCATATCAGTCATTAGAAAAATCAGATATCCAGCTGTTGTCCCTTGTGGTCCAGTTTCTAAACCAAGAATCATTAACTGTCTGGGGAGAAAGGCAACGGAAGAAGGCGAATCTAGCGACTGTCTGGTGACCCTTGCAATCCTGTCTTTTTCCTCACTGTTTTCATTCTGCCAGAGAAAAAACATTCATGGATGCTTACTGACATTTCTGCATATGTGTTTTTTTTTTTTGTTTTTTTTTTTGTGGTATGCGGGCCTCTCACTGTTGTGGCCTCTCCCGTTGCGGAGCACAGGCTCCGGATGCGCAGGCTCAGCAGCCATGGCTCACGGGCCCAGCCGCTCCGCGGCATATGGGATCCTCCCAGACCGGGGCACGAACCCGTATCCCCTGCATCGGCAGGCGGACTCTCAACCACTGCGCCACCAGGGAGGCCCTCTGCATATGTTTTTATGCCTCAGGAATTGAGTTTTCCTTCGTGATAGTGTAACCCTACGTAGCCATCTGCCCTGGTCTATTTTTAATGCCAAGAGACAAATAAATTTCGTTTTCTTCCTTTTGATAAAAACAGTTGTTTGAGAAAGGGGAGTCTCAGTTGGACCCATCTCTGTGCTTTTCTGGCACATTCTAATTATGTTACAAAAATAACAACAAAGAAATTTAGAAATATCCAAGAGGAAATGAACCTGTTGACTTGGAGACATGTATATATGTATATTACATATATATACTCACTTATATATATATATATATATATAATATATATATATATATAAAATATATATATTCACTAATCTTGTGCTTTAATAGAATGATCAGAGTATCTTATAAAAACAAGTTTCCCAACCCCACCTTAGAGGATCAAGGGAAGGGATAAGAAGCACCACAGGAGATGGCGCACAGTGGGTTCTTAATAAATATTTGTTGAATTAAAAAAAATGAACAAGGAAACTCAAGGGAAAATATTGTTTCTGGAGGAGTTCTGTATATCATTTATTTGTTATATGGTGATCTTTCAGATTGGTTGGGATGTGAACAATACAATTATATGTTTCTTAGAATCTATTCCATGTCTGATCTTGGTGAGCCACATTCATGATGGTTATAGCATCCATGTTTTGATGATTGCATGGGCATTAATTGACAGCCTAGGCAGTGGATATTTTATTACCATTTACATTTTCATTATCATCATCTGGATGGTGAATGCCACCACCACAGGCTGATCTGCCAGACGAGGAACTGGAGTTGAGCTGACGAGGGACCCCAGAGAGTAATTAATCATAAAGTGGAAGAGAAGTTACAGAGACTCGAACCCTGGGGTCAGTTAAAAACAAACTAGAAATTTCCAGTATATTTTAGAGAACTAGGAGGACCTTTGGCATCACTGATTTAGGGCTGAAAGGCTCTGACAGAGACCATTTAGGGCTTGAGGCCACCATCTTGATCTGTTAAGATAACCTAGCCTTTTCCTCCTTAAATAAGATACTTTCTTCTTACGGCCTAATGAAGAATAGATTCTTTACTCTTCGAACTGACCTTCCACAAGGACCTTTAAAATATCAGTTTGGAATGTGTAAGTCCATTGTTTAACACTGAATGGGTGGTTGGGGAATTCAACTGAGATTTTAGAGATTCTTGTGCTCAAAGGGTTTTTAAAGAAAATTTTATGGTCAGAGCCTATTCCTTGTTACCATAACTTTGACTCATCAGACACTGAGTTTCTGAGGCAACTCTTGCCTTTTTCTGATGGTGGCCATTTGCTTATATTCCCTATCTACAGGGGAGCAAGGAAGCAAAGTGAGGGATGCAGCAGAGAAAATGCTAGATGGGTAACTGGGTTCATCTGGCTCAGGTGGTTGTCTAATCCAGTGTATGGGTTTGGCTCTTTTTTTTTTTTTTTTTTGCGGTACACGGGCCTCTCACTGTTGTGGCCTCTCCCGTTGCGCAGCACAGGCTCCGGACGCGCAGGCTCAGCGGCCATGGCTCACGGGCCCAGCCACTCCGCGGCATGTGGGATCTTCCTGGACCGGGGCCCGAACCCGTGTCCCCTGCATCGGCAGGCGGACTCTCAACCACTGCACCACCAGGGAAGCCCCTTGGCTCTTTTTTTATATGAAAATATTTAAGCGACTTTAGTGCTTTCTTCCAACTTCCATTTCAGTGAGGTTTGGAAACCATGCTCTCACAGGGTGGCCTAACCAAGGACTGTAACTCTTCCACTGATGTTTCAGGAGAGGAGGCGCTTGGAGAGTCCATCAGGCCTTCTTGATGCAGTGCGTCTGGGAAAATGGCTCCTTTGTACACATTTTTTCTAGCGTCTGAGTGACAAATGACATGCCCAAGTGACTGCTACCATAGCAGTGCTGGAGATCTCAGGAGGACAGGTTGCACGCTCCCCATCCTCCTTAGTTAGTGCTCAGCCAGTGCCTGCTGCTGGTGGGACGCTACCAGTTCTCCAAATCATTTTGATCTGAAAGCATTGCTGTTCCTTACTCCAGTCGACAAGAGCAAATGGAATGTTAAAGGGAAATAAAGTTTGCACTAAAGAATGCCTACGTAAATCAGCCTTTCTGCTTAATTTCTACAACCTTTCTACTTAAGTTGAATACATGTTGTGATCTTTCCTGGAAGAAGTGAGAGAGCATATTCCAGCAGTGGCTCGATGCAGCCCTCTGTTAATGGTGAGGCTTTGTGTGCCTGCGAGGTTGGGGTGGACTCAGGAGTTAGAGATGGTGGTTGGTTTCCAGTGCTTTTTACCCAGGCACACAGGGTACAATTCAAGCACTGCTGGTGGGAATGTAAATTGATACAGCCACTATGGAGAACAGTATGGAGGTTCCTTAAAAAACTACAAATAGAACTACCATACGACCCAGCAATGCCACTACTGGGCATATACCCTGAGAAAACCATAATTCAAAAAGAGTCATGTACCAAAATGTTCATTGCAGCTCTATTTACAATAGCCAGGAGATGGAAGCAACCTAAGTGTCCATCGACAGATGAATGGATAAAGAAGATGTGGCACATATATACAATGGAATATTACTCAGCCATAAAAAACGAAATTGAGTTATTTGTAGTGAGGTGGATGGACCTAGAGTCTGTCATACAGAGTGAAGTAAGTCAGAAAGAGAAAAACAAACACCATATGGTAACACATATATATGGAATCTAAGAAAAAAAAGAAGTCATGAAGAACCTAGGGGTAAGACGGGAATAAAGACACGGATGTACTAGAGAATGGACTTGAGGCTATGGGGAGGGGGAAGGGTAAGCTGGGACGAAGTGAGAGAGTGGCATGGACATATATACACTACCAAACGTAAAATAGATAGCTAGTGGGAAGCAGCCACGTAGCACAGGGAGATCAGCTTGGTGCTTTGTGACTACCTAGAGGGGTGGGATAGGGAGGGTGGGAGGGAGAGAGATGCAAGAGGGAAGAGTTATGGGAACATATGTATATGTATAACTGATTCACTTTGTTACAAAACAGAAAGTAACACACCATTGTAAAGCAATTATACTCCAATAAAGATGTTAAAAAAAAAGTCAAAAATTAAATAAATTATGTGTATTCGTACAGTGGGAAAACTGTCAAGCAATAAAATTGAATGAACTAGGAAAAAAAAAAAACAGTGAAACTTTCCAAGAATGCCACTGCTGTGAAGTGAGTACCTGCTTTTTTTTTTTTTAATTTATTTTATTTGTTTTTTATTTTTGGCTGTGTTGGGTGTTTGTTGCTGCACGCGGGCTTTCTGTAGTTGTGGCGAGCGGGGGCTACTCTTCATTGTGGTGTGCAGGCTTCTCGTTGCAGTGGCTTCTCTTGGTGAGGAGCACAGGCTCTAGGTGCACGGGCTTCAGTAGTTGTGTCACGTGGGCTTCAGTAGTTGTGGCTCACGGGCTCTAGAGCGCAGGCTCAGTAGTTGTGGCTCATGGACTTAGTTGCTCCGCAGCATATGGGATCTTCCTGGACCAGGGCTCGAACCCGTGTCCCCTGCATTGGCAGGCAGATTCTTAACCACTGCGCCACCAGGGAAGCCCCAAGTACCTGCTTTTTAAGACCCCATTTTCTGCATATGACTTTTAACTTGGAACTACGACAGTCTGCATTTGAAAGCCACCATTAACCGCCCTCTATTCTTTTGAACTGTGGATGGTCGTCTTAAGTTATATTTAAGCATACTTAATTTTTTTTTCATATGTGACTTTGAATTTTTTTTTCTGCTTCATTAGATCTTTTTATAATCTGACCAACATGTTATTTAATAATGCACCAAGTAATGCGATTGTGTCTTCAAAATTCACATTATTTTTGTAAAGCTTTACGATATTAGACGATATTAATGAGGTGTTCGGAATAATTTGGGGGAAAATATACTTATATCAAATTGAGTTCTTAGCTTCATTATATTAATAATTATTTAATTCTAACATTCTTTCTCTTAAAAGTTGCTTTCATTTTAACCTTTTAATTAATGTTGCAGTAAATTTCCATATGCATTGAAATGGTTATTTTGTGATGAGTGAAGTAAAACTTCTATCAAAAGTCTGTACTTATTTAAAGCACTGTTTCTCAACATTGCACTATTGACATTTGGGGCCAGATAAGTCTTTGTTGAAGGGAGGATTCCTGTGCATTGTAGGATGATTGACAGCATTCATAACCTCTACCTGCTAGATACCAGTAGAACCACCACTACCCCACTCAGTGCCCCAGTTATGGCAATCCACAATTTCTCCAGACATTATCAAATCATCCCTGGTTGAGGACCACTGATTTAAAGCCTGCATCCTTTCTTCCCAGTAATAGAAAGGGACTCCTTATCTTAGAAAAAGAGAATGAAAGTAAAATCAGTGTGTGGGCAAAAGTATCTGTGGAAATCTCACTGGACATGATATTATAGACCAATGTCTGAGGTTAAGTAAAAATCAAAAGTCGAGCTAAATATTCAAATAATACAAGAATCAATAAACTTTTTATTTCTTTATAGAGTATTTCTAGACCTAGATCGATATAAACTAAAGTACTATATGGAATACCATCTGGAAAAGCTGGTTGAATTCTAGGCGATTAAAGGAAACTGACATATCAGATTCGAAATGCTATTGACCTTGAAGACTATTTCCTGAGTGTTTATAGTGTCCCAGAGCTACATAAGAGAATCCAGATAGACCAAAGCTTCTTATTTAGTTCCTATCCAATTCCTGTATTTCTGTTTTTTACATTAACAGATATTTTTTCATCTTGATTTTCCTTGTACTTGTATCTTCCATGATGTCATTTTCTCTTGGTTTTTGTGCTGTTGCTTTGATCTTTTTGTTTTCCTCTCTTAGGCCTCTTCACGCTAGCACTGGTTCTCTCCCATGGGCTCTTTAGTCCTGGTCCTACTCTTCTTTATTCCTTCTTCGTTAACTCTCAGTCGCCTTCAGTACAGCCCCACAGTCCTTTTTCTGCTATTCCCAATCCCCAAAAGCTATAGAAACAAACTTTTTCATTACTCATTAGTTAGCAAAACCTGACCCTACTGATGCACACCTACTTTATAGTCACAGTTATCTCACCTAATGTGAATAGATATGCATGTCACCTCAGAATTATTAATGTGCTGATCACGGAAACTGCTTCAGATACCTCTGCAGGGACAAGTAATGCGTGATATATATACTGGACTATTTTTCCAAGATCTGAAAAATTCAGAATTCCCAAACATATTTGGCTCCCCATGTATTGGATAAGGTATGCCTGTGTTAGTTTTGTGTGGAACATCACAAATCAGTAGCTTTTGATGATTAAAAAAAATTTTCTTTTGCATACCAGGCTCTCACTAAACTAATTTTGGAGAGTATCTGTTCGTAAATTAGAGCAGGGTGCGTCCCTCATTGGCTAGTTGAGAAGCAGTTAGCACTTGGAGAAGTGCTGCTACTAAGTGTTCAGGAAGCGGCACCACTTTCTCTACTCCTCGGGCTACTTTTCCTCCTTCCTCTCTCTCCACCCCCCTTGCCTCCTGCCCTCCATAGGAGGATTATTTTATCTATCTTACAGCCAAGGAAGATAAGTTTAGAGGGTTAAGTGATTTGTTTTGAGATTTCTTAGCAAGACGTGAAAGAAGGAACTATAAACTGGATGTCAGTCCATTATTCTTCCTTGGACAGGATAACCATCTTCAGACATCTGAGAGGGTGTCATGTAGAAGGGGGAGGTGACTTAAGAGTGTTGCCTCATGGTGCAAAACTAGGGCCGATGGGTAGACATAGAGGCGGCAGGTGCGATCTGAACTTGTAACGCTGGAGCTGCTGCTGGAGTCAGGAATTTCCCATACGTGTTCCTGCAGAAGCTGGGTCAGGAGAACAGCAGCCAATGGGGTCGGAGTGAAGGGATTTCCCCACTGGGAGAGACAATTGTACGAGATGTCTCTAAGTCCCTTCCAAATTTAAAAGTATGCTATTCTCGTGTCTCTCTCCTTCCTTGGCATTTGGAAGGGCACTGTGCAGATCCCAAGGAGTCAGCAAATCACTGAATTAATATCATTTCACTACCGGAATTACAAGAACAGGAGCCTTTATATCCGGCCAGGGAGAACCAGGCTTGAAAAGTCATTCTTCCGCCGGAATACATAGAAGAGGCGTTATGTCAGGATGACATAATCAAAATGGTGCCCGAGTGGAGAGATGGAAGGGGAACTCGGATGCAGTCAGAGCTTTTTCAGGATTCAGCAGATGACGGTTTGCGTTAACTTGCAGACTGTGTTTGAGAATTGGGCAGTCAGCAGTTTTCAGGAACTGGTTTCATCCAGTAGTGCAGACTAGGGAGGTAAAGATGGTATTTGCAGTTAAGGTATGTGACAGTTGTGCATGTGCCCATGATTGCTCGTGTAAGTTCTGTCTATTTCAGGAAGACAAGAAAAATACGACGTCTTTTACATTCTTAACTTTCTGAATTGGTATACTTACCACATTCAGCACTTCTTTGTGTAAATTTTGAACCATAATTTTCTCCTTGTTAAAGATTTAGTTTTCCTATACAACAATTTTTATTTATTCTATTTACTCTTAAGAAAAAGAAAGTAGTCTTACGGATTAAAATAAAAGTGTGATGAGGATAAGAAATAGAAGACATGTTGAAGGGAGGGGTCGGTAAGACAGCCCTCGCATTTACTTAGTGCCTGAGTTGTGCTTCGACTACTATTCATGCAGTCTCATTTAATTGCTATTAATTTCATCCACATTTTATGTAAAAGGACTTGAAGTTCACAGGTTAAATAACTCACCCAAGGCTCTGCAGTAAGGAAATGATCTATCTTAAAAGGCAGACGATAGAGAGAAATTTTTTGTAGAAATGGTTCATTCACTCTCCTCTATAAAAGTGTTTGGGAGCTCTAAATTATAAGGCAGTTGGTGGCGTATGACATATGCTTGATTTCCCAATAAAGTCAATCAGATGTAGCTTATAAGTAATCCCTCTGTTTTATTGATTCTATCCTCATTCGTATTTTCCATTCAATTTGGGCTCCCATCAGTTACCCCCTACACGAGAAAAATGTGATATTCAGGAAGCCATAGTAATAGTATATAAGAGCTAATGGAAATGAACCTGGCAAATACATCTACTTGTTTTATACAGGATAAAGTCAATAGAATTCTCCTTGTGAATTGGAAGGAATTTACGCTTTGCAGGTGATTTTAAAAATATTCTTCACCTTCAAGAACCATCTATTTTTTTTAAAAGATGTAAGTTTTTGATGCCATTCCTTATTTGAACCTGCAAAAATGCACTTGCCACCCTTTTGCAGAAAGACACAAAGGACGGGGTAATGCGGTATACTTTAAAAATTAGATTTTTTCCTTGAACATTTAAAATAAAATACTTGCACCACTTCGCTGTCAGGAATTCAGTAGCAATGATAAGAATAGAGTCACCTTCTGTGTCTAACGTTGCCTTTACAGTTGCTTTGCTTCATAGTTTTATAAATTGGGCTTTCTGGTTTCCTTGGCAACCCAATTGTCGACATTGGTTGCTAAGGAGCAGCCTCAGCTACACAAAGCAGGAGCTGAGTCTGCTACCCGGTGACTTCATTCCTGGCAGTGACAGGCGGTGGGGATCTTAGTACTTGTTCAAGTGATGCCTCCATCTTGATTTTAAGCCTGAAGGATTCTGATGGATTTTTCTGACTTGTATTATCCTGACAGTTAGGCTGAGGTATAGGCGCTGATGGGACCTGACAATTGTGTAGCATTTCAAAGCATCTGTTTCATCAATCACCTGATGTCAGTGACCTATTCAACAAAAGAGAATCTATTGCTATAGTTACAAGATACCACATAAGCTGTCCTATCTTTTTTTCTTAAATGTAGCAGGGGACACTCAAGAAAGGAAGCCAGCTATTCATCTTTGCAAATCACAGTGTGTGAGCAGGACACTGATGTTGGATTCCAGTTAGAGAAAGTAGAGATTTTCATGAACTTGTACCACAACCAAATGGTCAGTCCAGTTAAAAAATAACCCCCAAATTGTAACCAACCTTTTCTGTATTGACAGGTAACAGATATTGCAGTTCATATAGAAATACATTCTTTTTTTTTTTTTGGTGGTAGGCGGACCTCTCACTGTTGTGGCCTCTCCCGTTGTGGAGCACAGGCTCCGACGGGCCCAGCCGCTCCGCGGCATGTGGGATCTTCCCTGACTGGGGCACGAACCCATGTCCCCTGCATCGGCAGGCGGACTCTCAACCACTGCGCCACCAGGGAAGCCCTAGAAATGCATTCTTAATTTGGTTTGTGCGTATCTTTGAATGTGACTTTATAAGCTGTAATAAGCATAGTAATTCGGGTGCAGATGTTTGTTGTGTTCCATGTGCTTGTTTTGGGGGCATATTGCACGAGGACGTCAGTGATACATGAGTCTTTGAGGTAAGAGGTAGAAGGTCCTTGTTTTCAAAATAGGTGCTAAGGACATGTGTAAGCTCCACTTCCGTAGCTCAGGTGTGGGCTCATCAGTCATCCTCTGCAGCTGTCGAGCCTGGAGGGCTGCTTTGGGTTATGGAGGGTGTTGATGGAATGGTGGAGTACCATTCCTCCTCCTTGCTTGGTTTTGGATGGTGGTGTTCTACAGGTTCATCATCGTGTATTAATTATCCTTTGGAGATCATCAGATACAGACAGTTTATTTTTGGCAGCCCACGTAACTAAGTAGGCTGGTGTTCCTCCTTGGGCAGGTTGTTTACTCTCTCTGAGCCTCATGTGCATTGTCTATAAAGTGGGCAAGTAATAATACTTCATATGGTTGTTGTAGGACTAAGTGAGATAACGTATGTGAAATATTTAGTTAGGTATCTAAGCCCTAAGAGGCCCTTACAAATAGAATCTGTTTTCTAGACAAAGCAAATCTATAAAGATAGATATAGATTAGTGGTTGCCTGGGGCTAGAGGTGGGGCTGGAGAATAACTGGCATGAGAAATCTTTCTGGGTGATGAATGTGTTCTAAAACTGGATTGGGCTGATGGTTGCACACTCTGTATATATTTACTAAAAATCATTGTACACTTAAAATGGGTGAACTTTGTCGTGTAAATTATACCTCAATAAAGCTGTTTTTAAAAGTAGTAGCTATCATGAAGAACATAGGGGTAAGACAGGAATAAAGACACAGACCTACTAGAGAATGGACTTGAGGATATGGGGAGGGGGAAGGGTAAGCTGAGACAAAGTGAAAGAGCGGCATGGACATATATACACTACCAAACATAAGGTAGATAGCTAGTGGGAAGCAGCCGCATAGCACAGGGAGATCAGCTCGGTGCTTTGTGACCGCCTGGAGGGGTGGGATAGGGAGGGTGGGAGGGAGACGCAAAAGGGAGGGGATATGGGAACATATGTATATGTATAACTGATTAAATTTGTTATAAAGCAAAAAAAAAAAAAAAAAAGTAGTAGCTATAAGTAGCAGCAGGTCTGTGTTTTCCCTTTCCTTTTCTCATCAAGTTATTTGTTGCTTAATTTGAAATTGTTTTATTGTAATTTAAGTGGAGATGGTATGTACATTAATTTCTGAATGAATTTTAATGTGCCATCTATAACAGTGAATTTGAGTATGTTTGTATTTCTCCAAATACGTTAATCCTGTAGCGGGAACAATTGAAGTATTTCAAGTTGAGCTAATGTTTATTAACCTTTAAAATAAGTCACCTCGATAGGGCAAAATATGTCATGGTGTGAATGGATAAGTAGGTGTGTCTGTGTGAACGATATTCTCTCACAGTGGAATTTCTTCACGGAGCCATAATTGAAAATTAAACCTTGCTTCTCATAGGCTATCTTTGATGTATGTACTAGTAATATCTTAGAGCATGTTGTTCAAGCCAGGATATCCCGGAATCTATGTAATGACGAGCATGAATTATAATGAGATCCTATTGTGTGTGTATATATTATGATACAACCGAATATAATTACTCTTTGTGATTATCTGATATTATATGACTTCCAGTTCTATAGCAACCTTGAATGTTCATGACTGTGAGGGTAGCAAAATCATTTGTGGTTTTATACCTGACTCAGACCAAACCCTTTTAAAGAAGTTAAAGCTGGTACTTGGAGCAGATATCACTGTGATTCTGCTGTGGAGACTCATGTTCATCTGACTGGACTGTATCTGTTTATTCAACTCAACCATTTTATTGAGCACCTAATATGTGTTAGTGACTTTTCTGGATGTTGGGGGTAGATGTGTGAAGAATATAGGAGTTAGTTTTATAAGATCTCTGTTAGTCATACAGGTGGAAATGCTGACAAGGCAGTTGATTCAAGTCTGGAATTCAGATGAGAAATCTGGGCTGAAGATATAAATTAGGACATTTGCATAGATAGATAGTATTTAAAGCCATGAAACGGGATAAACTCAGCAAGGAAATGCGTGTCAGTAGAGAAGAGAAGAGTTCCCTGGACCGACCTCAATTTTGGGGTGCTCCAAAAAGAACAGATCAAGGAAAAGAAAAGTTAGTGTGTAGAGGACTGAGAAAGAATGACTGGCTACGTGGGGGAAAGTCAGCAGCGTGGGGCACCCTGGAAGCCAGGAGAAGGCAGAGCCAGGAGAACAGAGGGGGCCTGTGCTAATGGCTAAGGTAAGACGTGCCCTGAGAACTGATGGAAGGGAATAACCTAGAGGCCATAGACAGTCTTGACAGGAGCAGCATGGTGGAAAAGTGGCGCCAAAGCCTGATGTAGGTGAGGGCTTTAGGAAAATATGAGAGGGGAGAAATTGGAACAAACATAGACAACTCTTTTGGGAGGAAATGGGGAGGAAGCTGGTGAAGGAAGTAGGATAATAAGGATAGCTTTAATCAGATATTTGAATCTATTAAACATTGAGCATTTGGTCTATATGGATAGATTTAGATTTTAGTTTCTTTGTTGTGCCTATCTTGATAGCCCATAATCATTAGTATTTTTTGAGTTTTGATTTGCAGGTTGTCAGTTTCTGTAACAAAATTAAGTTGTGTTTTATATGGATTAATTAACATAAATATTTCCCCTGCAACCCCAAAGCAGTATAGTCTAGTGGTTAAGACCATGCACTTTATGTCATTCAGATGAGATCCCAGTCTCAGTTCTGCTCCTTCTTAGCCGTGTGAGCCGGGAAAATTTTTTAGTTTTCCTGAGCCTTGGTTTCCTCATCTAGAAAATAGGGGTGGTAGCAATTCTCACTTCATAAGTTGTTGTGAGTCTTAAATGAAATAATACAGTTTAAACTTTGAGGCCAGTGCTAAGACCTGTGCAAACTCCCAGTAAAGTTTAGCTGTTATTGTAGCTATTAATTTATATTTTGACATGAAGTAACATAGTGTAGTAGAAAGAATATGGGATTGGGAATTGGCCTTACTTGGGTTTCTACTCCATTTCATCACTCACTATCTATACATCTTACTTAACACTGCTGAATTTGTTTCCTTATATCTCAAATGAAGATAGTGGTCAATTACTACTATCTTTTTTTTTTTTTTTGTGGTACGCAGGCCTCTTACTGTTGTGGTCTCTCCTGTTGCGGAGCACAGGCTCCGGACGTGCAGGCTCAGCGGCCATGGCTCACGGGCCCAGCCGCTCCGCGGCATGTGGGATCTTCCCGGACCGGGGCACGAACCCACGTCCCCTGCATCGGCAGGCGAACTCTCAACCACTGTGCCACCAGGGAAGCCCGATAGTAGTAATTCTTAACACAGAGAGGATTAAATGATGTATTTATAAAATCACATTGTGTCTTATAAAGTGCCATACAAATATTCATTTCATTTGTTTAAAGTGAGATTTTCTTTTAAATATATTTGATCTCTTCCATTAGATTTATGTACTAAGAAACAAGAAATCTTAGTACACCTTTGCAGTTTTAACTGTTTAATTTCATGGGAAGTTTGGGTTCCAAGGAGAATGAAGCTGTCCAATGGCAATGTGAGAAGATCTGTTAACATTATTATTTTTGGTAAAATTTTTTGAAGTGTTAAAGATGCTACAAAATAGAAGAACAGAAATGTGACCCTATCATATATATATGCAATTATTAAAAATTTTTTCCCATATGGACTGGCTCAAGTGAACTAGCTTACTTGGTGCCAAGCAGGTGTCTTTTTATCTTTCTGCCAGAACACCGCATCCCTCAGGTCTCTTTATAAAAATGGAGAGAAGTGATACATAACAGCTGGCCTTGTTTGATAAAAATCTAACCTGACCTTGTACAAATTCCCCGACCCATAACTGAAGTGACTCAAATCCCTTTTGAGTCCACTTGGTCGTCCTTTAAGGATGTGGAACAGCGAATACTAGTGCTGTTACTACTAGTTTATATTCATGTAGTGCTCAGATCTTTTCAAACACTCTTTCTTGGGCTTTGTTGCCTGTAATTCTCAGAACAATCCCATGAGATCAGTTTTGGAACTAGGGTCATGTCCATTTTAAGAAGAAACGAGGGCTTCCCTGGTGGCACAATCATTAAGAATCCGCCTGCCAATTCAGGGGACACGGGTTCGAGCCCTGGTCTTGGAAGATCCCGCATGCCGTGGAGCAACTAAGCCCGTGCGCCACAGTCACCGAGCCTGCACTCTAGAGCCCGCGAGCCACAACTACCGAAGCCCGCGCGCCTAGAGCCCGTGCTCCACAACAAGAGAAGCCACTGCAGTGAGAAGCCTGTGCATGGCAACGAAGAGTAGCCCCAGCTCGCTGCAACTAGAGAAAGCCTGCACGCAGCAACGAAGACCCAACGCACCCAAAAGTAAAAATAAATTTAAAAAAAAATTTTTTTAATTAAAAAATAAAAAAAAGAAACAAACTGGTTTCTATGGTTATATTATTACTTTTGGATCAAAGCTGGGACTGACCCAAAGTTGTTGGACGAAAGGTGTTTTTGTTTTTTTTTTTTCACCTTTTCAGGCACTATGCAACAAGTGTGAATTGTAAGGTTCTGAGCTTCTTTGGATACCTGAGGATTTTATTTTTTTTAATAACACAAGCGTCTTGAATCAGAAGTACATCTAAACTCATTCTTTGCACCAGACACAGTTGGTCGTCAAGAACTCTCTGTTGACTAGCCGACTACAGTGTTCTGTTGCAGCTCGTGATCATTGTAATTCATTGCTGCTGCTGGATAGATGCTCAGCAGTTTTTTAAAGGAAGAAGACCAAATTCTGACATTTAAAATTTTTAGATCGTGCGCATGGCAGGTCCCTATGGAACACACATAACGCTGCTCTGAGAGTGATGGGGATGTCCAAGAGACAGCTAGGGGATAATCCCACAGCAACATAAAAATAAGCATTGAGGTTGTGACAGCCCTAGTGAATGAAAGATCATGGTGGGTAAAGGAGGCTGATTTAGGGACAGAGGCTGGACCCATCTCTGGGAGGGGGGAGTTGAGGTTGATGGGTGGAGAGGAGGGGGAAGGGCATTTCAGGGGAAGGGAACAAGGAGGGCAGTGGGGCCGGTGGAACTGGCAAGGGGAAGTGATGCCAACCTGGTGGATGTTATGCAGCAGTCATTTCCTGTCAGTGACCGAATGTTACTTTAGAGCAAGCTTTGTTGCTTTCATGTGGCCTAATTCTTAGAGCCCTGGGGTAAAAACCATGATATATTTTAACAAATTAAGTCATATTCTCATTGACGGAAGAGTGATAACTAGTAGTATTCTTTTTTTTTTTTTTTTTTACAATTTATTTATTTTTAATTTATTTATTTTTGGCTGCGTTGGGTCTTCATTGCTGCGCATGGGCTTTCTCTAGTTGCAGCGAGTGGGGGCTACTCTTCATTGCGGTGCGCGGGCTACTCTTCATTGCGGTGCACGGGCTTCTCATTGCAGTAGCTTCTCATGTGGAGTGTGGGCTTCAGTAGTTGTGGCTCGTGGGCTCTAGAGCACAGGCTCAGTAGTTGTGGCGTACGGGCTTAGTTGTTCCGCGGCATGCGGGATCTTCCCAGACCAGGGCTCCCACCTGTGTCCCCTGAATTGGCAGGCAGATTCTTAACCACTGCCCCACCAGGGAAGTCCCAAGAACTGACATATTAACAATATAAATCTTTTAATTCATAATTATATATGATGCATGATTTAGTTTTTCTTTAGTTTATCACTGCAGTATTTTGAGTGAGCACTGTACAGATATTATGTCTTTTATATATTTTTGTTCCTGAGTATTCTAAGGCTTTTTAACTGTGCCACCAGGGAAGTCCAGTAGTATTCTTGATTTCTTCATTTCTTATCTTTATTTCTGTTGCACGTTGGCAAAGCTAGTTAGCTTAATTTGAACTTAATCTAATATTTGGATTCAGGAAGAGGAATCAGATCCTCTTAAAAGAATCAAGATCTCTTGAAGCTTTTTCCTCCATTTAAAATTTAGTCCAAAGTAATATTTCCCAAGCATTATTTTCTGGACTCCACTTTTCCAACAGACCTTGTGCGCGGTTTCTTTCTCCTCAGCTCAATTCCTACCGTATCCTCAGTTTCCTCTTCTGGCAAATGGAAATTAATAGTATCTCATGTGGTTTTACTATGAAGATTTAATTACTGTGATGTAATGTGAACACTGTGTACACTGAAAGATGCTTTAGACTACCCCAACGTGATATTATATTCTTAAATATAAGACTCTATAACTTATATTTGACTGAAGGCATAGCTTTTATATGATTACTATATTTGGACATTGTAACATGCATTTTATTATTAAGCTTTCCTTTTGTCTTGGCTTATCTTCACAATATCTTGGAGTTTTCAGTTCATCCAGATTAGTTTAGTGTGTTTGGAAAAACCAGGTACTTTATAGCATTCATCACTCATGCTCTTGGAAAGAAGATTTGAAATGCCCTATTTTGAAACTAGTGAAATAAATTATGGATTTTTTCCCTGTGTCTTTTAAAAGCATTTTAGAAGGTTGTTATGTTATTTAATTTGAATTACTGTCTTAGGACCTGTCACAAGAAGTTTCTTTCAAAGCTTTCTTTGTTGATCAAGTAAACTAATTATTAAATATTGGAGATTTCTTTGTAAAATAATTATGAAAATTTGTATGAGAGACTGTGCTCTACCAAGATGCAGACAAATAAAAAGAGAAATAATAAGAGTAAAATAAATAATAAAAGTAAAATTTAAAAAATCTGAGAATTTAATTTTTGGCCTGTAAAAACTGTATTATATGGGTTTTACATAGGAGTCATTCAAAGCTGACTTTAAGATTTATTTAGAGAGGCTTATATTCACTGAATATCAAGCAGCTCTTTTTATTGTGGTTTTGTTTAAAGAGTTTAGGATTGATTTGCATGGCCTCTTATTTATAACCTGAGACCAAGACAGTGTAGCCAGCCAAAACGATGTACAGTGTCAAAAGCATTTTAACTAAACACAGAGAAATTAATCTTTGTTGCCCAGCATGAGACTAGCCAGGTCATCTACTGCCAAGATAATAGGAACAGCATGCTTTACAGGCTTAGCACATTTGGCTTTGTTTTTTTGTAACCGTAAATTTTCAAGAATCACAATATAAAATGCTGGAATTCAAAGTTGGTAGTGTGAACTTTAAAACTGTTAATCAGTTTGGTCATATTTCCTAATTGTGTTCTGAGTACTTAATTTTTTTCTTCCTATACTTTAAAAATATGAATACATATATATACATATACATATACATATATATATATATACACACACACACACACATATATATATATATATATATATATATATATATATGCAGTTCTTTTTGGCTCCTTAATGTTTAGACTGGAAAACTTTTTGTTTTCTACCTAAAGCAGATGTCCAGCACCCTGGCCAAACATCTGGCTAAAGAACACAACTGATTTGTTTTCTTTGGTGGGAAGGAGTGCTTTCCATTAATATAGTGGTTTTGGAGGCAGTGGCAGGGAACACTCCATGTCCTGTCATCTCCGAGGGCAAAAGGATGGCATTAGAGAAACAGATAGGAAGCCTTGTGGAAGGACAGGGTCTTGGCATTTTAGTTGCCCCGTGACTATCCTGAAGGATGTGGTGTGGTACCAAGAACCACTTTCCTCAAAGCTGTTGAGTGCGTTAATTTCTGAAATATGATGCCAAAAAAAAAAAAAGAAAAAAGGAAGAGAGGAGGGAGAGAGAAAGGGAGGAAAAAAAGAAGGAAGGGAGGAACAAAAGAAAGAGAGGATGGAAGGAAGGAAAATTTTGAAAAAGAATGAAAGAAGAAGGAGAAGGAAAGGAAGGAAGGAAGGAAGACAGAAAATAATAACAGATTTCTCTATTATTGGCACAGATTCTTTCTAGATCCCTGAGTTTATGATGGAAGAGGATGTAGCTGCCTGATTTATTTGGGCCATGCTCAGTTCATTACAGCACCTCTAAGCAAAATGAAAACTTCCCCGAGGAATGTACTAGCTGTTACTTCAAAGGCTAGCATGGTATCTTGTTTCTTATTTGGACAAGATCTGTTTGGGAAAGTAGTGTCATTTAGACTCATTTTACAGCCCAGGAAAACAGTGTTGTTCCCAGTGATTAACAAGGCAGCTACTGCCTTGGATCCTCCAATTCCAGATCCTGTCTGGTCTGGAAGGCCCTCCTGGGAAGAACTGTGCCCCGGGTGGGAAAGCCCTGGGCTGACCTCAGGTGCGTCCCATTACCCGCCCCCCACATTGTGTGGAAAAGAACTTGACCTTTCCAAACTTCAGGTGCTTGGTCTGACAGGAATGTCTTGTGTTCAACACGTTTCATGAAGTTATTTGAGGTGCAGATGACGCCATGTATATTATAACCCTTGGCAAATTGTAAAATGCTGTTCAAATTAGAGGTGATGAATCTGTTGTTATTCTGATACCTGGGACTTACCTTTTATATTGTTTTTTTCCCTGTGCAAATGCAGCATTTGCTGCAAAGAGGAAAATTAAAAAAATCACCCATAATTGCACATCTCAGATCTTTACTACTGCTGTTAGCATTTTGATACATTCATATATAAATGATTAAGAATGCACATGGATATTCTTCTGTATATTCAATCTGGCATCCTCTCTTCCTTTTCCATAATATAATGGTATATGTATTTTTCCATTTTACAATGTAATTTCAGTGGTTATTTAATTGTTGGCAGTTTAGATTTTGCAGAATTTTTAAAGGATGTATCAAATTATTCAGCTGAGTCTTTGCTCTGCCTAATTGTCTTAAGTCTTACAGATAGGTTCTTAGAAGCTGAGGAGCCTTGAGTTTCCACATCAGTCACTGAAAAGTTGTCTTTCCAAACCATTCTTCCCTTCCTGTTTTTCATCCTTATATAGGAAGAACAAGCCAAATTCCAGATTGTAGGAATACTAGCTAACATTTATTGAGAGCTTATTCTGTGCTCAGTACGTGTTCAACATCTAATATCTGTAATTGTCAGATTGTAATTGTAACCTAAGATAAATGCTGTTATTATTCCCATTATATAAGTGAGTAAACAGGCACACAGAGGTTAAGTAACTTAGTTAAGATCACATAGTGAGTGGGGAAGCTGGGGTTTACACCTGGCTAATTTCTCGGGAAGCCCTAGGCATTACATGACACAGGTAGCTGAGAAACCATTCATTAGCCTGTCATGATCTGTATATTTTGTTCAGCTATTATCAATACATATTTACACTCTGTCTAAAGTCAAGAATTCCAGAGAATGACTTTTTAGAGAAGAGGAAGTGTTTGGAGAATGTTTCCAGCATTATTTAGGAATCTCATGTATCGTTAGCACACTAATGCCTTTCCTTATGTAATCATGTGTGGGAGAAGAGAATGAACTCAGAGTTATGGCACTGCAATCCTGTTTCTACTTGAGAATAAAAGTCTGATGAAAGGAGACTGATACCATTATTATGGGATAAATATGAAGATGTTATATGGAATTGTCACATTTCATTTCTGTCATTTTTTTCTGATATAATAGACCCTGATATTCCCTGTTAAAGAGTAAAGATGAAGTTACTCCTTTCCTTCTTAGTCTTCTACGTTCTTATAAACTTAAGTCCAATGGAGCTTCGTCTTATCTACAGCTAAGTGGCACCAGGGTTGAAGAAGAGCACATAATTAACAATTTCCTATACATATTTCCTCCTGGCCACTTGCTCTGCTGCAGTATACTCCATGATACTTTGTGAGTTTTCAGATTAGTGGATGCGTCTTTCTATCTTATTTGTTAAACCCAGTGACTGCCTCTAGTCTGAGTCTTGTTCATGTGGCAGGAACGTGATGTATGAATGGTATTCATCAAATTTGATGGGACTCTTCCCAGTGTCCTCTTACTTTTTTTTGTGAGAGCTGTTGGAATACATTTATGACTTTTCATTTTACTTGATTATTACAGATGAATTATAGCTGTCAATGTGCCCAAACCTACCCTGCAAGTCATGCTTTAAAAATGTAATCATTTGGGCTTCCCTGGTGGCGCAGTGGTTGAGAGTCCGCCTGCCGATGCAGGGGACACGGGTTCGTGCCCCGGTCCGGGAAGATCCCACATGCCGCGGAGCGGCTGGGCCCGTGAGCCATGGCCACTGGGCTTGTGCGTCCGGAGCCTGTGCTCCGCAACGGGAGAGGCCACAGCAGTGAGAGGCCTGCGTACCGCAAAAAAAAAAAAATGTAATCATTTGTTTAATGGATTTATGAAACTCTTTGTGGGAATTGCTTGTCTCAACATCAACTCATCATTTCACTTATTCATGCAGTAACTATTTACTGCCTGTATTTTATGTGCCAAGCTGAGTGCTGGGAACTGGGTATATGTTAATGAGCAAGTCTGTGATTTGAAAGCCTTTTTAAAAGGTTGAATTCCTAAGTAGATATGCTGAAGAATCCACTATATATTATCGTTTAATAAGAGAACAGTTCCATTTGGCTCTTTCCACAGTTCAATGAGAGAACGGTTCTACGAGGTTCTGTTCCTCTTTTCTCAGAAGGGGTACCCATGACCTTTCCTCTTAAGGGGAGAAGCAACACATTCCCTTGCATTGACACTGTTGCCCTAATCTCCGTCTAGCAGGTGGTGGGCGCCGTGGCTGGCGTAGTAACTTCTGAAATGCCGGGCATGCCTGTACTCTTCTCAGGCCTCCGTGCCTCTTTCCCAAGTCACTGATGCCACAGTTTCTCCATAAATAAGAATCTGAGGGCATTGAAGTTTCTGGGAAGCAAAGTAACTGTGCATATTTTTTCTTCATATATTTTGAAAATGGTCAGAGTCTAACTGAAGCCATGATCTAATGACCTAACTTTGTAATGAGGCAGAGAAATCATTTGAAGGACAGCAGATACTGAATCCCCTCTGGTTTCTCCTTCCTCTTCTATCCTTTGGAATGTCCCTGGGACATCTGGGAGCATTGGGTCTCTAGCTTGAGAAGGTGACATCTAGAACCTTCCAGCGTATCTAAGAGTCGAATCCAAAGGCACTTCACAGTATCCTAATGACACTTGGAGGACCTTTCTGTTAAAAGTTAATAATTTTTATCATAGCTTAGATGATGGAAATCACGATCAATATCAAAATCGTCTTGTTTCCATGTGCACATGGTAATGTATTAGCTCCAGGCAAGTCAGATTAAACAGACGTGGGCCCTGTTCTCATGAGGCCTCGGGTAGCATTGTTCCAGACAGGCAGCTGAAGGACATCAGATGCAAACATCAGCCAACAAGTGCATTGAAGGCCTTGCATTATTTGTGGTCATTGGAGGAAATATCCTCATTAAGTTTGCAAATGACAGCTGGGTCAAGGTCACTGACCTTTTGATATTAGATGTCAGTGTGACCTGAACATATGAAATTGGAATATCAAATCTGAATGACAGTTTATATCCTCAACTTTTATTTAAGATAGATCAAGACTAGTCTCAAAGAAGTTTACCTGTTGACTCCTACCTGTTGTCAGTTCTCTCCTCTGTTCTTTTTTTAAAATTAATTAATTTATTAATTAATTTATTTTTGGCTGCGTTGGGTCTTTGTTGCTGTGCGTGGGCCTTCTCTAGTTGCGGCGAGCGGGGGCTACTCTTAAGTTGTGGTGCGCAGGCTTCTCATTGCGGTGGCTTCTCTTGTTGCCGAGCACAGGCTCTAGGCACACAGGCTTCAGTAGTTGTGGCTTGTGGGCTGTAGAGCACAGGCTCAGTAGTTGTGGCACACAGGCTTAGTTGCTCCGCGGCATGTGGGGTCTTCCTGGACCAGGGCTCGAACCCGTGTCCCCTGCCTTGGCAGGCGGATTCTTAACCACTGCGCCACCAGGGAAGCCCTCTGTTATTATTTTTTTAATCTGTATCACCAGAGTTTGCATTCACCATTCATCACTATCAACGTCAGCATCCTCATAACTATTCTTTGGGGATATTTATATGTCAGACAGGCACTTTATGTAATTATCTCTAATTCTTACAGAAGCTCTGCTGTCACGTCTTATTATTTCCATTTTAAGAATCAACCAATAGTTTTAACTTGCGTATTAAGTAAAGCTGAAACTCAAAATGTGTGGACTCAGCACCCATGCCCCTGTCGCTCTAGCACAGACAGGGCTCCCTCACGCCTCCCTGTATTTCTCTCCACTTGGTTGGTTGTGAACCCTGGCCACTCGTCAGGGAGGTAGCGGTGATTCATTTATTTATTCATTTAGCAGCGATTACCTGGGCCTTGTTCTCAGCACTGGCAAGAGAACCATAACCAAGACAGAAAGTCCCTGACCCCATTATGGTTATGCACATTCCAGTGGATTCCAGGCAACATCTGGTGAGCCTTTGGAAGGCTCGGGGAAGGGGATGTGATTTAGGGTTGTCTCGGTCTTTCTAAACAAATCATTGATGAGTGAAATCCAAAAACAATTCTGTAGTCCTTGGGCTTCTCAGAATTAAGTACAGTGTTTCTTAAACATCAGAGTCACTATATAAATAATGAGGGGTGAAAGAACCGGGGTGTTCCCAGACAAGGATGACATTTTATAATGATAGGGAGCTCAGCTGAAGTGTGAGTCACAACCAGAACGCCAACAGAATTGTACCTGACAGAAGCGTTCCAAATTTACACAGTTCTCAGCTGCTTCCTAGATGAAACGTCTGAAAAATAGGACTTTGGGGCTTCCAAGGTGCTGACTTAAATGGTATTTTATGAAATGTGACACATTTGTGGAGGATATTGAAATTTACTACGGTAGGATTCAGTGCCAGAAAAATGTCTGGCTGTTGCTTAGTTTTGAGTAGATGCAAGTAACTCTTTTAAATGTTTGGTTGTTTGGAATATTGATGTATTAGGATCTCCGTCAAGCAGTGAATTGAGCCAGCATACATTCACACTTCGTCACTTCACTTCTGTCTGGGTTGTGGTATTTTAGCAAGAAACCATTTCTGCCAGTTTTTCTAGATATAATATTATTCTTATTAAGCATCCTGTGGACTGGTGTACCCTACTAGAAATATTTTTGAGTCACTCTATGTGGAAGGAGAGACAGTAGTTAAAATAATAATAATAAAAAAAAAAACCAAAGTGGAGATTTGTGGAGAAATGAATGTTTTGGTTATAGTTTTAGTGCTCTGTTAGTTACCAGAAGTGAAGATGTATGTGGTATGAACAACCACCTATCTACTCTCCTAATGTCACAGAAGGGAGTAAGCATTTGTCTTTAGATGTCTCTTGACTTATTATAACAAAAGACATGTATAACAGGGTACTTGTTTTTTGTTTTTTTTGTTTTTTTTTTTGCGGTACGCGGGCCTCTCACTGCTGTGGCCTCTCTCGTTGTGGAGCACGGGCTCCAGACGCGCAGGCTCAGCGGCCGTGGCTCACGGGCCCAGCCGCTCCGCGGCACGTGGGATCCTCCCGGACCGGGGCACGAACCCGTGTCCCCTGCATCGGCAGGCGGACTCTCAACCACTGCGCCACCAGGGAAGCCCAGGGTACTCGTTTTTTAATGTGCAAGGACTTATTTCAAGATTGGATCTTGCAACTGGCCATAGATGAGAGGAAATTTTGGTTCTCAGTTTAAGAAAGTCAGGGTGGGATTAGTTGGTTCTCCGCTGCTCTGCATTTGCTGTTGCTGCGCTGGTGACCTCAGTGTAAGAGTTCTGTCCGCCTCGTTGCCTCACATCCCCTCTGTCACCACCACCACGATTACCACCCTCACAGGCTTTCTCTTGGTCTTCTGAAAGATTTCTTATCTGAAATGTTGATTGTGTTATAATCAATCCAACATGCTTCCTCCCTTATGTGGCCTTGTGCAGTCTTATACACGTCATTCCTAAGCAGATGCTGCATTCATCGCCACTGGCATAATGATGGCTTCCTTATCTAGCCTATGGACCATTTCTGCCGTTTCCTGAAGCCACTGCATCCTGGTGTTTTGGGGGCACAGAATAAGCACTCTGTGCACCTTCCTTCCTGCATTCTTGACTGCCTGAGCTGTGGCTACAGATGCATAGTTCTTTGATTAAAGTCCTATCTTTACCAGTTGATGTTACTAACTTTGGGGGAAAGGAATGTGTGTTGCCGTCTAGTTTTAAACCAGACATCTTTTAAATTCTCTCACTATTAACTATTTTTTGGTGATTTTGTTGCTCCATGCACTTGCTGAGTGTAAACTTCAGTATAAAATAACAGGATTTTTAGAAATCTGTGCCAGTCAACACACACACACACACACACACACCCGTAGTAGTATGTAATTCACAATTAATGATTACATGTATACCCGCCAAGTAAAACGTGGAGTGTCTGTGATGAACATCTAGAAGTCTTTATTTTCATACTCAAGGAGGGCACAGTGATGAACTGTTCTGATTATGAAGATGATAGGACAGGAAAAAGCATACTTTCTGGTCATTGTACCACTGAAAGTGGGAATTTGGTACAGTCAGTTGTAGGGCTGTGACAGAGTAATCTGATACAGAGTAAATAGGAAATGGTTGAATGAATTGTTGATTAATAGGCATTTTATTATATTAAAAATAGAATTCACCTGAAACACATGTTATGTACAGATTCCTCATGTGAATTGAATATTGATATTCTACCTTTAGAGAGAATATTGAAAAAAAATTTTATTAAGGAGTAGTTGATTTATAATACTATACAGATTTCAGGTGTACAACATCGTGATTCACAATTTCTAAAGGTTATACTCCATTTATAGTTACAATAAATACTGGGTCTATTCCCTGTGCTGTATAATCTATCCTTGTAGCTTGTTTTATACATAGTAGTTTGTACCTTTTAATCCCCTACTCCCAGTTTTTAAGGCATCTTTATTATGGAAAACGTTATGGGCTCATGTGGAGTACTTCTTCAGGTTGTGTGGTGTTCGAAAATTCAGAAGGGAGCAGCTGGTCTAGAACAATGCAAGTAGGATACTTTCCCCCTTATTCTAACTTGCAGTCCGACTATTACCTGCGACCTATGGTGAGTGTAGTTAAGGATTTCACTGGTTAACCTGTCAGAACCCACCTATGGTTCTTCCTCCCCATTTGCTGTTATTCAAGCTCTCTGTATTCTAGATGAGTGGCTGTTTTTTGTGTTTCGATTTCTTTCCCCTGAAGCTGGCAGCTGGCCACTGGAGTCTAGTGGAGAAAACAGTTGCCTGGAGGAACAAAGACCTTGATTTTATTTCCAGGCCCACTGAGATGATTTCACAGAATGCTGGCTTATAAACTGCTGTTGACTTCTTGGGAGAAAGGTATTATTTAAATGCCAAGTTTCTAACATTAAGATTTCTCTGTGCAGGAATAAAGGGTGTGTTTGTATTATTGTGTGAAGGCAGAGTGAATGAGAAAGGGGTGCAATGCTATTGGGAATTGGAAGGAGAGAGGGTTCCTAGCTTTCATCTTCGTCTGACCTAAAGAATATTTCTGTGCAGATGAGCTCAAGCATACAATGGTATGGTCTACGGGCGTAGCCGCTAATTTTATTTGGTTTCTCATCAGCAAACAAAGCTGAATGGCCATACTGATGGAGTTTGATGATGGGTTTGCAAAACGTGATTTGCCGTCTCATTTGGAGAGGTCAGGCCAACCATTCTAAATCCACAGGGTGGTTGTCCTATGAAGGCAGAGATTTAGGGGTGGGAATATTTTTAGAAAAGTAGTGGAATCGAATATTACCTTATTACCCGCTTTGGCCCTGGGTGCTAATTGAGAAATCTAGATTTCCCAATCATGAATAACCTATTCCTGAGAATAATAAGGGAGACTGGACCTTATTCCTGATCTCCCCAGAGAGTTATAGCCCTGTACCTTTGATTGACTGAATTAAATGTTGGCCTGAAGGTCAAGTTCAACATAAACAAAATCAAAGCCTCAGTCATCAATCAGGTTCTCTCAGTGGCCTTCCCTGTCGGTGGGGCTCTCGTTCTTCTAAGCCTCAAGTCCTTGAAATGATTCTTGCTTCTTCTTTTTCTCCAGATAGTCACTCAAATACTAAAATCTCTGTCTAATTTTATGCTCTTAAGAAGCCACTCCTGGCTGCCATGATCTTATACCCGCGGACCTCTGACATTCTCACCTTGTTCTCCGCTTATGTCTAGAATTGCTTTGCCCTTCCTCATTAGTGCTTCACCCCAGACTAATCTTGGATGTTAGCTTCACATTTCTTATAGCTTCACATTTCTTAATTTGCCTTCTGGTTGTATCTCCCTCTCAGCCTTCATTTTTTTTTGTTTTTTGTTTTGTTTTTTTTTGCGGTACGCGGGCCTCTCCCTGTTGTGGCCTCTCCCGTTGAGGAGCACAGGCTCCAGACACGCAGGCTCAGCGGCCATGGCTCACGGGCCCAGCCGCTCCGCGGCATGTGGGATCTTCCTGGACCGGGTCACAAACCCATGCCCCCTGCATCGGCAGGCGGACTCTCAACCACTGCGCCACCACGGAAGCCCCATCAGCCTTCAGTTTTGATACTGCCTTTGGCCCTTGTCTCTGGTTTCATCTCCTACTGAAATTCATTCTTGCTCCTCACACAGCCCTGCCCTTGGTTACTTTGGGAAAAGTTCCCTTTCTCGGTCCATCAGGCTCCCAGAACCTTCCTTGTCCTGGCTCAGACACTTGTAACCAGTATTACAAGGAGTTTGGCTCTGTCCAGTGAAGGGAACTGGACTCTGTTCTCCTCCACAGAGATGCTGCCACCCCATGTGTGCTTGTCTAAATTCCATCTTTCTTTTAAACCTAGTTCAAATCCCACCTGCTCCATTAAGTTTCTCGGTACCACCAGCCCACAGATTTCCTCTCTCTTCTGAATACTTTCTAGAGCACTTATGAACTGTCCTATTCTCTTCATATTTACTGTTATTGTTTAGGGTATGTCTAAGCACAAATTACTATTTATATATAGCTTGTCTTACCCCTCCCCCCAAAATCTATAATCATCTGAAGGACAGAAACCATATTATGCGTTTTATCACAGGGCTGTACATTTAACAGAGAGGTATTCATGACTGGCTGGCTTTCTAAATCCTCTCAAAGCCAAGTGGTCATAGGAAGAAAGATAAACTCACCCTGAATACAGAGCTTTGAAATCCCTCCCCTCGTCCTCCTCACCCATACCAGCTTTATTCGGCCAACTAAAAGCCCATGCTGGCCGAAGAGCATGCCTCTAACCCATTACATGAATTCAGTATCCTGAACCTTGTCCTCATCTGAACTCTGCATGGGCTAAAAGTACAAATAATTTTTTCCTGGGTGCATCACATAAAACAAGGCTTGAACAAAGATTTAGATCTCTTTAAAGCAGAAAATATTGCAGCACATTTTCCCTGTCTCACAGACTTTACAGTGGAATTTCTGTTCCTTACTTGCCAACCTGATTTAATCATTGATGGCCGCCTTATATATTGCCCATTCCCAGTGTTATAGTGTACGTACATAAATGTGTGGTATACACACATTTGAGTAAGCAATCGCTGATATTTCAGGATTTGTCAGGATTCAGCCCTTTGGAGCTTTTAAAACTTTACCTGTGCCCATGCCTGCTGGGTTTTGTTTTTTAGGAAAGCAGAGATGGGAGTGAAGTTATTTGTTTGGAAGATTGAATCCTTTTGAAGTGAAGGAAAAGGGGCGGGAAAAGTCATGTTGCTGTCCATGGTTCTGATTTATGTTGCTGCAAGAAAAGACAGATTTGTTTGGCAAACACACCACTGATTGTGGTTTACAGAGGGATCGTAATGATGATGATAAAATATAACAAGAGAGAACTACTTTAAACAGTATTAAAAATTTAAATATCGACCAAATTTCACATGTATTTGAGTGTGTGTGTTTTTGTGTATGTGTTTGTGCACATGCGAGTACATGTTTCTACCTAGAAAGAGCGAGTCCATGGAAGTCGTTCTAAAGTAGCATGTTTTGATCCTCAGGGATCAAAGGATAATATGCCTCCAGGATAATATGCTTCCATTTATGTAGAAAAGGAGAACATATGCACACAGTTATGCATACGTACATATATATGTATGTAAGCATATATACATACACTTTTATTACATACTTTTGAGTACATTCTGGTGTTTGAATGATATAACTTTATTACCTATTCTACAGTTAATTTTTTAAAGTTCATACTTTGTTTTTAATATTCCCTATTTAAAAAATTCTGCAAGAAACTAGAACTGTTTTAAAATAGAAATAAAAGACCTCTTACCTGACCTTAAAACCCCATTGTGATCTGGCAAGCTCTAAAGAAGTTAGAATGAAGTTAGGTGGTCCTAGAGTTCACACCAAGGGATAAAATGTGACATGGATTTATGACAGTATGGTGTCTGAATTTGTTATACCTAATATAAGTAGACAAGATAAATTGAATACCAGTGTGTTGGTATTCTTTAGAAAGCCACTGAGAAAGAGGCACTGGGAAAATGATGGGCTTTTCCCCTTATTATTTAGTTCAAAAAAGAAAGAAAAATGTGAAATCTATTAAGAAAAAAATAGACGCTGAGTTCACTCCTTAGGTCATTAAGAGAAAGGATGCTGGCTGATTAGGATCAACCAGCATGGGATGGTTAATTCTCTTCTGCTGGTTTTCTAATAGGGTCCAGTGGCTGGGGTACAGTTAGAGTTTGAAGAAGATAAAAGTAGCATCAGAGGGCAGAGGAGCCAAGTCCATGATATCTCAAACCTGACATGAAATTTCAAAGCCACTTCTGCTAATGCATCAAGGTTGCTGTACAGAAGCCGAATCATTATTTCTCCCTTTACCTGTCCTCCCTCCAGCCTGGCCCTCTTCCTTGATCCCCTGTTTCTGGTAGCAGTTGTTCTCCTGGCCATCCAAGGCTTCAGTTTCTTTCTAACCTCTTTCTCTGTCTTTCCAGTGAACCCGGTGGCCAGTTTTGTGAAACCTGTCTCTCATTATCTTTGGTGTCTGCCCCATCTCTTAACTCCACCTGCATTCCCCGTGGTTCTGGCCCTTATTACCTCTTACAGACATGGGTAGCCTCTCACCTGGTCACCACACCAGGTAGTATAGTGTGGCAGTAGGAATGCTGGGGCTGCAATCAGATTCCTGTGTCTGTATCTCTACCCCGCTACTCGTTAGTGAGGACGAAGATCTCAGTAAGATAGCGTCTCTCTAGCTTCAGTGTCCTCAGCTCTTAAATAGACATAGTAATAGCAGTCACCTCATTTTTTTTTCAGGTCTCGCTTACATTCACCTCCTCAGAGAGGTTTTCCCTGACTACCCTGTCTAAAATGGCATCCATATCACTCTGTCCTTTTACCTTGCTTTATTTTTCTTTAAAACATTTATGACCACCTGACATTCTATCAACTGTTTGGTTGGTTGTCTGTATTTCCCCCTCCCACCCCCGCCTAGAATGTGAGTTCCATGGACACAGGAACCTTGCCTGTGATTTTGTTCGTGGTTGTATCTCAGTGCCTAAAGAATTCTTGGAAGATAGTTGGTGCTCCATAATTACATGTTGAATGAATGAATAAATAAAAATACAGTCTCCTGTGAGAATTAAATGAGATCATGTATCAAAGTGCCTGCCCAGAAAGTGTGAGCTTTCACGGTCTCCATCACCATTTTCTCCTCTAGTTGATCCTAAGCCACCCTGATAATTTTATCTTACCAAACATTGCTCTGCTTAAAACAGATCACTGACTTCCTGTTGCCCCTCTCAGGTTGGATGAAAGTTTCTCAGCTCAGTGTCCAGCTCTCGCTATGATAAGGACCCAGCTATGCTGCGGGACTCTGAGATTTTACTGTACTTACCGCCAATCTTATAAGAGGGCTGCTACCAAATCCTTGTCTCAGAGAGAGAGATTCCATTTATTATCTGGATCCTGAAGCAAGTCTGCCCTCTACCTCATTGGAGACATCACCTTTATTGTCCAAGGCTATTTTGCTATACACTCATCTTTGCAAGGATAGTTTAGGACACATGCTGTCACCAGGCAAGTAGAAACGTCATGGAGAATTGCACCCTAATTCTGTTTTTCTATACTTATCTTTCATGACTCTTACATGTATCCTGTATTAGGCCAAACTGCAGCACATGCCAGTTTCCTCTGTATCATGTAATTTCCTTGCTTTATGCCTCACAGATGCTTTTCCTTCTAAGCTCTCCCAGGTAAAACCTAATCTCATCTTTAAGATCCATCTTTTCCTCTAGATATCTGCATAGTCTCCCCATTTGCTTCCTTGGGGTCTGTGCTCCCTTATTAGTGAGGTCTTTCCCTGATCTAAAATAGAAGTCTGGCCCCGCCCAGCAATGCCACTCTCTTTATCATTATCACTCTATGACATATATTTACTTGTTTGTGGTCTCTCTTCCCCTTCTAGAATCTAAGCTCCTTGGAAGTAAAGGCTTTGAATGTTTGATATTCTGCTACAGCCTCAGTCCCCCAAACAGTACCTGGCACATAGCAGATGGTAAATAACTATTGGTTGATTTTGTGAGTTAGTTTTGTATTTCACTTTCTCCATAGCTCTTTCCAGGTTTGCTAAGAGGGATGTGATTGCCACATCTGCCAAACCTTAATTCTACTTCACTTGTCCTTCTCTGTGATGGTGATCCTGTTCTGCCTCTTATTATAGGTGTTTATTCTTCATTACACTGTTAGTTTGTTGAGGACAGAGGCTTTCTCTTATTCTAATAGCTTTTTAGTACCTCACACACTTGCTTTAATGTAGTAGACACTTAATATACACGCACGGTATTTCACGGTAAGTGAAGAGACCAAGTAGCCTGAAATATAGCACTACTTTTTTTTTTTTTTTTTTTTTTGCAGTACGCGGGCCTCTCACTGCTGTGGCCTCTCCCGTTGCGGAGCACAGGCTCCGGACGCGCAGGCTCAGCAGCCATGGCTCATGGGCCCAGCCGCTCCACGGCATGTGGGATCTTCCCAGACTGGGGCATGAACCCGCGTCCTCTGCATCGGCAGGCGGACTCTCAACCACTGCACCACCAGGAAAGCCCCTATCGCACTCCTTTTGATACTGGTTTACTTAGCTCTGCATCTTGGGTAATTGGAATGTACTCTCCATCAGAATTTGGAGGAAATAACCAGTGCCAATTGGTAGAAACTGAGGGAAAAGTGATTTTGGCTAAATATAAGGGCGAACAAATGGAATTTTACAAAGGCATTGACTGCCTCAAAGATAGTAAGCACCATATCCCTGAATAAGCTCGCTCACAGAACTCAGGCTGGGTGATTACTTAGCAGAAGGTAAGCAGCAGATTAGAGTACAGATGGGATGTGGGAGTGTGGGATGGTTTGACTAGGGGTTCAAGGAAGTCCCTTCTACAGTATAGGTTCTGTGACTTTTATGTACATATAATAATTATAATATTTATAATTATAATAATTATGTACATATAATTTTATGTACATCACATAATGATCTGGAGCAGCATATGCTGAGCCTAAAGGTATGGTTTCCTTTCCATCCTTTAAGGTGGGCTTCAATTCTTTTGTTTTTTTTTTTTTTTTTTTTTTTGCGGTACAACGGGCTTCCCACTGTTGTGGCCCCTCCCGCTGCGGAGCACAGGCTCCGGACGCGCAGGCCCAGCGGCCACGGCCCACGGGCCCAGCCGCTCCGCGGCACGCGGGATCCTCCCAGACCGGGGCACGAACCCGCGCCCCCAGCATCGGCAGGCGGACTCTCAACCACTGCGCCACCAGGGAAGCCCAATTCTTTTGTTTTTTGAATCCTTTTGTTTTTTGAAAATATCTCTTACACTTCTCTCCTTTTATTTCAGTATTGGCTTACGTGTCTGTCTTTCTAGGAAACTGTGTACCCATTAAGAATAAAAACCATGTCTTATTTAGATTCCTATTCCCAGTAGCTGACCTAGAGTCTTAGTTGAAGTTCATTGGATTTTTATAGAATGAATGAATAATCAATCTGAGGTTGGTCTTCTCTATATTATTGATACTCAAGTTGTTTGGCTCTTTTTTTACTATCTGTACCCTTCTGGGTGACCCAGAAATATTGCCTTTCTTTCCCCAATGTTATCGCCGCTATTTTGCTCCTTCTAAAACAAATTCATCCTTGAATCCCTGTAGGATGATGATGATGTTTTGCTGTTGCTAATAGTAACACCTTTCTAAGAGAAGGACAGCTCTGTTCTCAGAACAAGCATGGACATTCAAAAAGTCTATGGATGGTGGGGGAATATTTTAAAAATTCAGTAGCAGTTACACTGACTATCTCTAAAGTGATAGGAATGGAATACCAGGTAGAATTGTATTTTAAATCACCGGGAGGCTCAGGCTTCCTGAGAATGGCAACCTTTAATTCTGTGGAGATAATGGAACTTTCATTAAAGGTCTTTTCCCTCTTATGTAGGATGGAGTCTCTTTTTGAACAGATTAATTCCCTTCTAAGGTTCTTTTTTTTTTTATTAATCAGTAAGCATAGCTCTTTAGATGGCTATCACTATAATAAGGAAAGTATTGAAATTCAGAAAGCTGCTTTTGAGAAAAAAGGGGACATTGTGCTTTTAGCCTCAAGAAACATGAAGGTGAACAGTACCTTAGTGTTGTTCATTCGCAACGAAACTTGATTTTTCACGTTCTCTAAAGCAAGCTGCTTTTCTTCTGCTTGGATCTGAGCAATTTCAGAGGAAAAACCAGTGTCATGTGCTGGATGAGATTTAGTGAATGAATGAACAGAATTAAAAGAACAGTGAATTCAGGAAATTGTCATGATTCCTAACAAATGAGAGTGCACATGGGGTTAGGGATGGAGATGAATAGACTGTCAAAGGCTTTTATGATCTAAACTGGCAGGAATCAAGTGAGACAAATGTCGTGAAAGAAAAAACATTAACTTGTCCTTGAAGGGAAATAATCCTTTGCTTCTTGAAGGTGTGAATATGGTTGAGCAGTAAGGTGATCTGAGGCTAGTTATTCAGTTGGGATGATTGGTGAGTTTGGCAATTGAGGATTCATTGGTGCTTTTCTTTCTGGTGTGTTGAAGAACTGAGGATTCTCCAGAGACGTTGATGACCAGATAGGTCAAAAACGAAGTCTTTGCTCAAAGATTATGCAAACATGAGCTGGAGGGATTAGTAGATAAGGAAATGCTATTATCTTTTCACCATTTTCTCAATTCCTTAAATAGCTATTTATTTATTTTATAGTAAAGAATATGGAAGGAAATTGCTTGACTGTCTCATTAAGCACATTGAGCTTTTTGGTGGAGTGAAATGTGTTTCTGCTGCTAGAGCATCATCCCGAGTTGACTGAAGTATCGTGGTTGTGGACGCCTTGTGGAGTGTCACTGTGCCGAGTCTGGAGTTCTAACATTTTGTTTTTTACATGATCCTACTGGCACTCCTCTTTCTAACGGGCTGGGCTCTTACCTGATCCACTAGACTTCCAGAGAGAGGGAGGTATCTGTCCCCAGTCACCTTTGAATCTTCAGGGATTCACATAGTTCCTGACAGGCAGAAGACACTCAGTAAATGTGGAAATGAGCTGAATCGGTTTAATCACAAGGGACAGTGGTCAAGATGGTGTGCACCAGTGCAAATCCCATAATTTGAAGGAAAACGCAAACCTCATGCATAATGGAGGAAGGGATTAACTTAATCCTTGGATGGAAAGGGAAAGCACATTTAAAAAACAAATGAAATAACGGGGTCTAATCCTCACATGTCAGTACTGCCTCAATGGGTAGATTTCATGGCAGATAAAGGAATTGGCACTGGGATTTTTAAAGGTTGTGAACCAGGTTATTATTTTGTCATCTTCTGAGGTGGGTCAGTCAGTACTCAGTGGGTTAGAAGCAGTGTTAAAATTAAAATCAATTTTTCTTGATTTTCACTGTTGAGTTTAATTTCTGCTACATCGTTGTTGGTATCTAAGTCCACCAAAAATGTGATATCCACCAGTGAACATCAGACTTGGGACACTCTTCTGTTCCTGGATGTGCTTATTTAACTCATGTCTGCTCTCAGATAGCTTTGTAGTAAATCAAGATATTTGAGGTTGACTAAGAAATCTTATTTTTCTCTACTCCATAGATTTAATTATTTTAAAGAGATTATTAAAGAATCAACTATTAATGGGCCAGAGGAGTCTAATGATGACACCAGAGATGTAGTAAATTTATATTCAATTATACAACCAAAGCTTAACAATATTTTAAACATAGTAAGTACCAATTATGTGCTGGAGCTGGCTTGAACCAGCTTGTTAGAGCTGATTGTTAAAATTTCAAGAATTTTCTGAGCCAGTTGTTAAACAGTTGGTAGCTTGACATTGGTCATAGATATCATGGTGGGAGTATTTACACCACAGAAATTAGCAGTTGCTACAAATCAAGACTTCCACACAATCCCCACCCTGAAAGCCAGTTGTTAAACATTTACCAGCTCTCCAATGACAGTAAGTCCTATTTTTATGAAATGATTTTTAAATCAGGTATGTTAGAGTGGTTGTTTTTTATTTTCATCATGGCAAATTTATGATTATTGCCACTTTCGCTGTCTTTCCGTAACCGGTTTCTTAAGGGTCAAGACTTACACAAGTTTTGAAAAATACTTTTTAAAAACCACAAATAAGATTTTAAGGAAAATTAAATAAATAATAAATAAACTGAATAATTTAGCAGATTTTTTTTGCTATCTTTAATTTTAGATAAAGTTTTCATGAAATGAAATCTGTTATACACAAAAATAATATAAAAGGTTAATAGATGATTAAGATAGGAAAACATGAATTTTCTTTTAATTTCTAAAATAGTAACTGGCACAGAGTTCTGTTAGACCACATGGGACAGCCAGGGAGCTGTGTTAAAGGACTTGGAGCATTAAAAAGTAGAAGGGACAAAGAATTGGAAAGTTTATTTTAGAAAGTAATACTTTAATGGAAGGGGTCTAGCAACAGCTAGATTCTCACAGTGGGAATGTGAGATGTCTCCTGAAAGTTTGCTAGATGCTTTCAGATAAGCATCTACTCAGTCAGGTCATTAGGGTTTGGAGATGGATTGGCAAATTCTTAGGAAATAATCATAATATGCTCATGTTTCTTAAGCAGCCGTACTTGCCTGAAACGGTCAGGTGCAGTACAAAACAATTGAAAATAATATGCAGCCTCTTCAAGCCAGAATCTTGTAATCAGCCAGTCCAGACAACAATGGCTCCCTTTTTCTGCAGTGTTTTGTTACATTTTCTCGGGCTTGCTCTTGTCTTTGGAAAGTAGTGTGCAGGAGGATAAGATGGAAAGTGCATGGAAGTTATGAGATAGAGTTGAAAGGGAGAGGGAAGAAACAGAACGGGGTAAGAGGAGATAGCGTAAATAACTTGGGCTAGGAAACAATACATGAAACTGCTCCCACCCCGCCTCTACTTCCAGCCCGATGATCCTACTGAATAGATTTGTGAAGCCAGGGCTATTTCCCCAGCAGAAGGAGGCAGAGAACTGAGTCCTGAGAACTTTGAAGTGATTACCCCCTGGCACTGTGACCCCTGGCTTACAAATGTTCAAGAATGATACAGTCGTAAACTCGAACGCTGTGAGGGCTTTTGACCATCACAGACAAGGAAAGAGAGTTGATTTTCCCAAGAGCACACAGCTCATTCCTAGTAAAGCTGAAACGAAAGTCTCTTATTTCCCAACTTAGTGCTACTTATAGTGTCTTGTGCTTGTACATCACTGAATTGAATGTACAGCCTCATTTGTTTTAAGTCTACAAGTGCCCTGGAAATTATTATTGAGTTGAGTAAAACATTCTGCCAAATGGCTGTTATGGGCTCAGAACCCCACCCCTGTGAGGGAGACGCAAGACTGAGAACATACAGTGTTTATCAGCAGGGGAATATTCTAAGATCAGATAGTCGAAATGTGATCTATATTCCATAAATATGCAAAGGGAAATATAAGCAGAATTACTCCACATTACTATGTAGAAAATAGATAACTAATAAAGACCTACTGTATAGCACAGGGAACTCCATACTCTGTAATGGCCTATATGGGGAAAGAATCTAAAAAAGAGTGAATATATGTATATGTATAACTGATTCACTTTGCTGTACACCTGAAACTAACAAAACATTGTAAATCAACTCTACACCAATAAAAATTTTTTAAAAATTACTCCATATAAAGTAAAATAATATTGTCTTCAAGTACATATTAAGATGTGTAATAGTTGTTGGCTCCCCAAGCAATATGAAAAGAATATTTTATAATTTTTTAGTTGTTTCTTTCTTGGACTAAAATGTAAAAGGGTCTCAAGAACTTTATCAGTAAAGGCTTCCTCCCTGGTTAATCATTCCCAGTTTTAGCCCATATCCAGTGCTGAATATATCAGTTGGCTCCATCTCGGCTACCACAGAATATTTAGCCAGAGAAAACCATGAGTTTAGCAGTGGAGCGTGGGGTTTAGCTGTCTGTGCAGAAATGTCTGTGGTTCTGGCAGTCCCCTTCGCGGGTAGATGCAGCTGTCTTTTCGTTCTGACAGCTGATTTCCATGCATGTGAACTTTGTGCTTTACTCACTTTACCACCATTGCTGGCCTTTTGGTGTCATATTTATGGGTTTGGAGTTTCCAGTTTCAACTTCATTCTGATGGTCTGGTCTCATTAGTCCCAGTCCTTCTCCCTGAAGCTAGTTATTTCATATATTTTAAGTCAGGAGTTACTAAAAATAGGACATGAAAAATCATTAATTTGAAAGGAATGGGGTTATCACACATTCCCCCATGGGATCTGAGCCTTGAATTTCTCTGTTAAGAAAATTTGATGCAGCCACTTTGTAGAAATGTCCCACTTAATTTTCTTTGCCATCACCTGTTCCTCATGTGCTCTATGCTGGCACGGCCATCAGATTTCGAAGCAAAGGGTTAATGAAGTTTCAAACTACTGATTTACTTTGTGGCTTCTTTGAGGATGTGATTTATGGATCTGGGCATTGCCACAAAGTCATGGAAGTATTTTAAGAAATGTGCTAGATTTAGCATTGTCTGTTAAACCACAGTCATAAAATTATCACTGTTCAGGCACTCTGGCTGCGTATGTTATAATTTGCATCAATTTAGATGCTGTTGAATGATTAAAGAACCATAAAGTGCCATTAAAATTACTTAGCAATTAGCATTGTGACATTCAAGTTAGTCACATGTTTCTAGCTAAATGTTAGGCCACAAAAAAGTACGCATTTGCTTCTGCAAGCTTACCAGGCAAGGAGGGAAAATTGTTGGAAAAGAAAGTGAATGTTCATGCCAATCGGTTCTGATAACTGCTTTTATCAAACCAACCTTTAGGTTTTTGTCATAATGCTTGAGGAATCTTATTATTTAATTATAAACTTAGGGTTTATTTAAAAAGACCACACTGCAAAATGGAAGCTAGTCATCTCTTTTAGAATTGGGCCATAAATTAACCTAAACTGTGCTAAGAAAGTAGAACTTTCCATTTACTTTAATATGCATTTACTAGCCTCCTTTATTGAGCACTGAACTCGACTCTGAGGAACATTTATTTGATGAGAAAAGTTTTAAAACTGAAATATGCAAAGTCAAATTTTGACTGAGAAGATTTGTACTTTATTGAAATCTTGTTAACTTGTATTTTATTCATTAATTTGCGTGATTTTTTTATTTCTTTAAAAATTGTTTTCTAAAAAATTGTATGTGTACACTAAAGTACTTATACTGGTATCTGCAGTCTACTTTGAAATGCATCAGAAACGAAGATGGATCTTGGGTAGATAGAACAATGGATAGGTGGATAGATATTCATGAGACCAGTATGGTGAAATGTCAATGGCAGAATCTCAGTGTTGAGTAGATGGCTGTTCACTGTAAAAATTCTTTCAACTTTACTGTGTATTTGAAATTTTCCAAAATACAATTTTGGAAAAATCATTAATACCCCTACTCAGCTTAAGAAGTAGAATATCAGGACTTCCCTGGTGGCGCAGTGGTTAAGAATCCGCTTGCCAATGCAGGGGACACGGGTTCAAGCCCTGGCCCAGGAAGATACCACATGCTGTGGAGCAAAACAAACTTACCTAAATATTACGTGTGGGATGTTACTCCATCTGATTTTTACATTGACCGCAATGTAATCTGAATTACCAAAATATGCTTTTACAGACGAAAGTGAATAATAACTAATCTTAGTAATTGAATATTAGATGTATATTAAATGTTTTTGAATGTTTTCTCACCAGAACTGATTTACCTCATTTACAGAAAAAGCTAATGAAAATGGAATAGTATAAACACAACATTTTTTTTGACTTCATGCTTTGACTTTATTTCAAGTGAATGTCTCTTAGTTTCATTATGATCTCTTTTGCTTCTTCAAGATGCAGAACACATGAAGCACAACTTATATTAGAGGCTTCTTTAGATGCCTACTTGAGGCCTCTTTCATGAGGGGAGCGTCTGGCTTGGCAGTGTAGTCCTTAACATTTAGTTGTGTTTTATGGATTTGTGGCTGTTTACGCCCTTTGGTAAACCCTGATCACAACATTGTTATTTGAACATTCTCTCTCCTCAGTGCTTTAGAGTCACCCTAACTGGCATTTCTTGTCAAAGGTAAGTTCATGCACAGAAGAACAATGGATAGTACTTGGTTGGGAGGTAGAGAGAGGTCATTGAGGCTAGGTGATTTTGATTTTCTAAGGCTGAGTAGTGGTTACAGATCTGGCCACTGGTTTCTAAGCCAAGTTAATAAGCAGGTACCCTTTCTTTAAATCAGGTTGCAATAAAAAGAGAGGAAACATGAAAATTATTTTATCCATTCTTTATTTTCTGAGACATATACAAGTTTCCCCTGCTATCTGGAAGTAGAGGGTTCCTGTGAAACCTTTTGTAAGCCAAAACGGAGTAAAGTGAAGAAGAAATTGCCTTAGGACACGTCTGCTAATGGGTGCACAAAATAAATCAAGATAAAACACAGATGCTCACAGATACAGTTCAAAGCTATGGCAGCTTGATGCTGAGATGCTGAGTGTAGGTCCCAGGGAAGGAGCTTGGCAGTGCCACTATCACTACTCAGGGAGTGCGCTGCGTCTGTAAGGGTTTGCTGCAAAACAAATGCCAAAGGCTACTTTTGCTTTTAGCCTTTCTTCATAAAAGCGAAAATCCTCTTTGGCTTTCTTTCTGTTAGTGAAAACAGGTACTAATGTCGATCTTTCATAAAAGCAAAGTGGCGTACAGTGAACTTTTGAAAAGCAGGGCATACCTGGATAGACAGACATAATTTAACATCTGTGCTTGAGAAATTTTGGATATGCTTGGAAATAGCTTGTGACACTGTCACACAATCTGTCTTCAATAAGTGTATACAACTGGGACAGGATGCCAAATGTCCCACCATGTGTGGCCCATGCTTCTTTTGTATGTCACCATCCCTTTGAGAACTGAAGACCTGAGCCACTGGAACAAAGCTCTGGCTTTACACTTTGTTCACAGCCCCTGTCTGTCCAGTGCTCAATTTGAATTGTCCCAGTAATGGAAGAAGCAGAGTAGCCAAGGCGATATTTCCCTTGCTTCTATTTTAAGAAGTGAGGAAACAAGAGGAGAGACAGTAATTAAAATTCTTATAGTGGAGTCATCCCTGAGAGAGTACCTTTATATTCTTATATTCTTTCTAATGCATAATACTTAAAGCTGCACTTTATCCTACTAGAAGCTAAACTATGAAATGTTTCCACAGGTGGATTTATATAAAAGTTCGTTATAGTGAATGGATTTAAGTATGGGTGTGTGCAGGGGGAGAGCAGGATAAGCACCATGAAAAAACTCAGTGGCCATATGGATTAACATAGTGTTCAAAATACTTGGGCACCTAGAATAAAATATAATTCTATTTTAAGTATTCTGGAATTTAGAATAAGATAACACAGCTTAATACATTTAATTTCCTTTTCTTTTTAAAGTACAATGGATGTGACAAAACGGTCTAACTATGTTACACATAAAACCACCTCACCAAAGGAGATGGGGGAAACAGTGCTGCCCTACGTGACTTTGGAAATTAGTGGAGTCTGTAAGATTGAAGGCAAAGGAAACTACAATAAGCACTGTCCTGTGGTTGATAACGTTGTGTCCCATGGTGGTATGGGTTAACAAATCTGATACATATATAGCAGACCTGAACACTTAGGCGAATGGATGGCAAATGATGGGGGCCGGGTTCCTCACTGTTGGACTAGAATTCTACAGATAAACAAGGGGAGAAGGCTAAAATGACCCAGATGGTTATACATTAGAGTTGGAGACAGCAGTATAATTCATGGTGAGTTTAGTATAGATGCAGATGGTTACATATAGATCTATTTACAGATATGTATATATACATGGGTTAGCATACACATACATATTTCCTTACTCTATCAGCGGAGAAGGCTAGAAGCAACAACAACCCAGAAGCAATGATACATCTAGTGCTCAGATCTTGTCTTTAAATACCATGCTCTGATAAAAGGAAACAAGGATCCTTGGAGAACTGGCTGATTCTAAGACTAGAGCAGGAAGTATATATGATGAGCCTGGAGCGCCTTGTAGTGCCAGAAAGTAAGGAAGTGCTCAAAAAACAAAACAAAACAAACCCACAGTGATGGAGGTATGTCAGAGGAACACAGGAGCCAACTGAAAGAACTCCCAATGGCCGAGTTAGATCAATTTGAGCAACGCATTAAACAAAGTGGTGTTGGATTATAATCCAAGGTACAAAATGGATGAGTCCACAGTGATACAAATAATTCATTGAAGAGATAAATAATGGGGGAGAAGAGATAAATCTTCCATGAAAAAGAATTCTGAAAAATTTATGTAGGTATTCTGCCCCCACCGAGATGGAGCATAAGTCCCCAGTCCTTCAGAGTGAGCTGCATGTGTGACTTCCTTCCACAGGGGACAGCATGGGAAGGAGAATAAAAGGTTAATTTTATGCTTGAGAAACCTGACAAATGCCAGCTCATCCAGATGATCAAGGTCAACATCAACAGTGATAAGTCACATTGATAGTATGCACTCTTGATATGATGTGATGAGAATGGCACTTTACCTCTGTGGTCTTCCTCCCCAAAACCCAGAGTCCCAGTCTACTGAAACATCAGACAAATCCCAACTGAGGGACATCCTACAAATATCTGGCCAGTATTCATCAAAACTGTCAAGGTCATCAAAAACAAGGAAAGTCTAAGGAGCTACCATAGCCAAGAGAATCCTAAGGAGACACAAAGATTAAATATAATGTGGTATCATGGATGAGATCTTGGAAGAGAAACAATGAGTTAAACTTAAAAAAAAAGTTAAAGAAATCTGAATAAAGTATGAACTTGAGTTAAAAATATTGGCTCATTCATTGTAATATGATTCAAGGCATAATACTAATACTAATGTAAGATATTAATACCAGGGCAAGCTGGCAGTGGAGTATATAGGAACGCTGTGTCCTATCTTTGCATTATTTTTGTAAATCTACAACTGTTCTAAAAATGAAGTTTATTTTTTGAAAAAGATAGGTGTTTGGATATTCATAGCAAAAATCAAACCAATCAGTAATGGGTATACACATTTAGTTTACATCTGAGACTCTCTGTCATTTAAAACTAGAAAAGCTGTGAATATTGGGGAATATTCAAGACAACAATAATAAACAAGAATATTGGGAAAATCCCACATAGAAAATCCCATAGATTCCAACAGATGGAAATCCATTCTAGATATCTAATTGATATGATACACTTAGAAGTTATTTGTGTTATATAAATGTCTGCTACTTAGTGGGACCATTTCAATTTTAAATTTAGAGCAAGTAATGTATGCATTATTAGACACTGGTTCAGAAGACATTGAGTACATGATTCCATCCATGCAGCAGTATATTTATGGCTCTTAGTCATACCTTCAGGATTTTGTGATAAAATTAGGTCTTTGTTTAACTCAGTCAAAAGATCATTTTTTGGCTTTGTAACTTGTTTTGAAGCTAGAAGGGCAGTGTATTTGTGTGTGTACATATGTGTGTATACACATACATGCTAAGCTTGACTATACAACACTGTAAACAAAACATTTCACCAAGAAAATTGACAGAACTTTAAATTAAAAAGGAATTTTTAAAAGACAGTGTTTCCCTCCCTGGTTTAGCTTTAGAAGAAAGCAGTGCTAAAAAAAAAAATCACCAATGTTCACACATTTTGAAGAGTGTGAATTTTATTCACCAGTTTGCTTTTTATACCAGAGCCCAGCTGCTGCCTTTTGGAAGAGTGAAACATTTCCACCAGAATTGTCTGCAGCTCAGTATAGCTATAATGCCAGAAGAAATCCTACCAGATTATGTCCTTTGATTTTCACAGATTTTCTTCGGAAGATCTGGCAATGGTTGCATTTTCACACTTCAGAAATACACGGTTGGCCAGGAGTTATTTCTGGGGTTTTCTTTTAAAGCCGTATATGTTTTTGAGATTCTCTGTGTCCCTAAATCAATTCCCTAGTCATTGCTTACCCGAAGTGAGAAATTTATATCTTTTTTAATGAAGTCACTTTTAAAGTTGAAGGCTGCATTTTCTAGAACATCTGAAAAAGTTCTCTGTTCTGGGCATCTTGACTAATGACTGCTCAGTCATGTAAACTACCTTCTTCCTTCATAGACTATGGTGCTGCAAATCATAAGCTGTTAGACATAAATTCTGCCCCTGGGGGGCTACTTCGTAAAACAGATGACCGAGATTTTTGGCTCTGGAGCCAGGGACACTTCATTCGAGCCTCAAACGTGCCACATCCTGGCTATGTGAACTTGGGCATCTTCCCCTTAACTTCCTCCACCTCAGTTTCCTTAACTGCAGAGCGAAAAGAAAAAAATAGCAACCAATGCATAGAGTTGTTTTTAGTATTAAGCAAGGTAACTTTGTACAGTGTTGGTCATAGCACATAGTAAACATTAAGTAAATGTCAGCTATGTTCACTCTCATGACATTTATAGAAAACATGCCAGGAACTACTTGAATAGTGCCACCAAGTATATGACTTCCAAACAATCAACTGTGCATCAGTTGCTTAGGAACACATATGAGAAAAGCCTCCGAGAGTATCTATTTGATTAAAAGAAAAAAATGTGTGTGCCAAGAAATGCCAGTGCTTCTTTGGATCATGACTTACAAGAAAGTTCTGTCCCATAGGCCCTCAGTATTTCCTGACCAGAGCTCGGCTCTAGAGCTCTTGTCACTGGATTTGGATCTTGCGGTTCTCTGCCTCATTCCTTTGACCACTTAGCACGCAGTTTGGGAGACTCAGCCATCCCATGGCCCCGGAACCAGCCTCAGGGAGCAGGGGTGAAGCCGTGGCATGCTGCCCGCCTCCTTGGGGTCTTGCCCTTCCTCACACAGAAGCCCTCCTCTGCCTCTGCACACCTGTCACTAAGGGCCCCCAGCTCAGCAAGCAAGGTAACCTCGGGCAAGCACTGAGCTTTTCTGGCACAGGGCTTCCTCCTTTGTAAGGTGAGAAAGCTGCAAGAGAGCATATGATGGTCTCTTCCTTCTCCATCATGCTCTCAGACTCAGTTAATTATTGGACTTACTTTAAGTAAAAATAAAGGTCAACTCCCTTCAAGACTTTTTTTCTCCATGAAACCTTCCTTTCTCTGCTACCTCAGGCTATAGGTCACTCTATCTTATAACTCTTAGTGTATCTGTGATACACAGTTCTGTGCTTTCAGTGTCTATTTCAGTTCTCTAGTTGTTTCATGCGTGTAAGTCATAGTTTCTCATCAACATTGGATGTTCTTTAAGAGTGTGGGTAATACTCTTTTTTACCTCCCTAAGAAACCTTACCAAAAATTACATTAAAATAAAACCTACTGTTCACTAAAATTATCATTCTGTAGTATGTAATGTTTAACATCTATGAAATCTGGTAGCTTAACATGTAAATGAAATATGATTTTATACACATATGTATAAACACACATACCCTTTTTGGTTCAAAAGCACATAAAATATCAGGAGTCATTATTATAATTGGTAGCAGAGGGTGCGGTAATGTTATGGAGAAAGTCAAGAAATTATTAGATTTGCCATTCAGGAATTCTAAGAAACAACATATCATACCCAGGGAAATAGTATCTATTTGGATAATGTTATTATCTTCATAAGTGTCAGCATGTGGCCAAGGAGAGGTGATCCATAGTTTTTTCTATACCACTTTTATGTAGTACCTAACTCAGATTTCCCTGAAATCCATGTTGAGTATAATCAACCACTGCTTTTCTAGGAATTAAAAGGATGCATAAAAATAGTCAGTGTTTCGTGTTTGGTAATTGCAATCATTGTTGCTTTTGTTGTGGTCATCCAAAAAAAAAAAAATAGCGGCATAGGTACCTAATTCCCTTTAGCAACCAAATTATAAAAGCACAGATTGAATATTTGATAAACAATTAGATTCAATCTTGAAATTATTTGGATCCCAATACTACTTAATCGCCATATCAATGGAAAACACTGGGAGAAAAAGAGCAGGATAATTAAGAAGAAGCTGGTTATCAAGAGTTTCATGTATTGTTACGGTGTGGGTAATAAGACTAAGGTTTCTGTTCTTAGTTAAATTCTCATTCTTGGGAGGTCAGGAGAGACCCAAGAAGATTACTCAAAATATGACTCTAAAAACATTGTCAAGGAGATGTTATTAGAAAAGAAGTGAGGGGCAGAGATATGGGGGTATGTGGGTAGAAAGACAGGAAAGAAAGGACAGACGCTGAGAGAGACAGGGACAGAGAAACAGAGACAGAGACCAAGAGACGGAGAGAGGTTGAAGGGGAGAGGAGAGAGAGCCAAAGGTGGACGGAGAGAGAAAGGAGTGAATATGGACAGATGGATGGGGAAAGAGCAGAAGACAGGGAAGGAGCTCGATTCACACAGGGAAGAGATACAGTGATGGAAAAGGAGGCAGACAAGTGGTGGGCAGACGTGGCTGAAGGTGGCAGGGTTTTTCACTGCCCCTTGACATTTGGCTGATATTTTCATGGTCAAAAAAGAGAGGGGGCTTCAGCAAAAGATGAAGCCCCAGTGATTTGAGGCCCAGCTCAAACTGTGCTGCAGGTGGGATGTTCCTCATGTGTCTTTTTTTTTGCTTTTACAACTAGCTCCTTCCCTGTGTCCCTTTTCCTGCCCATGTATCTTACCAACACCTTTCAGTTCAAATGGTAAGTGGCAGTGCTATGCTGGGATTCCCTCTCCCTGGCTCATGGTAAATATGCAGAAATTTTGCAAGCTGATCATTAAACTGTTGGTAGCTTGAAATCAGCCATAATGGGAATATTTACACCTTGGAAATTGGCAAATGAGAGCTTTTCTTTTTCTCCTGGACAGGGCTTGGCTGGATAAAATTTGCGTAAAATTCATTTTGTTTGCCTACTCATTTATATGTGTAATTGATGTCATGACTTAGATCCTTCAAAATTTAGGGAATAGAATTGATCATTGGGCCAATTGTACAATTTAAAACAGTGTGTAAATCCAAGACCCAAACATCCGCAGTTAGTATTTAACCTTAAAGGCGTACTTACTGTCACTTCTAGGAGATCACCTCAGGGAAAACTGACCTCTGTTATTTCAGAGATAAAAACTAAGGTACAAGAAAAGTACATTGTATGAGAGTTATTCATAGGTATTTGGATGTGCAGGTATGTTTAGTATCTTGGTTGTGGCTATGGTATCACAGGTGTACGCATATATTCAAACTTATCAAGATGTATATGTTAACTGTGTGCAATTTTTTGTATATCAGGTATACCTCAAAGCAAAAAAAGGAGTTATTCATATTTACATCAAACTCAAAATGCAAATTTTAATAGACAGTAACTTAAAAATTCTGATTGAATTACTGTCGATTCAACTTTGGGTAAAAACAACCGAGAAATTTCTATTATTCTTCATTTGTTTGTTCTCATTCTTACAACTGCATTAATATACATGACACTTCTTTTTAGACTGGAGTTTGATTAGTTTTAAGTGTTTGTATTCATGACTTCATCATAAAATTTTGAGTTAGTTTTAAAATATCTTGTTCACTAGTGGCCGTGTCTGGACCAGTACCTTCACCTCCTGGCTCTCTGCTTTTTCTATCATATCTCACAGTGATTTAAAAGATAGCCAGTTGCCCATTTTATTAAGCTTATATTATTTTCAGGAAATGTTCAAAATACTTTGTATTTGATAGATGCTTATATTTTAAAATAGAACTTACAGTAATTGAGTGCCAACTCTAATAAGCTCTGGCCTACACTTTTTATACTTTGTTTTTCTAAATCTTCGCAGCAGTCCCATATGGTAGGTATTACTTATACCCTCTCCCAGCCCCTGAACAGTTAAGTTACTTGCTCAGGTTACACCAGTAGTAAGTGTAAGTGGTCTGAACTGTTTGATTCCAAAGCTTAAGTCCTTTACACTACACCAGGTTGCCTACCATACATTATGTGATTTTAACCTTCTTATTACCTTGTGAAGAATGCAAAGCAGGTGTTATCACTGCTTTACAGGTTATGTTTTATAAAGGACTTAGGGGCCACAAGTGACTTAAAATCAGATAGCTAGGAAGGTCTTCTGACTCCTCTTCCAGTGCTTCTCCCCAGATGGCCAAAATCATAAGTACAATAACAAAATTAAAATGAGGTCATCATATCTGACTTAATGTGAAACTTCAATAGGACATTATTACAAGCTTATAAAAGCTTCTTCTGGATTGAATACAAACTGTGTATAAATGTTTTTAAGTGGTTCATATTTCAGAAGCAAGAGTGTAGGCCAAGAAAAAAATCTTCAGTTGCTGTTTGCCTGCTTCAGTCAGAATGTGTTTGGCACAGCGTGTGTTCTGTTCATCAGTCCTGTTGTTTCTGGGGAATACCCAGATCTCAGCCATCCACCCTCCTATTCCTGGGCCCCACCCAGCCTCAGGAAAAGGGTGACAATTCATTTTTGTTGGTTCCTTTGTTTTTATTACAAGGAATTACTTTTAGCGACTTAAAAAGAATTCTGTCACCCAAGGAACTTTTAGTCACCCAAGTTTACACCTTGCATTTGCAATGAAAGAAAGTAGGAAAGTGGAAAAGGGACAAAATGCAAAAGGCACTGAAAGAGCATCTGGGGAGAGGGTGTCCCGACGCCCAGTGGAGCTGAATTGCAAGGAGCCCTTCGCCCCAGTTCCCTTGCCTGGTGTGCTTCAAGGGATCACTGGAAAAGGGGACTGTCCCTCCCTGGGAGCGTGGCAAGGCCAAGTTGGAGTCCATTTGGCCTTTATCCTTCAGAACTGCCCAGCTGGTGGAAGGGTTTGCATGAGCAGTTATGGGAGTTACAACTGAATGTCATGCTATGAGTCTTCAGATTTTTTTTCTGATTATGAAAGTAGCAGTGGGCTTCCCTGGTGGCGCAGTGGTTTAGAGTCCGCCTGCCGATGCAGGGGACACGGGTTCGTGCCCCGGTCCGGGAGGATCCCGCATGCCGCGGAGCGGCTGGGCCCGTGAGCCATGGCCGCTGGGCCTGCGCGTCCGGAGCCTGTGCTCCGCGACGGGAGAGGCCACAGCAGTGAGAGGCCCGCGTACCACAAAAAAAAAAAAAAAAAAAAAAGAAAGTAGCAGTGAATGCTTGGGCTTAAAAGAAAAGCTGAGTTTTAGAAACATAGCACCTTGTTTCCAGTTGACAACCCACTGTGGGCTTCTGAGCCACCCAGAGCAGCAGGAGAAAGTTTAATTAGTGTTGTAGAAGGGGTCTGCCCCCACAGGCTTGTCCCCTGTCTTTTGTTCTCTTCTGCGTCTGCCTCTCCTGCTGAGCTGTACATCCAGCCTCCTGATCCTCAGCTTCTGACCCTTCAAGTCTAACAGGTGGGCCCAGCAGGGAGCCGTGGGTTGGTTCTGTCAGCAGGGAAGCACATCCAGGCTATGCAGAAGCTGTATGCAAAGCCGTTCATCACCCCCATCGAGGTGACAGTCACATATTTGGACAACAACAAAAGATTGCCAGGGAACCAGCAGTTCTTGCTCTGCAGTTTCACAGCATGCAGTAACCAGCACCTCCCCATTAAATGATCATCTATTTGTGTTGCTATAAATGAGGCCTTGGTGACAAAAATCATCTGTACAACTTACCAAATGGACACTCTTAACTGTTTAATAAGAGTAAAGAGCCTCTTTATATTATCAGATTTATTACCAAGAAATAATTTAGGGCCTAGTAGCAATCCAATCATAGGACTGATCTCTTAAGGAAAAACAGATTTGGTGATATATATATATATATATATATATATATAAAATAAATATTTTGTATACATGCAATTCATATATATGTGTACATATACACCTACATATATATTTTTTTCTTGGCAATTGTATTATTTTATTATCTTCATAAAATGTAATTTTTAAAGAATAAACTAATGGCAACTCGTGAAGTAACAATAGATGGCTAGATAGAAAAGCTAGGAAAGCTAAAAGATTTAGGTCTTTATTGACATTTATCTTCTTTAGAGTCTCTTAGAACATTTAGAGTAAAGATCATCAAATCAAAAGGCATCAGAGCCAGACAGATAAGGAAATGAGAAAGGCATGCAAGTAGAGTGTTAGGGAGGTGAAGGGCCCAGGGCCCTGCGTACAAGGGCAGCTGCTGTTTAGCTCCAGGTTACTGTTGTCACGCAGAAATATAGTACAAATACTTATAGATACTCTAACTTTTCAGAAAAGATGAATATTTTCATTTAATTGTTATTACCCAATTTAGAAATGTTGGCCTAATTTTAACAACAGCAAAGGCATAGCATTTGCCAAATAAAAACATCTTTATAACTATCTGGGTTTGTGGGTCTCTAATTTTCAAACTCTTATGCAAAGATGGATTCGTCTTATTAAATAAGCAAATGATCATATATTAAGTTTTTCTCAGTTAGTCTTGCTTCTTGTGAAGAGAGGTGATATCTGTTAACTGAATTTAGTGTGCTAATTATTTTTGCAATATACACATAAATTAAATCACTATGTTGTACACCTTAAACTTGTACAATATTATATATCAATTATACCTTAACAGAAGTGGAAAAAAAGACATCAAATCAAAAACAAAGTTAGTCTTGCCTCCCATCACAGTTATATTATTTTCAGGTGCAGGGAACTGGTCTTAAAACTACTGCATCTGCCACGCTAACAGGTGGAAACTACATATATATTTAAGTGAGCCCTGATCCCTTTGTAACTGTCAGCGCTGCAGAGTTCAGGCTTCTTGCAGCCACATTGTAGGGAAACAAACTCTTTCTGAAGCTCCTCCTTTTTTGGTGGTTGATATTGGAGCCAGTCCCTGAGCCTCACAAGAAAATTACTCTTCTATGTTTTTATTCTTTTAGCCTAAATGGAATTATCCAGTTCAGTCACACATATTATTTGCTAATTCGATTGTGGCTAATTTCCAAAGTCAAATCCAGATTCAGATGATGATGACTCACCACTATTTAGGATCTTGAGGAAATTATCCTGGGTTGTGAAGTCCTAAGACTCCAGAGATGAGGTTTGAGCATTCATGGTGGCCTTGAGGAAAGTGTGGTGCTGAGTATTTTGTATAGAGCATGGAATGTTTGTGCTCAAAAGTTGTTTAGAGGGCTTCCCTGGTGGCGCAGTGGTTGAGAGTCCGCCTACCGATGCAGGGGACACGGGTTCGTGCCCCGGCCCGGGAAGATCCCACATGCCGCGGAGCGGCTGGGCCCGTGGGCCGTGGCCGCTGGGCCTGTGCGTCCGGAGCCTGTGCTCCGCGGCGGGAGAGGCCACAGCAGTGAGAGACCCGTGTAACGCAAAAAAAAAAAAAAAAAAAAAAAAGGTATATGTATATATATATATATATAGAGAGAGAGAGAGAGAGAGGCAAACTTACCAATCAAATAGAATTGGTGGGAGTTTACAAAAGGAAAGCTTCATATTCCAATTCATTTCCTTCACTCTCTCCTCTGCTGCCACCCTAGCAGATTCAGGCCCAAATATTCTCCAACTTAGACTTTTTTTTAAAAAAATTATGTATTATTTATTTATTTTTGTCTGCGTTGGGTCTTTGTTGCTGCACGTGGACTTTCTCTAGATGTGGCGAGCGGGAGCTACTCTTCGTTGTGGTGCGCGGGCTTCTCATTGCGGTGGCTTCTCTTGCTGCGGAACATGGGCTCTAGGCACGCAGGCTTCAGTAGTTGTGGCACGCAGGCTCAGTAGTTGTGGCTTGTGGGCTCAGTAGTTGTGACTCACAAGCTTAGCTGCTCTGCAGCATGTGGGATCTTCCCGGACCACGGCTCAAACCCGTGTCCCCTGCATTGGCAGGTAGATCCTTAACCACTGCGCCGTCAGGGGAGCCCCTAGACTTCTAAATTTTTACAATTTTCTCTGTTCTCCTCCATGTTGCTGCCAGAATGATATTTTGGAAACAGAGATTAGGTCACATTAGTTTCGACTTTTTAAAAACATTTTTTAAACTTTTAAATTCTTCAGAGTAACATAGAAAATCCTTAATCATGGTGTTTAAAGCTTGTTCCCACCTGTCTTTCCCATACCATTCTCTTTACCATCCTAGGCATGGCCTGCTCTAGCCTTAACCTTGACCAAACATGCCAAACTTTTGCCTCTTCTGAGCATTTCATATAGATGAAACCATGCCATAAGTGGCCTTCTGGGTTCTTACACTTCGTATAATATTTTCACAGTTTGTTCATGTTGTGTATCTGTACTTAATTCCTTTTTAAGGCTAAATAAGACTCCTTTGAATCAATTTACATCATTTTGTTTATCCATTAATCACTTGATGGACATTTGGGTTGGTTCCACCTTTCGGCTATTAGGAATTGTGCTACCGTGGACATTCATGTATATGTTTTTGCATGGCCGTAGGTTTTAGTTCTGTTGGGAATATACCTTCATTCTTTTGCATGTGGGTGTCCAGTTGTCCCAGAACCATTTGTTGAAAAGATTGTTCTTTCCTCCATTGAATTGTCTCAGCAACCTTTTGAAAATCAACTGACCATAAATGTATGTGTTTATTTCTTTACTCTCAATTCTATTCCATCGATCAGCATGTCTCTCCTCTGCCTGTATTATACTGTCTTGATTGATGCAGCTTTGTAGTAAATTTTGAAATTGAGAAGTTTGAGTCTTTACTTTTATTCTCATTTTTCAAGATTGTTTCGGCTTATTCTAGGTTCCTTGCATTGCCGTAAGAATTTTAGAATTAGTTTGAAGTTTCTGCAAAATGAAAGTTAACTTTATGGATATTGCATTGAGTCTGTAGATCAGTTTGAGGGAGTATAGCCATCCTAACAATATTAAGTCTTCAAATCCATGAACACAAGATGTCTTTCCACTTATTTAGGTCTCCTTCAATTTTGTTCAATAATGTTTTGTAGTAGTTTTCATTGTACGAGTCTTGCACTTCTGTGGTTAAATTTATACCTAAGTATTTTATTCTTTTTCATGTTACTGTAAATGGAATTGTTTCCCTAAATTCATTTTTGGATTGTTTATTGCTAGTCTAGAGAAAGACAGCTGGTTTCCGATTTACAATTTTATACAGAATATATAAAATCGTGTCATCTACAAATAGAGATTGTTTTATTTCTTCCTTTCCAATCTGGATGCCCATCGTATGTTTTTGTTGCCTAATTGGCTGGTTAGAACCTCTAGTCCAACAGTAAATAGAAATGGCACGGTCAGATAGATACCATTGTCATGTTCCTGATCTTAGTGAGAAGGCTTTCAGCCTTTCACTGATAAGTATGATGTTCTCACTGGGTTTTTGGTAGATGCTTTTTTATCAGGTTGTGGAAAAAAAAACCTCTAGTCCTTTTTACTGTATTTATCATGAAAGAGTGTTGGATTTTGTCAAATGCTTTTTTCCACATGTATTTTGAGATGGTTAGGTAGTTTTTTTTCCCTTTATTCTACTAATATGGTATTATTATTTATGGTATAATATGGTATTTATTGATATTTGGGCATTAAATCAGTCTTGCATTCCTTGGCATAATCCCCGTGGGTCATGGTGTATAATCTTTTTTATATGTTGCCGAATTTAGTTTGCTAGTATTTTCTTGAGTATTATTATCTCTATATTCACAAGGGATAGTAGCCTGTAGTTTTCTTTTCTTGTGATGTCTGTGTCTTGCTTTGATATCAGGGTAATACCGACTTCATAGAATGAGTTGGGAAGTGCCCACTCCTTTTCTGTTTTTTTGAATGAGCTTGTGAAGTATTGATGTTAATACTTTAAATGTTAGGTAGAATTCACTAGTCACACCATCTGGTCCTAAGATTTCCTTGTGGAAAATTTTTGATTACTAACCCATGATCTTTACTTATTATAGGTCTAATCTGATTTTCTATTTCTTTGGTAGTTCATGTTTTCAAGGAATTTGTGCACTTTATTTAGCTTATCTAATTTCTTGGCATATAACTGTTCTCAGTATTCTGTTATAATGCTTTTATTTCTCCAAAGTTGGAAGTGATGACCTCTCTTTCATTTCTGAATTTTAGAAATTTGAGACTTCTCTTTTTTTTTCTTGATATGTCGAGCTAGAAGTTTGTCAGTTGTATTGATCTTTTCAAAGAACCAACTTGGTTTTACTGTTTTTCTCCCTTTGTTTAAATTCTCTATTTTATTTATGTCCACTCTGATTTATTGTTGCATCCCTTCTGCTTGCTTTGGGTTTAGTTTGCTCTTTTTTTCCCATTTTCTTTAAGTGGAGTGTTAGGTTATTGATTTGAGATCTTTATTCTTTTTAAGTATACACTTTTTACAGCTATGATTTTATTTCCCTTAAGTACTGATTTAGCTCCATCCTAAAGGTATGCATTGTGGTTTTTAATCTTCATTAATGTATTGAGTCTCTGTTATATGCCAATGGCTGGGAGTATATTGCTGAATGAAACAGACATCACTGGCCCATGGATCAGATACAATCAAATAAAGAAGTGTGTGTGTGTGTGTGTGTGTGTGTGTGAGAGAGAGAGAGAGGAGAGAGAGAGAGAGAGAGGGAGGGAGAATAGCTGGACATGAGAATGTTGTGGGAAGAAGTGATGTTTGAGCTAGGATCTGAAGGATGAGAAGCTGCTCACAAAACCATGTGATATTCTTCTGTGAGTTATTGAAAAAGGACAAGGTTGAAAACCTGTGAGTTTTACTTGAAAGAAGCATCCTGATGAGTCTGCAGTTTAAACATCCATTTTTGGGCTTTCCTGGTGGCGCAGTGGTTAAGAATCTGCCTGCCAGTGCAGGGGCCACACGTTCAATCTCTGGTCCAGGAAGATCCCACATGCCATGGAGCAACTAAGCCCATGCGCCACAACTACCAAGCCTGCGCTCTAGAGCCCGCGAGCCACAACTCCTGAAGTCCATGCGCCTAGAGCCCGTGCTCTGCAACAAGAGAAGCCACTGCAGTGAGAAGCCCGTGCACTGCAAGGAAGAGTAAGCCCCCTCGCTGCAACTAGAGAAAGCCTGCTCGCAGCAATGAAGACCCAATTCAGCCAAAAATAAATAAATAAAATAAATAAATTTACTTTAAAAAATTAAAAAATAAACATCCATTTTCTTTTTAAATTATCAATAATCTAAACACGCTATTATATTGAATAATTTGATTCTTTTTTCTCAATAATATTTGTTCTTTCTGGAAGACTAATTTTTTATTGCAGGATAGTAAAAAGATTGAGAATTATGATCAGTTTATTACCTGACTTACCTGCTGCTTTTATTTTTCTTCGAGCAACTCCAAGAGGATTGCAAGTGCTTTAATAACATTTCTCCTACAGATAAATTTTCTGAAAACAGTTTATCAGGATTGGGCCTTCATTTATATTAAATTCATTTGCCATTCACAGATTGTTCGCTTACAGTCCTAGGTTACAAGCATTTCAGGTGTGACAAAATTAAGGTAAACAGCTTATTTACTATTATAGCTGTAATTTAAAATTATAAATGCAGCAAAATAGTTGTTTTCTGAAATATTATTCTGAAGAAGAGTGCAAAATAAGCTTTATTTGAATGGGGAAGTCTTGCAAATAGCAAATATTAAAGTTGTTCATTCTTGCAAACATGTATTTTTGTTTATATGATCTTCAGCTCTCTATAAATATTGCGGAGATGATTGATGTTAAAAATAGTATCCTGCGGAGGGGGGCCTTCAAGGTGGTGGAGGAGTAAAACGTGGAGATCGTCTTCCTCCCTACAAATACATCAAAAACACATTTACACGTGGAGCAACTCCTACAGAACACCTACTGAACGCTGGCAGAAGACCTCAGACTTCCCAGAAGGCAAGAAACTGCCCATGTGCCTGGCTGTGTGGCTGACAGGGTCTTGGTGCTCTGGCTGGGTGTCAGGCCTGTGCCTCTGAGGTTGGAGAGCTGAGTTCAGGACATTGGTCCATCAGAGACCTCCCAACCCCACGTAATACCAATCAGCAAGAGGTCTCCCAGAGATCTCCATCTCAACACTAAGACCCAGCTCCACTCAATGACAGCAAGCTACAGTGCTGGACACCCAATGCCAAACAACTAGCAAGACAGGAACACAACCCCACCTATTAACAGATAGCCTGCCTAAAATCTAAGTTCACAGACACCCCAAAACACACCACCGGACACGGTCCTGCCCACCAGAAAGACAAGATCCAGCCTCATCTACCAGAACACAGGCACCAGTCTGCTCCACCAAGAAGCCTACACAACCCACTGAATGAACCTTGCCCACTGGGGGCAGACAGCAAAAACAACGGGAACTATGAGCCTGCAGCCTGCGAAAAGCAGACCCCAAACACAGGAAGTTAAGCAAAATAAGAAGGCAGAGAAATACACAGCAGATGATGAGCAAGGTAAAAACCCATCAGACCAAACAAATGAAGAAGAAATAGTCAGTCTACTGGAAAAAGAATTCAGAGTGATGATAGTAAAGATGATCCAAAATTTTGGAAATAGAATGGAGAAAATACAAGAAACGTTTAACAAGGATGTAGAAGAACTAAAGAGCAAACAAACAATGATGAACAACACAATAAATGAAATTTAAAATTCTCTAGACGGAATCAATAGCAGAATGACTGAGGCAGAAGAACGGATAAGTGACCTGGAAGATAAAATAGTGGAAATAACTACCGCACAGCAGAATAAAGAAAAAAAGAATGAAAAGAATTGAGGACAGTCTCAGGGACCTCTGGGACAACATTAAATGCACCAACATTCGAATTATAGGGGTCCCTGAAGAAGAAGAGAAAATAAAAGGGACTGAGAAAATATTTGAAGAGATTATAGCTGAAAACTTCCCTAATATGGGAAAGGAAATAGTCAAGTCCAGGAAGCACAGAGTCCCATACAAGATAAGTCCAAGGAGAAACATGCCAAGACACATATTAATCAAACTATCAAAAATTAAATACAAAGAAAAAATATTAAAAGCAGCAAGAGAAAAACAACAAATAACATACAAGAGCATCCCCATAAGCTTAACAGCTTATCTTTCAGCAGAAAATCTGTAAGCCAGAAGGGACTGTCAGGACATATTTAAAGTGATGAAAAGGAAAAACCTACAACCAAGATTACTCTACCCAGCAAGAATCTCATTCAGATTTGATGGAGAAATTAAAACCTTTACAGACAAGCAGAAGCTAAGAGAATTCAGCACCACCAAACCAGCTTTACAACAAATGCTAAAGGAACTTCTCTAGGCAGGAAACACAAGAGAAGGAAAAGACCTACAAAAACAAACCCAAAACAATTAAGAAAATGGTAATAGGAATATACATATCAATAATTACCTTAAATGTAAATGGATTAAATGCTCCAACCAAAAGACAAGACTGGCTGAATGGATACAAAAACAAGACCCGTATATATGCTGTCTACAAGAGACCCACTTCAGACCTGTGGACACATACAGGCTGAAAGTGAGGGGATGGAAAAAGACATTCCATGCAAATGGAAATTGAAAGAAAGCTGGAGTAGCAATTCTCATATCAGACAAAAGAGAGTTTAAAATAAAGACTATTACAAGAGACAAAGAAGTACACTACTTAATAATCAAGGTATCAATCCAAAACGAAGATATAACAATTGTAGATATTTATGCACCCTACATAGGAGCATCTCAATACATAAAGCAAATGCTAACAGCCATAAAAGGGAATTCGACAGTAACACAATCATAGGAGGGGACTTTAACACCCCACTTTCACCAATGGACAGATCAAAATGAAAATAAATAAGGAAACACAAGCTTTAAATGATACATTAAACAAGATGGACTTAATTGATATTTATAGGACATTCCAACCAAAAACAACAGAATATATTTTCTTCTCAAGTGCTCATGGAACATTCTCCAGGATAGATCATATCTTGGGGCACAAATCAAGCCTTGGTAAATTTAAGAAAGTTGAAATCGTATCAAGTATCTTTTCTGACCAGAATGCTATGAAGCTAGATATCAGTTACAGGAAAAAAAATATTAAAAAAATACAAACACATGTAGGCTAAACAGTACACTACTAAATAACCAAGAGATCACTGAAGAAATCAAAGAGGAAATCAAAAAATACCTAGAAACAAATGACAATGAAAACACGACGACCCAAAACCTATGGGATGCAGCAAAAGCAGTTCTAAGAGGGAAGTTTATAACAATACCATCCTACCTCAGGAAACAAGAAACAACTCAAATAAACAACCTAACCTTACACCTAAAGCAGTTAGAGAAAGAAGAACAAAAAACCCCAAAGTTAGCAGAAGGAAAGAAATCATAAAGATCAGATCAGAAATAAATGAAGGAAACGATAGCAAACATCAATAAAACTAAAAGCTAGATCTTTGAGAAGATAAACAAAATTGATAAACCATTAGCCAGGCTCATCAAGAAAAAAATGGAGAAGACTCAAATCAATGGAATTAGAAATGAAAAAGATGTGACAACTGACACTGAAGAAGTACGAAGGATCATGAGAGAGTACTACAGGCAACCATTTGCCAATAAAATGGACAACCTGGAAGAAATGGACAAATTTTTAGAAAAGCACAACCTTCTGAGACTGAACCAGGAAGAAATAAAAAATATAAACAGACCAATCACAAGCACTGAAATTGAAACTGTGATAAAAAATCTTCCAACAAACAAAAGCCCAAGATCAGATGGCTTCACAGGCGAATTCAATCAAACATTTAGAGAAGAACTAACACCCATCCTTCTCAAACTCTTCCAAAATATAGCAGAGGGAGGAACACTCCCAAACTCATTCTACGAGGCCACCATCACCCTGATACCAAACCAGACAAAGATGTCACAAAGAAAGAAAACTACAGAAAGAAAACCATATCACTGATGAACATAGATGCAAAAATCCTCAACAAAATACTAGCAAACAGAATCCAACAGCACATTAAAACGATCATACACTATGATCAAGTGGGATTTATCCTAGGAATGCAAGGATTCTTCAATATACGCAAATCAATCAATGTGATAGACCTTATTAACAAATTGAAGGAGAAAAACGATATGATCATCCCAATAGATGCAGAAAAAGCTTTCAAAAAATTCAACACCAGTTTATGATAAAAACCCTGCAGAAAGTAGGCATAGAGGGAACTTTCCTCAACATAATAAAGGCCATATATGACAAACGCACAGCCAACATCGTCCTCAATGGTGAAAAACTGAAACCATTGCCACTAAGATCAGGAATCTGACAAGGTTGTCCACTCTCACCACTATTATTCAACATAGTTTTGGAAGTTTTAGCCACAGCAATCAGAGAAGAAAAAGAAATAAAAGAATCCAAATCAGAAAAGAAGAAGTAAAACTGTCACTGTTTGCAGATGACATGATATTATACATAGAGAATCCTAAAGATGCTACCAGAAAACTACTAGAGCTAATCAATGAATTTGGTAAAGTAGCAGGATACAAAATTAATGCACAGAAATCTCTTGCATTCCTATACACTAATGATGAAAAATCTGAAAAAGAAATTAAGGAAACACTCCCATTTACCACTGCAACAAAAAGAATAAAATACTTAGGAATAAACCTACCTAAGGAGTCAAAAGACCTGTATGTAAAAAACTGTAAGACACTGATGAAAGAACCTAAAGAAGATACAAACAGATGGAGAGATATACCATGTTCTTAGATTGGAAGAATCAACATTGTGAAAATGACTATACTACCCAAAGCAATCTACAGATTGAATGCAATCCCTATCAAACTACCAATGGCATTTTTCACAGAACTAGAACAAAAAAATTCACAATTTGTATGGAAACACAAAAGACCCCGAATAGCCAAAGCTATCTTGAGAAAGAAAAAGGGAGCTGGAGGAATCAGGCTCCCTGACTTCAGACTATACTACAAAGCTACAGTAATCAAGACAGTATGGTACTGGCATAAAACCCAAAATATAGATCAATGGAACAGGATAGAAAGCCCAGAGAAAAACCCACACACATATGGTCAACTTATCTTTGATAGAGGAAGCAGAATGTACAATGGAGAAAAGACAGCCTCTTCAATAAGTGGTGCTGGGAAAACTGGACAACTACATGTAAAAGAATGAAATTAGAACACTCCCTAACACCATACACAAAAATAAACTCAAAATGGATTCAAGACCTTAATGTAAGGCCAGACAGTATAAAACTCTTAGAGGAAAACATAGGCAGAATACTCTATGACATAAATCACAGCAAGATCCTTTTTGACCCAGCTTCTACAGAAAGGGAAATAAAAACAAAAATAAACAAATGGGACCTAATGGAACTTAAGAGCTTTTGCACAGCAAAGGAAACCATAAACAAGACCAAAAGACAACTCTCAGAATGGGAGAAAATATTTGCAAATGAAGCAACTGACAAAGGGTTAATCTCCAAAACATACAAGCAGCTCATGCAGCTCAATATCAAAAAACAAACAACCCAATTCAAGAATGGGCAGAAGACCTAAATAGACATTTCTCCAAAGAAGATATACAGACTGCCCACAAACACATGAAAGGATGCTCAACATCACGAATCATTAGAGAAATGCAAATCAAAACTACAGTGAGGTATCACCTCACACCAGTCAGAATGGCCATAATCAAAAAGTCTACAAACAGTAAATGCTGGAGAGGGTGTGGAGAAAAGGGAAGCCTCTTGCACTGTTGGTGGGAATGTGAATTGATACAGCCACTATGGAGAACAGTATGGAGGTTCCTTAAAAAACTACAAATAGAACTACCATATGACCCAGCAATCCCACTACTGGGCATATACCCTGAGAAAACCATAATTCAAAAGGAGTCATGTACCACAGTGTTGCAACTCTATTTACAATAGCCAGGACATGGAAGCAACCTAAGTGTCCATTGACAGATGAATGGATAAAGAAGATGTGGCACATATATACAGTAGAATATTATCCATAAAAAGAAATGAAATTGAGTTATTTGTAGTGAGGTAGATGGACCTAGAGACTGTTATACAGAGTGAAGTAAGTCAGAAAGAGAAAACCCAATACCGTATGCTAACATATATATATGGAATCTAAAAAACAAAACAAAAAAAATGGTTCTGAAGAACCTAGGGGCAGGACAGGAATAAAGACGCAGACGTAGAGAATGAATTTGAGGACACGGTGAGGGTGAAGGGTAAGCTGGAATGAAGTGAGAGAGTGGCATGGACATATATACACTACCAAACGTAAAATAGTTAGCTAGTGGGAAGCAGCTGCATAGCACAGGGAGATCAGCTCGGTGCTTTGTGTCCACCTAGCCGGGTGGGATAGGGAGGGTAGGAGGGAGACGCAAGAGGGAGGAGATATGGGGACATATGTATATGTATAGCTGATTCAGTTTGTTATACAGAAACTAACACAACATTGTAAAGCAATTATACTCCAATAAAGATGTTAATTAAAAATAAATAGTATCCTGTTATTAGGTGATTGGAATTGATCAAAATTGCAATTAAGTATAATTGGAAATATTTTAGTTGTCAGAAGGAACCTGAATATGTACATGTATTTTTACAAAATAATGATTTTATTAATTACTCATGAAGGATTGCCTTTACAGTGTAGAAGATTCAGGGTTTATAAATGACACTCAGAATAATTATTCCTGATTTCTTGGAAGTCAAAGACAGACAAAAATACACTCAATATGACACAGTTAAGTATTGTATTAGATTTTCTCTTGTGCGAAAAGTGTTTGGATGCACATGATATTCAGAACAAATCTGTTTCATTAGTTATTTGAAGGTAGTAATTGCTTATAGTTTTAAGTTTCATTGGTTTTTTTGTTGTTGCTCTTTCTCTTTTCAAGGGGTTCTTTACCCATGAATAGTGTGGATTTGGAAAATATTCTAAAGGAAACTTTATTTTAGAGAGTAGAATATATTCAGTACTCTTCCAGTATGGAATATATTCCAGTTCCCTTTGGGTAGCTCATCTGCCTTCACTGCTGCTCTTAAGACTATTTAGACCCTTCCAGTATCAATGTGTTAATCTCTACTCACAACCCCATTATGTTATGAGGATTCACAGAAGCAATATGGCTGGGATTGTGCTGGGAACATAGATGGCTTGGATAGAGATTTTGCACATTCAAGACCAGATGATTCTACCTTCAAATGTGTGTTAATACAGCCACATAGCCCAGGAATCATACTCTAGAACATTGCAATTACATTTGCTGGCTGAAGCTTCTGCCTGTAAAATAATACAAAGTCTCCATTAAGCTTTATTGATAAGAAGGCACTCTTGGCATTTATGGATTTGATATTCATGATTTTAGTGTTTGGACCTGTTCCCAAAGGTTTGTGATATATAGTAATGAGAAATTTCTTTGAGGCCCAACTGGAAAGGTGGGCAGTCAATCGTGATTTTACTGGGCAGTGACATGCCACAGGGATGACACATGACCCTTGCAGGATACCAGGCATCACTGTCTTCTCAATTCTCAGGCATCCTTACTTTCCCTAAGCAGTAAAAAACTTGATTTCTTTGTGTTAACTTTTCATCAAATCAAATAAATGCCACTATGGAAGTTGAAAAGAATTGTTATGAATCTAAGCACAGGGAACAGCAATTCAGACATTTCCATATTCACAAATATTTAAATTCAAAAGGTACTGAAATATATTCTTTCAAATATACACAATCTTATCTGATTCTCAAAGTATTACCATTATTCCACGTCACAGGTGGAGAAACGTAAGCTCAGAGACTGTAAATTATTTGACTGGGGCCCCCTGGCTTTAAAATTTCTACTCTTTTCTTCCGTAATTCCTCCTGGATCCAGGTCATTTCAGATAGAAGGTTCTTTGCCCAAGAGGTTGAAAGTCAATTTCTGAGACAACAAAGTGAAGTAATTTTTTTCTATTCTAAGGCATCTGCTTTCAGGGCTCTGACCTTTCCTTTGCCCTCTCCTGGGAAGCCCTGACCTCCAGTGCCTTTTTCTTCATGGGAAGCTGCAAAGTGGTTTTTGCACAGCAGGCAAAAACGGTTTCACTAGAGGGCCACGAATTGTTTAAAACATACATGTAAATGTCGGTGCAGATATGCTAATGTCGTGGTATAGTGTTTCTTGCTTTATTTGATATAGTCTCGCATGTAGATGTGGCTTTTTTTTTTTTAACCTCTTTATCGGAGTATGATTGCTTTACACTGTTGTGTTCGTTTCTGCTGCACAACAAAGTGAATCAGCTATATGCATGCATAGATGTGGCTTTTGTGATCCTTCCTTGTTTCATTTCTCAGTTTAAACCAGAGCTCCCGTAGGATTTCTCTAAACCGAGTGTCCGTCAGTCTGGCCCCCCTTATCACCCCCACCCCTGCCTTTACTGGGCTCCCCGCTCCTTGTCACAGCTTCTGGGAGAATGTGCTTGCGTTTGGGCTTTCTTCCTTCTTTAACCCATGATTTCTCTAAATGTTTCTGGATAATCCACACTTCCTTCCCCTCCTCCAGCAACCCAGGAATGCTGCTGTGCCCTGGGTCACTTCCGCTCTTTGCTATAACGCAGCCTGTAGCGGTTATACCTTTTGTTCTTGAATGGCGTATTTTCTTGCATCGTTTTATAACGTTTTCCAAAGGTACTTACAAAGTGTTAGTGGATATCTTTATAGCAGCCCCTGGCCATCCTTTTTTTAATTGAGGGAACGTTGGTTTATGACATTATATAAGTTTCACGTGTAAGCATTACATTTCGACTTCTGTATGTACTGCAGTGTGCTCACCACGCGAACTTTAATTTCCATCCGTCACCGTACAGTTGACCCCCGCTTACCCATCTTACCCCTGCACCTGCCCCGGTAACCACTACTCTGTTCTCGGTCCCTACATGTTTGTTAGCACTTGGACATCATTTTTAAAAGAGGCTTTGATCTTTGACCTCTAAAAAGAAGTTAATAATAGTTTGACATATGCTTCTTGTGACGCATGGTTATGTATTGAGTTTCTTGGATGTGATCATCACTATGTCATTTTCTCCCGGCCTCTTGAAATGGGAGGGATAAGATGTGATTCCTGCCTTTGGGACTTCTTTTCTTTTTGCACGTGAATTTGTATCTGTTATTCTTTACATTCAGAACAGATTTCCTTTATCATAATATTCAGTTACCCTTTCCCATACTTACTCTTAGCAAGTGCTTTTAAATGATCATCTATTAAAGTTAGCAAGCATTCAGACTTCTCCTCTGTGTTTTGTGACACATAGGAAAATTATCTTATTTAGAGTTTCTAAATAAATGTCGCTTTTGAAATGTATATTCTGTTGTTCTATTGGAAGGATCATATATGGTGGTATTTCACTTAAGTTGGGTTGGGTTTAACAGTTTCTTTGTAGTAGTTTTATGCTGGTTTTCAGTATTTCAGTGCCACAGTTTTCATTGTCTATAAAGATATTAATACTTAAAGGAGTTTTTGTGACCATTATATTAGATAAAATAAACACAGCATCTGGCATACAGTAGACAATAAACGGTACCATTATTACTATTTAAAGTTTATGAACAATTTTGTTCCTCTCTGACTGTATTTTATGTTCTCTTTAAGAGAACAGGAAAACTTTTGGTTTTCTTGGTATATCTTACCTTCATTTCCTCTTTTTACCACATTACCCTTTATCCCTTCTTTTGTTCAACAAATATTTATTGAGCCCCTACTATGTTCCAAATCCTGTTTTAGGATATGGAGATTCGCCAGTGAATGATAAAGCCCCTGCTTTCATAGAGCTAATATTTTAGAACCAGTGCGTGTAACTTTTTCATCTTTGTAATTTTTTAAAGTTTTTGTATAACATGCTAGGGGCTATATTGTTAGGTAGTCTGTGGAAGCCCAAAGATAATGGAATAGTTTTGTGACTGTGTGCTGAATTATTAGAAACAGTTCAGATAGTGATTTTACTTTTTAAAAGATTAGCTGATGCTGGGACTTCCCTGGCTGTCCAGTGGTTAAGACGCCACGCTTCCACTGCAGAGGGCGTGGGTTCCATCCCTGGTCCAGGAACTAAGATCCCACATGCCACAGGGCACGGCCAAAAAATAAATTTAAAAAAAAAAAAAGAAAAAGATCATGTGATGCTGACTCTTGCAGTAATCAAAGAAGGACTCGTTATTAAGGCAAGGCATCCAGGAAACATATTATTTTGTTGTTATTGTCAATTACATGTTTTTCGTAGTTAAACCTTGGGGTTTTTTTTTGCTTCTTTTCAGAACCATTAATATCATTTTTAAAAACTTTATTGAGGAATAATTGAGAACCACTGTTTTTTCACACAAACAAAACACTTTATAATAAAGTTAACACAAAGACATAAAATTTGATTACTCATTGCTTTTTAATGAGAGAACTTTAATTTTTAATTGCAAAAGCAATTATACTCTACTAGAAAAAAATTAGAAACATTGGAAACTGCAGATAATAAAATCTTAAAAATCATAACTACTTACATAAAATCTCTTATATTCTTTCAAACTTTTCAATACACCCATATATCTTTTTTTTTTTTTAAATGGAATAGTGTTCATCTGGTTTTATAACTCTTTCACTTATCTGTGTACTGTGCAATTCTTCATGCCATCAATCAATATGCTAATGTAATTTTTACAGGCTTTATATTTTTTATATACATCTAATTTGTTTGTCAGTACCTTATTATTACCTCTATATTTCCACTTTTTCATTCTTATCAGCAATCTTGCCATGAATTCTAGTCTCGCAAATGTTTTGTATATCCTCAAATATTTCCTTCTGACAAACTATTAGAAATTAAATCGGATAAGCTTTTGTGGTTCTTGTTGTGTATCATAAAATTGCTCTCTATAGAGATTTTAAAAATTTACATTTCTCCAGAAATGTATGAGAATATGTTTCTCCAAACCCTTAATAATTGGAGCAATGGCAAATACATATACACACAGAGAACGCAGTTCTCATCATCCCTTTCCCAGTCCTGGGATCCTTTCTTCACGGCTGTCTGTGACAGAGCGAAAGTCTTCAAGGTCAGTTTCTCCTCCCTGGTCTCCAGGGTTTAGCTCCAGGAACTTTCAGAGCTTGGAAAATTGAGCTCATAGTCACCAAAGTCACATGGGATTGACTGGAATCAGTTTGGTATCAGAATGCTCATTCGATAGTTTATACAAGTGGCTTTCCAGTATCAGATGAGATCAGATTGTTTAGACAATCTGGGCAGATAGCTGAGGACACAGTGCTAGCCTGCACTGGTTCCCTGGACCACACCCACCTGCTCTGGCCACGTGGTCACGTGGCCAGGAGAGGGTGAGGGAGGAGAGGGCAGAGCGGCGGTCCGTCCTGGTGCAGCTTCCTCTGCCCCTCAGGATGCAGCTAGGGCTTTCCTTAGACTTGGAATTGTTCCCTTTTTGATTTCTTAAGAACTGTGGATCGTTTAGAATATATAATTTATTCAGTTCATTTTCCATAGGATTTAGAACAGTGGAGGATTAAATCATGCAGTTAGTTGCTGCAAGGATGTTGGATTGTTGAGAGGAGCAGTAATCCTGAAAGAACACATATGCATGCACACACACACGTGTGCACAAACATACACATGCCTGTACACACACACACACACACATTTGCAAATGAGCCAAAATAAGGCATTTTCCTACTGACCTCAATATTTATTTTGTAATTCTTGATCCTCTAGGGAAAGATAAGTTTCCTTGTGTGCCCCAATAGAGAACTACACAGAAATTTTCCGTATCTGTTTATTGCTTAAAATCCTGCATTGGAAGAAACAAAAATTTAATGTGGCATTAGCACTTCAATAACTTCTCAGATCTTGAAAAAAATAATTTGCAATCTCTTTGAAAGAGTATGTTGGTACTTTGAAGAACAAGCTTAGCTCTACCAATTATTTTAGAAAGTGTTTCAAACTCACTTAAGTTTTTAGCACATATTATTCTAGGAAAGATTTTTTTCTAGGTTTTACTAAAGAAGTCCTTTGACTTAAATTGGATGGTACCAAATTGAACTCAAAAGTATTTAGAACATTTAAAAGTTGTCAGTACATTTAATTGACTTAACGTTGTACTTGTTTTGGAATATACATATTTGTCACCTCACTTGCTAAAGAAATGACACATCCTGAAAAACCAAAAAGCCTATGTTTATATACTTTGGTTCTTGCCTAAACTAAGCTTTGAGCTGGCCATTGCCAGAATGAAAATTGGATATATTTTTTTTTTTCACACATTACACTTTGCCTTGTGAGTACAGCTATTGTCTTTAAAGAGATTTTTTTCCCCTCCAAACTCATCATACTTCTTTCTAAAAGGAGATAAGGTAGATAATCAAAGCTAAACTGGTTATTTGTACAACAACAAAAAGGCAAGAGTGCACCCAAGCTTCATCTAGCTGACACTGAAAAGAAACCAAGCAAAGCTTCCAAGTAGCTTGGTTTATACAATGATGTGCTTTCTTTCCCAGTTAATTAAGAGGGTTTCAATAAGATCCAGACCATGGGTTCTGACCTTTCATCTTCCAAGAAAAAAAAAAAATTACTGCACCAAATCAAAACTAAAAGGAAAGCTTTGTTTAGAGATCTTCTGGGGTGATGAGTCTTATATTTTTTGTTTTTCTTAAAACCGTTCTTCTCTGTCTCATAACTTGGGCATTTGTAGAGTACACAGAATTTTTTATGCCCCACATCTTTTCCATTTAAAACCCAAAGTCAATGAGATGTCTTCTAGCAAGCAAGGGATGTTTGCTACAGGAGCCATATAACCTAGAATGTCGGAGATGGAGGGGACCACATGAGGAGAGTGAGGCCCAGGGAAGTGAAATGACCAGCACAGGATCACATAAACTGACAAGGTACTGGGACCTGATCTGATTCCTATTACAGCTAGTTCTTTCCATTAAACTCTGTTGCTTTGCTGATGCTGGATAGCATTCTTTGCTATCAGATGTTTCTTTTAACATTGTGTTTTGTTCTCCTACTGAAGCATCACTCATGTATATCTATACTTTTATAGCAATGTGTAGAATACATACTTAACGTATTGAAAATATGGGTTATGTGAATAAAATTCATATTCACTCATTCAGTTAACTAACATGTACTGAATGTCAGCTTTGTACTGACTGCTGGTAATATCAAATCAAAATGTATGATTCCCTACATTTATATGTAGGAAAAGATATTCAGGTTTTTTTTGTTTTGCTTTTGTTTGTTTTCTATGAAAAACATAATTTGATTAACATGATGTAATTATTCTAGATGGCTTCATTTTATTTTTAATGTCTAAATTCCTCAATAACATATTTCAGATGACCTTTTAAAGACTTTGATGTTAGATTACTTTCAGTAATTTCGGTAATGGTATATAATGGCATATAAATGGAGTATAATGCCAGTTTACATAATGATATTTAAAGATGAGTTCTTTTTAGATATCAAACTAGGGCATCTTTGTCTTAATGCAGCTTTGCAAGTGAGAGGTCTTACAAGTCAAACAGCCATCAGGTTATGGAACCTGCAATGCTGGTAGCTGCCAATGTCTGGTTCAGTCAGATCAAGCCAGACCAGAAGCCTGGATTTCTTCATCTCCATCCCTTGGACCACCATAAACTGGAATGTGCCAGAGTCTGTGCTAGGAGCTTGGGATCCAAAGAAAGCTGAGTTATTTCTGCCCTTAAGTTATGAAACTTCAGGACTCCCTGGCAAAAAGAAAAGTGATTGTAGAGAGTGCCCAAGGAGGGCTCTAGGAGGAGGGCATCCTCCTGAGGTGGGGAGGGCTGGGATCCTTAATTAGGCCGTTTGGAGTGTGTGTGGTTTAAGGTTCACCTTGAGGATTAAATGGAAGAACTGAGGCAGGCCAGATGGTTCGAATGCAGGGGTGGTACACAAGGTTAGGAGTGAAGTGGGAACAGACCTTGTTCCACGTGAGACTAACAGGTACCTAGTTTCCTTCCTTTTCCAGCCACTTCAGGTGACTCTTTTCCGAGCATCACTGTCCCAGATGCAAAAGTTTTGCTCCCTGTAGTTTAAGACATTTTGGGAGATTTCAACAGTTATTGTTTGTTATTTTTGTACAGAAGTCTGTAAAAGACTGTTGTTCTGTAAACAACCGTCCAGGACTAGCTGACTGGAGGCCCCGGCTCCCCAAGCATTATCATTCTAGGCCACCTCCCGAGAGGAGGGGTCTTCTTTTACCAATTGCCTCACAGAAGAGTTTGGTACCCGCGCGTAATAACACACCAGGTATCCGTAACAAGGAGAAAGGAATGTAGTTTATTTTCATACTACTATTTTTTACATTCCAGCCTCATTTTGGCTTTCTGTTTATGATAAGAAAAATAAAGCCAGAAAGAGTGGAAGTCCAAGGCATCAGGATAAAGCCTCCATCTCCCTGACAGCATGAGGGAGGCCTCGCTTGGTCAGGTGGAGGAAGGCATTTCATGCTGGGCCTGAGATGAAAGAGTGGTGTTTTTCTATTTCAAAATGTCCTTGAAAGGAGAGATGCAAAAGAAGAGAAGGGCAAAAGGCTGACGTCACTGATAGCACCAATGACTTTTACTTCAAGAACCATCGTTGGTGACATGTGGGAGACCTGGGAGGCCTGGGTGCACCTCTCTGGTCAAGCCGTGGTGACTCCATGGTGACAACTGTGGGCACTAGGCCCTCGGTCGTGCTCAGTGAATGTGGTGTCTACCAACAAGGCTAGTGTTGGTAGCTGAGATCTGTTGTGGGGATTTAAAAATCATACCTGGAAATCAAAATCTTGTATCACCATTAAAATGACTACTTATCTCATTCCCATCTACTTTTGGATTTGCTGCCTAGAAAGTAGTGAGTGTTCAATAAAACCTTGAGTGATTGCAGCTTCATTGACTGCACCTCTTTCTGCAGGACACATTTTCATTTCATCTGGAAATATTTTGTAGTGTACCTCTAAAAGATAAGGACACTTTTTCTTTTAAAGCATAACCACTATACCATTATCTTATGTAAAAATTTAATAGTAATCTCTCAGTTTGGGTACTGCACCTTTAATAAAAATATTAATGATGTAAGAAAAAACCTTATGAGAGATTTTCTTATAAAGCTAGTTTGATAATGTATCATTCATTCATTCATTTGTTCAGGTTCTGTTCTGTATGACTGGTACAGGTGAGAAGCTCCTCACAGTATAATCACTGAGTTGTGTTGAAGCACAGTGAATTTCTTAAACCCTCTATGATAATATTCTATCATCATTTTTAATACATATATAGATGCTTCACAATGCTGAATATAATTGCTTCACAATGCTGTGCTAGATTCTGTTGTACAATAAAGTGAATCAGCCATATGTATACATATATCCCCATATCCCCTCCCTCTTGCGTCTCTCCCGTCCTCCCTATCCCACCCCTCTAGGTGGTCACACAGCACCGAGCTGATCTCCCTGTGCTATGTGGCTGCTTCCCACTAGCTATCTGTTTTACATTTGGTAGTGTATATAAGTCCATGCTACTCTCACTCACCCCAGCTTCCCCCTCCCACCGTGTGTTCTCAAGTCCATTCTCTATGTCTGCATCTTTATTCCTGCCCTGCGACTAGGTTCATCAGAACCTTTTTTTTTTCTTAGATTGCATATATATGTGTTAGCATATGGTATTTGTTTGTCTCTTTCTGACTTTACTCTGTATGACAGACTCTAGGTCCATCCACCTCACTACAAATAACTCAATTTCGTTTCGTTTTATGGCTGAGTAATATTCCATTGTATTATGTGTGCCACATCTTCTTTATCCATTCATCTGTCGATGGACATTTAGGTTGCTTCCATGTGCTGGCTATTGTAAATAGTGCTGCAGTGAACATTGGGGTGCATGTGTATTTTTGAATTACGGTTTTCTCGGGGTATATGCCCAGTAGTGGCATTGCTGGGTTATAAGGTAGTTCTATTTTTTAGTTTTTTAAGGAACCTCCATACTATTCTTTCTCCATAGTGGCTGCACCAATTTACATTCCCACCAACAGTGCAGGAAGGTTCCCTTTTTGCCACACCCTCTCCAGCATTTATTGTTTCTAGATTTTTTAATAATGGCTGTTCTAACTGGTGTGAGATACCTCATTGTAGCTTTGATTTGCATTTTTCTAATAATTAGTGATGTTGAGCATCTTTTCATGTGCCTCTTGGCCATCTGTATGTCTTCTTTGGTGAAATGTCTATTTAGGTCTTCCACCCAGTTTTTAATTGGGTTGTTTGTTTTTTTGATATTGAGCTATATGAGTTTGTATATTTTGGAGATTAATCCTTTGTCATTTCATTTGCAAATATTTTCTCATGTTCTGAGAATTGTCTTTTCGTTTTGTTTATGGTTTCCTTTGCTGTGCAAAAGCTTTTAAGTTTCATTAGGTCCCATTTGTTTATTTTTGTTTTCATTTTCATTACTCTAGGAAGTGGGTCAAAAAAGATCTTGCTGTAGTTTATGTCAAAGAGTGTTTTTCCTATGTTTTCCTCTAAGAGTTTTATAGTGTCCGGTCTTACATTTAGGTCTTTAATCCATTTGAAGTTTATTTTTGTATATGGTGTTAGGGAGTGTTCAATTTCTTTCTTTTACATGAAGTTGTCCAGTTTTCCCAGCACCACTTATTGAAGAGGCTGTCTTTTCTCCATTGTATGTTCTTTCCTCCTTTGTCATAGATTAGTTGACCATAGGTGCGTGGGTTTATCTCTGGGCTTTCTGTCCTGTTCCATTGATCTATTTTCTGTTTTTGTGCCAGTACCATACTGTCTTGATTACTGCAGCTTTGTAGTATAGTTTGAAGTTGGGGAGCCTGATTTCTCCAGCTCCATTTTTCTTTCTCAAAATTGCTTTTGCTATTCAGGGTCTTTTGTGTTTCCATACAAATTGTAAAATTTTTTGTTCTAATCTGTGAAGAATGCCATTGGTAGTATCATCATTTTTAATGTTCATAGTTTGATGTAAGCCCCACAGGATCCTTAATCCACATTCTAAAAATACACTTGTTACCACTTTAGTTCATCAGATATTTATTATTGCCATGTGTATGGTTGGTTTCTGTTGGGGAAAACGATAGCCTAAAGGATAAAGAAAGAAGGAAGAATTGTTTGTGGTTGTGGACGATCAAGGAAGAGAAAGGAGGATGAGGAGTGTTGAGGTGCCCCTTCCTTGACCCCCCAAATTATCAGTAAAATCTCTGATTATCACAGAATGCTGGTGAGAAGCAAGTCAAGGAGCAGGTACATCCCCTGCAGGTACCAGGAAGGTGTGGGAAGAAATGGGTCAGGGAGACGCTTTCCTTTGTCACATGGTGGGGAACTGGTTTCAGCCCCAGTGCAACTAGCTCCTTGGATATGAGGTTCCCAGCTAACAAAGGTGCAGAAAAAGTGGTGCAGAGGAAGCATATTTTCAGAGGTTGAGAGGTGGGATGTGGATGAGTGGAATGGACTGTGTGCTCTGCAGGTTTGGTGGGGAAATGGAAGGGAGCGTGAGGGGCAAGGCAGGTTGAAGGGAGAGTTCTTTTTTTTTGAGATAAGGGAGATGTAAGTGAGCTCACTGTCCAAGGGAGAAAGAAAAGAGCAAGAGGACTCCTGATGGGTAGACAAAGGGACAGCTAGGATACAGATGGAGGATTTCACCTTGGGAAGGTGAAGGATGTGCTGTTTTCCAAAATCAGAAGGAAGGAGAACAATTCCAGGAAATAAACAGCAACTCCAGGAAATTCTAGAGGGAGGGAAGGCAAAAGATTCGGCTGAATATTTACAGTGGTGTCATAGGTAGGTAATAGCTGCTGAACAGTGATTTGTTGTCACCCAGGGACAAAGCCTACGGGGGCCCAGCTGAGATGCAGTTTGGTTCCCAGATGTGCAACGGAGAGCAGATCCAATTTTGGCTTCTTCCAGGAAAAATGTTCCCAACCAAAATTTCAAGATGATGCCATTTACTTAGAGCTAGAGGTTATGAAAAAATTAAGTAGATGAGGGATTCTCTGGTTGCTATGGAACATATGATTAAAATGGCCAATCATGGGGCGGATGGAAGCTGTGATGAAGCCATGATAAGGATGAAGGACCAGTGGGCAGTGCTGAAGGAGGAGGAAATATGGAAGCCTGTGGTCAGAGAGGATCTCAGAGTTTCGGTATCTCATAAGTGTGATGATTCGGAGTGGTGGAAGTGGAGTGAAAGGAAGAGTGGTAGAGTTGAGGGGGCTGGAGAACTAGGACCTGAGAAGGTAGGAGAGCCATCCATGTGGGGGTGATGCTGGACCACAGTCATGTCAGGTGATGAGTGGGGAGGAGGGCCAGCCACTTACTAAAGGGCCCCTTTGTTAAGGATGTTATCAATCATTCTGTTCAAAGCACTTTCACTTTAATGAATATTTATCAAAGTTTTTAGTATTTTATGATGGTAGGAGTATGTTGTGTCGTATTTATCTTAAGGACATTTTTGCCAACTTTTTTTCTAAAACTCCTACAATTTCATACAATTTTTAATTTTATTCAAATTTTATTTTATTTTATTTTTATAACTTTAAGGCACTTGAATGGATTAAAAAAATATCAAAAAGGGGGTCAGTAACTAAAGTTACCGAGGAAGGTAAGGGTGAGAGAACAGGATGTCAAAAGAAGAATTTATTGAGTGATGCTACCAGAACAAAGGTCTGAAACCGTGATTGGAACAAGAGAAACTGTTGACCAAACTTAGCAGGAAAATAGACTGGTTGTATTTCAGATACATTTTCAGTAATAAAGCTCTCAATGCAAAAATGGTAAACTTTAGACCAAACTAACCAAAACACCTCAGACCTGTGCATTTGATTAGTTGAGGTGTTTCTGTATAATGGAACAAAGTGATTTGTAGTAATTAGTCCATGAGGAGCAAATTTTGTTTTTTGGTTTGTTTGTTTCGCCTCCTGATTTATTTAACCTTATGGAACTTTCTGGATGAGAAGGGATGTTTTGACTCCAAACCACTCGTTTTCAATCTATTCAAAGAACCTAATCAGGCCAACACCACCTTGTGACCATTGGTATTAAAAACTACTGATAGATGTAAACATGTGATTGGCTGTTGAACTGTTTTCCTTTGTCAGAATGAAATCAGCCCTTGAAATTAGAGCCACGTGTGTTCTATTCACACTGGAGAGAGCCAGGACAGTGAAAATGTCCTTTGGCCCCAAAGCAAATTTTCAACCTTCTGTTCTCCTGGGATTTTCCACCCTCCACCCACCCCTTGCCTTTGAAATGGGAGATGAGAGAAGAGATTGGAGGTGATCATATCTGTCTAGGTTTTGGTTGGACTGGGGCCTGTCTTAATCAACAATGTCTCATATTTCCTCATTGTGGAAAGGAACTTGATCCAGATAATATGTGCTCATAGAGAGGATCATGAGATCATTGAAAATGGGCTGTCCTTGGCTTTGCATTTGTATATGGATGAGTCTGATCTCAGAATTTATTTAAATTCACAGATTTTAAATTTAAAAGCCCCAGGAGAGAGAAGCCACTCTAGAAACTGACTGGCATTTTCCATCCCACCTTTTACTCAAAGCTTCATTAAACTCCTTTCCTAGCAAGGGGGAGACCATTTTCCTTGTGCAAATGCAGAGAAAAGTGGTTACAGTGCTTTAAAGGACTTAAATGCATGCAAAATATATAGCACAGGAATCAGTGTTTAAAAAAAAAAAAAGCTCATAGTAAATGCCTATTGTGGCCAAGAGATTAAATGCTTACTCTCAATATTAAATGTGCAGAAATAAAGTTCTTCTATCCATATAGATGAAAGCAAGATGGGTACAGAGGATGATGCAGCATGGATAATAACCCTACAGGTAATCAGTGTATTATTCAGGGTTCCCCAGAGAAACAGAACCAGTAGGATGTGTATGTGTAAAGAGAAAGAGATTTATTTTAAGGAATTGGCTCACAGGATTATGGAGGCTGGTAAGTCTAACATCTTCAGGATGGGCCAGCAGGTTGGAAGCCCAGGGAAGAGCCAATGCTGCAGTTCAAGTCTAAAAGCCATATGCTGGCAGGATTCTCTCTTGCTCAGGGAAAGTCAGTCTTCTGTTCTATTCATGCCTTCCTCTGATTGGATGAAGCCCACTTGCATTATGCAGGGCAATCTGTTTTATTCTAAGTTACTGATTTAAATGTTAATTCATCTAAAAACGTCCTCACAGAAACATCCAGAAGAGTATTTGACCACATATCTGGATGCCATGGCCCAGCCAAGTTGACTCAAAAAATTAACCATAGCAGGTGGAACTAGATGGCATTGCCCAAGGTGCTGTTTGCAATACTGGCACAATGGAGTGAATGCCAAGGAAAGGAAGTCTTCATCTGTTTCTTCTACTTAGAGCATTGACAACTTTTCTTAAAATCAGAGTAGATCAAAAATACTATTAGCCTTAAATTCAGAAAAGTCTAATTTGAAGATCTTTTGGGCAAACTTTTAATCTGGTTGCTCGTGTTTGAAATATTTCTGCTAGGTTTGCATTTACAATACTAGTGAGGAAACAAAGATTTATGGAAAATATGTATGATCTCATATACCTAGGTTAATTGGTATTCTTCCAGGTTGTCCATCATAGCCTGCCACTAAAAATAAGCAATCTTCTATTATTTGCCCACCTAGGATCTAGTCAGAAAAGCCGGTATATTCTGTCTAATGATTTAGGAAGAGGAAAAATTTTCATTCTGAATGATAATTTCCTGTTAATCATTGATGAACTTGAAGAGCCTTTCAGACTGTTCCTCGATGTTTGAATTGGTCTCAGTAAAAATAAAGGAAGATAAAGGAACACTTATATACAAGTTAAAATGTTCTTGGGCTTCCCTGGTGGCACAGTGGTTGAGAATCTGCCTGCCAGTGCAGGGGACACGGGTTCGAGCCCTGGTCTGGGAAGATCCCACGTGCCGCGGAGCGGCTGAGCCCGTGCGCCACAGTTGCTGAGCATGCGCACCTGGAGCCTGTGCTCTGCAACAAGAGAGGCCGTGATAGTGAGAGGCCCGCGTACCGCGATGAAGAGTGGCCCCCACTTGCCACAACTAGAGAAAGCCCTCGCACAGAAATGAAGACCCAACACAGCCATAAATAAATAAAAGTGGATGCCTGTCTACAGTAAACATTAAAATACGAGCTTTCTTTAAAAAAAAAAAAAAGTTCTTATTCATTCTGGTTTTGCTAATAAAGTTACCAGAATTGGTTTCCCCCTCTTCATTCCCTGAATTCTTTTCATTATTTTATTATATTTTGGTGTGTGTCTGTCTCATTGAAATAATCATCACATATTAACCAGGACATTCAAAATGTATAGCATTAGATTTAGTAACAAAGTGAACTTCGTTCAGTTGAACACTGAGTTGTTTCCCGCTTTGACTTCTTTTAAACAAGGCACCTAGATTTTATCTTTTCAGTATGATATTGGAAAAAATGAAGGGAGTATTGGCAATTTGATGTGAAAAAGGCAATCCTTATAGTTATAATTAAATGTAGAAGCTCTGTTTTCTTGGTCTTATTCTTCAGGGGCAGAGGTTTAAGGAAGAAATCCTATCTCTTCCAAGCTACCTCTAAAAACACTTGGGGAAAAAATTGCTCACAGCATATGCTATTTGATAGAAAATCACAAACTGCTCTTCGTAGCTTTCTGAATTTGTGGCTTATTTGCCTTTTCAAATTGAATGTGCTACAGGTATAACCTGTATGCTTTTGAACCGATCTTAAAGCTGAGCCATTTCTTACTGCCATCCTCTTTGTCTTTCTTTGCTGATTTATGTTAATTGCCTTTTTTTTAACATCTTTATTGGAGTATAATTGCTTTACAATGGTGTGTTAGCTTCTGCTTTATAACAAAGTGAATCAGCTATACATATACATATATTCCCATATCCCCTCCCTCTTGCGACTCCCTCCCACCCTCCCTATCCCACCCCTCTAACTGCACTGTGGTTTGGGGCAGTGGATGAGATAGCAGTGCCGTCACACGTGGTTGCTTAATGATGCAACTGCTTGAACATTTTAGCTTCAGGTCAGGTTCAGAAGTTCAGGTACAGTGCCAGGCATTTGAAGACTGATTCAGAGCTTGAGCCCTGCCAAAATGATGCCACATTTGTCAGGCCTGGACTTGGGCAGAAGCTGCTGGAAGGCTCTTATTCATCTAAGCCAATCATTGATAATGAAGCTCGAAGAAACGTGAAATACTTTTTCTAAAGAAACAGACAGGGCTTCCCTGGTGGCGCAGTGGTTGAGAGTCTGCCTGCCGATGCAGGGGACACGGGTTCGTGCCCCGGTCTGGGAAGATCCCATATGCCGCGGAGCGGATAGGCCCGTGAGCCATGGCCGCTAGGCCTGCGCGTCCGGAGCCTGTGCTCTGCAATGGGAGAGGCCACATCAGTGAGAGGCCCGCGTACCGCAAAAAAAAAAAACAAAAAAAGAAACAGACAACTTCGCCAGTTGGCTGCCTTCTTTTATTTTTAATATAATTACCAGGGGCAAGCTGTCTTGCAAAATTGGTACCTTATATTAGCTGAAAATCTTTATCCTTGCGAGATGACGCAGGGTTGTTTTATTAGTTAAGAGTATGTGGCTTGAGGTCAGTTGAGCACTATTCTTTCAAGATTTTTCTTGTGGGCTATAATGTGATTGATGATCCTGCAGTATGGGAAGCTGACAGAGAGAAAAGCAGCTTCAGAAGAACGACTTCCCTGCTTTCATGCTTGTATTTTATCTAATTTGCTTGATTCCTGCCGTAAACATCTATCTACCTATGCACAGATTTCTGCTACATGGAAAGTTCCAGAACAGCTATGTAGCTGAAATACCTTAATCAAGCATGGAGGTGAAATTGTGAAATGTGGTTCATTCCAAAATCACCATACCCTCAATCTATCCCCACCAAATGGCTTAGGTTTTGTTTTGGTTTTGGTTTTTTTTTCTTTTGGAGGTGACATGCTACCCTCCTCCTCTTCCTTCTTTTCAAAGGGCTCATAGTACCGGTTCCAATATCTCAAAAGGATGTTTTGAAGATGAGAGAAAAGGACTTGAAAGTAGTCTGAAATGCTGTAAGAACTAGACACATTAGCTGGTCCCCCACCACCTTCTTCCTACCTTTCATACTCCACAGTCAGCTGTTAAAACACGTCAACATTGAAAAGGAGGGATGAAAAATATGGTGACCTGAAGTCTCACACATTGCCTGGCTCCTGTTTCGTGAGTATTCAGAGAAGTCAACTGAATGTGAGTCCTGTGATACCTGCCCAGGATGCAGTCAGCTCAGGTCCTCCTGCTGTGTCTCTGAAGCGTCATGTGATATGTTGTAGGTCTGATTAGATTGTGGCTAGATATCATTATTATTACCATTATCAAAAGTGTGGGTTAATTCTTCTTGTGTGTAGGACTTTGTAATTTATAACAGGTTCATTTACCTGCTCCTCACAACAACCTGGTCATGAAGACAAGGTGGGTGTCATTATCATCATCACCATCATCACCATCATACCCATTGTACAGATGTGGAAACTGAGGATGGCAGGCTCCACTCCTTTCCTGAGGTTTCACAGTTAGTTAGCGACAAATCTGAGACAAACCGTGCTAGGTCCCGTGCTTTTCCTATATTTCACATTGCCTCCTACCTGCTTTGAGCAGACTTCGGTGGCTGTTGAGGAGAGAGAGAATTGTAAGATAAGGTCCCTGCTCTCGGTGAACAGAAGGTCACCTTGGAGAGACTGAGTAGAGACATGAAATGACAAAGAAGACTGTCAGGTGGACCATGCGAGGTGCTAAGTGAGTGGTTCAGAGGATGCCTGCAGCAAGGATATTCTGTAGGAGAGGTGACTGAAGGCAGGGGAGAGCAGAGGAAGCTTTAAGGAGGGAGTGGGACTTGAGCTGGGTCTTGAAAAGAGAATAGGTCTTATGTAAGAGAGAGCAGGAGCTGCCTGAGAGAAGGGATCACAAAACCAGGTGCACAGGATGGGTGCAAAGCTGAGTGAGCAGTTCTGTGAGACTCACGTGCTATGTAAGGAAGTAATTGGAAACAAGGTTTGAAACAGCATAAGGGCCAGAATGTGGAAGATCTTGAATGCCTGAATTTGCACTTTATCCATTGCATAGTACAAAGACATTGAGGGTTTTAGAGCTGCAGATTCATGTGTATAATTGATTAGAGATTGGAGATCACAGACGGGGGTGTGTGGTATCCTATCAGTGCAGTTGATAAAGATGGGGGGAGTGAATGACCAAGTATCACTAAGGAAAAAGCAACAAGGTTTGGGTGGGGGGATGAAAATAGTGATCATGTAATTTAATTGTCCAACCAGGAGCTCTTCCCAGGAAAAACGCTAAACTGGTCAGGATGCTGACAAAACAGGCAAAAACTGGGACCGTCCCTGGCCAACTGGACCTATGATCATACTAGTTGAGAAAGAAGATGCTGAGGTTTTGAGACTGGGACAGTCATGGTGTCACTGGCAAGAGAAGGATTGCCAGCAAGGAAACTTAGTTTGGGGAAAGGATCATGACCTTGGCTCTTAAGCTTTGAGATGACAGTGTGATGTTAGGCTTAAACTTCCAGTGGAAAGTGAGAAATGCACAAAAGTTGTCTGTAAATCCTTCTGATTTCACCTTTCATTCCTCCTTGACCCCAGACCTTTTAAAGGAGCATTTTCTCTTAAAGAAAGCAAGAGAGTAAGAAATGTGCCTTCTTCCTGGTGTTGCTGACATGTTGCCCTGAAATTCTGCATTTTAGAAACTTGAGCCTGGATGGGCTGCCAGGAACTCATCATCAATGTGTCTTTGGCTTGCAGAAGCACGGCTGTGCACATTTTCCCCGCATCAAAGGGAATTCTTTGTCTCCTAAGTGGATTCAGACTGCTTTGACTTTCAGAAAAGCAGAATTGCATGTTGGCTGTCACCTGTTAACCACTGAGGTTTTTAGGAGGAAGAAGTGTGGACTAGAAAAGTATGAGTGTGGGAACCAAATGATTATCTGTGATTTCGTTGTGAATTAGAAAGAATTTAGCCATTTGTTATTGGTGGCCTTGAGGATTCTCCGAGTGGCAATTTAACCAAAATAAACTCAAGCTAGTGAAATCCTAAAACATAATTTTCATGATTAGAGATGTCATTTTGTTTTTTTTGGGTTATCTGTGTGGCACTTTGCGGGCATTTATAAAAGTTTTATCCATGTTATGTTTAAGATCTTCCTAGATTTCATTCCAAACAGATAAATAGCCTGTTACATGAAGTTAGAAGGGGGCAGGCAATTTCAAGCTCACGGAAGGTTCTTGAACCAGACCTGGATTTACCAAGGAGAAGGCAATCCTCTCACCCCCTCAGGAACCTAGTTCATGAGGAGAACAGAGGCAGTCAGTGCCCTTCACAGGAATTTGAAAATGTCATTCTCCATAGTCAGCCTTTTACTCTCCAGGCCTACTTGGTAGACATGATGTAAAAGAGAAGCCATCAGATTCTAAATAACTTGGTTGACATATTCAGAAATATCTCCCTAAAAAAGTTTCCCAGCATTGGTTATTTGTTTAAAAATCAGCAAAAACCAGTAACATGTGAAGTCTTACTTGGAATTCAAAATGAGCTTGGAAACCATCTGCCCTGACTTAATCAGGGGTGGTCATTGAGTGCAGACAGCTCCACCCAGGAGCTGGGAGGAATCCAGAGATTTCCAAGCCCAGCTTAAAGTAAAACATGTTTACCTGAGGCTATAGATTCTGTGTCTAGGAACTAGGTGGGAGGAGGGAAGGTGTCTATTACAGTGAGAGCCGCTGCCTCGGAGTATAAGACCAGTTCCAACAAGGGCAGAAACACGTGGTGGGGAATGGCCAGGAAGGGCTTAGGGTGGAGACGGAACCTGGGGGCCTTGAGGCAGGTGGAAAGATGGACAGCGAGAGGCCCTCCAGGCAGAGCGGCGAGCAGGGGCCAAGGAGCCAGATTCGATTGATGTTCAAGGGCACTGAAAAGTGTCCCGTCTGTGGCAGGTGATGTTTTCCAGAGTTCTAGGAAATATGGAGGCTTCATGAGGATGCTGGCAGCGTTCCCACCTTGGCCAGGTGTGAAAGGTGCTTTCTCTCTCAGTAGGACAAGAGGCCCATTTCCTTTCCTACCTGTTGCCAAATATTTTTCTTTCAGTACTTTTAAAGTGTGTTGCTGAAGTCTAAACCCCTTTACTACCCAGAAATGGTCCCTAGCCTTGATTTACTGACAAAACTGCTGAGCTCTGGAAAATCTTAGCCTGCCTTTAAAAGCTGTGCAGCCTTTAGTACTCTCCAGGGCAGGATGTGGAAAAGATTGTTTCAAAATATAAAGAGTAGGGCCTGTGGGGCTCTGATGTTTCAAAATATAGGTAATGAATACATGCCATAACGTTTTAGTATCAGAAAATACGTTACACACAAATACTAGTTCTTAAAAAACTTGTATTTTGGTATTTAGTATTAGTATAGATTGTATTCTGATATTAAATCTATTTTTATATCCTTGGGGACAATTAACACATGGTTGTAAAAGGGAGACATTGTTAGGACCTAGGACCATAAATGTATTTTCTACGCTTATTACAGTCTCTTTTTACAACAGTGCTGCCTTCAGATAGAATTTTCATATTTTTATTAGACATATATAAAAGGACATAATTAAGATGAGCTACCCCAGAGTTGTGCTTTCTTTAAAAAAAAACCCATAATTTATGACTTAGGCACTCCCCTTTTCTATTGGCAATGATTATATCTGGCCTTTATTAACTCTCAGTTTATCATATATCAGCTATTTTTTTAAGATTAAAGATTATTTCTTTCAAAGGTGAAAAATGGGAAAAAGTCCTTATAAAGGTCACGTTTTGAAATTCCCAAGTATGTATCTTTTTTTTTTTTTTTTTTGCGGTACGCGGGCCTCTCACTGTTGTGGCCTCTCTCGTTGCGGAGCACAGGCTCCGGACGGGCAGGCCCAGCGGCCATGGCTCACGGGCCCAGCTGCCCCGCGGCACGTGGGATCCTCCCAGACCGGGTCACAAACCCACGTCCCCTGCATCGGCAGGCGGACTCCCAACCACTGCGCAACCAGGGAAGCCCCCAAGTATGTATCTTTTACAAAAATTAAATTCATAAGGGAGTTGTTACTGGGAGGGATGGGGGACATCACCTCAGAGAAGAACAGCACTTAGTGGGCATTGGAGGGAGTGAAGATGGCATGGATGCTGTACCCTATTATCCTCTAAATCATGGGATAATTTGTAAAATTCCTAACTTATCATACTTTGAAAATTCAGATTTTCATTGTGGAAGATGTGCTCCCAGACAAGAGAGGGCTAGTATGGAATTTCCGATGGCTCTTAATCCTGGAGTTGGCATCCCTCCCGGCTGTGCCCTGGTGATGTGTGGTTCTGGGTGGCTGCGCTGATGCAGGTCTTCTGAGATGTTCTGGGCTGCAGCCATTTCCTCACTGCAGATGAATAATGAATGAACTGTGGGTGTGAAAGCTAATGGTTCGGGATACAGTCAGAAGCTCACTGCAACATGGGTAATGTTCCTTTGTCACCTCCACGGCAACTGCTATTTATCAAGACATGCTAGTACATCAGAAGACAGTGACGAGTAACCAGTTTCTGTAACTTTGGGTCAGCTGTTGAGAAATCCACAGATTGAGATAAAATGAGTAAAGAGAAGGCCATCTGCGTGTGGTGGAGAAGCTCTGTTAGGCCATTCTTTGGGATTTTCATAGATGGTAAAATAAACAGTAAGCTGTGAGATGTGAATCAAAAAATGAGTTAATACTTTCTCCCCCCGAAACTCTGACTTGGCGTCTGGGTGGGCGGCGTGGTGAAGGAGTGCTCAGGAATCTTCCAGGTGGCTTTCCCGGGATGCAGTGGGAGGGCTGGCACTGGTAGTAGGAACTCTAAGAGCAGCTGGCTACACAGCACTGGCACCAAACGGGCTCCCCAGCCTCATGCACGAGTGACACTACTCACCTGCTGCCTGGGTGCCTTGTCCCCACTGCTGGCGCTGATGTCAGCCTGTGGCTCTCACACTCAGGGACTGGTCCTCTGCTGCCACTCAGCCAGCATGTAGGGCAGGCTGGCCCGCCTGAGCCCTGAGGACAGTGGTGCCCCAGTCATTGATAGATAGAGGGAGAAATACAGGGGCTGGCTGAGCTGGGAGGCGCCAGGAGAAAGAGAAGTGATGAGAAGAGGCAGGGAATGCCCAGAAGTGTGGCCTGGAAGTCGGTCCAGCAGAGGCTGGACCTCGCATCATTAGCACAGCCTGCAGTCAGCCGGGCCAGCCTGGGGACCCCTGAGGATGGGGGATGCTCTTGGCCCTAGTGGAGGAGAAGTGGGAAACATTGAGGAGACCATACCATAAAAGCTCTAGGAATATTCAGACATGGGAAATAAATTAGAAAAGTAACTCTCCACACAGTCAGCTTTTGGCCTGGGAAGCATATAGTATTGGGTTACCTAAAATCTGAGGGAGAATAAGCAAGTTTTATAGACTTGGATTCCAACTTGGCTCCCCCGCTTATGGCCTCATCACCTCAGGGCCGGTGAGACGTCTCCTCTCAGCCTCTTTCCACTTCATCTCTAAGGAGGGGCAGTGATCCTCCTCAGGGTCATTTTTAATGTGAAATGAGACAACGTGCATTAAAAAGATTAAGCCCAGTGCCTGGCATCTCACTGCTATGAATAAAAAAGGAAAGCATTTCTCTTTGCTAAGACTGTCTCCTAAGTCTCCCCCTCCCCAGAGAAGGGGGGCAAGGGATGAAACGTGTTTGCTGAAGGAGGTGGCTGGACCTAACAGATCCTACAGGAACGCATTTGCGGAGGAAGATGGCGCTTTGGCGGCTGCACAGCTGGGTTGGCCGTAGTCTCTGGATGACCCGCCCGAGTCCTTCTGGGCGCCTTGGCCCAGCTGCCTAGGGGCGCAGGCACCTGGCGATGTGTGTCTCCTGTGGTCGCGTGAGAGGCCATTGGTTGGCCGTCTGTGGGCACGTCCCGCCTTACGGAGAAGTCACCGTCAGTATTTGATCCCGAGCCAGCCTCCAGCTCTGACTTGCCTCATTTTCCACCCCTTCCTCTGCTCAGTTAGTGAGAGCACAGGGAAGGCAAGTCATTTTGAGATTTTTCTATGCAAAATATCATTAGGAAAGTGGAGCTTTCACAAAAACATTAAACCTTCTCTGTGCAAACATCAGTGCCTTTTAAAAAATGATCATCCAGACTTCCTTGAGGCAACAGACCCTGCCTTCCTACCGCGTTTCCCTGTCTTCTGTAGGTGGCCCCCTCCACGTGTCCTGTGCTTGGACACATCAAACAAGCCGTCACTGCCTTGTTTACGTACTGGAAGACCAAGGGGCAGGTTACTCACCAGTGTAGCCTGCTGCTTACAGAAGGCTCTTGCTCTACGTCTTAAGATCAGGAGGGTCCCAGCAGTGTCTGCATTTCTCCACCCACCCCTCCCAAGTCATTTACTTCCAGGAGGGTGGTAGGTGCAGAAAGCTGCCGGTGAGTCACACAAGAAACCATCCCAAGAAGCAGTCTCCACCGAATGATGAAAATCGCAGTTTTTGTGAAAGTGGTGATCAATCCTGCGTCTATCCTCAGTATGTGCTTTTGACTTTAGCTGGCTAGTCAGATCTGATTACAAGTGTGTATGAAGGCCAAAATTCAACAGTGAATACCCAGCATATAGCTATAAGAAGGTGTGATGGGAATAAACCACACTAGGATTTAAGGGGTCACTTGCTGGGCTGAGTTCAGGACTAAATCCCCAACCTCTTGGCCCTCGCTTTCCTCTTATAAAATGGGGATAATGTACTTCATCCATTTTGTAAGTGCAGCTAGACCTTAAGAACTCCTGATATCTTCTCTGATTATGGTTATTTGGATTTCTTTACTTCTTCTTACATCTGGGGATAACCAGGAATAGGGATACTGCTGTACTGAGGATGTGAATTTCTTCCCAGTAAAATGTCTATTTCTTCCATGAGAATACATTTTTATTTGTAGAATGAGCCCTTAATGTTCTGCTAGGTGGCATTGCCACCTGGCCAGAGGGGAGGAAGGTTCTGGAAAGGGAAGATTAGAGGCCCTGGAGACGGCAACATGGGCACGGCGGTCCGTCACCAGCCTGTCCTCGGCCTACAGGCCCCCAACCGCCTCTCTCCCGGGGGCCAGCTGCCCTGTCCTTGCAGTAACCGGTGCCTGGAGAGCTGTCAATGACCTTTTAGCCACTTACCCACTCTGCTAATTGCAAACGAAGCAGACTCTGCAGCCTGCTGTTTTTCCCAACTTCCTTCACTTTCCTGGTATTTATGTTTTAGCTCCTTTTGAATTGCATTTCACGTATCGGTTCCTAAATACTCCTTCTTCTCCCACTTTGTATTTTATGTGTCCTAATTTTTTTTTTTGAAGCAGAGAACAGGGGTCAGTGTCAGATTTTCTAAAAGGACTGCCAGGGCCACACCTGCTAGTTTGGATCCTCCTAACCTAAAAGTCCCCAAGGATGGCTTATCCCCCTCGCGGGAGCCATTGTTTCCAGGGAGAACTGGCTTATTGGCTTTCCACACCTTGATTAGGAACTACGGTAGCGAAAGATGGGGTGACAGGGAAGTCAGCTGGCAGCAGGGCTAAATGAATCTGTAGTCGGAAAGGTTGCCAGATTTCCCTAATTGCTGTTTTTATTTGCAGAACTTCTATTTTAAGCGCACACACTCACGTGTGGATTGACAGGCACTAGCCATAGTAATGGCTGTGTCTGTCTGTAGTGCCTGCAAACACTTCGTTTCCATGGTGATAGGAAGCACTGCAGAGACACGGTTATGGTGCCGCTGGGACCAGGGCACTGACACACAAGAGGCTTCTTGAGTGTGTGTGTGCGTGCGTGTGTGTGTGTTGGGGCGGGAATGGGGGCTGTCAAGAGCCACGGGAGGGAGGGGCTGGGAGGTAAGATAGGTGGGCAGGGCGTTAACTGGGAGAGAGGCCTGGGGGAGACCAGAAAGGTCATACTTGGATCGGGGAGATTCTAGAAAATCATAGAGGAAAGTGAATACAGGTGGGAAGAGGAAGGGGGCACATGGAGAATTTCTCTCTTTCCCTTGAAAGGTTTATGGTGGCAGGATCATCCCACATAGAGGGGAAAGGGAGAAATCGAATTTAGCAAGCAGAGGCAGACGGTACAGGTGGTTTGAGTGTCAGGGTTCCTGTAACTCCAGGGTCAAGGGTTTGCTGTCCCCAGCCTCAGTGCGCCAGGAAGAGGAGGGAAATGCTCTCTCTCACCCCTGCAGGATTGGGGGACCTGTGAAGCCATGACTTGGTCTCCCCAACACTGTGGCAGAAACAGCCACCGCGGTGGAGAGCACCCAGAGCCGCCTCATCCTAGTCGGAGTGAGGGATGCGAGGCAAAGGATGGCTTCGTCCGGGTCTCACGAGGGCACAACCCTCTATCAGAGACCTCGAGGGGGTATCCAGAGAATCGGTAATATTAGCATTTGTTTTGTGGACACTGACTGAACCCTCAGCTAAAAGACAGACACCCACCCTTGGGGTCAGCGACCAAAAGGGAACTTTTGGGGGATTATTCTGCTAGTCTCTGGTTGTAAAAACTGACGATTTTTGAGCATTTATTAACAACCAACAGTATGCCAGAAGTGGTGCCAAGATCTGCACCACTATGGGTAGGTGGTATCCACCCCGTTTTACAGTTGAGAATGTGGAGGCTCAAAGAGGTTGAGCCATTTGCCCACAGTCAAGGAGGTCAAGGCAAAACCAGATTTCCAGATTGCAATTCACTGGTTTCCTGTATTGGCCAGTTCCTCTTGTATGCAAACCCTTAATTTCCTGATGGAAGGATTCAGGGCTGAGGAATCTCTATTGAACTTGGCTCCACTCATGGGCTTGTTCATGAAAGGTCAAGGGGTAGTGGAAGGACCAAGAGGTGGTAACCAGGCCCAGCATGAGTTTGACCATGGTTGGCTCCTTGGCAGAAGTGCTTTCCAGAGATTAACTCTCAACCAACCTTGGAAAAGAAAGTCTTGGAGATGTTCCTGTGTATCTCTTGACTTTTTAAGAGTTCTGGACCCTACAGGAAGCTTGGTAGATAAAGCAGATGAAAAAGCCATTCACCCTAATGAATAGATTTGGGAAACCGGACACTCTGGAATCATTTGTATCTCCCTCCAAGAATGTGATTTAAGCAAAATGCTTTTAGGTTTTTGAAAAATCGTATTCCAAATCCGAAGACTGACAGAAAAGCATTCACTTGTGTTGAGTTATTTATAGTCATTTTTGTTTTGTTGATCTTCACATTTGGGCTCTCATTGTGGGTTTAACAATTAGTGGAATTTTGAATTCTGACTTCACTAAGTTGGAATTCATTTAAATTGCTTGCCCTCACGTAGGCAGTCAGATTCCTGGTTCCTTCTTTCCCTTGAGAAAGGAGCTGACCAGAGGAGGGGCTGGGACCCCATACCGATGCTCTTCCATTCTGACCCAGCATCCTCCCAGGTGGTGTGGTGGAATCCAGAGGCAGGAAGCGATTTAAATCTTAAATCTGTGAGACATTCCTTTAACCCTAAGTACTACTGCAGTGTTATACAGTTAGGGCTTTTTCATACAGTTTCAACCTTGGAAAGAGTTTTAAAAGGTTCACCTCACATCCACTAGGATAGCTACTATAAAAAAAAAACATGCATACACACACAAAACCCAACAACAGAAAATAACAAGGGTTGGCAAGAATGTGGAGAAATTGGAACCCTTGTGCTCTGTTGGTGGGGATGTAAAATGGTGCAGCTGTTATGGAAAACAGTACGGTAATTACTCAAAAAATTAAAAATAGATTAACCTTGTGAGTCAGCAGTTCCACTTCTGAAGGTATGCCCAAAAGCAGGCTTTCAAAGAAATGTTTGTACACGCATGTTCATGGCAGCTTACTCACAGTAGCCAAAAGGTGGAAGCAACCCAAGTATCAATCAGCAGCAGAATAGGTAAACAAAATGGGGCGTTTACATACAATGGAATACTCTTCAGCCTTGTAAAGGAAGGAAATTCTGACATATGCTGCAATATGGATGAACCTTGAAGACATTATGCTAAGTGAAACAAACCAGTCACAAAAAGACAAATACTTTTTTTCCCCACTTGTATGAAGTATCTACTGATAGAATATTAAAATTCCTGGAGCCAGAGAGTAGAAGGATGGTTTCCAGGGGGAGGGGAGAACAGGGAGTTATTATTTAATGGGTCCAGGGTTTCAGTTTTGCAAGACAAAGAGTTTTGGAGATGGATGCATAATAATATGTACTTAACACTGCCCAGCTGTTTGCTTGAAAAACATTAATTAAGATGGTGAATTTTATGTTAGTGTATTTTACCAGGGTTTCAAAAAAATGCATGAAGGGGTTTCTCCAGTTAGTCCAACAGTTCAAGTATATGAAATTTCATTGTATTTCCAATTGCAAACTTCAGTTTTGACGGGGTTTAGCTAGCATGACAGAAGGACCAGTGTGCTCCGATCCAGCTGACTTGATGCCAGAATTGCTCAGAGAATCCTCCACGTCTCGGAGAAGGGGGACCAGCCGCCTGCATACGGTTGTCTGTATAGAGACAAAGGTCGTTTTCAGCCCTCCGGCAGGCTAACACACTGCAGAAACACTCTGCTCTCCAGCTGTTAAGATTTGAATGAGGTAAATGACCATGATTGGCCTTTCACCACCGGGATTTGTTCCCGGTGAATCATCATCATTTGACCGAGAAGCCAACTCAGCATCTTTTGAAAAGAAGAAGAAAAAAAAATCCAGTCGGTTCCCTTTTAGCCCCAAATGCTGTGAGTCAGAGCCTTGGCAGGGGGAGTGGAAAGCAGTGAGAAATCGGGGGGCCTTTAGGGATCTAGCGGGAAGGAGAGCTCTGAGAACAGTGTCGCTTGTGGGTTGGCTGTGATACATCTGCAAAGCAAGGGCAGTGGCTCTTCACAAGCTTTCCGCCCCTCACCTGTGTGTAGGTTCTCTTTCTGGTTGTCTTAGCTCTGAACGCCCTGTGAGGACCAGCTGGTGTCCCCTGTCTTCCAGGAAGCCTCAGATGAGCCTCAGGTCTCCTGGTTCACAGGCTGTATTATGTGATCTTTAATAGTCGTTGGACAGCCAGTTGGCACTTAGTTTACAGCCTCTGGGCTGCTGCCTTTTCATGGGTGAGGCCCATCTCCCAGCTGGACATTAGTCCTCCAGGCAGCTATGTGGCACCCCCTCCACTCTCTTTGGAGCCTAAGTCACTGGCGACAGCTTGGGATGTTACTAAACTCTGGAGGACTCAGATCCCTCACTTTAAAAACAAACAGGTAGGGACTTCCCTGGTGGTGCAGTGGTTGAGACTCCACGCTCCCAGTGCAGGGGGCCTGGGTTTGATCCCTGGTCAGGGAACTAGATCCCACATGCCTCAACTAAGAGTGCGCATGCCACAACTAAGGAGACGGAGAGCTGCAACGAAGGAGCACACATGCCGCAGCTAAGGAGCAGGCAAGCCACCTGCCACAACTAAGACCCGGCACAACCGAAAAAAAAAAATGTGCTTTAACAGACAAACAAACAAAGGGGTATAACTACCATCCAAGTAAGGTAGTATATAAGGCTTAGATGAGACAATATGTGTAAAACATTTAGCACCGTGCCTTGCCTTCAGTAAATGCTGGTTATTACTCTTACTAGGAGTTTGTGTCATAGGTATGTATAGTGTTTGGGAGTTAACCTGAGTTTATCACCCTTTTAGAAAACAATCCCATTATTCTTCTAATTCATGCCATTCTTATTTTGGAATATTTTTGCGTGAAATGGGGGCATTGAGAGAAAAAAAAAAAAAAACAGGTATAGAAGTCTGATGTAATTGCTCAGGCTGAGTGTGGGACTTTCCTGGAGTTCTAGTGCCACCAAGTGGGCAACTATGTTATTACATCTTGGCTATTTTGAGTTTTCGCATTCTATTGCGTTGTTAAAATGGCAAATTATTCTGTGTACCATTTCTCTGTTTTCCCACTTAATTATAATTATTACTCTTGTTTCAAGGAGTAAGGTTAAATAATGGAAAACTGATTATAAAAGTAGTGCACGTAGGGCTTCCCTGGTGGCGCAGTGGTTGAGAGTCCTCCTGCCGATGCAGGGGACGCGGGTTCGTGCCCCGATCCCGGAAGATCCCACATGCCACGGAGCGGCTGGGCCCGCGAGCCATGGCCGCGGAGCCTGTGTGTCCGGAGCCTGTGCTCCGCAACGGGAGAGGCCACGGCAGTGAGAGGCCCGCGTACAGCAAAAAAAAAAAAAAAAAAAAAAAAAAAACAAAAAAAAAAAAGTAGTGCACGTAGACTTATTGAATAAAGGGAACACTGAATTACACAAAGCAGAAGGTCAATTCTTCTTGAATGGGCAAGTGTTTTATTCATGTATTATGTATATCACGTCAATACAGTGATGCATTTGAAATTGATACCGATTTATAATGAATCATTAGCAACAAGATACTAAGATATCATTAAGGGCCAGTGCCATTTTGCTTCATATTACCTACCCCAGTCTGTCAGTGGGGCTGGCATTTGAACATTCACAGAACTGCTACCAGTGTACTTGGTCCGCAGTGTAGAGTAGGTTAGACCTGTTCCCAAAATTGTTTCTGAACTTTCTTGCCACCTTGGCTTTCCTCATGGAGAAAAGAATGCCTCTCCATCATTTTCTGCACTGCTGGGATGACATCTGGGTGTGGTTAGTCCTTGGGCATGAATTGTATGCATGGGTTTATTATTACTTTAGCTGCTGAAGAGTGGACTGGTATTGGTGAGCTGGGATTTTCTAAACTCAGTAATTTTTCCTTCTCAACCTCCTTCTCCGTGTCATGGCAACACCCATCTCTGACTGTGTTCTGACCTCATAGGTGTGTCCTCTGTCTTGTTATTCAAGGTGTCCTGGGGGAGTGGAAGAGACATAGATCATCAAAACACACCTGGTGATCAGTATTAAATGCACACATTTCTATACCTTAATCAGCAAAATTTAATATTGGGGCAACTTAGAACAATATGCTCCTCTGATGGGAAACTCAGGTGTGTCCCCTCACACACTGTGGGGAGGTGTTGGCTTTGGATTGGAGGCTGGTGGTCCTCTGTGAAGTTTCCAAATCATACTAAGGAAATGGCCCCTGACTTTGAGCGGGGGCGGGGCTCCCTACCCTAGTGGGTTGACACAAGAAGGGCTGAGAAAGATTGGCCCAAACGACATTCAATACCAAGTTTGCGCCAAGTTCTTGTAGGAATCCTCAAGGTGATTTCAGGTGAGTTAGGACAGAGCCGTGAAGAAATCAAGAGAAAAAAACATAAGCAGTTCTGTATGATGCTGGAACTCAAGATTTTGAAAAGCTAACTCATCCTCTTGCTTCGGGGTTACAGACCTCCCTTGTTTTGCTTTGTTTTTTTGTTTCAGTTTCAGAACCATTTTATACAAAGTGACAGTGTCAAAATTCTGGTAGAAATCGGGGTCACGGTGGGAGTGACATCCAGCTCAGGAGGTGTCCCTGGCGACACGTGGATAAGGAGGCATCCTGGCACTCCTTCGTTTACTGCCTGGATTAGTCCAGAAAGGGTGAGAAGCCTCTTGATGTCATCTGCCCGCCCCTCTGTGTTTCTGGTGTGGCAGGCTGGCGCCGTGACGAGTGGGCCGGCACAGTGCCGTGGGGTCTCCAGCCCCATGCAGGTCAGAGCCCCTCTCTCTTCGCCATCTCCTCTGACTCTCCACCGGGGCTCATGTGTTCCTACCTGCACACTCGGAGCCCTTACACCTTCGTCCTCTGCCTGGTCCACGCCAAGAGCCCCACCTGCCTTCTCTGCTCTTGTCCCTGGCAGCTCGGTGATGCTGGAGGAACAGTTAATGGTGGGGACCGATGCCTTTCAAAGCTGTGGTTTTCAATCACAGTTGGATTGAGATAAGCCCTTACCCAGTCTTTGAACGTGGAGTACGTAGGATTTGTGCCTCTGAGGTCAGCCTGATGTGCTCATACGCTGGTGCTGTGTCCTTGGAGACATCACTTGGTCCCTGTAGACGGAGGACAGCCATGGCATCTGCCTCAAAGGGCTGTTGATTTAAATGAGATAATTGGGCTAAAGTTCTTAGCACCTTGCCTGGTGTATGAATGAGCTTGGGCAGCTGTAACAAAGTACCAGAGACTTGGAGGCTTAAACAGCAGAGATTTTTTGTCTCATAAGTCAGGAGGGGAGAATCCCAGATCAAGGTGTCGGCAGGGTTGGTTCTTTCTGAGGCCTCGCCTCTTGGCTGGTGGATGGCCGTCTTCTCCCTGTGTTTTCACACGGTCTGTCTCTGTGTGTCTGTCCAGATCTCCTCTTCTTAGGAGGACAGCACTCAGTGTGGAGTAAGGCCCACTGTAATGACCTCTTTTTCACTTAGTTACGTCTGTAAATCTCTGTCTCCAAATACTTTGCTATTTGATATATGGCCTTTCCTGCTGTTTTGAAAAATGATGTACCAGGGCATAAACTCATTCAACTTCCAGACTGTTCCCCATTCTCCAACCCCCCAAAACCTTGCCTACATCTCCTCCTTTCCTTCTAGTCTCAGAAGGTGAGTTTTCTCTCTCCCTCCACAAGCTCATTCCTACACTTAGGCCCTCTTGGACCCCTCTCCTCCTGGACCCCCAGCCGGCAATTGTTCTTCTCTTTTTTTTTTAGAGGATGTTGGGGGTAGGAGTTTATTAATTAATTAATTTATTTTTGCTGTGTTGGGTCTTCGTTTCTGTGCGAGGGCTTTCTCTAGTTTCTCTAGTTGTGGCAAGCGGGGGCCACTCTTCATCGCGGTGCGAGGGCCTCTCACTATCGCGGCCTTTCTTGTTGCGGAGCACAAGCTCCAGACGCGCAGGCTCAGTAGTTGTGGCTCACGGGCCTAGTTGCTCTGCGGCATGTGGGATCCTCCCAGACCAGGGCTTGAACCTGTGTCCCCTGCATTGGCAGGCAGACTCCCAACCACTGCGCCACCAGGGAAGCCCTGTTCTTCTCTTGTATCTTCCCCTCATGACGTCTTCCCCTTCACTGCAGCCCTTGAATGGGTTCCTCCTGATGTAGCCACGCTCCCCTGACCCCGCCTCCTCCTCTCTCTCCTCTGCTTCTCATCCAAGCTTTTGAAGGAGAGTCTGCATCCCACTTTCTCCTTTTCCTCATTCATTTATTTGTTCATGGGGCATCTTCCCTTTGTCAGACACTGGGCTGGGTTTCGGGGATACAAAGATGCCCATCCATAGTCCCAAGACCGAGAAGGAAACAGATCAGCACAGTATCCTGAGGTACGTGCCCTGGGAGAGGAAAGCCCGGTGAGCCCATGGGAGGATGTGGGCACATCCAGCCCATCAGGGAGTGGCCAGAGGGTTGGGGAGAGCTTTCCAGAAAGAGAAGCCCATGAGTCCTGAGGGATTAGGTGGGCCATGCGCATGTGGGGAGGTCTTCCTTGTAAGTGAGAGGACCTGGGTTCCTCTGGTGAACAGTTTCTTTGCTCCCATTTACTGCTCAGCTTGCTAGCCTCAGCGGGTGCCGCTCCACTGAAAGGATTTTCATGGGGTCCCAGAGGGTTGGTTGCGTTTTTGTCTTACTTGACCACCTCTCCTCCGGCACTTCTTCTCCCTCGCTCCCACCCTCATCCGGTGGTCCTCATCCTTTTCCTAACTTTCTTTCTCTGTCTTCTTCACGGAAGCCCCTCTGCTGCAGCCCCCAGAATGTTCTGGGAGCTGACTCGGGCAGCTGGGTTAGTAGTGATGTCATGGAAAGACGGGAGGAAGAGCAGGCTTTGGAAGGTGGGAACCATGATGCATTTGTTCAGCATGGGGACTGTTAGTTTCATGACTGGTGATGCTCAGTGGACAGAAGAGAGAAGAGGGACAGGGCAGGGCTGCACCGGAAGGTGGAGGTTACCAGCTCTCTTTCCTTTGTCCCTCACACCTACTCAAGCACCAAGTTCGGTAGTTTTTACACTCCGGCCATCTTTCGGATCTGCCTTATGTCCGTCGTAACTGCATTATTTATCATCACAGTCCGCCCTCTGTATCCGTGGGGTCCATATCCACGGTTGGTTGAAACCTTGGATGCGGAACGTGCCGATGGGGAGGGCCGACAGCACTTCCTTCCCAATCTGTGTCCAAGGTGTCCCCCAGCCCCAGCCTTTGTAAAATGCCACCCACACTGATCACTTCTTTGTGTTTGGCCACCTGCAGTGAGTTCACAGTCTGCACCGTATGGAGGCCGAATGCCTCTCCTGGGCTTTCGAGATCCTTCGTTATCTGGCCCCATCCTAATGATTGATTTGTAAATTCATTAGGGAATATGTATTGAGCACGACGTGTGTAGCTCTGAGGGTAAGGAGTTGGTCTCCCTCCCTCCCTGTCTCACTGCACACATGTGGGATGAGCACTTAGTAGGCAGTTGGTATCTCATGGTTAATAGATTTGCATGATGGAGAATCTACAGGCGGGAAGAATTCACTACAAGTCGTTTGGGAAGCACATAAAGATCCTAAGCGAAAGAAAGCAGGGAGGAATGTGTCCCAGGATGTGGGCAGGATCGGGTTAGGGTGCATGGCTGTTGAACTGAATGGAGGGCAAAGGCTGAAGAAGTAACTGAGATGTGGGAAAGGGATGGGCGTCCAGGTCTGCCGTCAGCAGTTTATGGACGAGAACGTTAATTCTGTGGTCACAAAAGGAGACGCTTCTGCGAGTGCCGTCAGTGAAGGCCTGGAAGGGTTTAGTCTAGACGTAGAAAGCAAGTCCACGGGGGGATGATTCTTAGTTGATAGAAGGTGGGAGTCGGTGTACCTCCATCCCTGTCTTGCTGCCAAATGAAAACAAAATACAGGGATAGGATTTCATCCCAGAGTCATCTCATCGGCTCCAGAGCGCAGCACCGGGCCCCGGGAGGGGGCCTTTGTCACGGACTCTGTCCAAGCACCGTCTCCTGCCTCGAGCTACATCAGCTCTGAGCCTTTGCTCCAGTTACGTGGCTGTCAGTCTATCTTTCTCTGCCCACCTCACCGCCAAGAAATATTCAAGAGATAATGGGACCTAGAGATTATCATACTAAGCAAAGTACATCAGAAAGAGAAAGGCAAATACTGTATGGTTTCACTTATGTGTAGAATCTAAAATATGACACAGGTAAACTTATCTGTGAAACAGAAACAGACTCACAGATGTAGAGAACAGACTTGTGGTTACCAAGGGGAAGGGGGGTGGGGGAGGGAAGGACTGGAGTCTGAGATCAGCAGATGCAAACAATTATACACGGGATGGATAAACAACAAGGCCCTGCTGTATAGCACAGGGATATTCAATATCCCGTGATAAACCGTAATAGAAATGAATATGAAATGAACCATATGAAAAAGAATATATGTGTATGTATAACTGAGTCACTTTGCTGTACAGCAGAAATTAACACAACACTGTAAATCTACTATACATCAATAAAAAATTTTTTTTTAAAACATAGTGGACTGTGGATACAGCCCATCGCACTGTGGAGGAGCAGAAATCTCCTAACTTTAGTCCTTTGAGCTTCGTGATGCTGCACAGCTGGATTTGACCCAGTTTTCTTTTGAACTGAACTGGGTGTGTTCCTGGGGTGTTTGCTCTTCTTTATCAAGGATTTAACCTTCATAAGGAGGTGGCTTGTTTCCCTGTTCCTTGGAGGGCCCTTTCCTTGTGGTATCATTTCCGTGGCCTCGGAGGTGTCCGTGCTGCCCAGTCTCAGTTCTCTTCTTTCGCTGCCCCGTGTGTAGACTGAGCCCTGACAGTGACATTTAGGGCACTGAAATGAGGCTACTCTTCCTGCTTTCCTACTCTGCTAATTCTCCCCTGGCCAAAATATCTATGAAATTAACTTTTTTTTTTTTGGCAGAATATTAGAAGTAGGATTGTCTAGGAAAATCTTACCTTTAAAAATAAAATGCAGATACTATTAGAGGCCTGGTTCATCAAAGCAAAGTGAATGGTGTCAAATGTGGGAGAGTGGGTTATTTTAATCTGATACTGCCCTCAACAACTAGTTTCTGGCTGGGGCCATGGGTGAAATTTTTTTAATGCCTAGAAGGTTAGTAAAACCTAGGAACACTAATAAGCATCTTTAAAAAAAAAAAAAAAGGGAGGGGATTGGTCTCCTGCAGGAAAGGAGGAAGGGGGCTTTAGATGGTGAGAGAATTAAACAGCTAAGTCACTATCAGTTTTGCTCATTTCACAATGGAGTGAGTGTGTGTTCGGTGGAGACAAGCACTTTTGCAGCAAAGAGGGAGCGGGTGAGGAGACGTGCAGTGTCTGGTGAGCATGATGTATTGGTTACCTAGGGCTGCTGCAATAAAGTGCCACAAACTTGGCTTAAAACAGCATGAATATATTCTTCTACAGATTCTGGAGGCCGGAAGTCAGAAATCAAGGTGTTGGTAGAGCCATGTTCTCCAAAGGCTCTAGAAGAGAGTTTTCTTGCCCCTTCCAGCTTCTGCTGCCTCCAGGCATTCCTTGGCTTGTGCCCTCATCACTCCAATCTCTACCTCTGTCTTCATGTGGTCTTCTCCTCTCTTTTCCTCTTCTGTCTCCTGTAAGGACACCTGTCACTGGATTTAGGGTGGATAATCCTAGTTAATCCAGGATGATCTTAAGACCCTTAACTTTTTAAAAACAGCGTCACATTCACAGTACCTGGGGTTAGGTTTTGGACATACCTCTTTGGGGGCCACCATTCAACCCACTACACACACCAATGGACTCATGACTTCAGACACTCAGATTATGTGTCCTGACTATTGGCTCCAAAACTATAATCCTTATAGAAACAGGAGAAGTAAAATATCCCTGAGCACTGCAGGAGTACTGTAGAAACTAGTCATTGCCATCAGGAGCATCCTCATCTGGTTCAGGAAAGGGAAGCAAAGGGAGATTCTGCTGGAGGAGGTGGTGGATGAAGGAACTCTTGCGGCAGGCTCGGGGCCCCAGGTCCCCCCCGGACTCCTGGGCTTCTGCTCCATCGAGCTTTGTCTCCACTTCTTGCCCTTGAAACTGACCCCTTCCAGACCAGCAGGGGCACCACTATGGGAACTGTGAGAGGTGTTCATCAAATGTCTTGCCTGATGGCTGAAAAGAAAGGATGCTCTCAATTTTGAGATTTAAATGAAAATGTTTCATTCCCCACAACTGTATTTTTTGAAAAACACACAAAACCTTAACAACACTTTTCTTTTCTTTTCTTTTTTTTTTTTTTTTTTTTTGGACTCACTGCTTAGCTTTGACTCTTGTTCTGGTTGCTTTTGAGGTCAAGATTTTACATTATTGAGTTTTTACCTTCGAGTTTTATTGCCAGACCTTACATGTTCTGTTATCATCCACATTTCATGTGGTTTAGTATTTGTTCCAGTTATATTATTCAAATCCGTGTAAGCATCTGTTTTCTGTATTTTTCATACTTATTTTTTCATGTAAGACAACTGTTTCTCATGAGAACATGGAGAGGTGTAAACCAAGTTGCCACTTAGCCCCAGGCCTGGACCAGAGGGTGTGTGGTTTCCAAGACACACGCTCTGTGGGTACATAGACTTCTAGTTCTGTTTATTAGAGATCATAATTGAGAAAACTACTCAGACTATTATTCATATATGTTAATGATTTTGAAGTAAAAGTATAGATTACAGATTCAAGATTGTGTACACTAAATTTTATGTTGTATGTGTCTCTGATGACAGGACTGGAATACAGCCTGGCTAAAAATGAAACAGAACAATTAGGGAATTCCCTGGCGGTCCAGTGGTTAGGACTCCATGCTTCCACTGTAGGGCGCACGGGTTCGATCCCTAGTCCAGAGAACTAAGATCCCGCAAGCCATGCAGTGCAGCCAAAAACAAACAAACAGGCAAAAAAACACAAAACACTTATATATGGGGGGCGGGTGAGAGAGAGAGAGCGAAAATAGTGAGTAGTGAGTGCAGAGAGAGGGAGCGTGTGGAGGCACGAAGAAGTTGTCTCCAAGTGGGTCCAAAACCTACGTCCAATACTCTAGCAGTTTCCGGCCGGCCTCCACTTTATACATCATGCTGAGAAGACCCCGAGCCCACCCCAGGGCCGGTGGCTTTCCCTTCTGGAGTCTCTTCTGTGACCTGCGTGTAAAAAAAGGACCCGACCTCAGAGCAGTGGTTGGTGTCCCTTATGCCTAAGACACGCCCCCAACACACACACACCTGGTCGACCCGCCCGTTCCCAGGCCCCACCCAACAGGTGACTTAGTAGCACAGGGCACAGGAAGTGGACATTGTCCAGGGGTCCAGAAAACGTGATATGCATTTTAGAGAATCTGTCGCAGGAAGAAGCAGTCCAGTTTCGTGGCCCCGGGGAGCTGGTCTGGAGTGGACTGGAGGACAGCCAGAGCTCCCCACGTCACCTTGTGGCCTGGGAAACTTTCACAGTGAAATATGTGCTTAGCTTAGTAACCTTCCTCTCCCCCAAGTGCTAACACCTGAGGGGCCTGGGGGGGCAGGAGCATCAGGTTGAGGATGGATGCCCCCAGTCACCTTTCCTCCCTCCTTTCGTGACTGAGCCATGCCCGAGGGGAGCCCTGGGGACATCACATGGCCAGGCCATCAGTGGGAGGGGTGCTGGGCGGACAGGCCCTGGAGGTGAGGAAGGGACATCCAGGGGCTGGCAGAAGCCTACAAAGGACTTGCTGTATCAGGTGCAAAGGTCAAAAAGCTCTGTAACCAGCCCCGCTCCTAGCTCCAGGAAACGTGGGAGATTCTGTGGGCCTCTACCCTCCGGTCATCCAGGACTACTTCCTGTCCCAAGAGCAGGATCAGTGCTTGTGATGTACTCACAGACCTGGAGTCCAAGGGGCTTTGAGGTGACCCTGACGCCTTCACGAACATTCGAGGTGAGCAGGGCTGCACCTCTGCTGAAGGTCACCACGGCACGCCTGGGACCCACCAACTTGTCCAGTATCTCGGGGTGTCCCGAGCAGGAACCTGCACACACCAGCTCAAGCCACAGGGAGCAGATCAAGCCACAGAGAAGTCCCTCAGAACCTGGCTGTGGTGGGGTGTAGGCATCCCGGGACTGGTGTGGGAAGTAGTCACACAGATCACACTCCGTGTTTTCTCTCTGCACTTGCCCCTCCCACCCCGGGGTCTCTCTCCCCCCACCCCTCCCCTCCCTCCGCTCCTGCTCAGTCTTTCCTCTCTCTCCCCACCTCTCCCCCTTCTTCATCTCTTCCCAGCCTCGTCCCCACTCTCCCCTGGGTCCCAGCTCTGCCCTTTATCAGTGTGTGACTCAGCAGACACTCCCAGTGTCTCTTTCTCTAATGAGCAGATGCTGACACCTGCCTTAGAGGTTGCGGCAATTAAAGGAAATCCCACTGATGCCCACCTGGCGATGCTTCCTTTCCTTCCTTTTCACAAGACCTTCAGGGGAGGAAAGCCCAACAGTTGTTATAAGCATTTTATTAATTATGCTTATTTTAAAATTCACTTGCTGGTGACGGACCATCTAGGTTTGCCTGGGTCTTGAGGGTTTCCTGGGGTCGGGGACTTTCAGTGCTTAGACCTGTAACCTGCTGCTTTCCAGGGCAAACCGGGGCAAGTAGGTCACTCTAGGACATACGCCATCTGAACAAACGTAATTTTCCAATTTTTTTTTCTCAATGTATAAATGAATCAATGAAACTTTTTCCTTATGTATATATTGCCGCTGGACTCAACCACTATTTCATCTGACAGGTGGGTGTGCCAGTGCTTTCCTGGAGGCCAATTGTAGTTTTTTTTAAAATTGTAAAATATAAATAACATAAAATTTACTATCTTAACCATTTTTAAGTTTACCGTTCAGTGGCATTAAATACTTTCACATTCTTGTGCATCCAACTTCAGAACTGTTTTGTCTTTTCCAGCTGAAACTCTGTACCCATTAAACAATAGCTCTCTTTTTCTCCCTCCCCGATCCCCTGGCAACACCATTCTATTTTCCATGTCTAAAAATTTGACTCTTCTAGGTATCTCATGAAAGTGGAATCATGCAATATTTGTTCTTTCGTAACTGGCTTCTTTCACTTAGCATAATGTCTTCATGGTTCATCCATGCTGTAGCACACGTCAGAATTTCCTTCCTTAAGGCTGAATACTATTCCATTGTATGTCTTGACCACGTTCGTTCATCCATTCTTTGACTGACACTTGGGTCGAGTCTACCCTTTGGCTACTGTGAATAATGCTGCTGTGAACATGGGTGTGCAAATACCTTTTCAAACCCTCACTTTCACTTCTTTTGAGTGTATACCCAGAAGTGGAATTGCTGGATCATATGGTAATTCTATGTTTAATTTTTTGAGGAACCACCAAACCGTTTCCCACAATGACTGCACTATTTTATATTCCACCAGTGATGCAGAAGGCGTCCAACCTCCCCACATCTTTACCAACGCTTGTTATTTTCTGTTGTCGTTTCTTTAAATAATAGCCACCCTAGTGAGTATGAACCAATTTCAGTTTTGTAATGAATTGTATTTTCAGAAAGTTCTTATATTCATTTTTAAACTGTCCCCTTACTTTGAGGACTAAGTGTGGGTTGATTCTCAGTGGCTTCTAGTCAGTCTTGGAAAAAGAGAGCAGTTGGTTTCTTAACTAGCCCTTAGTTGCTTTCAAATGAACTTTCCTTCATGGTAGGACGTTTCTAGGTTTTACTGAGCAGAATTTCTCTCTTTCTGTGCTTTGCACAGCAGTGGGTAAACTGAGATCCCTTTATTTTATTTTATTTTATTTTTTAAGATTTTTTTTGATGTGGACCATTTTTAAAGTCTTTATTGAATTAGTTACAATAGTGCTTCTGGTTTTTTTTTAATGTTTGGGTTTTGTGGCCACGAGGCATGTGGGATCTTAGCTCCCCGACCAGGGCTCGAACATTCACCCCCTGCATTGGAAGCAAAGTGAGATCCCTTTAAAAATATTTTTAAATGTGGAAACATCACTTACAACCAAATGAGTGAAATTTGGCTAAAAAAGAGCATATCAGTATCACATGGAATGAGGGCTCTGGGTACCCAGTACAGAAGCTCCTGACGCTGGTGTGAATTCAGTTGAGTTGGAGTCAGAGCATAGAATGGGTGGCGCTGGGCCTTTGGATGGACTGGTCATATGGATACAGTTGGTCATTGCTTGCCTAGTCTGGACCATTGGTCTGAACAGAGTAGTGAGCTATTGGCATGCACAGGAATATTCCTATAATGCTTGTGGAGAGACAGTTGTGTGTATTTATTTTGAAAAATTATTAGCATCATTAACAACACATTTGTGAAGTACCTGTCCTGTGTTCAGGAGACTCTAGTAGGTTTTGAAGGGTTAACACACTGCACTGGTGACCTAGGAACTGCGTCTTCTACTGCGTGATGTAAAGGAACGTACTGATTTCATGTCAAAGCAACTTAAGTTAGGACTTAAATCAGAGATGGGCAAGCTTTTTCTGAAAAGGGTCAGAGAGAGAAAATACTTTAGGCATTGTGGACCCTACTGTCTCTGCCACTGTAGCGCTAATGACACCATAGACAATCCCCGAAACGTGTGAGCATGGCTGTGTTCCAATGAAACTTTATTCATGGACACTGAAATTTGAATTTCATATCAGTTTCACCTGACACAGAATGTTATTCTCCTGATTTTTCTAAAATCATTTTCAAATATAAAAGCCATTCTTAGCTCACGGGCTGTGCAAAAACAGGCAGCAGGGCCAGATTTGACCCATGAGTCTCAGTTTATGAACCTCGCGGAAGTCAGAGCTTCCAGGAATGTTTATTATTTCTTTCAGTGTTTTTAATATCCAGCTGGTTTTTTAAATTCATTTTTAATTAATTTATTTTTTGGCCACGCCATGCAGCATGTGGGATCTTAGTTCCCCAACCAGGGATTGAACCCATGCCTCCTGCATTGGAAAGGCAGAGTCTTAACCACTGGACCACCAGGGAAGTCCCCGGGAATGTTTATTTTGATGCTGAGGTTTTCATATGTGTAGAAAAACTCAGATGCAAGCAAATTTAAAAGTATGTTCTATCAAGTTACTCATGAAGATTTGAATGTGAAAGATGAAAGTAAGTATTTCTGGCCACCTGCCTTAGAGTAATTTGGCTGGTTACATTTAATGGCTTCAAGAAGGCAGAGATTTAGGGAGCAAAGTGAGCCTGCCAAATAGGAGAGGATGATGGAGGGCTTTAAAACCCTGGCACTGTCTATGAATTCTTAAGTCATGCATTCGTACAGTTTACACATTCATTTCCTCTTACAAAATGTGTTGTTGTTTTTTTCTTAATAGAGGTTACTCATCTTTTTATTTTTTTTATTTATTTATTTTTGGCTGCGTTGGGTCTTTGTTGCTTCTCGCAGGCTTTCTCTAGTTGCAGCGAGCGGGGGCTACTCTTCGTTGCGGCACACGGGCTTCTTATTGCTGTGGCTTCTCTTGTTGCGGAGCGCGGGATCTAGGTGTGCGGGCTCAGTAGTTGTGGCTCATGGGCTCTAGAGCGCAGGCTCAGTAGTTGTGGCACATGGGCTTAGTTGCTCCGCAGCATGTGGGATCTTCCTGGACCAGGGCTTAAGCCTGTGTCCCCTGCATTGGCGGGCGAATTTTTAACCACTGCACCACCAGGGAAGTCCCTACAAAATGTTTGCTCCTGGAATTCTTATAGTTTCATTGTCAGTGAAAATTTTCTTTTCTTTTTTTTTTTTTTGTTTCCTCTCACAACCCTATATTATAAATTCTCAAAACCTGGCACTTCATGCCACGTTACTTTTGAATGGCTTTAATTCTGCAATTTTATACACCTTCTTATCTTCTAAATTTAATTCGTTTCCAGAAGTTCTGCATAGAAAAGGAGCCATAATAATTCCTGATTATTCCCAATTATCTTGTTATCATTTAATACAAGAGGATTTTACTACATTTTAAGAAGTATTTTTAATCTCAAAAAAGATGGTTTTCCCCAAGTTTAACTTTATAATACAACAGGAAACATTTAACTACTATGTCCTGGTTCTAGAAGTCTTTTTCTGTCTTAAAATAAATGGTTTTTCCCAACTTGTTATAATACTGCAGTAATAACTGAACTATTTCATGGTTCTAGAAACAGTTTTAATGTTATCATTGATTAGCACATACCAAAAATTTAGTAATAACCTCTATCCTGTCAGCATAAAATCAATTCTTAACCATCTCAGTCTTCACATTGACAAAACATGGCAAAAACATGGTGTCCTATCCTACCAAACATCCAATAAGAGCATCTAATAATTTGTAGAATTAATTATATCTGTTCCCCACTCTTCTGACTATGGAAGCCCCTCGCTATGGTGATAAAGGTGCCTCTTACTTTACGACCTCAGGCCTAGGAGGCTTGCAGGAAACATTTGCCTCCTTAGTTTGTCTGTTGCACGTGTTCCTTTGTAAATCATGGAGCAAAAGAGCCACAAGAGGCACTGCCTCGGCTCATTTAGTATAACTGCTCATTTTAGAGAAGACACAGTTGGCACTCAGAGATGTTAGGATCCCATTGAGAGCGATTTCCAGTCAACATTAGAAGAATCCAGTTTTACTGATTCATCATGGCCAGGGTTCTGTCCAGAACCCACTTGTTCCCGAGGCCTTGTCTTGACTCATCTCTCCCGGTTTCTATCTAAGAAGTCAAGGAGGTGTCCCAGAAAGGGTTTCCTGTTCTTAACTCTATCCTGCATATATAATGTAATACAACTGAGTAATAACAAACAAAGCTGCAAGGACAAGGAGAAAATAAGAGAGCCTGGCTAATCCAGGATCTGTACAAACAACTGTCATACAATCAAGAATTGGTCATTGTGGCATAGGTGATGACTGGCATAAATGAGAAATGAGTAAAAATCACGTGTTGCCCTTTATCAGATTAGCACAACATCTATAATGTTGAAATAGAATGTCCTAGACTTCAGAGTTTCTGCCTAAAACCCTCTAGAGGGACTTCCTGGTGGCGCAGTGGTTAAGAATCCACTTGACAATGCAAGGGACACGGGTTTGAGCCCTGTTCCAAGAAGATCCCACATGCTGTGGAGCAACTAAGCCCGTGTGCCACAACTACTGAGCCTGTGCTCTAGAGCCCACAAGCCACAACTACTGAAGCACACATGCCCTATAGCCCGTGCGCCACAACTAGTGAGCCCACGTGCCACAAATACCGAAGCCCTCGCACCTAGAGCCTGTGCTCCACAGCAAGAGAAGCCACCGCAATGAGAAGCCCGCACACCATGACGAAGAGTAGCCCCCGCTCACCGCAACTAGAGAAATCCCGCACGCAACAACGAAGGCCCACCGCAGCCAAAAATAAATAAATAAATTTATAAAAAATCCCTCTAGAACTCAAAGTTAATGGAAAAATGAAGCCACTAACAGCTGATGCTACGAAAAAAAAACCCTCCAGGTTTAAGTTTAACAGTAATCTGGTATATTTCAAGCCTTCCTCCTTCTACTTTTAAAGTGAGATTACTGTGTTCTGTGGAATATTTGTATGTTATTCTCTATTTTTGTATGCATGAAAGATATACACCTGTACTGGTTTGCCAGAGCTGCAGTAACAAAGTATCATGACTGGGGAGTGTAAACAGCAGAAGTGTGTTGCTTCACAGTTCTGGAGGCCAGAAGTCTCAGCTGAAGGTGTCAGCAGGGTTGGTTCTTTCTGGGGTCTGTGAAGGAGAATCTGTCCCTTGTCTCTCTCCTATGCTTCTGGTGGTTTGCCGGCAATTTTTGGCCTTCCTTATCTTATAGCAGATCACCCTGACCTTCGCCATCATCTTCACATGCCGTTCTTCCTGTGCGTGTCTGTGTCCACATTTCCCCTTCTTATAAGGCCAACCATCGTATTGCATTAGGGGCCCATTCTACTCTAACATGACCTCATCTTAACTAATTGCATCTGCAGTCACCCTGTTTCCAAGCAAGGTCATACTCTGGGAATTAGTATTTCAGTGTATGAATTTTGTGGGGCAAAGTTGAAGCCATAGTCACAGCCTTCACTGAGAGACTGCAAAAAATAACTATTTTGTTCCCTGTAAATGTCTATACAAAGACACTTCTTGAGTTTAAAAAATGTGGTTAACCGTTCACATGTTTGAACACTGAAAGGCAGTATAACACTACTAATAATGCAGAAAGAAGTTTGTGGCTCAATTACTTTAGAAATTGAATTATCATAGTGGTTTTATTTAAATACATTTTATAAGCATGGCTGTTGTGTCTGGTAGTTCTAACCGTATTTATATCTGATGAGACTGAATGTTAGAGGCAGAGACTGAATATTGAAACTTGAGGTTGTCTAAATGACAGACAAGGAGAGAACCTCAATGTTGAGATTTACGGTGAATGGTTATGCCTTTTCTATGGTTTTAAAGCTTTAAATGGCTGCTCACTGTGGCAGTTCATGCTTCCATTTCATTTCTTTTAACATCAAGGAAGTTATGACTGGCATGGACAAATGTTTCAGCATGGGGAGAACGTTCACTCGTCTACTTGTCAGGTATTTCAAAAGAATGTGATTTTCAGGGGCTGTAAGGAGATAGCTTATATAGTTACTGCACTGTATTCTTCACATGTGAAAGAAAACTGGATAATATACAGACGGAAAGTAAATGTTATTTTCATGTACTTTGGTTAGCATTGATTGCAGTTCTAATGCCTTACAGTTGCCTGAAGCCTGACAGCCATTAGATGGAATAATTTTCAGTATGAAAACAGTACAAGGGAAAGACAAACTGGAAACTGCTGATTTATTTCGCCTTCTATGCCATGATCGTTGGCATGATCTTTTCTGAGAGTAATCTTGGAAGTTTATGCTTTACCAGGGCTGCATACAATTATTTGCCTTTTGCTAAACACTTGTTCTGTGCCTGACACATGTCCATACATTATCTTATCAAATTCTTTCTACCATCTTGGGAGGTGGATGCAATAGTATTTTCATTCTCTCTATGAAGAAAAGGAGATTTCTAAATGTTGAGTAATCGGCCCAAGTCACCCAGCTAGTAATGAATGGAATTGAGTTTTAAATCAGATGTCCTCAGACTCCAGAGCTGCTTTTCAGAGCTTTTCAAAGCTACGACAGCCATCCAAAGCTACAGTTATATGCTGTCCTGTATTGGTGTTTCATGAAATGAAAATTAGACCATAAACATGTGGAAACATAAACGTGTCCTCATCCAAACATTGAGAGTATCTCCCGGTCCTTGCTAGATGTTCCCTAGATAAATGCACTGACCCTTTATGTGCCATTAGGGACCTTCAGAGCTAATCACGACAGAAGGCCATCGATACCATAAGACTAGTTTCTGAAAGAAAGAAGAATCATGTCAACTTCTCACTAGTGAAATACCTAATAAATAAAAATCAACCATTAGAAATGATTTATGAAAAGCTTTGATTTTTATCCTCTCACTTTGATGTCTTAGGCCCCAAATCTATTTCCCCAGATGGCTGAGTTTTATTTACTCTGTTTCCTTCCAACTAGAGCTAACATTTGTAATAGTTTTTAATGGCCCTGGTGATCTTCACATTTGGGCAGAGCAGATGTGACCAGAAAAAAATACTGTGTATGATTGATTTTTATTTTTCAAGAGAGACCTTTCCCTTGGAAGGTGAAACTGGCAGCTTTTCAAACCATGATTAGCCCTTATAACCAGGGGATGACTTAGGGGGCGGGAAGGAGGGGCAGAGTGTGCCTCTGGCCTTTATCGAAGGGGTTTAATTTTGGTCCATCTCTACTGAGCTGGTAATATTTGGTCTGAAATTTCCTGTTATAGATTCTCCATGTCATCGGTTTCTCCCCTCTTTTCTCCCAGGAAGGGAGAGAAGAGAGTCATGGTCAGGGATGGGCAAAAGCAGAAGGACTCAAAAAATAATCTCAGTTGAGGAATCCACCCTTTTCCCAGCGCACCAGAGTAAGCACAGGAGGACGCTCACGCCCACACACACAGACACATACAGCATCAACTGTATTGATTGTTCATGGGCTCCCATTTCCAGAAGCGGTGGGTCTTGACGGCAGGCTACCCTGCCTTTGGAGATTGCTAGAGTTGGAGTGTATCAGGAGGCCTGGGGGCCTCCCTTGGACCTTAGGTACAGCCACGGGGACTGGCCTTATGCACATGAACCATGGCTAATGACCACTTAGTATGGAATTCTCCCCCAGAGATTGGAAACTGCCTGCCCATGGGTTGAATTCAGGATACCGGTGTGTTTTATTTGGAATGCACAATGTTTTTTTTATTAAAAAAAAAATGAATTGCCAACTTCTAAGAATAGCGGGCTTTCAAATAAAACCCTGATTTCACTTTCTCTTAGGACATCAGTGACTGTAGCAACACTGGGCTAACCTTCCTGCAGCACAGGTGTTGAGGAGGTGACCCTTCTAGGTGAGAGGAGGGTTTCGGTTCATTAGAGCCACCAACTTCCTGTTGTCTGCCTGTGTCAACTGCCATTTTCCACCCCATTTGCGCTGGGTTGTATGATGCTTGGCCCACGTCACTGTTTGTGTTACCCTCCAGGCCTCTGTAAGCATTTGAAGTCGTGATGCTTTACACCTACAGCTCACGCATTGTGGGGAAGTGGCAACCAGCCCCATGTTATTTACCGAACTCTGTATGTAGATAAAAAGGATTATAGAAACTCTAATACACATACTATAGGATGAAGACAAAGAAGAAATGTTGGCCTAGAGTGTTTTGGTCACCATATATAATTTTTTTAAAGGCCATTGAATAAGGAACATCTGCAAGTATATGTTCATCGTTGTATACCCATACCAGCATTTATTTATAAAAACCATGTTTTGGGGGCTTCCCTGGTGGCGCAGTGGTTGAGAGTCCGCCTGCCGATGCAGGGGACACGGGTTCGTGCCCCGGTCTGGGAAGATCCCACATGCCCCGGAGCGGCTGGGCCCGTGAGCCATGGCCGCTGAGCCTACGCGTCTGGAGCCTGTGCTCCACAACGGGAGGGGCCACAGTGGTGAGAGGCCCGCGTACCGCAAACAAACAAACAAACAAACAAACAAACAATGTTTTGAAACCAAGCCTTCATTTTGGACTTCATAAAATTTTTTATCTTACTATTGCCGTGTCTTTTAGCCTTTTGTCAGTTTTGCTTAGATCTCAATACAATTATGCAGAACAGTATTATCATTCAAACAACTCCAAAAGATCCTAGAGAATGTTTTCATTAGCAATTTAAAAAACCTATTCTCAAATACATTTTTGGAAGAATAAGTTTTTTTCTCCAATAATATTTTTGATGCTATATAAATGTTTGTTTGTCTTAGCTGCAAACGTTTGAGTTGGGGTACAATAAAAGTAATTTTTTTCATATAATAATTTTAGAATGTAATTTTCGGTTGCATTTGGACTGAATACTACTGGAATCATTATGCTCAACTAGAAGTGGTTAAGCATCCACCAGCCAGAACACTGACCAATATGTTACATATAACACACAGGAGACAAAAGGCTGTATCCTCAGCTCATTTAAAAAATCCAATGTTTTAGGAGCGCTCCCATTGTGAAGGTGTTGATGGTGATGATGGTGGTACCAGTGGTGATGGTGGCCATGGTGTTGATGGTCATGGGGGCAGTGGTGATGGTGGTAACAATCATTTTGGAGATCTCAGATTTATGGGAATGTCATCATTTGAAAAACATCATTTACTTGAGAAGACTAATTTGAATTGTATTTAAAAATCCCTTTTTTTTAAACATCTTTATTGGAGTATAATTGCTTTACAGTGGTGTGTTAGCTTCTGCTTTATTAAAAAAAATCCCTTTTAATGTCAAGCTGTAAAGTCAGAAAAGTAGATTAGAAATAGAAATAGAAAGATTGAAAACAACCAACTCCATACTTTAATGTCAAGCAATTTACAAATTTTCCTGGAAGAAGCATGCTTCCATGGGTTTGGGAATATCATTTTTTGCCTGTAACCTCAAGTGACAAGCCAGTGCACAAGAACATGAAAAGCAGAGTGTTTGTCTTTATATTTTTATCCCTCAAATAGATACCAATTCTTTGGATTGTGATTTTCTTGTAAACCTTTTTAAAAAATCGGGTTTTACCAAAGGGTATTTGTGAGGAATCAACATAATGTTAGTTAAGTCTCTCTTTGGGGCCTGGCGCATCATAGGCCTTTGCACTGGTCTTGGGCTCCTGAAACATCAAGGGGGAAATAAGTCATGCACTGATTCACTGGTCATGTGCATGTAGAGATAAGAGTCAATAAAATTGCAAGAGAGCTAAATGCTTTAAGTACATCTTTAACTCCTGATCAGGGAAACCATATCTGAGAGTGCTGCCTTGCACAGGTTTTGTGGGCTGCGTTTGAAGCCCAACCTTTGTGATCCATGCTTCCTAATTCACCTGCACTCCAGGAACCCCGTCGCAGAGCTCCTTAAGCCAGCTTTTCAGTGTCCTAAGTTTAATTTACCCCACACCTGTCCTGTTCAGGGTGTTTCCCAGGCTGACGAACATTTAGTGGAAGCATCTCAGAGCATCACTTTTTTGTCCTTCCTCTTGACATTGACAAACGGTGACCCTGCTCTGCCACAAACACAAGCAAATGGAATAAACACGCATGGAAGAATACACTTTCGTAAATCTTTTTGGAAGGTGTAATTATTTTCAAGGAGCTTTATATGGATGTTTCTAGATCAAAAGTTGCATGGACTGAATGCAGCCCAGAAGAACCTTTTGTATGGATTTGTTTATGTGGTGTTGCAGATATATATATATATATTTTTAAGTTGGGGGATATTAAATTTGACAATTCTTATTTAAATATGAAGTCATAAAGTACTGCAGGGTGACACAGCGCTTGGCGCTGCTGGCGTTAGATGTGGCATTTATTATCCTTTTTGCTACAGTCACCACTGATGTGTGCCTGGTCCGCCTCCCTCATCTGTGTTCTCTGCCAGGCCCAGGCTGTGTTGTGACTTTCACCGAGGGCGGCCGGAGCACCTCTCGGCATTGGCAGTGAGAGCTTGAAGTATTTCTCCGACTTGTTTGAAGCTACCGTTATGGCCCACACCTCTGTTCAAATGTTAAGCAGACAGCCCAGTATTAACTCTGGGTGCCACATTTTCCCCTTGGGGGTTACTTTTCCTCATCTGCTCTGAAAAGCTCTGTATTTGTTGGCTTCATGTGTCTCGTAATAGTTTTATGTCTTTTTTTCCAGTGATCATAGTATAATGTTTCTGCCTAATTAGAAACTGAGCCACAATCTCCACTACCTATTTACATGGATCTTTTAGAAGATCCTCTCAGCAACAGCATGCAAGTTTAACTCTTTTTCTAGCCCTGAAAAGAATGACTTGAATTAGGCTTGTCAAATAACCCAGTTCTTGGGCGTGGCAGCCCTCAGCTTGAACATCCATTGCCTTAGTCCGTTAGGGCTACTGTAACACAATACTGTAGAACTTCCCTGGTAGTACAGTGGTTAAGAGTCCACCTGCCAATGCAGGGGACACGGGTTCGAGCCCTGGTCCAGGAAGATCCCACATGCCGCGGAGCAACTAAGCCCATGCGCTCTAGAGTCCTTGAGCCACAACTATTCAAGCCCGCGTGCCTAGAGCCCGTGCTCCACAACCAGAGAAGCCACCGCAACCAAGAGTAGGCCCCACTCACCACAACTAGAGAAAGCCCACGCGCAGCAACGAAGACCCAACACAGCCAAATAAATAAAATAAATATATAAATAAATAAATAAAATACAAACAAAAGAAGTACTGTAGTCTGGGTGGGTTGTAAACAACAGAAATTTATTTCTCACAGTCCTAGAGGCTGAGAAATCCAAGATTGAGTGTCTGGTAAGAGCCTGCTTCCTAGATGGCTGTCTTTTTGCTGTAAACTCACCTGGCAGAAGGGGCAAAGGAACCCCCTCAGGCTTCTTTTATAAGGACCCTAATCCCATGACCTAATCACCTCCCAGAGGCCCTACTTTCCAATACCATCACATTGGGGGCTAGGATTTCAGCATATAGATTTGGGGGGACACATTCAGACTGTAGCATCCATCTTGAGGTAAGTGGTGTGCATTTGCTTCTGAGCTCAGATCAGAGATTATTTGTGCCCTCTTTAAAGAGAGGACTGTGTGACAGTTGCCATGTTCTTGCACTATGGTTTAACTCCTTAAGTGAAGAGGGGCAGGTAGAGTAAGCTATTTCTTTTTAATAGATTTTATTGATTGATTGATTGCTGCGTTGGGTCTTCACTGCTGTGCGTGGGCTTTCTCTAGTTGTGGCGAGCAGGGGCTACTCTTCATTGTGGTGCGCGAGCTTCTCATTGCGGTGGCTTCTCTTGTTGCAGAGCATGGGCTAGAGGCACGCAGGCTTCGGTAGTTGTGGCATGCAGGCTCAGTAGTTGTGGCTCGCAGGCTCAGTAGTTGTGGCACACAGGCTTAGTTGCTCCACGGCATGTGGGATCTTCCCAGACTAGGGCTCCAGCCCGTGTCCCCTGCATTGGCAGGCGGATTCTTAACCACTGTGCCACCAGGGAAGCCCTTAGAGTAAGCTATTTTAAGGATGTCGTAGCCAACAGGAGGGAAGTCTCAGGAGAAAGCAAACACAGCAGTGGGATTGGGGTTACATTAACTTGTCAAGAGGGCAGAATTGGAGGCCTCTGAGGTCAGCTCTGTTCTCTACACTCCTCTTTCCCAGATGTTCAAAGGTTTTAGTATTCCATTCTCAAATGGTAGTATTTAGTATTCCATTCTCAAATGGTAGCCCCAGATTCCCCAGCATGATGCCTGGCTCAGAGACCTACCATGCCTGACCAGTGCCAGCACTAATAGTAGCAGCTGCCCATCCCCCTGTGGCTTCCCTGTGGGCCAGTAGTTACTGAGGGCTTTAACTACCTTCATTCGTTGAATTCTCAAGGAACTCTGCACAATAAGTCCCATTTTACAGATGCAGAAACTGAGGCTGAGGACGTTTAATAGCTGCCCAAGGTCACATACCTATTAGGTGGCAGAGCCAATGCCCCCTGTCAGTATTTGGTACTAGAGGGTCACTTTACTCCAAAAAAAAAAAAAAAGAAGAAGAAAAAGAGATGTTAGTATTTAAAAAATACGATAAGTAATGAAAGATAAATCATTTAGAATAGGTTGCTGTCCCATGAAGGATGGTGACCCCGTATGAAGAGCGCATTGCTCCATCAGAGAGGATGCTCCACGGCGGTCTTCCCTAGCTGATGTCCGTGTGAGCCAGCGGCTGAGAACACACTCAAGGAATAGATGTACTTCTATTCCATAATTGTTTGGATTTTTTTTTTTCTGGTTGACCCAGCAAATTAAATTGCTCGCATTTCAAAAGAGAACGTTTCTTTTTTCCATTTCTTTCAAGCATCAGCATGTTATTCCATTGTTAGCTCCTAGCCAGTTCTGAATTTCAACAATATTATCCACTTTTGCAAAAAAAGATCCTAGAGCTTCAAACTTGTAAAAAGCAGTTTGAGGATCTTTCTTTTCTTCTCTCTGTTACTATTATTTTACTATTATTAGAATAATGTATTGCTTTTCTTACTGGTTATATCTTTTTCTGGGGAAGAACCAGAGTTTCTTGAAAATATTTTTCTTTATTAGAAATTTCTTCTTTTTCGTCTTTACTGGAGCATACTTTCTTTACAATGTTGTGTTAGTTTCTGCTTTATAACAAAGTGAATCAGCTCTACGTATACATATATCCCCATATCCCCTCCCTCCTGCGACTCCCTCCCACCCTCCCTCTCCCACCCCTCTAGGTCGTCACAAAGCATCGAGCTGATCTCCCTGTGCTATGCAGCAGCTTCCCACTAGAATTTCTAGCTAGAAGAGCAATTGTAAGATAAACTACCGTTTGCATAAGTTTGTCATCAAAGAAATGAAAAAGTGATAAAGGAACAGTGGAGAATGTATTTTTGTGACAATAACATAACGTATTCCTAATATTTGGCTATAAACTAATTGTAGACATATTTTAGAACCAGAAATGTATGGAATTACATGATTATAGAACAGGAAAATTCACACTGGTCGACTTATAATATCATGTGTCATAACAACGTTCAATGCTAAGAGTTAAGAAATGAAGCCAAGTATGGAATGAAATTGGAAGAGAAATCTTCTCAAAACTAAGTTTTGACAGGAGGAGGGGGCCTATGTGTGCCAGGTTTTAACTGAGAGCTAATTATAATGGTCATATTACGAGTTGTGTAGAAAGGAGTTTGTTGATTCTGGTGCCTTAGATACACAGGTGACTGGACATTTTTTCAAAGGTCTAAGTATTCCTTTTTGGTAAAGATTATCTCATCAAACTGTAGACAACAGAACCTTTAAAGCTACCCTCTTTAACTGGTATCAAGAAGAAATTATTATAATTAGTATTATATCCTTTTTTTAAAAAAGAAAATTGAAACAGAAAGGATAGGGATACTCAATGATTCCAATAAATGGACTGAATTTCTTGGCTTTTATTTTTTGTCGTGGTTTGTAATTTCACTTAAAATACATTAAATAGGTGACAGTGAAATATTTTAGCGTCTCTAACATACCAGGAGACACCTGATAAAGACCCAGTGGCTGGTGTGGCTTCAAACCTATGAGGCCATGGCTGCAGAGATATCCCTAATTTCGTTGGTAGAGGTCACTCTTGTAAAGAAAATCTCATCATACAGGCGCTGCTGAGACGCTCGCCCTGTTCCCTGATGTCAGCGTCACCATGGAGATCTCATTCCAGTGAGGGGGAATGGATTCCACAGTCCTGCTTTGGAAATGTGTAAATAGCAGATGCTTTTATTGCCTTTGTTTGAATCTCTGCCCTTGCAGAGCAACTCATACCGGAAGCTCAGAGCAGAGGAAGTCCATATTTGTCTGCTGTGATTTCCCCGCCGCCCTCCATGTAAGCAGCTTGGTCCCCTGGGACGAGAGTGCATAAAGACAAGTTAATGGGAAAGATATGCATTCAGATTTCACATAAAGAATGTCAGAAAACTGAATAATGTTTTCCTTGAGTCAAAGAAATAATTCAAACTTGCTTTAATAATTTTTATTAGACACTTTTTATTATAAGCTATTAATGTACAATATATGGGATAACTAAATGGTTTTATCAACTGAAATTTATAATACAAAATGGAAGGGTACATGTTTCTGTGAATTTGAATAGTCTTGTTTTCCTGAAACTTGGTAGTTAAGAGCCTGCATTTGAATTCTAACTGACCTGGTTTCAAATTCCTATTGATCTTCTGTTTAATCTGGCTAAGTTTTTTTAAATCTTAAGGTAGGGAAAATAGTAGCATCTAACTATTGTTTAATAGTCTGTCTCCTTCATAGTAGAGGGGCTTAAATGTAATAATGTATATTGAAGATTAAGCACAGTAATATATATAGAAATATTCTTGTTGCTGTATCACACCCCAAAGAGAATTTTCATCTTTTCTTTATATCTTCGTCACATAATTACTGTGGTAAAACAGAACCATTACAGAAACTGATAAGCAAGAGAATTTAAGTAACTGGTCCAAGTGTATCAATGACTATGGCAAATCTGTGCTCAGAACCTCTGTATCCTGATCCTCATTCAAAGGCTTTTTCCAGCACATCTGGCAATTATAATCATCCATGCTTTTTCAGATACGGTGGTTATGGTATCATGCTAACCACCACCAGGGATAAAGTCGGATGCTATAAATGGAATGTTTATATTCGGGATTAGATTTTCACATAGTAACCAAAGTGTTAGATAAGAACTGAAAATTAATTGATGGAATATTAAGCCTTGTGTGCCATAAAACTGACTACGTCTTTTATGAATTGTATACAGTACATCTATAATTTCTTTCCTAGTGTAGGGACATTTCAACAAAGGACGCTTTTCACAGAGGAATACAAATCTCCAGTTTCCACAAAACTAAAAGTTGGTGACAGACGCTGATAGGCCCTGATTAAGATAATGGTTCATAGAACTATATATATAAGTGTGGAAGCAGGTAAACATATTTGCAGATGACTGTCACAGCATCATTTCAGTGGAAACTGGATGGAAATCAGAGGCATGAACCCAACTTCTTTTTTTTTTTTTTTTTTGTGGTACGCGGGCCTCTCACTGTTGTGGCCTCTTCCGTTGCGGAGCACAGGCTCCGGACGCGCAGGCCCAGCGGCCATGGCTCACGGGCCCAGCTGCTTCGCGGCATGTGGGATCTTCCCGGACCGGGGCACGAACCCATGTCCCCTGCATCGGCAGGCGGACTCTCAACCAGTGCGCCACCAGGGAAGCCCCCCAACTTCTTGTTAGCAACTTCTACCAGCTTTGCACCAATTCCCTGATACTAATTCGAAGTGTGCTTTGCACCAAGATAATTATACCAGTAGAACCCCTATTCTCAAAGTGAGAAGGGGCACCCATATGCTACATTTGACCCAAATCTACTTAGAGAAGAAGGCTGTTCGTTGTGCCCAGGAGTTACATACTAAGTTTTTTAAAAAATGTTTTATTTGTTTATATTAGGTATATATTTGATTTATACTTATTTTGAAGGAAAACTATATTTGAGCTAATAAAAATAGCTAACATTTATTGAGGATTTATTCTCTTCAGATTCACAGTCGAATTCTTACAACCACCAATATGATAAGGAGGCATAGAGAATAGCATCTGCAGAGCTGGGTTAATGCAGAACCCGGGCTTTGACGACAGGGCTGTGCTCCTGGGAAGTGGTGCCAGAGCACATGTTCTGCATTGTGGCACAGAATCGCACTCAGGGAGGCACTGCCTCTGCCCAAAGTTTAGGATCTTTAGAAGCAGGGTTTCCTGACTTGCTCAAGTCAGTGGTAATGGCAGAGCCCGAGCTGCACCCCAGCCACCTGCCTCCAGACCCATGACAAACCACTGGAAGGTATTGCAGGTTACTCTCTGCTGAATTACTAATTCACCACAGTGTGTTAGGAGTGTCGGTCTGTGCACACATGTGCTGGGAATGAATAGGGGAAGGATGAGGGCCGTCATGTTCTCAAGGCCTAGCATGGTGGCTGGCAAATAATAGGTGCCCAGTGAACAGTTACTGAGTGAAGATTAGGTGTTCAGAGCAGGGGCGAGTCACTCTGGATTGGAGTGGATAGAGAAGGTAAGGCTTGGATCTTCAACTGAGCTTTGACTCATAGGAGGGATTTGAATAGGCAGAGAGTTAGTAGGAGGGGATGCCTAATGGGGAAAAAAATCATACCAAAGCCACACACGCATAGGAAAGTAAAAGCCCTTTTCCAAGGAGAATAAGTAAAGCAGATAAACTGGAACATAGTTGGTTGTTCCAGGTTGGAGCATAGTACTTAGATTTATCTCTCCATCCAACCATCCACCCACCCACCCACCCACCCATCCAACTATCCACCCACCCACCCATCCATCCATCCACCCACCCACCCACCCACCCATCCACCCATCCAATGCTTATTAAGTATGAGGCACCATGTCATGGGTAAACCTACCATAGACTTGAAAGATAGGTTGGAACCTCATTTTGAAGAGTCTGGAATGCCAAGCTCAAAGATGAACTTTAATTTGATGATAAGCCATTGATGCTTTTCTGAGCCATGGAGGGAGATGGTGAAAGTTTTCTGAGGAGAAGGAGATTAAGAGAATTAAATAGGACCGGTGGGAGAGAAAGCAGATGGGAGTGAGAAAAACCATGAGAGGGAAATGCTAAGGTCCACAGGTGAGAGGCTAAGCTCTGGACTGATGTGGTGATGGGGGTGAAGAGGAGGGTCAGGAAAGGCCTGGGCTTGGGAGACGGTACAGAGGCAGCATCTGTGGCCATGGAGACAGTGGAGGTGGGTGTATGCTGACAGTACCGACTCTTCTGGGGGCAAGAGAATGATGGTTAAACAGGAACAGGTTGGACTTTCTTTTCTCAAACTTCTTATCTCTGCCTTTGCATCTTCCCTGGATCTAATCCTGATGCATGATTCCAACAGCTGATACCTACCAACCAGAGAGTTCATGAAAGAATAGGTCAACTCTCACTATCTTGTTGTAGCAAGGAGCATGTTTTTTTTTAAATCCATAAATGGAACTTATTTCTCCAAGCTGGTTACCACGCTGACTTTTGAGAACCTCAAACTTAAAAAGGAATAGCAATGTGTAAATATATAAAGTCAGATCATTTTGCACAACATTGGTTTTACATTTCTCTATCTTTTCTAATCTTTTGATGTCAGAATGTATGGTAATGCCTAAAGGAAAGTTCTCAAAGTATATTGGCCTAGAGACAAGGGTTATAAATCTTCCTCTGTTATTCTTTATTGTTAGAAGGAATACATTTACAGCTACCTCAATATCAGTGAGAAAGAGTGGGAGCACGGATAATTGAAGGGCATAGATGATCCTGAATCCATATTTATTGTAACCTTGTGTCTAAGCCTCTGCTATCAACTGTTTTACCGAGGCTTCTAACAGGGAGCAGTTTTATAAATTTGAATTTGATCTACTGACCGTACCCACCTTCTCTGGTGGGAGGTTGTGAGCAGGGAAATGGCTAAATGGTGCCAGAGCAGAAAGCATAGAAAACATCACAGTTTCTGACAGTTGAACAAATTCTTGATTTTAGTCACTGAAAATTGAGACGTAAATGAATCCATGTTGCTTGGCATTGAAAGGACTTTTCCCTTTTTTTTGTGCTGGGCGATGACAGTTCGTTTTCCTTAATCATCACTGCGTTCCTTTTACGTTCTTGGAATCCTGGAGCTGGAAACAACATCAAAAGTTCATCCTTTTTCAGTTCCCACTTGCCAACAGAATTATACCTAAACCGTCCAGGCTGCATCATTGTCTGTTCTGTTCTCTGAGTCTGAGTCTAGGAGGCTGGTCATGGGATTATGATGGATGGGAGTTGGCTGGCAACCTGCTTATAACACGCTGTAGTTTTGATAGTTATTTGTCTGCTTAGCAGTGGCATAAAATAGGCACCAGTAGATGAATGTCTTCTCGTTGGCCATCTGATGCTCTAAAATGCAAATGATGGGACTGTGAGGAAAGAAAGGACAGTTTCTTTTGGAAAACAGTACTTTTCATCCATCAGAGCTTTGTCATGATAAAATTTGGCACAAAGCCTGGCACAGAGTAGGCCCAGCATAAATGTTTGAATGATTTAAAAATTAGCCAATAAATATTTATCAGCTAGAGAAACATGGCTGCTCAGGAGTAGGTAAGTGACTCTTATTTCCTCTGTGTGTTCTTTTCACTTATGGCTGTCAGCATGGTACCAAAGGGACCCTGTCAAACAGGAGTTCATACCAGTGCGGGTGAGAAGGGTTCCAGAATCAAATAAGTCTGGGAAACACTATGTTCTTCTATCATCTCCTCCTTGGAGTTGCAGTGTACGTTAGCACACTAAGGGTTTTGAGAAGACCAGAAATAAAGAAACCTGTTTATACTGGTTAAATATTTCCCAAATCTCTTTGGCCATAGGACCATTTTGGGCATAAATGCTATTAATCATTCTCACTTTAGGAAATACTGCTTTTTTAGGGTTAATTCACATTGTGCCCGAAAAAGACACGGTTTCCCATTCTTACTCATTTTTGTATGCATGTGTGCTGTATGCTAATGGACATACAGTCGGCACAATGTGGACTTCTGCACGTAAAATGACAACGGCCTATGTAGGGTTGGTTGGGATGATACCCACGCTGATAAAGAAAGCTGGGGTGAGGAGTGCTGTGTCATAAAGGTAAAAATGAACAAGGTCATGAGAGGAGTAAAACGGAGAGTGGGTTCTGAATTCAACGAGCCTGTTTTTAACCCAAGTAGACAGAGCTTCTAACACGAGTCTTAAGACCTTGGGTCCGTCTTCCTCGATGATTTCAAAGTCCCCCTTAAGACACCTGTGTTTTCAAAGCTTTTGCAGACAGAATAAGCACTGACAACCATGAATGTCCTTCACTCATACTTAATGCTTACTATCAAACTGTTAGAGGAATATCATTCCTAAAACCTCAGCCAAGCGATTATTTGGAAATGAGAGATTATTTGAGAAAAACTATCTAAAGCCTCCACAGCATTGCATTTGGGACTCTAAAGTGTTCTCCCAACTTATTTCTGGAAGTCCTACAGCATCTTTGACTTGTCAGGGTCATGCTACAGGAACTGACAAGGAACAGAACCCCACAGGTTCTCTGTGGATGAAGCTACCAACAGATAAGGGAGGGGCTCGTAGGAAACACAGACCAAAAATATCTCACATACCAGACACAGGGAAGCTTGTCTCTGGTCCTTAAATATCCAAGGGAAAGTGCAATAGATAAATAAAGTCTATTTCATGCAGCTCTGAATGGTGCCTTCAACTGACCGCTTTACAATCTGCTCCAAGCAAAGAAAATTGAAAATAGATAGAAATCAGCAGTGTTTCCGGTGCCTTCTGCTGGCATTATACATACTGTGAACAAAAAAAGTATTACACTGCACGTCCACGTATCCACAGACAGAGAGCAATAAGCTTGAAATTATTCATCTGGACCACGTTTACTTTGGAAAGCGGCATTTAGCTCTCAAAGTTCGTATTGGAGAAGAAATTGAATAAATATCAAAAAGTTGTTTAAAAACTTTCCCTTTGTGTGACTACAAGCTGGGGAGCCCACAGGAGTGTTAAAGTTTAGCTTAGCTTGAGTGCAGGGCATACAGTTCCTCCGTATCTAAATCTCAGAAATAACTGGCTTTTTCTATTATTCCTTGTATGAAGGGTACCATTTTTGTTTTAGCTAGAGGTAGAATGGGTCTCAAGTAGATTGTTCTATTCTTGTTAGGATATAACTATTCTTCTCCATTTGTTACCCCAAGGATCATCGTGTGTATGGCAACTGTGGCATCAGTTACTAGAAAATGTATTTGTTGCTAAAATCAGATGCTGACTTTTATTGCTATCAAGGACTGTTACATTCAGAAGAGTGAAGGAGCGCTCCTTTTCCACATGTTGCTGCATCCTCTCTGTTATGAAAATAAAGGGTTCTTACCTCATATCCTATTGATATATCAAGTAATAAATGTGACAGTTACCGGTTCTGTTTTCCTTATCCCGTCTTCCTGCACCACTGAAACGGAACAAGTTTCTTACTAGTAACAGATGCTTGAAACCTTCTTTTGAAATTCCTCTGGAGACACTGCCCTGTTGATTCCATTAGATGGGAAGTGGCTTTATGCAGATGTCCACTTGCAGGGATGCATTGTTGTAATTGCTGTTCTGCTGACCCCTTGCTGAGTGCCATGCTTTTCTCTTGTAGGTGATGTGCCTTCAGGACTTTTTTGGTGACGATGACATTTTTATTGCATGTGGACCGGAGAAGTTCCGTTACCAGGATGATTTCTTGCTAGATGAAAGTGGTAAGGAAAAAAAAAAAAAAGTTCAAAACCAGGGGAAATTTGAGGCAGCTTTCCAAAATGAGCTGCACCAGGCCAAGATTATGTCAACTCAAAAGCTACCAAATCAGTTTCAGATCCTCAACCAACATGGCTTTTCCATATCTTGAATTTCTTTGATTTTTTTTTTAATATAGAAAACAGATGAAATGATCATTGGAAAGGTTAAATCATTTAAAGGGTAAATTACCAGTGGCTAATTTATAACCATTTCATAACTACATTGATGTTCTATAGAAAAATCATGGTGCATATTTCTACATTTTTAATTATATATTTTTGTCAAAATGCGTAGTTGAAAGATGTGTAACATAAAATTATTGAGTATATGTCTAGACTCAGCTTTCGCATGGCCTCCGTTATCCTTCAGGTCCTAACTGAGAAAGATGGTTGTGTGTCCTTTTCCTTTAAATGCTTCAAAATTTGTATGTCATTAGAATCTATGAAGGATCAAAAGAGAGGAGGGAAGCTTCCTTCCATTGAAAATGGAATGTGATTTTTTTTTTTTTTACATTTGTTAGAGGAGGAACAGTTGATAAAGAGGGAAAGGTGCATCTTAGCAAATGAATGTGAAAGGTTGTAATTTCAAGGATGATGTTTTTTGATACCATAAATCATCTCAGAATCTTAACAGCATCACAGGGAAGATTATTGTCCTGAACAGAGACCTTTCCTTGATCATATTACTTCTGGTTTAATTAGGGACATAGTATATATTTATTGACAATTCAAACTGTTGCTAGTTGGAAATACTTTTTGACGTGATAGTGAAATTCTTGCTTAGATGAATGCATGTAAATCAGTGAGTTTTTGAGTGAGTGGCTGGGAAATACTGGAGCTCCAATACAGCTGATGTACATTCACATGGAGTATCTACGTATCACGTAGAGTTACATGCATTTAAACACACTACAATTATTTCGTCATTTTAACATGACTTAGGGTATATAGGGAGGGATGAGACTAAGAGAGATTGTCCCTTTATCATGAAAACTTTAAATGCCCAATAAAAGTTTATATCGATATATCCCTTGAAGAGATTTAAGTCATTTTGGTTGAAAGGGCTTAACTGGAAGAGTGGTTTGGTGTCTCTTTCCCTCTAAATAAGTTTTCTCTAAATGCCTTCCATCTTTATCTCTGATAGACTATCCTTGGGGGCACAGATTTATGTACACCTATCACACATATAATGTCCTCTGGGAGGGCCTTCTTCAGGATGAGACAGCTTTGCCATTGTGCAAAACAACCGAATGTTAGGAGTCAGGCAGAAGAGCCGGCAGCACAGTTTTGAGAAAAATAAACTGCCTTGACTTTCGATTTAAAGGAAATGGCTGTTTCTGATAGAACGGTCTGAGAGACCAGATGCGTTCTGAAATGAGAATTTCATTTGTTGCTTTGATACGGAAAACAGCCTGTCAGACTCGAACAGGAATACAGCTCAGTTTCAGATCAGCAGAGTTGGCCTGGGGTTCCCTAGCCCTCCATCTCTACCCAGCCCCCAGGTAGACTTGGGGCTTCTCCCCCCGACCCTGCCTTGCTTGGTGTGGCCTTGGGGCTGGGCTTTCCCTCTTGACAACGTGCTCTCAACTCACAACGCCGCAGCCTATTCGTGTTCATCTGCGGTGGTGGGCAGGCAGGCTTTCTGAAAAGTACAACAGAAAAATCCCTTGTGCTCTCCCTTTAGAAACCTTTCTTATTAATAGGAATGCGTATATACACACACATGCACACGTGTGCACGCACACACGTGCACGCACACACACGCATCAAGGGATATTGACCGTCACATATGGCTTGGCCATTTGAAGGACCACTTCAAACTATTTTAGTGAGAAAGTGAGAACTTCACATCCTTTCCCAGGATGAATATACCCTAAGCATTTCTTGGTGTGAAATACATTTCTGAGTAACAGTGTCCTCCCCCATCCTCAGAGAAACACGTGGATTGGGGGAGGGGGTAGAAAGAAGTCTAAATTGAGATTTTTACTTCCTTGGATGAACCTGCCCTGAGACTAAATTCACACGTTGACAACTGCAATTTCCCTGTTGCTTGTACAGCATGTTCTGGTGCTAATGTATTAACATTTGAATCTTTCCTTGCGTGCTCTGAGCATGATTTAGCCCAGCTTATTTGTACTTGCTAAATGGTATTTGCACGTTGAGGCTTCATTTGGCCTCTTCCATAGTAGCTTCCTAAAAGGAGCGTCAGCAGGGGGCCCAGGAATCTACTGAATTAATACTGGCGTAGGACTGTGCTTGATTTAATGGCGCCGAGAAGTGGTCCTTTGCCACAAGGCAGCACTTTTATTTTATCTCTCAAAATTAACCCAGCTCCCAGTGTGTTCAGGATTAGCAATAATACATCCCCCTAATTACTGCTGGGAAAGCTTCTGGAGATGGCTCTTAAGGTCTTTGCAGTGAGGCGTTCTGCCATTACAGACGTTTATTTCATGGGGCTACAGTAGAGCCAGATCAATATTAGAAACTGCAAGGGAGCCTCCTCCCTCCCCTGTTTTCACATGGAAAAAAAAAAATGCTTTCCTCCTTCCAGCTCCAAATGTAACCATTTTAGCAATATCGTCATCAATCACTGGATTCTTAGCACCTTCTACCATGGTGGATGCAGCACTATATATAGAGACAAGACAGGCCAACAGATCCTTCCCCTGCGTGGCTTGTGGTCTAATTTAGAAATGATGAAACATAGTCAAGGGAAATGCCAAATTGGAGACAGGAAGCTTCACATGGTTTTGCTTGTATATTGATGACAAACTGATGAATTTATGATTTGCTGCCATTAAAAAGTGAGCGGATTTTGTTGAGAAGTGCCTACCTCTTACCTGGGAGGGATAAGTAACTCCTTGGTGAGCTGCCTGTCACAGGCTGTCACCTTCTGTTCACCCCCCAGCCTCCAAGCCAACACCCTCAAACTCACCTGACCAGTTTCTTCACCAACTTACTTCACCCCTGCCAGGCCTGACACCTGCTCAGGCGTCTAAACCTCACCCGTCCTTTATTTAAAATTTTAATTTAATTTTTTTAATTGAAGTCTGGTTGATTTACAATGTTGTATTAATTTCTGCTGTACAGCAAAGTGATTCAGTTATATATGTGTGTGTGTGTGTGTGTATATACATTCTTTTTCATATTCTTTTTCATGATGGTTTATCACAGGATATTAAATATAGTTCCCTGTGCTCTGCAGTAGGACCTTGGTGTTTATCCGTTCTCTATATACTAGCTTCCATCTGCTGATCCCAGACTCCCACTCCATCCCTCCCCCACCCCCTCCCCCTTGGCAACCACAAGTCTGTTCTCTATGTCTGTGAGTCTGTTTCCGTTTCGTAGATCAGTTCATTTGTGTCATATTTTAGATTCCACATATAAGTGATATCATATGGTATTTGTCCTTTCTGTTCATCCTCTCTGTTTACCAATTCCCGAGTGTCCTTGACTCCAGTGTTAATAAGCATGACTTCAAACTTAACATATTTTTGCTTAGGTGTTGTATTTGCTTTCTAGGGCTGCTGTAACAAAGAACCACAGTGGCTTAAAACAACAAAAATTGATTCTCTAACAGTTCTGGAGGCCAAAAGTCCAAGATCAAAGTATTGGGAGGGCTGTGCTCCTTCCGGAAGGTTCTAGGGAAGAATCCTTCTGTGCCTCTTCCTAGTTGCGGATGGTTGCCATTAATCCTTGGTATCCCTGGCTTGTTGTAGCATCACTCCCGCCTTTGCCTCCATCCTCACTTGGGCTTCTCTGTGTGTCCAAATGTCCCTCTTCTTATCAGGACACCAGTTATTGGATTAGGGTTCACCCTAATCCAGTACGACTTCACCTTGACACGATTACATCTGCAGAGATTCTGTTTCGAGTAAGGTCACATTCACAGGTACCAGGGTTAGGTGTCTGACATATCTTTTTTTGGGGGGGACAAATATTGTTTGGAGTTGTCCAGATTTTCTTTGAACTTGAGTTACAAGTAAACTCATTTTCCCTTGTTTGTTTTGTCCTGTCTTTCGATTTGCCCAGTTATAGCTTTATCGTAATTAGAATACATAAACAACAGAGCTGTGATAAGACTGCCTCTCCCCTTACCTTTCATAGGTAGGATCACTCACCAGGGGGACCAGAAGGATGGGCTGAGAATTTCAGCAATGCACTTGACAGAGCCCCTCTTGAAATCCCTTCGACTAAGATGAAAATGTATGGTCTGAAGGATAGAGGTGGTTGTGTTTGTAATTGATTGAACTGCCTCGTCCAGAAGTGTCAATACTGATTTATAGGTGGAATATGCTGGGAGAGATCTCTGTTAGAATTGGCCCCATAAGGTCCCTGAAGGGAGGGGCTGTTTGTCGGCTGAGAGTCACACCCCAAGGTTCTTCCTTGGATTCTGTATAGTTTAGCATCGTTAGAGATGCCCATTTGAGAAAGTTGATGGTGTGTGGGTGAAATCATCTGGGAGGGGAATTAATATGGTAGAAGACAGATGAGGATCCACAGAATTTTAACAGGATGGATTGTATCTAGGAAGATAAAGTTGAATTGGCATAGACAGGAAGTAGAGCTCTTGGGAATTTTTTTTTATTTAAAAAAAGCCAGTGCTACAAGCTTGGTTAGGAGCAATGTATTTTAACAGTAGCACATGTGAGGATTGCTTTTAGTGGACTGCAGCCTTCTTATGAGATGTGGCTCATTTGCTGTATTATTGTAGGCATATCATGTATTATTAAACCATAGAGCCCCTCTGATTGAAGATGGCAAATGTTGACTGAAACAAAAATTAAAAGTGTTACTCAAAATTCACAAAAATTAGTATAGAAATATAGTAAGTCTAGCATAAAAGTACAGAAGAAAGGTAAATAACTAAGCTTCCACATGATGCTTTTGTTAAGTTTGTAGCATTTATACTTTTGAAGTTATGAAAGTTTCAAACTGCACTAAGACTTTGGGGAGACTGAGTGTGTGTGTCCACATGGACACCAGGTCCTGTCTCTGGGGAACGCCAGTCCAGCTTTTTCCTGCAATAGGAAGACCCACCTGGAGTATAGTGTTCTTTCTGGGTATGTGATTCTAGAAGGGATATTTCCTCTCTTATGGACCCCCATGGTGTCAGGTACCCAGAATCCACTTGATAAATGTTTCTAGAAATGTTCCATCTTGCCCACTTTCCAAGGACTCATGTCCTGAATGAGATGAAGCAGAAGCGCGCTGCACCACTGATTGCTTTCCCCAACTCTGGGTGATAGGAAAATAGGGTTAGAACCTAGTGTAGTAGAAACAGTATTGGGACAAGGTTAGAACAGCGGTCCCCAACCTTTTTGGCCCCAGGGACTGGTTTCGTGGAAGAAAATTTTTCCACGGACAGGGGGCGGGGGGGATGGTTCAGGTGGTAATGTGAGCAATGGGGAGCAATGGGGAGCGGTGGGGAGCGGTGAGGAGCGGTGGGGAGCGGTGGGGAGCGGTGGGGAGCGGTGGGGAGAGATGGGGAGCAGTGGGGAGCATTGGGGAGCGGTGGGGAGCATTGGGGAGCGGTGGGGGGAGGTGGGGGGCGGTGGGGAGCGGTGGGGAGCGACGGGGAGCGGTGGGGAGGGATGGGGAGCGGTGGGGAGCATTGGGGAGCGGTGGGGAGCGGTGGGGAGCGGTGGGGGGCGGTGGGGGGCGGTGGGGAGGGATGGGGAGCGGTGGGGAGCATTGGGGAGCGGTGGGGAGCATTGGGGAGCGGTGGGGGGAGGTGGGGAGCGGTGGGGAGCGGTGGGGAGAGATGGGGAGCAGTGGGGAGCATTGGGGAGCGGTGGGGAGCATTGGGGAGCGGTGGGGGGAGGTGGGGGGCGGTGGGGAGCGGTGGGGAGCGACGGGGAGCGGTGGGGAGGGATGGGGAGCGGTGGGGAGGGATGGGGAGCGGTGGGGAGCATTGGGGAGCGGTGGGGAGCGGTGGGGAGCGGTGGGGGGCGGTGGGGGGCGGTGGGGAGGGATGGGGAGCGGTGGGGAGCATTGGGGAGCGGTGGGGAGCATTGGGGAGCGGTGGGGAGCGGTGGGGGGCGGTGGGGAGCGGTGGGGAGCGGTGGGGAGTGGCAGATGGAGCTTCCATTGCTTGCCCGCCGCTCACCTCTTGCTGGGTGACCCGGTTCCTAACAGGCTGCAGACTGCTACCGGTCCACGGCCCGGCGGTTGGGGACCCCTGGATTAGAAGACAAAGGTCTAGTCCAAGCTCCGTGTCCTACTTGCTGTGTGGTCTCTACATCTCCAAGCCTGCTTCCTATTCTGTAAAACACCTTTTTTTTCCCCCCTGGGTTGTAATGGACCTCAAATGAGATAATAAATGTCAAAGCACGTTCAGAACTGTGTTCCTTATTACTTAGTGAATAATGTTAGTGAATGACACCTCAGCTGAAATATACCTCCTCGTGGACTGCAGCTGGACTCAGCCACGTAGATGCATTGACTGGGCTTAATTGGAGGCAGATGTCACCAAGATTTGCTTTTGGTGCTCTTTAGAGCAAGAAAAGTGATTTTCTGTTGCTTCTTCCCACTCTCAACTTTTATTCCTGTGATGGAGGTAAGGGGAACTTCAGAGACCTTTGAAGATATCCACTCTTTCCTGGAGGGAATCTCTGGAAGATTAAACCAAACCACATTTAGAACCAGTTAGACTTCTGAAACTGACAATGTTTAGGAGGCCCAGGCCTTAGGTCCACATTGATTTGGGTCAAAGGGGTTTTAATGGCCCGGCTGCTCTGTCCTGGGGCTGGTGATGCTGAGAAACCACAAGGTCGTTGGGAACACTGGGAAGATGCTCAGTGTCTGGATTGACGAGACCTCCTCACAAAGTGGCTTTTGAGCTACTGCTAACAAAATTCATTCATTCGTGCATGCATCCATTCATTTATTTAGTAACCTAAACTAACTTACCATGTGGCAGGCAGTGCTCTAGGCACCAATAATTGTAGACAGTAACACTTCCGTGAAATAGGTCCCTCTTATGACTTTTAATATTGCTTATGTCTAAAGATGTCAAAGGATCTGAGGTGCTGAACTTTGACTCAGAATATTAATTGTCGCTTGTTGTTCTTGTGTATTTTATCTCTTTGGAGAAATATTGCGGTGAAATATCTGATGGGTCACAACAGACTGACAGTTCTTTATAGATTTGAATTTTAATTGCACAATGTGGCTACTTTAAGTTGAATCTGTGGGCAGATTTCTTTGAGATGCTGACACCTGATGCTGGAATACTTTATTGTTTCAGTAGATGTTGACATTAGGAATGTAAAGTTCTTATTTAAAAAAAATTATAACTGTCTTGTGGAATAATTGCCAAGTTTCTGTGACATTTCGTTTTCGAATAGAAAATCGAGTGTGTTTTTTGTGAGTTCCAAACAGAGAGCCCATTGGCTAATGTGCTTTACTCTTGTCAGCAAGTTCCCATTTGCCTCTTAGCTGTGGAAAAACTAAAGGGGTTCTGGAGACTTCCTCCACCATGGCTACATTTTAGCTCATGCATAAATATAAAGTCTCTTGGAACATAGTGATGTTTTCTAATTTAACCCACTGCCAAGCTGTGGAGACATATAGATACTTTGGAGACATATAGAGACATATTATACCTTGGAGACAGAATCTAACTCAAGTACAAGATAGTTCCTTTGCTACAAATAGATAATTTTCTCCTTAGGAAAGCAAGACGTTGTATAACATATGCAGTCTTTTCTTTACACTTTCTCTTCCAGTCCTCATGGGCTTCTCTTTATTGTATTCAGTAACAGTGATCCCTGACTTGTTCACATGGAAAAACCTACAAAATATAACACTGAGAATGAATCCTGTACATGAAGAGTCTTGGAGACCTGTGAGTTCACCCTCCCTTCTTACACTGGTTCATCCAGCTCCAACTAGAACCCTCTGTTCTGGCAACTTACACCTTTATAAGAAGGCCAGTTCCACTGTCCAGGAGTGCTGATTTTTAATAAGTCCTTTCTTATATTGAGCCCAAATAAATCTCACTCTAGCTTGTGCAACAGTGGTCCTAATTTTGCCCTCCAGAGCGATAAAAACCACCCACTGCCTTCATTCTTAGAAGATGAGCTTTCCTCCTAGACCATCAGGATGTTCAAAGTCATTCACAGTAAACTATTTTCTTTTCCTTTCCTTCCAGACCAAAATGTCCCTAAATCTTCACTCATCTTCTCCACTCCTTCTCCCATCTTTCAAAGGAAGAAGAGTCTTCCTTTCTAATGGCGATGACAGTGTCCTTGACTTTGTCTTTTCTCTTACTGATTACTTCGCCTTACCAACATTTCCTTCCTGTTGTTCTTGAAGGTTTGTTGTTTTACCTTGGCTTTACAGTCTCTTTCTCCTCAACTCATGGCCAAGAGCTGTCCATCATCTCATCAAATCACAGTACTCTTTCTGTCTCTGCCAAACAGCTTAAAAGGTATCACTGTCCTTGAAGCCTCCATCGACTCATCCTGACTCACTTTTTACACCTTTGGGTAAATGGTACACTGAAAACACAAGAATCATGTTTTCATTTTTTTATTTACAAAATTGCCCTCCACTGTCTTTTACATGTATATGGTGGTGAAAGTTCTTCTCTTGCCACTGGATGACACTTGGGCAAATCTCTCAAGACTTTTCTGCTTCCTCCTAAGAGAGTAACAAGTGTTACGGACTCTCCTAGCTACAAGTCACCATCTCAATGCACAAGTGGAAATATCCAGTCCCACACAGTAGTCACTCCAAATTGGAGTTCCTTGTCCTTACCTATCTGGGGCCCAATGTAGCGAGTTCTTTCTCTGAAGGAAAACAATTGGAGTTGCTAACCTTCTTTCTCTTTACTGTCCTCCCCTGTGTTGTTATTGCTCCTTCCAGGGTCGGAGTAGGGAAGGGGGCACAGGAGCAGCGTGATGAGAAAGGGGTGGAGACTCCTACATGACTGTGCTGTGCCGTGATGGCTTCGGCTCTCTGGGCCAGCAGATGCTCTACAAAGCCAGCTTCTCTTATGGGTGTTTTCATGGGTTCTTCAGGGACTCTCACTGGGAACATTCAACTCTTCTTTGATGTGGTCCGTTCAGTCTCTTCCAGCTTTGGATATTTCTCCCTCAGTCCCTGTTTTCCAAAGCTCTCCCTGTTGGCCTCAGATGATCCTCTAGGAAAGAATTTAAATTATCTTCATGCCAGCCCACTCCCTCAGATCCATTGCAGCACTCATATATCTTTTGCCCCAACGATAAGCCATTCATTGCAACCAAATCTCCTTTACTCTTCTGTTGGAGGTTCTCGGGGGAAAGCCAGACACTCAAACACCAGTCTACTGTTTCCCTCCATCCACAGATGATGCTGACCGAGCTCTTCAGTCCTCCCAGTGAAGCCCCAGCTGAGGTGAAGGGAGCATCTCCCCTCTTTTGGAATGAGGGTGTTCACAGCACAGCTCTCTCTAAAGAAATCCGTCTCACAAATTCCCTTTCTCTCCACTAACTTAAGCCTTTTATACCTTTGAAAGTGGGTAAGAAGACCAAGGCCTGTAGTTGTTTGCTTACATCTACTTTGACATTTCCAGAAGCTGATCCATCTCACAGTTCACTTGGGTATCTGATACACATCCCTTTGGAGTCTGGATGAAAATTCCATTCTGAATCCTGTTACATTCGTAACTGCCTCCACTCCACTTACGTAATAGTTCACTAAACAAGGGCAACCTTCACATCACTAAATCCCATGTTCTCCTTTATTTTTTCCCTCCCCTATTTTTTTGAAGGATTTGATATTTTCGATGATTCCCCCCTTGTCCTTCATGGTCTGTCCTGGTCTTCTGCCCACCTCCGTGACTATTCCTGAGCTTCTTTCAAGTCTGTTCTTCTGCCATATATCCCTTAATAATTGTTCCCTAAGATTCACTCCTCAACTTTTTTTTTTTTCTACTTAATTACTCTCTATTCCTAGCCAAGTTCATCTACCTTAATGGTTTCAGCAGTGATGGTTATGGTAAACAGTGACAGTGGCAAATGGCAACCAGATGGTATGCAATAAGCAAAGCCTTTGAAGTATGTATAATTTTCCCAATTTTACAATTAAGGAAATTAAGGCTCTGGTGATAAATAATTTTGTCCGAGGCCACACAGCTAGTTAGTGTGAAAGGCTAAGTTCACCAAATCTCCTTTACTCTTCTGTCAAGAGTTAAAACCCAAGTTTTAACTTTTTTTTTTTTTTTTCGTGGTACGTGGGCCTCTCACTGTTGTGGCCTCTCCCGTTGCGGAGCACAGGCTCCGGATGCGCAGGCCCAGCGGCCATGGCTCACGGGCCCAGCCGCTCCGCGGAATGTGGGATCTTCCCGGACTGGGGCACAAACCCGTGTCCCCTGCATCGGCAGGCGGACTCTCAACCACTGCGCCACCAGGGAGGCCCCAAGTTTTAACTCTTGACAGAAGAGTTAAAGGAGATTTGGTGAACTTAGCCTTTCACACTAACTAGAGTTCAACCCCAAGTTTGTTTATGTTTGACAACACGCTCCTTAAGTGAACCTCCTCTCACGTCTACATCTCTAACCCCAGCTCCTCTCATGAGCTCCTGAACCATATTTCCAACTATCATGAACATCCTTACGATTATTCCACAGCCACCTGAAATTCAGCACAGCCCACAGCTGAACTCCTCAGCTTCTTGGTCACCTTTATTCTCCTTCTGGGTTTCCTCTCCTAGTTCATGGCATCGGCATCCTCCTTAACCCCAAGGCTGTGAGTCGTGGAGTTGTCTTTTACTTTCCCCTCACCTTCCCTCCTCCTATCCAGCAGTTTGCCCCCCTGATTTCCAGCGTCATTGCCATCATCTTGGGTCAGTTCCTCATAATCTCTTGCTTAGACTTATAAAGATTCTTTGACTTGCTTTCCTGGCTCGAGCCATGTTTGAACACAGACTGACCCTCCTAAATTCACTTGACTCACACTCCACTGCCCAGGTCCCCTTGGCATGTCGTTCTAGGGCCTTCATAAGTCAGCTGGGTTGTATATTTCCAGCTGTTACCATCACTTTACTCTTCCTCTGTACTCCAGCCACAGTATTACTTTCTGGTCTCCCCAAAGAATTGTTTATTCTCAGTATCTCTGCCTTTGCTCATACTGGCCCATCCACCTGCAATGCTAATCTTCCTTTTCTCCCGTATCACCCAGAATTAACTCCCTCTTGTCCTTTGAGGTTCACTTTAAAAGTTGCCTCTTTTTGTAAAGCCTTCCCCCATCTACTCAGTTCCAATCGGTTACTGATTTCTCATTCTTTTTATCGATATTTATCTCATTTAATTGTCAGAAAAACTCTGTGGTGTTGCTCTATGAATAAAAAATGTTGAGTTAAGGAAGATAAGAAACTGCTTAAAGTCACATACTTAGTGGGGAACAGAATTGGTATGAAAACCGGGGATCCCAGACTCTTTGCATTTCATCTTACTTAATTGCAGATGCCTTCAGACTGGTCCTGTGTGTCATTAATTTCTATAACACAGCACCTATCACAGTGTCCTGAATATAGTAAGTGCCCAAGAAATGTTGCTTGAATCTGGTGTAGGAATCTGCTCCACCTGTCAACCCTTCAGATACTTGAGGACTGAGACCCGATACTTCCCCAAAGATGTTTTTTCCAGGTTTCTTAGGCAAAGCTCTCTTAAGACCATGCTACCATCCTAGTTACATTTCTCTGGATACTTCATGGTCAGCAATATCCTCCTTGAAATAAACCCAGAACTGAAAGCAGTAGTCCTTGGGGGCTTCAAATCGTGTAGAGAATATAAACTTACTTAATAGAGGCATCAGACTTGTTCAGATGCAGCCTAAGAGTGATGATGGTTTCTTTAAGTAGTTGCCCAACAGTGCAGGCTCACGGCTGTCTTGTGGCCTGCTGAATTCTCTGGGGCTTCTGATGTGATGTCAAGCCACGTTCTCCTTCGCTAATTGCATACTTGAACCTCCATCCAGTACTTTAATTGTATTCATGCCAGCCAACATCTTATTAATATTAGTCATTAATTCTGGCCATTTAAGGGCTTTCAACATCCAAATTCTGCCTGTGGATAAATGGCAGAGGACAGAGTTGAAATAAGGTCTTCCTGGTTTCCAGGCCCCTGCTCTTCCCAACTAAGTCATGCTGCTAGGGGCTTTTCTAGCTATAGACCACCAGTAGCATAGCTGCCTGCAAACTCTCAGACAAAAAAGAAAAAGAAATGAAAAGCTACAGTAACCTTCATATGTTTCCTCAGGGGTGGCAATGGCAGGCCAGCCTCAGATCCAGTGTCCAGCTTTGGCAGGGTCTCTCTCTCCCTGCAGCCGGGTAACAGTCCCGCAGAGAAGGACAGCAGGTTCTTTTGTCCCCTGCCCTGGACCCACACATACCCCTGAGTACAGGAGGGTGTAGTTAGGACTTTCCTCTTAACATGGGTCCACAGGGCGTATGCACTCAGGCTTTTGTTCCTGTTTGAAATCTGCCAATTCAATTCCCACACCAAGAGTGTATTAAGAGCCTTCTGTGGGTCAAGCATTCTTGGGCTTTCACCACAGAAAGTTCTGGGAAGTTAAATATCTACTTACCAGAAAGCAGATGAAGTGAAAATTACTGTGGAAAAATACCTGATCTGAAGGTAATTCTAAAATCAAGTTTCAAGATAGGCTAATAATTTGATATGTGTGTGGGTATATGTTGTCTTTACAGATTTTCACTATTGTAAGTGTTTGGAATAACTGAAATATAATAAGATCCTGATATTATATGATTCTTTGCTGCCTAAAGCTAGATATTCTGTCTCGATGGATCTGGAAAATAAGCAAATGGATAAAGCTCTTAGTCAAAAAAATGATTGTGTGAGTGACCTATCTTCATGTTTCAGTAGACAGAGTCATTGTGAAATCAGGAGTCCCTCTTTTCTCGGAGACCTCAAACAGATATGAAGAAGAGTTTCTCTAAATTCATAAGAATCTTGTCAGATCATCAGAACAAAGCCAAAAAAAACTCAGCAACCTTGTTGAGAAATGCCAGCAATGGAGCCAAAAGAATCCACACCTCTAAGTGCAGGGTAGGGGAGTACATGAAGGAAAACCATTCGTTGTCAGACGGTCGGGGGAAAACTAGCATCCTTTTGATCTAAGACAACATCAGTCTCTACCTTTAGTTTAGTTACTAATTTACACCAGGGCCAGCTGGTTCAGTGATTGTCTCTTGTTCACTTGTGGAGCTTCCCACCAGTGTGACAGCTGAGTCATTTCTCTGGTAGGACCACAGAACTCCCTGCCCAACTACTGAGAACTCAGGTTGTAAAGCTTTTGAGGTGATTATCTCTGGAAAATACAAAATGTCTTCTTTTGTAGGTTTGCCCCTCAACCTTAGCTGAATCTTTGTTTTTATAACTTTTTTGTTGTTCATTCATGCTTGATTGCCTTTCAACAGAATTATTCTGAGCGTCCCGTTAGAAGTCAGAAGATTAGTTTACATTATGATTAGCTTTAAAAACCTATGGAAAAATGAGTCCTGTTGTTTCTTCTTCCTCAATCGAGATGTAAAATTTTTCTATATACAATGGGTTTTCCAAATATAAAATGTAGGATAGATGAATAAACTAAGTGTAGGAGGGTTTAGAGACAATTAATATGAATTCAATTTACTATGTCAAGGATCTTGATCTTTATAATATATGTGTGTATGCATATAGGTATAGGTTCTACTAATATTTAGGGAATATCTACTATGTGCCAGGCCCCATCCTGAGCAGTAGATACATAACAGTGAACTAAAGAGAGAAAACCTTTTACCCACATGGAGTTTATATTCTGGGAGAGGAAGGTATTTATTGATAATAAGCAAAATCATAAGCAAATTACATAGAATATCAGAAGATAAGTGCTGTGAAGAAGAATGAAGTAGAGAAGGGAAGGAGGGAAGGAAAGGAAGTGTGTGGGGTGTGTGGGAGGATGTGGATGGGGGCGCATCTGTAAATAATGTACAGTTGACCTTGAACAACACTGGGCTCAAGGGCGCCAACCCCTACATGGTTGAAAGTACGTGTACTGCTTTCTCTGCCTCAAAATCAAAGCAGTTGAAATTTGACTCACCCAAGGGCAGGACACCAAAACAGTTTGGTTAGAATCAGGACTCAAACTCTAGTTCTTTTGATTCCGCGTATTGTGATCTCTAATCAAACAGAAACTTTTCCCCACACTTAGTTAATTTAAAGATCTGTAAAGTGAAAATATAGGTACTGTGTTTATTGAAAAAAATCCATGTATAAGTGAACCCATGCCGTTCAAATCCGTGTTGTTCAAGGGTCAACTGCAGTTTGAGAATACTTCCGTAGGAAGGTGACATTTGAGCAGACAGAGGAGGTGATAGAGCCAGGCATGAAGATCTGAGAGGAAGGATGCTCCACACTAAGGGGGCAGTTAGTGCAAAGGGCCTGGGGTGGGTGTGTGCATGATGGATGCCCTGCAGAGCACTGTAGTGGCTGGGGGGCTGCAGGACTGCACTGCACTTCTGACCTTACTACCTGGAGTTAGCACAGAATTCACAGGTCAAGGGCACAGTCCCCAGAAAGGTCACCCTAATTTCAGATGCCAGCTGCCAATTCAGGAGTCCCCAGGCCACCCACACTTCCGACTAACTGACTACCAGTTGAAGGGTTCTTAAATTGCCCACAGATTCAATAGTTGGTGGAACACACAGAGCTCAGGGAAGTGCTATACTTATGATTACAGTTTTATTACAAAGGACATAAATCAAGAACAGACAAATGAAGAGGCATGTAGGGTGAGGTCTGGGAGGGTCCCACAGGTAGAGCTCCCACACCCTCTCCCTGTGGAATCAGGACATGTAACCTTCCCGGCACTTTTGTGTGTTCACCAACCAGGAAGCTCCACTGAGCTTGATATATACAGAGTTTTTACTGGGGTTTCATTACACAGACCTGGTTGGTTGCATCACTGGCCACATGATTGAACTCAGTGTGTAGCTTCCCCACTCCCAGGAGATCAGGAAGATATCACATGACTCAAAGTCCCCACCCTCAAATCACATGGCTGGTTTTCTTGGTGTGACCAGCCCCCATCTTGAGTCATCTCATTAGCATAAACTCAAGTGTGGTTTGAAGGGGCAAGAGTGACAGGGACACTCCTATCACTTGGGAAATTCTTGGGGTTTAGAGACTCCCTCCCAGGAGCCCAGGAAGAAGACGAGATACATTTTTTTAAATTATTATACAACGTGAGCTCTGTCCAGATCCTGGGAAAAGATCCATGTTAATTCTGTAACAGTAACAATACCAACTACTTATAATGAGGAGAAAACAAGCAGAAGAAGAAAAAAAAGAGTTTATCAAAGACTTTGGTTCTTTGCAAACAGAGAAAGGCAAATTGACTAGCCCCCAGCTCAGGAGAGGCAGGCTGGCTCCTGTCATTTCACGCTCCCATCTTGAAATTTGGTTTCTGCACAGGGGTCGTAGAAATGTTTCAACAATTGTGTGGACAGTCAGCTCTTAGTGAACTGAGAGGGACCTGTGGCATGAATCACTTAACAACATGTAATGTGCAAAATCCCTTCTGTCTGCTTGTTGAGTGTACTTTGTATTTCACACCATGTACATTCCCATCAGATACATCATTTGGGAATGAGACTACTTTTGCTCAGTAAAATTCCTAATTGTTGGAGTTGGAAGAACTTAGGGAATGTCTTGCTCAGTTCTTTGATTTTGTATGTGAGGAAGCCAAAGCCCAGGGGAATTAAGTTAACTGCCCGAAGTCAATCAGCAGGCTAGTGTTAGAGATGAGGCTTGAAGCCGGGTTGCTGACGTCCAGTCTGGGGCTTGTTCCGTTATGTGAGCTTGCAATCAGTCTGGCAGTGCATCAGCATCAGCCTCAAAGTCACCCTCAGAAGAGCACCAGCCCTGGAGAAGGAGGGTCCTGGTTCCCACCAGCTCCTGCCCTCATCACCTATGTGACCTTGCACAAAGTACTCACCCTCTCTGAGTCAGTGTCCACTGGTCAGATGGAGACAGAAGTGGTACCAATCACGAAACATTGCCATGAGGATTAAATGAGATGATGTGGGTGAACATCATGTTGCAGAGATGTAACGTAATAGACAAATATTACAATTTGATACTATTATTTTTATTCAGGTATGTAGAAACCCTCATCTCTTGATTAAAGTGGAACAGGTTTTAGATCTTCATTTTGAGCTGTTTCACAGACATTTATCTGAAGAATATGTGAATGAGTATAGGAGATACTAATTTATGATGAAAAATTTTGCCACCAGCAACTCACAGAAAGAGGCCATCCATGGTAGGCAGCAGTGCTTAATCAACTCAGATTGGAAAATGGTATGAGGGCCACATGGCAACCCAAAGAGGAAGGCTCAGAAGTTCCAGCGTGTTATGGTGTCCTGCTGAGTAGAATAAGGCTCCTGAGGGTCCCTGACATGAAAGCAGCAGCATAGCACAGGGAGGTCGGCTCCATGCTTTGCGATGACCTAGAGGGGTGGGATAGGGAAGGTGGGAGGGAGGCTCAAGAGGGAGGGGATATGGGGACATGTGTTTGCATATGGCTGATTCGCTTTGTTGTGCAACAGAAACTAACACAGCATTGTGAAGCCATTATACTCCAATAAAGATCTATTAAAAAAAGAAAAAAAAAAGATTGGATTTGCAAATATTTCTCCCCCTCTGGGCAAGAAAGAGCCTCTGACTTTGTGTAGCTGTCTCTCCCAACTCCACACACCTAGCTTCCCATGCAAACTGCACGTTTAGGTAAGGCATATAGTTCTTGGGGCTTCAAGCATGGAAGACACTAACAGAATAAGGCTGCATAACTTGAGGTTCACGTGTGGTCATGTTTATATGGCATCTGCTTGCTTTGTGCTCAGTGCACGTGTTAAAGTCCGTATACATAATGCGATCTGCCAGCAAATAGATCAGCGTGATGAGAGCTATCCAGAACAACAACCAAAAATACACACAAAAAATTCTTGACTTAAGGATAATAAAATTAAGATAAAAATGCATTGAAAATGGAAATATGCAACTTAAAACACATTAAAACGGAGTAAGACTTTTTCTTAATCTGAGGCCCAAGAAAAGTTTTCTATCAGACTCACTGATAGTATTATATTAGAAAATACCCTTAGGATGTTTCTCTTTATTTGGACTGATCTTATAGGCCAGTTAATAGATGGCATCATTTCTGCAGTTTGGCCTTAACATGGTGAGAGCATTAGCATATTTTATATAGTCCTTTAAATGCACTGCGGGTAATTATATAATTTCTCATTTTTGGTTTGTAGCCAGCAGCAGGACTCTGTCTTTGAATTATTTAGAGTGATGATTATTCTGTTGCTTAACTGTCTCTTCTCTAGCAGTTTGCAAAGGAAGCTTGGCCCAGGCCGTCCGTGGCAGGATCCCCTTGGAAGAATTCTCACTCGTCTTGCTCTTGGCCACTACTCTGCCTAGTAGGCCTATAAGGGGGACAGGAGGGCCCGGCTATAGCACATCAACTCGTCTATGAACTTGCTAATCAGGGCAGGGAAACTTTGATTCTATTTGCTCACCTTTGGATTTGGATGGTAAATTATTCTCAAGCACCTGCCCAAGTGTGGTGGATGATTCTAAAACTATTGTCTAAATGGGGGATCGGCACCTTTTTCTATCAAGAGGCAGATGGTAAATATCTTAGGTTTAACAAGGCATGTGGTCTTTGTTGCAACCCCTCAGCTCTACTGTTGTTGCGTGGAAGCAGCCACAGACAATACGGAAATACACAAGTGGGGCTGTGTTCTAATAAAACTTTATTTGTAAGATCAGGCTGTGGCCAGCTGTGGCTTGCAGGCTCCAGTTTGCTGAGCCCTGGTGTGAATCACTGATTTTTAATCTTCTGGGGAATATGCTCCTTCATGAGAACTTAATGAGAGGTATGGACGCTACCCCAGAAAAATAAACATTTTCATGCACAGGTATGTATACACCTGCATGCATGTGCGTGTGTGTGTGTGCGCACATGCGCACCCCCCCACACACACGAGCCTTCAGTTTCAAGAAGTTATATATCCTCAAAACTCATCCATGGATCCAGGTTAAGAACTGTTGGTTTGGGTGGTTTTTCCTGACAGAGAGCTTTTGTAGTGATGTGCTGGGCACCCTGGGACAGCCATTCTTTAAAAAGAAGAAAAAGAAAAAAAGATGATTTTGGTCCTACTTAGTTCACATCAGAAATTACAGACTCAGACTCTGCAGTTTATATGGAGATACAGAAGGCTTACACTAGAGGGGACGTCAAGGGGCTTTAAAAGGAAACAGCCACGGACACGTTGTAAAGGCAGCGAAGCAGGCTTTGGGAAGAGATGGTGGTCGGTGGCAGGTTGCTTGTGACACTTAAGTAACAGTGGGTGACTTGGGTACAGGCCTATAATTTTGAACACGGCTGCAGTCCCGCCTCCTTAAGACCCCTCTTAGACTATCCTGGCCCACAGCGCCCTCTCTTTTTGCTAGAATGGGGTCTAGAATCACATCTACATGTGTTCTGCTTTCTATCTTTCTCTCATTGTCTCATGGGTATTAGTGTCAGGAGTTCCTGAATTTATTGTGATATTGTTGAAGACAGCGGTTAGTATTTTATACACTCTCTCCACTCCCCAGTGCCCGACACTACTATTCTGCGCCTCGCTTCCCCTTCCCGAGGCTCCCCTCCGCATCCAACTTCCCAGACACACCTGACCCTCGTTCTGCAGGGGATCCTGTACCCTCACGCGTGCAGCTCACTTGGCTCCCCTTTCCGCCTCCACCTGGGGGACTCTTGGCCATCCTTTGAGAGCCGGGGCGCTGTCACCACCTCTGAGCAATCTCCTGGGACCACCCCACTCCAACCCTGAGGTAGAGCGCATGGCTGTTTCTTGTGTTACTGTGGCACTCTCTGCTCCAAGGGTGTGATCTGATCACATTGGATTGGATTGTTCTCATCGCTGTGGGGCCCCTTTAGGAGGCCCCCAGCAGCAACACAGCCCAGGCACTGTTAGTAGAGCAAATGGCTGGACAGACAAGTGGTGGGCATTTCCATTCCTGGGGGGTTATAAGGAGAAATGTGCTGAACTGAGGTGCATGCAGTGAGGCTGTGCTACCCTATTGAATAGGTGTCTGGGACAGTATCTCCCCACACGAGGACCCCTGTGTCGTGGCCACCTGGTGATGCTCTCCTCTGTAAGACAAAGTGGTGCAGCTCCCTCAGGGAGACAGGAGGTGAGATCTGGGAGTCCGAATTCCAGATGGAATGGCTGTGGGGTGGTGATCGTGTGCACGTCCTGTGGCAGGTAGCCCAAGCACTGGCAGCATGAGGGCCCGGTTGGCTGTGGTGGGGTTCCCTGCTTGAGTCTGCTTGACCTCAAAGGAATGGAAAGCAGCTCAGAGTCTGTTCTAGCGTCCAGGTGACCTGAGTGCCACCAGGATCAGATGGACACAGAGTCTCGAGAGCTTATTGCCCCTCTGTCACCCAGTGTCTGTGACAAACAGGTAGGCTTGCGTGTGTATCTTCATACTACAGGCTTTTCTCCCTGGTCAGAAGCTAGTAGAATAGTGCAGCAGCTAAGCACATGGGCTTGGGGTTGCCTGGTTTCAGTCCCAGCTCCGACCCGTCCTAGCTGTAGACTTACTAGCTCCGTGCCTCTGTTTCCACTCTATAAGCTGTGGCTAACGATAGATAGTCTGTATCTCATAGGTTTACTGTGAGACTTAAATAGACTGTTTAAAGAGTAGTGTCAAGTCAAAGTAGGACTCAATCGATGCTTCCTTGTTATTATTAATCCTATGTAAATTTGCATCTGGTACCTCTGGAGTTCTGTTTCTTAGCGGAGCTCCATCATCACAAATGGAGAGGGCAGGGGTGTACTGCTAACAGCGTACTCCAGCTCTAACTGCCTGGCTGCTTATTCTAGAAGGAGGCGAACCCCAGACACACTGGAACCTTCATGAACCTGGAGCAGTAGTAGACTTCTGGGTCTCTTTTTTCCCTCGGGTATTCTTCCTAGAACGGAAGAATGCCCTTCTGGGACGGGTATGGGAGACTTCTGTCTAATACACTGATGCCTTGTAACCCAGCAATTGCAACATATAAAAATATACAGCACGGAAATATCATTGCTTCCTCTACGACTAATCATCAAATTGCTGTTGTCCTGTATTGACTGAATATTGTGTAGCCAGTGTGTATTCATTTATTTACAGTATCTCTAATTTTCTCAAGAAGAATAGGAATAAGGAAGTGAGGGTCAGAGAGGCAAGACAGCCCCCCCAAGATCACAGAGTTAGTACAGAGCAGAACTGGAATATGAGCCCAGGTCTGCCTGCTGTCACCCCCTACCCCCCAAGACTTTAATCTTTGCCTTGAGGTCATCTCTTGTTGGGGCCAGTACAGCTCTCAGTGATTTAAAAATTGGCATATATATATATATATAGCATGGCTTTTAATTAATGTAAAAGTCTGGCCTCTATTTAATGGTCATTGGCGGTGGTTGCTCTTTCTGCTCTGACGATAAAACAGAACACAGAGACCTTCTGAAAGTACAGCTCCCTGGCCTTTTCCAAAACACAATTCGAGGCTGTGCTTCCTGCTCACAGACTGACTCACTGGTGAATCAGGGAGGCTGAGCCAGCCCGTGTCCTTTATGTTTAGTACCACCAGCTTTATCATTTGTCTTGTAGCCTCTCTGCCCCCCACTGCTCCCCCATAAGCCTCCCAACCCACAGGATCGATCGTGTCCTCTTTCACAGTGTTTCTTAGGCCCAGGGCAGCCCACCAAGTCCTGGCCGTCTTCCCGGTGACTCAAGATACCCTTTGCACAGCTCAGGGGAAAGGTGGTGAGATAGTGAAGCTTGGGGCCGTCTGGGAGGCAGCTCCAGAGTTGCGGGAGGAGTCTGGGTTCTCTTCTGAGCCAGAGGAGAGTGTGACCTCAGGCAGGGCATCTAGTGCCTCTCCCAAGAGTCCCGAGACCCTGGTTTCTAAGGTCCTTTTTGGCTGTCCTCATCTGTTCTCATGTCTTCCTTATCTGAAGGCAGAATCTGGGGAGATCGTTCAAGCTGCCTTCCTTTCTTAGGCTCTTTTTCATTCTTTCACTGGTTAAGTTACTGGCTCATCGACCTCTTCACTTTCCTTCAGTTCCTGATTCACAGCAGTTATTCCAGTTCTTTAAGGTGCCAGCGTGGAAGCCCAGTCATTGTCTGGAACAGAGGAAAGAGGACCAGGCTTTCCATTTCAAGAGGTGTGGTTTTCAAGCTCTGTGTCTGTGCGTTGGTCCCAGGAAGCAGCTCTCTGGGCCTCTGCTTCTCTAGGTCTAGAACAAATGGTGCCCTGACCGGAGCTATGCGGCGCCCCAAGGGGATGACACTGGGCTTTGAGGTCAGACATCCGTTTTGGCACCAATTGAGCCACTTGAAGCTGGGTGACTTTGGAGGAGTGTCTCACAGCTCAGAGCCTGTTTCTTCATAGGGTTTTCGTGAGGACGAAAAAAGATGACACGTGCCAGGGGTTTGGCTCACTCCTTGACCTGGGCTGATGCCTGCTATATGTCAGTTTCCTTCCATCCCCCTTCCAGTGCCGAAATTCCAAACTGTCTTCATAATGATGGAAAGCATCCAGTTCTGTGTTCTGTACAGCTTGCAAAGTGCTTTTGTGTGTGCTGTTTCCTCCAGTCCTCACAATCACCTTGTATAGACACAGAGGCTCTGAGTAACGTGGTACAGCTGAAGACACTGATTCAGAACCCGGATCTGCCTTTCTGTTAATGCTCCATTCTGTATCTAACAGCCAGTCAATGAATATTTATTGTTCATCTGGTATGTGCTCAACTCCAAGCTGGGTGCTGCTCAGAGGCTTTGGAGGATATGGTCCCTCTCCCCAAGGGAATCATGGGTGATGGGGCTGGGGGAGGTGATAGGCAGAACATACCTAAAACAAGATGCCATCACCCCGAGAAATATTTATTAGACACCAACTGTGCATGATTGTGAAATTATAGTGCCTATTATTTACTTTTAAAAACGCAGTCCAGTGGTTCAGTCACGTTTTCAGAACGAGCTTAAGAGAAACAGAGTTTGAAAGTGGTGCTTGATTCAGCTCATGTCATAGTTTACAAAAACAGAAACAAGCCCTCAGCTGTGTGTTTCAACGGCAGGGCAGGGCTTCTAGCCTTGATACACTTTCTGTTGGATAGAGTTCGTCTTCATGAACAAGGTCATGTGGAACACTCGGAACGGCAGGCACAATATTCCTCTCTTCATTTTTACCTCTGACCCAACATGTTAAATTCCAAAAACCAGATATCTGGCTCTGTCATTGACACCATTTTCTCCCAGCTCCTGAGGTGGCATCTTCATTCCTGCTTTGTCCTCCGGTCTTCCCTCTGCTTCCCTAGCCCCTTCCCACAGCCATCAGCCCCATCCGTGTATCTTCCCAAGTGTCTCCAAATCCTTCTTTCATTCTCTGAGTCACTGCAGGCACCCCTTAAGTGAGCTGCTTCTTCTCTTCATTCATTCAACACATATTTCACTTTGGCTAGGCACTGTTCTAGGTGTTCCCACCATATTACAGGAAACAGACATGGTCCTTGCCTCATGGAACTTAAAGTCTAGTGTGAGGTACAGAGTGAATGAATAATTGAAGGAAGGACGTGTATTATGAAGAAGAAGTATGGGGGCTGTGAGACCGTGCCTTGTGGACCACGTGTTTAGGTTTAGGAAGGAGCTTCTCTGAGGGTGTGGGGTTTAAGCTGAAACCCAAAGGGTTAGGAGGTGTCAGCCAGGCCACCGAGGTGGGCTTGGATAAGTGAGTGTGTGGGTGCCGTGTGTCGTTGGCGGCTGCCAGGGGTGGGCTGACAGCAGAGTGATTTCATAGAGAAAGCGTGGTTCAGTGTCACAGCTGAGGAACTGAAAGAAATCCAGAAAGACTGGAGTGGAGGGACGGAGAGGAAGAGTGGCAGCAAATGAGCTTGGAGTCAGGCTGTGGTGAATCTTCTGAAACCATTTTAAGGCTTTGCGACATTTTGGGAACAATAGGAACCAGGGTGTGGCATGATCCAATTTACTTTTTTTTTTTTGGACTGCACTGTGTGGTGTGTGGGATCTAGTTCCCTGACCAGGGATCGAACCCGGGCCCCCTGCCTTGGGAGCACAGACTCTGACCCACTGGACCAGCAGGGAAGTCCCCAACCTACATTTTTTAAATCTCTCTGGGGGCTTCCCTGGTGGCGCAGTGGTTGAGAGTCTGCCTGCCGATGCAGAGGACGTGGGTTCGTGCCCTGGTCTGGGAAGATCCCACATGCCATGGAGCGGCTGGGCCCGTGAGCCATGGCCGCTGAGCCTGCGCGTCTGGAGCCTGTGCTCCTCAACGGGAGAGGCCACAGCGGTGAGAGGCCCGCGTACCGCAAAAAAAAATAATAAATAAATAAAAAAAAAAAAAAAAAAAAATCTCTCTGGAAGTAGAGATGGGAATGGATGGAGAGACAGACCCAAGAGTGTGGATGCAGGATAAGTTAAGTGGCAGGTAAGCGGTCATTGCAGAGACGGTGACCTGGCTTTGGTAGCTGGCAGTGGGGATGGACAGCAGTGAACAGAATTAAGAAATGTGTAAAAGCAGAGGTGAGAGGTCATGGTGACTTATGGAATGTGGGGAGCGAGGGAGAGAAGGGGTGAGGGACGACGGGCAGTCCCGTTGCTTGGGTTCCTTCTCGGGTGTGTGCTGGTCACTGCTGCCGGCTGCGTGGGGGCAGCACGTGGAAGGAAATACACTGAGCTTTGTGTGGGGACAGAGACATCGGGGAGAGATGCAGAGACACCAGGGAGAGATGCGAGACACCGGGGAGAGATGTCCTCAGAGCAGGTGTCCTTCCTCCTATCTCTCCCACCCCAGTTCCTTCTACATCTAGCCTGCGGATCAGTGGTCCTCAAATTCCATTTGGACCACATCCTCCCCCTTTTAGGATGCTTTCAATGAACCACCGTGTGTGCAGCCATGGTCATCCTTGCCCTCCGTGGTCTCAGCCTTCTCTCCTCAGCCTCCCGCATAAAGTTCATTGGGTTCCTCCACAAGCCCATGTGTTTCCCTCACCGTTGCTCATGTTCTTTCCAATCTAGTTTCGGCCTCCTCAGAAATACTCTCACCAACTGTCCCAGCCTGTTTACTTGAGGTTTGTGTTCTTGCTATTCACTTAGCACTTGGAACACAGCACCCGACCCTCTTGTGATTTTCTCCTTTTATGTATTCTGCTTCTCTGATTTACTTAGGACATCCAAATCAGGTATTTACTTAGGACATCCAAATCAGGTATTTACTTAGGAAATCCAAATCAGGTACTTCATTGGCTAGACCCTTCCACAGTGCTCTGTGCGTGGTTATGTTTCAAAGCTGTCAAGGCATGGACATGTGAAAGGCAAGTCTGTGGAATGAAAATGAGGCTGGTGAGGTTGGAGAGTTTGATAGGAGATCTGCAGATGTGGATATAGTTATAGCTGTTGATTGATACATATCTGTGCATACGCACACATACATACTAGGATAAGGGGGTTATTTATTTGGTGTATAATAGCTGAGGAGGAAGCCTTGTAAAGTTTAAAACAGGGAGATGACACATGGAATGCAGTCATTTATAAAAATTAATCTGGCTGTGCCACATGGGTGGATCAGAAGAGGAAAACAATTGTTAATTGAATAATGAGTTCATCTTATCTGCGGGGCTTTGTGCTAAGTGCTTTACATGGATGAATTTCTGTGATTCTCACAAACACCCTGGGAGAGTCAGCCTCCACGTTTTGCAGAGCAGGATTGCGAGGTTAGAGAAGGCAAACTATTTATAGGTGGAACCAAGGTGCAGGTCCAGCCTGCCTAACAGGAGAGCTCACCCTCTTAACCATTATGCTGTAGTGTCTTCTGGAAGAAGAGGAGTCCAGGTGAGTGCTAGGAGTGGAGAGTGATTTTCAAACTGATGCAGGGATCCCTCGGGTTCCAGGAAGAGCCTGAGAGCCCGCAGCCAAGAGGACAAGCCCTTCCCACAGCCAGAGCAGCCCCTCTGGCATCTGTCTGTACATTTGGGCTCTACGTAAGATTTGAAGAAAGGATCCTCTGTTAAAAAAAAAAAAAACAAACTCTGAAATCACGGGGTCCAAGGATTTCAGTTGTTTGCCTTGTTGAAGGTACTATAGAGCTAGTCCCAGGCACTGCTTAGATGCTACAAGCCTAGAGAAGTCCTCCCGAGACAAAGGAAGGGATATTTATTATCCCCAAAGAAATGAGTCTGCTAGCTGCAGATTGAAAACACAAAGAAAACATTTTTTAAACTTAAATTAGTGACAAAATTTGTTTACTTGTTTTGAAACTCGGGGAGGAAAGTTTCTTTTTGGTCCTTTTGACAAATTATATGTCAACTAATTAAATAGGAGAACTTGTATTATCATCGATCTTTTCCATTTTCAGAATGCTTTCATGAATGTACTTATTTGAGCCTTACAACTGCCTGTGAGGTAGGTAAGGTCAGTCACCATTAGTGTCCATTTCACTGTGCCAGTTAATAGATGCAGAAAGTCTAGGCAATTTGCTCAGGGTTGCTTCCTGTCTTGTTCACTGCTCTGTCTGCAGTGCCCAGAACATAGTAGTTGCTCAACTAATGTTTGTTGAATACATTGAGTGAGTGAATGTAGCTAGTAAGTGATACAGTTGGAATCAAGCTCTTCAAAATCGGGTCTAGTTTTATTATCCCTGTCTCCCTAAAATATGGCAAGAATCCAGTCCGCGGGAAACCACCACTGCAAGGAGGTATAACTACAGCATTGGAAATCAAATTGACCTTTTGTGTTTCATCTATCAGTTTAATGTTTGGAATGCTCTCTTCTGTTGCATAAGCTTGAAGGATCTCTCCTCACACAGTTCACTCCTCCACGTCTCAGGTTTGAAGCTATGCCATCTCCTTGACAATGGATTGCCAGGTGTTAGCTGTCATTGCAGCCACCTATAACGGTCATATGTTCTTTTCATTATAAACCTCGATACAAGTTATAGAGTGAGTTGTTATCTTGATTATTCCAAGTCTATTATTTGATGCATTTGAGGAAGAAATATAAAAACGTGTAGTTCTATATGAGTTATGTGAGGCTATAGAATAGATTCATTCTTTTTGCCTTTTTGTCGCTCGAAATGATCACATCTTTGTATGCCTATTAAGAATAAGCATAGTGTTTGTAAGAATGTTTAGAGAAGAGAATAAAGGTCAGTGGCAGGGTTTTGGACGTGGTCTGTATTTGTTTTCTCATCTGTCTGGCTTTAAGGGGTGTGAGCTGGCAGGGTCTCTGGGCTGCCTCACCCTCTGGAAATCCATCGAATTTTGAAATGTGTGTCAGGCCAACTGTGCAGTCTCCAGCCAGCTAGAGGATGCCTCCCAGCTGGTGGCTGCCCACAGGAAATGCTGTGCTAATCTCTGCTGAAAATACTCTCAGGATAACTAATGACTTTAAAAATGCCACGTTACCATGGTGCTTGAAACATGTAGGTGGAGGGTCATGCAGTTGGGATTCAGACTATGTATGTCTCCGGGTTGTTATAAGCTTCCATTTTCTTTTTGTTTTCAGTTTGTGTTTAATTTGAAACACAACGAGAAAACAATCACACCTGTCTCAGCTGGCTTCCTTTTTGGCTTTTCTTTGTCTTTGCAGCATTGCCCTCCACCTCCTAAATTCCTGCTGGTGTGTTTTGCGTTTTGTTAAGAGGTGGGACGGGATCGTTTGAAAGCTTCCACGTGGAGTGTGGGCACATGAACAGGGAACCAAGGGCCACAACCATGACAAACAAAGAAACCCAACAAAAACCCTGCCTCAGTCCAGCATCGCTGTTTAGTTATATGCGATCCACTGATCATGTTTTAAAGGTAGGGACGGACAGATGTTCACCATCATTTATATATATGACAGTTGACCCTTCAACAGCATGGGTTCAACTGCCCAGATCCACTTATGTGGCTTTTTTTCAATAAATATAGGAAAATATTTTTGGAGATTTTCAACAATTTGAAAAAAACTCGCAAACTGCATAGCCTAGAAACATCAAAAAATAAAATGGTATGTCTTGAATGCATAAAATATATGTAGCTATATGTATAACATGCAAAATATGTGTTAATCGACTGTGTATGTTCTCAGTAAGGCTTCCAGTCAACAGTAGACTATTAGTAGTTAAGTTTTGGGACAGTCGAAAGTTGTATGTGGATTTTCTACTGAGCGGGGTCAGTGCCCCTAATCCTCGCATTGTTTAAGGGTCAACTGTATATATAATTTAATTTTAGTTTTAAATTTTGACCAGTTAAGGAAAGGATATCTAGAGGGACATAGAGGGATAGAAAGAGGGAGGCATTGCTGAAGAAGAGATGAAAAAGATAAAAGAACAAGGAGAAGGGTAGGATGAGAGGATGAAAGATAAAATTTAAGGAGCATCTGCTCTGTGCCTTTGTTAAAGGTGAGTCTGAGCATCTTACACGGAGGAGGAAGGAAACCAGGGCTAAGGGAGATAAACTGGGCCATTGGGGAGAAGGGAGAGTCTGAGAGGGGTAGAGAGCTGCCTGGAGAAGCAGAGGTTGTGCCTGGAATTTCCAAGTGGTATAATCCACGCTTTCTATCTGTTGTGTGTCAGGGCTCTGGATTTCAGGAGGGCCCTTTGAAGTGCTCCTTGGCGCTTTCTGTGCTGGAAACAAGCTGATCAATTTCTGTGTTCAGATGCAAAGGTTGTTCATGGTGTGTGTTTGTTATGGATGCTTTATTTTTCTTTGCTCATGGGATTCTTAGGGCTTTGCTCCCTGGTGTTCTGGAAATTTAGTGCGGGCTTCTCTATAGATGTCAGTTAATTTACAAACTGGGACCTGAAGTCTTTTTGGCAGGTGATGGGCACCTCACCTCCCAGAGCCTGAGGTTAGATTTAGAGTAAAAAGCCCTTTGACCTGCAACTCCCCAGGGACTCCTGTCATTAAAATCAAATTCCCTTGATTTGCTCGCTTGGTTACTTAAGTGTTTTAAAACACTTATTCTTATTCTTCCTTGCAATGTGTATGCCACACATATGCCTGAGGGTTTGAATTAGCTTTAAATAAAAGCTGCCCTCACTGTTTATTTGGTTGTAGCCTCCCTAGGTTAGTGAGAAATTAAAACATAAGTAAGACAATAACGTTTGCATGAACACATAGCTTACTTTCCTTTGAATAGCTCTTTAGCCCTTTTTTCAAATCAGACTTTCAGAATTTAGCTTTGAATGGCTAAGCCCAGGAGTCAAAAATAGTAAATATTGACTGGGGATCTGCAGCCTCTGTGATCGATGACATTAAGGATGCTGGGGTTAAAGGAGGCTCAGTGGAAGAGTACTTACAAGTTATTTCCTTCAGCATGGTTTTATTGTTGACCTAGAACTATTGGATTTCTGTGACTTCGGAAAAAAATCCTCCTATTTCTTCAATCTGCAAAAAAGTGATACGTTCCAAGGATTAACAAATTAATTGTTTTAAGTGCTTAGTATGATACTGTTTATACTTAGGCTTAACTTATTTTTATGTTTTCTCAGTCACTGAATAGAGCACCTAACTTCCTCATGGGAAATTTGGGGTACAATCAGTAGAGATTCCAAAGCATAATGCAGGAGCGGCTGGGCCCGTGAGCCATGGCCGCTGAGCCTGCGCATCCCGAGCCTGTGCTCCGCAACGGGAGAGGCCACAACAGTGAGAGGCCCGCGTACCGCAAAAAAAAACAAAAAAAACAAAAAAAACAAACAAACAAAAAACAAAGCATAATGCAACAATAAATGTTTCTTTTCAATATTTATTTGCTACTTAGTGCCTCATAAAACAATTCCTAAAATCATTGGCTGTGTCCCGTTATCTTCTGCTCATCTTTCAGGTAATCTCCTTCCTGTTTATTTGATTGAATTAAGAGATTTTACTGTTTGCCAGGCACAAAGCTAGATGCTGGGCATGTAACGATGAATAAGCTGTGATTCTTGCCCTCAAAGAATTCTTGTTTTTTTGGTGAGATAACTCATAATCAACTCAGAATTTGGCAACCTCAGAAAATAATAGGCTAATACCTTCATTAACAGTCATTTTGCTAATGTGTCTTTCTGGTCTCTCAGTATTCCTTCCTCTTTCCTATACTGACAACACCAACTTGGAATAAAAATGATCCAGCCTAGAACTGAAGGAAAATTAATGCTCTTTTCTGGTCAATGCCATGATCAGCTGTGTAGCCTCTGGTCACCTGCCAACTGCAAGTTGAGTTCAATGCTACAAAGTTCTTGCCAACATATTCTTATATTGTGCTATCTTTCTGTGACTTTATTTTTCTAGAAGCATGAGCCTTAACTTTTTCAACATTTCCAAAATTCTCACACACAGGGTTAGCTAGGTAAAACCACTTAGCAACAATTTATAACAAGAATTATCTTTATCCTGTTTCTGCTTCATATTTTGAAGGGAGTCTGGGCTGCTATAGTTTTAAGATAAGAAGTAAAAAGTGACTGAGTGGGCAAATTTAAACAGTGATAGGCAAGAGGCTGTGCATCTAACCTTTTTCCGTGTATCTCCATTAAAAATAATTTATTTGAGAAGAGGGGTAGGAAGAAAAAAAAAACGAAACAAATATTTTAAAATTCTTTACCAAACAAAGGCATATAATAGATGGTGCCAAGTGATAAGGTGCTACAGCATTTGTGGTTGGACAGTTTCAGGAAAGTATTCATGAAGATGGGAAGTCAAGAGGAAATAATTTAGCACATGAATACTGTATCCTAAGGGAAAAATATATTTTACATAGGCTCTGGTGAAAGAATATACAGTTGTCGACTGAAGAAAAACACACAACCTAAAAGTTGCATGTTATCTTTTATTCGGGGACCTTACTGAGGACTAGTGATAGCCCAGGAGACAGCCTCTCAGAGAGCTCTGAGGGACTGCTGTAAAGAGGTAAGGGAGGAACCAGGATGTATAGGAGTTTTCTGCTGGAGAAAAAAAAAGCAAACACGTAGTCAAACATCAAAAGATTACTGCTGGGCTTCCCTGGTGGCGCAGTGGTTGAGAGTCCGCCTGCCGATGCAGGGGATACGGGTTCGTGCCCCAGTCCGGGAAGATCCCACATGCCGCGGAGCGGCTGGACCCGTGAGCCATGGCCGCTGAGCCTGTGCGTCCGGAGCCTGTGCTCCGCGACGGGAGAGGCCACAACAGTAGAGGCCCGCGTACCGCAAAAAAAAAAAAAAAAAAGATTACTGCTAATCACAAAAACAGACATTTCTGCGTTGGCCCTGGGAAGTCAGGGCCATTGAGTGACACACCTTCCCTTTCTCCCAGGTACAGGAGTTTACCTTGGAAAAGGTGGCTATTGCTGGCAAAATTGAGCAATCTCTATAGATCTGTGGTCTAAGGTTTGAAACCACTGGGGATGTTTCGAGAAGTTTGATTTGAAAAATTTCATCTCTTCTCACATCCCTCTATTACTAGATTATGAATCAGTGTCTTCTTGTGTTAATTTCTAAAAATGATTAATTGCACAAGGAACAGAGATAGCATTTTTGTGTGAACTATACTCTTCTTTTTTGCCACCTCCCCTAATCAACACCCCCCCCCCAATCCAACAGTTTCTGGCCTATTCCCTAGAGGTCTACTCTTTGCCACTTCAGGGTCTTCCGTGCTCCTTCTGTGCCAGGAGGGTGCTACCATGGTGGCCCCCAGCAGGCCAGCACAGCCTTAGTTTTCTTTATAATCTGTCCAAGAGAGACCTGCGAGATTGGAAAGGAATTTGTTCCTTCAAGAAATGGTCTGTTTTAAGGAAATCTGTGTATTAAGGAAGGCTTGTCAGCCTCTCCTATTTCCAGCATGGAAGGAAAAAGAAGGAGAAAAAGGACAGAAATATTCAAATTATTTTGGGGATACTCTCTCATTTCTATTCGGCACAAAATTGATAATTCGCTTTGAAACAGTCACTGTCAGGACAAAAAAGTTGTATATCCTCAGGCTGAGTGTTATCTCTGTTTTTTATCAAATTGTTTTGTCTTCTCTTTCATGCATCTCCTGTAAAGAGGCAGATCCCAGATTTATTTAATTTTTACTTTTTTTTTTTTTTTTGCAGTACACGGGCCTCTGACCGTTGTGGCCTCTCCCGTTGCGGAGCACAGGCTCCGGATGCGCAGGCTCAACGGTCATGGCTCACGGGCCCAGCCGCTCCGCAGCATGTGGGATCTTCCCGGGCCGGGGCACGAACCCGTGTCTCCTGCATCGGCAGGTGGACTCTCAACCACTGTGCCACCAGGGAAGCCCTAATTTTTACTTTTATTTTTAAGTTTTTGGCCGAGTTACATAGCATGCTGGATCTTAGTTCCCCTGACCAGGGATCGAACCCACACCCCCTGCAGTGGAAGCGCAGAGTCTTAACCACTGGCCCACCAGGGAGGTCCCCCAGATAGATTTTAAAGATGTAAAAGCGTCTCCTCAGTCTCTGCTGAATAACCTGTTATCATTGTGTCAGGTCTCAGTGCATTCCCGTTTATTAGTGAGGGCGGAGGGAGTGCTGGGCTGGTCGCTGGACGCTTCTCCCGGTGGAGCTGTAGAGCAAGCTTGTTTCTGGCAGGAGTGACATGGCCTTATTCCCAGAGGAGATTTTGTTTTCTTTTTAGGAGTAATAAAGTCTAGGGTGGTTTGTGTCATTTCACTTTTCCCAGAATTAAGGAATAGACTAGTTCTTACCCAAAATGCTTCCTTGTGCTCCTTCACCCTTGATTTTAAGGTCCCTGCCAGGTGCCTTTCTAGGAAGCCTTGAGTATCTTTCTTCTTTGTGAAAAAAATAACAATAGCAGTTAATAGCCAGAATTTCATGAGGGTTTAGAGTGTGCCAGGCATTGCCTCGTTACATACATTATCTCGTAAATCCCACCCAAATGCTGCAACGTAGGTGTTATCCTGCTTCACAGATGAGGAAACCGTGGAACGGCATATATGTTGCTGCTTTGGGCCACAGAGTGGGGAGCCAGGATTCCCAGCAGGCCTGCCTGGCTCCAGGACCCATGCTTTTAACTTGTGTGTGTGTAGGGGGGTGGTACAGGTGGGGAGGTTTATTTTCACACATATATACCGTCTTCAGTTTTATCTCAAATATTGATTTCTAACACCCTCTCTGGGGAGAGATGAGGTTGAGAGGAAGAAGTTGTAGGTATTTTTTAAATTAATTTTTTATTGGAGTATAGTCGCTTTACAATGTTGTGTTAGTTTCTGCTGTACAGCAAAGTGAATCAGCTATACGTATACATATAGCCCCTCTTTTTCGGATTTACTTCCCATTTAGGTCCCCACAGAGCGTTGAGTAGAGTTCCCTGTGTTATACCAGTGGGTTCTCATTCTCTGTTTTATACGTAGTCATGTATGCATGTCAACCCCAATCTCCCAACTCATCCCACCCCTTCTTCCCACCTTGGTATCCATACGTTTATTCTCTACGTCTGTGTCTTTATTTCTGCTTTGCAAATAAGTTCATCTGGTTCATTTTTCCAGATTCCACATATAAGTGATATTATACGCTATTTGCTTTTTTCTTTCTGACTTGAAGTTGTAGGTATTTAAATAAGCCCGCTCATGTTCATGAATATTTGGTCCAGAACCCTGTCCAGGAGGCCAGTCTTGGAATGAGAGCTGGAGAGGGCCAGGCTGAGGAGACGCCAACAGTTATGTTGTCCATCCTGCAGCCTTATTTCTTTTTCTGCAGCCTGAATAGCTGCTTCTGTATGATAAGGACGTCAGCTGTCCGGTGCCGACACAATAGGAACTTCCTTAAGACAATCGCTCCTGACGGCTCAGGAGCCTGCCTCTGCTTAGAGTCACGCAAACTTCTGGGAACAGGTTTTCTATTTCTTAATACTTTGTAGAGATATGTATTTTTATTGCAAAAGCTTTATGGTTTCTTGTGCAAGAAAATCTGTGCGTCTGAATACTATCTCTTAGCACAAATTTGTAAGGAAAAGAAGTGGGGTTTTTTGTGTGCTAAATCAACAATAGGAGTTGATTACGTACATCATGACCCCACAAATTGCACCACCAGAAGGGATGAATTGAGGAGCCTCTATTGTCTAACCTAGTTTAGAATTAGTATAATCCACCTTCTTTTTCTTTGTCCTCAACCCAGCATTTTCTCCTACTTGATTTGAATAACAAAATGGCCTGTTTGGATGATAAGAATTTTCTCATCTTCTATTGAGAAATGATAGATAGTATTGGCTGAAATTTCCTAATTTCTATGCCTTATTCAAAATGTCTTAGATCTTTTATACTAATACCTATAAAACATTTTATTTCCTTCCATAATTTATCTGTTCTGTGTTATCCATCTCCTATGAATTCAAACCTCATCAGGAAAGGAGAAACAAAGCTTACCCCAACCATTATTCCTCCCTGAGTTGTATTATAATGTCAGCACAGTCCTATTTTAAGATCCTAAGCTCAACAGCATATTTTTAAGGGTGTGAATGTGTCTAGACTAAAATCTCAAAGCAGTCCTAGAATATAGGGAAAAGAATATTATGTTCTTAGAAACGTTATTTTTAAACTTAGAGATAATTTATATAATAATACCAATTATTAATTCCGATAGCCCCTACAATTTTGATTTTAGGCTGCTCCTTTGGGGGAAAAAGCGTTTTTCCATAGAAATGCCAGTGGAGGTGATGGTTAGGGTCCGAGGCTCACAGAAGACTGTTTAACCTACACTGAACCCGAGTCCCAGTCTCCTCTGAGCCCTGGCCTGGTTGGGGGGGTGGGAGTAGAGGGCAGTCAAACGCCTCGCTAGTGTCCACAAAACCTCCCCACCCATCCTAGTTTAGGTCTCTGTGACCTCTTCCTTGACCATTCTTCAGGCTACCACCAAATACCAAGTTGGTCTTTCCTACCACCCGACCCTGGTTATGTCACTGTGTTGCTAAAAAGTCTTCGCTGAGTTCCCAGAGACAGTTGAACTGGGAGAGGTCTTCCGAGTCCTATACAGCCTGCTCCCAACTCACTTCTCTAGACTTCATCAGTAGTTTCCTCCCTGCGTTCATACCCAGCTGTGGGCCACCCCCAGTTCATCAGGTGTAATTCACGGTTGCATTCTTTCCCTTCATCTCTCTACCTGCTGCTCATTTCCATCCTTTCAGAATCCAGCACAAATGCAACCTCTGTGAAGTCTTGGAAAACCTTCAAGTCGGAGGTAAACATTCTCTTCTCAGAAACCTCACCAACCTTTAAATATATCTCTTATGCATTGTTTTCATTCAGTTTTGTACTCATTGAACTAACAGCACGAGATGTTGCTATAGTTCTCTTGTTCCTTGATTTCAAAAAGTGGGATTTTTGACCGACTGATAAAGTGCAAATTAGAAAACACCTACTTCCTAAATTTATCAGTGACATCATTTCTTACAAATCCCATTAGAAAGATGACGAAGGAGGGATGAATGCTGTGTGGTTGCCGGTTCTGTTTCCCTCTCTGGATTATCAGGTAATTGGGATGGATAGTGTGGTCCTGGAAACTAACGATGATGGTGGTTTAGGGAGGAAAAGACAATGAATCGTTTGTATCAGTTTGTTTCCATTTTTAAGTAAAAATACTCTTTGGGAGAGTTTAACCTAATTTACATTGTGCTTTTTTCCAGTTAATCAAATGATACTTTGCTGGGATTTATCATGGGAAATGGGACTTCTGACGGGGCTAGTTGGCGCTTAGGAGTCCCACCTCTGGCAGACTTCAAAGCAAGAGTCTGAATGAGTTCAGCAAAGTGGAAAATCCAGAGGTGGCCCTCAGGTGGATTTGAGCCAGAGATTAACGGGGTCTCAGGGATATGGCTTGATTTCTTTGAAATGCTCTTGACTTTGTCATGCTGTGTGTGCGCCAGCCTTGACCTCATGGGAGTGAGGTCAAGGCCATGGCCACTGGGGGCTCCCAGGGCTTCATATTTCCTGGCTCATGTGGAGGAAGGGGAGGTGGGAACCTTCTCTTGCCCCAACCATTGAACAAAGTTCCTGAGCTTCTCTCTGATTGCCCCCAAATTATAACACGTCTGCCTCTACACTGTGCCAGGAGAAAACTGTGACTGGCTTCGTCCAATCAAGTCCTGCCTCTGGAGCTGGGGGTGATATTGGTCCCACCCAGACAGTACAGATATTGGCATGACAAACAGTGTCCACCCCAGGCTAGGATGGAGGGTAGGGCTGATGGGAAGACTCTGACCAACCAGAGGACAACACAAGGTCATGGTACCTGTGAGTTGGGGAGAAGAGGCAGGGAGCAGGCAAGGGGTTCATTTATCTTTCATCAACCTCTTACTGGTTACTGCTGTGTGCCAGGCATTAGTCCAGGTGCTAGGTTGTGAGGTGAGCAACACAGACCAGGTCCCTGCCCTCATGAAACTTAGAGTCAGTTGAGGAAGGAAATGACAAGCAAACAAAAAATTCAGTGAACAAGATAATTTCAGATGGTGACAAGAGTTAGGAAGGAAATGGCAATGACTTGCAGAGATGGGAGGAGGATACTTGAGAAAAGATGACAAGATTTCAGAAAGTAAAAGAGGAGGGCAAAAACCCAAACTTTGCCCCTTTGCAGTTTTGCTGAGGGCATTGGCTGACGTGCCACCCAGAGGGGGTTGTCAGTGCCTGAGCTGAGGTGTCCAGACCAATCTGGAAAGTCACAAAGGGAGCTTCCCCCAATTCTGCCGGGTCTTCAAAGTCCCTGCTAACCCAGATCAGCCTTCCTGAGCTTCCCAGTGTCTCTCATTCTTGGTCCAGCCCTTCTTTTGGAAGCACAGAAATGAAGGAAGAAGAAGTAGAAAAAGAGCTGCAACCATAATCCCTCGTCCAGCCAGCACCTCCCCATTGCCCTTTTTTCTTGTCAGAGGGGCACGTGCAGTGCTCAGTAGAGATCCTTGCTGAACAGAGCTTTTAGAAGATTTCCCTGCTAAAGGTACTGCTTATTGAAACTTCCATATGACTGGAAATGTTGCATGATGTTTTGAGCTGCTTGAAAGGCTGTTTTAATAGTGTTTGGTTTAGAATATCCATAGCTTTGTGATGCTTTTTGTACACTCAGCACATATACACATAACTTTAAACTTTTCCAAAAAATGTATGATTGAGATCCCTTTTGTGGATTTATACCTAGCAATAAGTATATGAGACCCTGTTTGATCTTTGCTTTACTGGAAATGAAACTAACCGTATGATGAATTCTTAAGATCAAAATCTTATATATATATATATATATATATATATATACACATATACACACACATATATATATGTATATATATATGTGTGTGTATATATATATATATTATTTGTATAAAATTCACTAAAGTACAGAGAAAAATTGATATTGGTAGGTCCATTGATGAACCTGAGGGATGTTTTGTTGTTTTTGTTTTTGGCAAATGGAACATGAGTGATTTTATGCTTTTGAATAGAAATGATGTTGTCTGTGGTTTTAGTAGTCTGTTTCAAGAGCATATTCGGATTGTTGGTATTATTTTATTAGGCTATTAATGAAAGCTTGGCTTTGGAGGGGGTGGACAGTCTCCATTCTAAAACATTTGTGTGTGTGTGGATAGCCTTCAACATTTTTTAGATTGAAATTAGTTCCGAGAGCATTAACTACAATATCCTGTTACTTAGAAAATATTAAAGACTGTTTGGATGACATTAGCCATATGGTGCCAAATAGGATCATTATAGCTTGATTTTATAACTTAAGCAAGATATTCATAAAGTGGATGGCAATGAAATGGGAAGAAACTAGCTGAAGATTAAAAAAAAAGGAAAACCAATATGAAACATTAAATGCTAAATAATAGAAAACACATCTGTTTTGAGGTTAGGAAATGGTTCAACAAGTTACCTATTGAGGTTTCCATAAGCAGTATTCCTGCCTCTTAGTTATAACCAGACATTTTCCATGGTGTTCTGTTTAATTTGCCAAGTGTGCCTGACATAATAAAATTTAAGGCACATCATAGAGCTGATAGAAATCCTTGCATTTTTAATCTTATGCTGAAAGACAAATTATAGAAGCAGTTCATCCAGACTCCCTCTAAATAAAAACATCTTGTTTTGGTTAAGCATGTAGGGTTTAATACTTAATTTAGTTTGTGAAGTTTTACAGAGCTTGTTTATCATTCTCATGGAGAATTACAAGTTGCTGAAGAGTCATTTTCTTTTCCCCTCTTCCCATTTAAATGAACCTGGCACATAGGAATTCAGATTTTTATTATTTGGTGATTATTTGAATTATAGGAGAATCTTCTCGCCTTACAAAATGATTCACAGCAGTGTCCTCTGAATCAAGACTTTGGAATGTCCTTATTTCATCCCTCCTAAAACTGTTAGGCCAGTATCTTTTGGACATGTAGCTTTAGGATCCACAGTTTCCATGGTTTGTGAGGCTGAGACCACCAGACCCGTTAGGAGGCCCTACATTTTCCCTCTGAACAGCCTCCTTCAACTGTGATTGTGATGGCCTCCTCCCTCGCTATGAATTTCACACGTCTGAAATCTCATTCACAATATTACTTTCAGCTCTGCTGCTGCGCCCAGCTCCATTACTTCTGTTACGGTGTCATCGTCCCCCTAGTCACCCAGACTTAGCTGCTTAGTCATTCTTAATGTACATGTATCCTTCCCCCCGCATCCCTGGGTCTACTCCCACAGCTACCGAGTGGTAATGGTTCTGCCAGCAAAGCATCTCTACCCTATCTTCTTCCTTTCTGTTGGATGGGTACCTTGGTGCATTGCAGATACAGGAACATTGATTCAGGGTAGCTCTCTGGAGCCCTTTCTTCAGAAGGATCCTGAGACCATGTCCAGGCTCTTGGTAGGGAATCGATGAGCAGTGCCTGCAGTGGTAAAGAAATGGAGAGGATGAACGCACAGGCCACACATTTGCTGAAATTAACGTAGTGGATTTTGGATTTTGGAATTAAGGAGACCAGTTTCACCCTTGGTTCCATAACTGACCATTTCATCATAGGCAAGTCATTTATCTTCACTGGGCTTTAGTTTCCTTATGACTGAAATAGATATCATAGGTTAACTTAACATGAATTGAATCGAATTAAACTGAACTAGTATTTATTAAATATTTCCTGTGCATAAAGCAACTTTAAATTTGTTGTTGATTGTTATAAGGAACAAATAACAGGTATTACCCTTCAGAATATTATACACAATGTAATTGGTGCCATTATGTTCAATTTCGTCTGCCGGTGCCCTAACCTAACATAGGCTCTCATTACCTTTCTCTTGAACAGTTATAGCTTCTTTACTGTTTTCCACCCACAAAAGCTTCCTCACAAAAAATTGTTCCGTGTGATACAGCTGGTTGTTGATCCTGGCATTTCACCAGTTCCCAGCCTTCTGGGGGTCATGGCTCCCCTCCTGGTAGTGATTCTCTCCTGCTCTCTAGTCTCTATCCCAACATCCTCCTTCACAGGCACAGGGCAGCGGGTCCAGCCTTGGGAGGAGGATGTTGGCAGCCCGGGTTGAGGGATGCTGGGCTCAGGGTCTACGAGGAGAGAGACTTGAGAGAAAGCCGAGAGGGGGGAGGGCCAGGAGAAGCTCCACTTTTAACTACCAACTGGCCTGTCTCTCTTTCTTCTAAACGTTCTACCCCGCTTCCACCCCCACTGCCACCCCACCTCCGCCATCTTATATATTCTGTCTTTTCCTACTTATGTCTCCTCTGGTTTATCTTTCAGTTTTCATCTCCCTATTTCAACCATAATACAGAACTGAAGTATATTTTTATAGTCTGCTGGGTCTACTGAATTAATTTCATGCCCTCTGTTCTTAATTTTACAAGCAAGAGAGAACATGTCCTTATTTCTTGTTTCTTTCTCACTCTCTCAACACCTGCCTTAAGAAAATAAAATAAAACACATTGTGCTGAGTTAATTTTTTGATGTGGCTTGATAATTCTTATCAAAGAAAAAGGGAATTCTCATTTAAAATAGGGAACTCGGCTGGTGCATTTAAACTATGACTGCATTAACAGAACTTTTAATTTCTGCACATCTTTCCACATTTATAAAGCAGTAGTTCCCATCAGGGGGTCAGTTTTGCAATATGTGGAGACATTTTTGCTTGTCATTTCCAGGGGTGGGAGGTAGTGCTACTGGCATCTAGTGGAGAGAGGCCAGGGATGTTGTTAAACATCCTACAATGCACAGGGCAACCTCCATGATAAAGACTTGCCTGGCCCAAAATATCCATAGTGCCAAGGTTAAGAAAACCTGCTATAAATTAGGGTAAATCTGTACAATGCCCATATAGGAAACTTGGTGAATAATTTCTGTAAAATGTTTTTTTAGTTGAGCCTCAGGTCTCTTAAAGCTAAAGGAATTGGCTTATGCTGTCCCCTGTAACCACATTTCTTTAACCATATTATGTTACCCCAGTTTTCTAGATATTTCCATTGATAGTATTCAGTGATTCTGTCTTATATTAATATTACTTTGTTTTAATTCTTGTGACATATTTTTCCACAATGTTGCATTCTGATTAATGAAGAAAAATACTTAGTAAATGTGTTTATTACTATTTATTATAGAATAGGTGTGATTTTAGAGAAAGCTGAGGGTATTTTAATGGTTTTTAAATTTATATTTAAAAAAATACCTGACAAATGTTTTTTAGGAATTTGATTATAAAATTTGCTAGATCTTTATTCCAATGGGTCCATTTCCCCCAAACTATCAATACATCTAAAATAAATTTCACGTAGAAATAGCCTGTGATATAGAACAGTAAGTGTGTCTTTTACCAGTAGCCTCCTTCTGGTTCTTATTTATATATGCCATTTTTTCAAAATTATTATTTAACTATTCATTTGATTCCTTCCTCACTTTGTCATTTCTTAAAAGCTTCCACGATTTTAAGTTATGGGCCAGTGACCATCCTAGAGGAGTGATAAATTATGAAGAAGTTATGAAAATTGACTGCACATTAACAAAGTTCAAGCTTGCAGTTAAAATGAGCACAAGTTAATCAGACATCTAGTTCACGATTTACATATCCATCACTGCACTGCCTGGTAATTAGGCATGTGGTAAGCAGTTCAGAGAGATTACTGTAATTAATATTCCTTCTACACAGCCAAACCACATTTTTATAAGGTTGTTTTTTGGGGTTTTTTCTCATTCACACAAAATTACAGGAAACACTAGCATACTTAAGCTGCTCCCTCTCTTGTATTATTATCCGGGGGCTTGGGAACGTTAGGAATAAGGAAATGATTGGGAGATGGCACTAGTATCTCTTCTTTTGATCATCGTTTTGAGAATATGGTTGAAATCATTGTTCTTGTTTAGGAAAAAGGAGGCCATGAACTGGGACCTAAGGTATACCTCAGTGTCAGTCGTTGTATATGTGTGTGTCCCCATAAGCAGGGCATCATTTTATGCCTGTAATTTAGGAAGTAAAACATGTTCTAAAGCACAAGAACTGTAACTGTAACTAGGCTGCAGCACACAAACAAAATGGCACCAAGGGTCATACCAACCAAGGACTGCCTTGTGCTTATTTCACCCTTTCACACTTGGACACGTTTTAAAATTATAATTCACAGTTTCTTTTTTTTTGGGGGGGGCGGTACGCGGGCCTCTCACTGTTGTGGCCTCTCCCGTTGCGGAGCACAGGCTCCGGACGCGCAGGCTCAGCGGCCATGGCTCACGGGCCCAGCCGCTCCGCGGCATGTGGGATCTTCCCAGACCGGGGCACGAACCCGTGTCCCCTGCATCAGCAGGCGGACTCTCAGCCACTGCGCCACCAGGGAAGCCCCCCACAGTTTCTTTTAAACCATCCAGGCTGTATGAGTTTTTTCTCCTTCACTCTTCTTGCAAATATACTACAATAATAAGACTACAGCCAATTTTTGATTCTCATTATTTACTAATGAAATCTTCGTAGTATAGGAAATGCTTCCTGCTAACGCTTCCTCTCACTCATTAATAAGAGCAAGTTTTCCAGACATTTCTATGTACATGTATACTCACAAGACTTCTCAAGAACTTGGGGTACTGAGAAATATGACTCACGTCTTTTGCAAAACTTTTCCCGGGAAACTAGTCAGGGACCACTATTCAGCTGACAGTTGAAGAGATATCTTACTGTAGCCAACTCTTATAGGATAAGACATTTATAGGCATTTTGTAGTTCCAGGAAATAATCTTGTACCTGTAATTGGAATTTACTTAAGCTTTCATAGGCTTTAAGTGTATGTTCAGAATTGACCTTTAGAAGCAATAATGGAAGGGAAACAAAGAAAAACAAGCTAAAAGAAAAGAGTTAACCAGCCACATCTGGCCCGCCTTGGTGACTTGTCTTGTTACAGAGCATATATTTTCGATCCAGTAATTTAATGTTTATGTATATATATTTGAAGGCCTCTACCAAATTAATACTCTCGCCTATTGCTTTTGGAGATGATCTCTCAATTCGGAATGAAATTTAATTAATACACAAAGAATAAGAGAAAAATTAAAGTGTTTAGAATATAGTAAACAGATTCTCTAGGTTCTTGAACATCAAATGCAGTTTTATCAGTCACACTCTCCTTTGTCAGAAGCGTATGTTTTTATAGTATTTCCTGAGATAAAGTTGATTGTTGTTCTCAGTTTTGTTTTATTTTTAAGTGGGTGATTTGGAATTTTTATGTTTCAGTTACATGGGAAGGCAAGACTTAGCCCACTGCCTACCATCACCACCAATAAAATTTCCCAACTAACTAATGATAAAAGTTAGTTGATGTACTACTTTAAAAATGTGTCTAGTTCTCATTTTCCCCTCTCTGGTTTAATAGCCTTTGATAGGAAAAAAGTTCTCCTAGAATATGCATTATGGAGACTGCTTACCACAGCTGGAGCAATGTTGTCCTATTCATCTTGCACATGGGTTCATTCATCCCTGATTCTTTGCTGTACTATATAGATACTGAGCTATAAAGATTACTGTAAGATGGTTACATGTTCTCATAAAATAGATGCTTTATTTGTATTCTCCACAATCTTGACATAAAATAATTCATAGAGTTAGCTAACCTCAAGCTATGAACGTGAAGATGTGACTAACCATCTTTGATACCATTTAAGGAAGACAATTTACTCAAGGAAAGTGGGAATAAGGGTAGTATGTACGTTAAGGACCCACTGTGCTTTAAAATAGATACAGCTTAGAAAAAATACCCCTCTACGGTGACTTAAATGGGGCTCATCTAAAACTAAATGCCGTCCCAAAGAACCATGAACCGTCTAATCATAATTGGTCTTCTACTGTTATTATTTATAAAGGATAATTCTGAATGATCAAAGCATATTTAAAAACCCTTCCAAAGGATTTTCATCTGAAGTTGTCCTTCCTATGAAAAAAATATGCATATCTTTAATCTTGAATATTATTGACTTTTGGAATCACTCTTTTTGTTCATCATCACTGCAGTGTTGAAATGTTTGAAGATGAGGGTGGTTGTCTGGGAGTGTTTGGAGATGAAACGCTGCTGAAATCTGAGTTCTTGGCCATCTTCTCTGCCCCGTACTCCTCTTGCTTGCATATCCATGGCAGGCTTAGGAGGCAAGAAGAATCACAGAGGAGGAATCTGAGCGTATGAGTAACGTGGCACACAGCGTTTACACAGCATTCTTCTCAAGCTCTCCCATCTCCCCTAAACACCTACGTTCTGGTGCGGTCAGTGACCTGGGCATTTTTGTGCCTTTGTGTCTTCCCTCTTGTTGCTTCCTCTTTTTCTGGAGGAAACTCTTACTCCTACTCGTAGGCCCGGCTCAAAGATGAGAACGTAGAGCAGAGGTAGGTGCTCTGTGCACAATGGCTTTCTTCTCCCCGTGCTGCCAGGCCTCCCCTTTCTGCTATGAGAGCCCTTTCCAGGGTAGGTTGACAGTTACACTGGGGCTTTGGCCTCAGACTGCACCAAGTTCAAGTCCTGGCTCTGCCACTGTGTGGCTGTATGACCCTTGGTAAGTCCCTTGTCTTGATAAGCCTTGATTTCATCTGTATAAACGGTCGCACTTGGACCTAGCATGTAGCCTTGAATAAGATAGCACATGTAAAGGAATTAGCATCCTGCCTGGCATTCAAGAAGTGCTCTGTGAATCGTAACTATTAATGACTTTGTCAGAGTTGTTAATGTGTTGGTCTTTTTTCTTTAAGGATAGAGATGGAGTTTTAATCTTTGAATAGCTACAGTGTCTGGCACATAGTAGATGCTCAAGAAATATTTGCCACGTGGATGAATTAATGAATAAATTTGGAGCGGGGGTTGTGAGTGAACAGCAGGAATATTTCATATTCTTCTGGACAAGCTGCCTTCCCCTTTCACCTTTTTCTTTGCCTGCTGGAATCCCGATGCCCCCCAGTTCAGACCCCTTGAAAGAAACTACCAGAATAGGGTTGATGTCCTTGTTTGGAGTCTCATTTATTCATTCAGTATTCATTAAGCAAGTACTACTGGGCTCCTGCTACGTGTCCAGACACAACTTCCCATCTGAAAACAAAATTCCACTTTTCCGCTGCTGAAAATGGACTGTGTTTTTATGTACGTAGCTGAGTCCGTGCACTTTCCTGTTTTAGCATATTTTAGTTATGCCTCTTTCTTCTTCTACGATATCAGGGGCTTTCCATTTATCTTTTCAGCCACGAAAAATTTCCTTGAATCATCCAAGGCTATTTACCCTATGCTAAAATCTCCAGATGAACAGGCAGAGCTCCTGAGGTGTTTGGCAGAAGGGGCTACCAGACAGTGTCCTGTGTGTGGAACAGGGAAATAAGATGTGGTTGAAGCAGCAGCTGCCCGTGTTAGTAAAATAGTTGACTGTTCCTTTACCATAGAACACCTTTATATGACAAGGTAGACTAAAGCCATGATCGTGGATGATGTACTCCTTAAGGACACAAAATGTATCTGGGACCCTTTGTGGGGTTTCCAGAATACTTGATAAAATTTGTTTAATTGGTCACTTTCTGTTAGATACCGACATCTATCTGATTAACATTTTCCTAAGTCGAAGGCACTAGAAACCTCACAAATATGTTAGTAAATGGGATCAAAAAACTTGACAGTGTTTCCCAATTATGTGTGTTAAGGATGATTCCATGGAATTAAATTAGTTTTAGAGATTTTTGCTCATCACTGACTCATTGCAGATTTGTGCAAGAGAGAAAGGCCGTTTACCTTGATTTTGACTCATACTCTGGAGGTTCAGAATTTAATGATGAAGGTAACAGTCATCCAAAGCTACTGGAAATAATGTAATAATGCCTGTAGTTTTATTCTCTGTATTGTGTTTTAATGAAAGGTCTTAAGGAGTAAAAATGCAAAAAGCAGAAAAAGTCTACCACTGAATAACATTAGAGAACGAAAGTCCCTTATGATGTTCCCCAGCTGGTACCAACCAAGCTGAATTTCCTTGAATCATCCAGGGTTACTCATCTCCTGCTAACCCACACTGTGGCATGTCAAGTGCTAGAGCATCTACACTGAGGAAGAATGATAATCCCAGTGGTCAGAGGAAGAACAAAAACATGGAGAGAAGGTCAGAAAATCCCCCTCCATCTGCTCTGGCTCCTACCCCAGTCATGGGAATTTGAAAAGGGGAAGAGGGCAGATGAGAATAAACAATGAGGGAAGGGATCTCCAAAGCTGAGCCCACCGAAAACCAGTTTCCAAATGAAGTTGTGTCCTAGCTGGTACAGAAGATGCCGTGGGCAGTAAGGGGACAAAACACAGTAATATATTTTGCACACAGCTCCACTCAAAACTCACCACATTTAATATTTCTTAGAAGCATCACTGAGACAGGATTTACATACCATACAATTTACCCACTTAGAGTGTACGATTCAATGGCTTTTAGTGTTTGCAGAATTGTGTAAACAATTCTAACCATGACCATGATCAAGATTAGAACATTTTCTTCACCCCAGAAGTAAACCCCCTACCCCTGAACAGTCCCACAGTTCATTTTTATTCAAACAGAAAGAGAAGAATCCTGTATTTATAAACCTAGGTTTATAATATAGTCCTTTTTGTATGACAAAAGTAATGTTATAATTGGGGATAAAGCAACTATGATTGTTATAGCTCTTACAAGGAAATGGTAACTCAAAAGGTTGGAAGTTTTTCCAGCTTGGTTTTTTATAAACATTTTAATGATTTTAAAAAAATATTATAAACTTCAACATTTTGTGCTATTTCCTTGAGACAGAACTCCACTGTATAGTCTATCTATGTTTATGTACATTTGTGGTCATTTCCAGAACCTATAATGCCACCCACCTAATGAAAACGTTCCTTGAAAACACTTTGTGACCTTTGTTTAAATATCATATTGGATGGGTTCTTTACAATAATTAATTCCCAGAACCTATAAAAGAAAAGGTTCTCCAATTATAATGCAAAACAATTAATTCTGTATGGCAAAACACTATGAAAATTTAAAGTCAGGAGACAAATTAAAAAACACTACGTTTGTAAAACATACCCTATAAGGGACTAAATTTTGCAACACACAAAGAGTATTTATCAAGCAGTAAAGAAAAGGACAAACAACAGAAAAATGGATGAAGGATATGGACAGGCAGTTCACAAGAGAGAAAATCCAAATGACTTAACAAATATATAGGAAGTAAGCTTTCAGTTTACTAAGTAGTAACGAACTGTAAATGAACACAACAGTGAAATCCCATTTTTACTTAACAGGTAAAGAAAGTGTTGTGAAAATATGAAGAAACACACTCTCATAAAAAAGAGAGTTGATAAGAGAGTGGAGAGTGCCAAATGGCACCAATCTGTAAAAAATTTAAAGGCACATCTGTCTTTGATCATCGATCTAACACTGTGTCTCTAGAAAACTTTGTGCACAAGTGTACAAAAGTATATGTATAAAGTTTATTGCAGTTTATTTGTAACCACAAAATTCTAGAGAAAAAGATAAATGCTATCAACAGAGGTCTGGCTAAAAAAATTATGATATATTCATTTATTGGGATATTGTGCTGTCACTAATAAGAATTAGGCCAACCTAAATGGGCCAATATAGTAACTTGTCCAATATGTATTGTTAAGTGGGGGAAAAACATCAGAGTATCAGTGTTATGTATTATTTTCTATTGTAGTACAAAAGAACACATACATACATATATGTACACAAATGCATATATATGTGCACACTTGTATATGCACTGATTTTTATGACAGACTCCCAAGAAATTGTTATCAGTGATTACCTATGAGTGCTGAACTGAGAGAGGAAGAGGGAGAGAGACAGTTTTATTTCATGCCCTTCTTTACTGTTTGGATTCACTTATCAAAATTCACATTTTGTAAAGCTTCAGAACATCTTCACACTTAAAGAGCAACACTGTATAGTACAGAAAATTGGAAATGCAGAAAAATATAAAGAAAAAATTAAAGACCTAAATAGACATTTCTCCAAAGAAGACATACAGATGGCCAAGAAGCACATGAAAAGTTGCTCAACATCACTAATTATTAGAGAAATGCAGATCAAAACTACAATGAGGTATCACCTCACAGCAGTTAGAATGGGCATCATCAGAAAATCTACAAACAGCAGATGCTGGAGAGGGTGTGGAGAAAAGGGAACCCTTTTACACTGTTGGTGGGAATGTAAATTGATGCAGCCACTATGGAGAACAGTAGGGAGGTTCCTTAAAAAACTAAAAATAGAATTACCATATGACCCAGCAATCCCACTATTGGACATATACCCAGAGAAAACCATAATTCAAAAAGACACATGCGCCCCAATGTTCATTGCAGCACTATTTACAATAGCCAGGTCACAGAAGCAACCTAAATGCCCACTGACAGACGAATGGATAAAGAAGATGTGGTACATATGTACAATGGAATATTACTCAGCCATAAAAAGGAACGAAATTGGGTCATTTGTAGAGACGTGGATGGATCTAGAGACTGTCATACAGAGTGAAGTAAGTCAGAAAGAGAAAAAAAATATCGTATATTAACACATATATATGGAGCCTAGAAAAATGGTACCGATGAACTGGTACAGGGCAGAAATTGAGACACAGATGTAGAGAACAAACGTATGGACACCAAGGGGGGAAAGTGGTGGTGGTGGGATGAATTGGGAGATTGGGATTGACATATATACACTACCTGCTGTATTAAAAAAAAAAAAAAAAGTGGTTGCCAAGGAAAGACACAGAAAATTCTAGCATGGCAGAGCATGGCATAGCTTCTGACTCCTAGTTTGGGATGATTTATTGCTTTCTTTTAACTTTTTTGCACTGTTGGAATTTTTATAATGGTTACAGGTCATCTTTATACAAATAATAAATCCATTACAAAATATTTTTGGTAGATTATTTTCAAAGAAAAATTATGAAATTATCCTTTAAATGTTGAAACTTTTATGTATAATCATATTTTCTCCATTAAGTGGGGCCCGGTAGACCTGTCTAGAATCCTGTGGTTGTTGAGAGACCATTGTGTTAGATATCGTCTCTTTTAGCCTAAATGATGTTTTAAGTTTCTTTAAAAATAAAAATTGGGGGCTTCCCTGGTGGCGCAGTGGTTGAGAGTCTGCCTGCCAATGCAGGGGACACGGGTTCGAGCCCTGGTCTGGGAGGATCCCACATGCCGCGGAGCAACTAGGCCCTTGAGCCACAACTACTGAGCCTGAGCGTCTGGAGCTTGTGCTCTGCAACAAGAGAGGCCGTGACAGTGAGAGGCCCGCGCACCGCGATGAAGAGTGGCCCCCGCTCGCCGCAACTAGAGAAAGCCCTTGCACAGAAACGAAGACCCACACAGCCAAATATTAATAAATAAAATTTTAAAACATTAAAAAAAATAAAAATAAATATTGGGACTTCCTTGATGGCGCAGTGGTTAAGGATCCGCCTGCCAATGCAGGGAACACGGGTTCAAGCCCTGGTCAGGGAAGATGCCACACGCCGCGGAGCGACTAAGCCCATGCGTCACAACTACTGAAGCCCGTGCACCTAGAGCCTGTGCTCCGCAACAAGAGAAGCTACCACAACGAGAAGCCCACGCACCGCAACGAAGAGGAGCCCCTGCTCACCACAACTAGAGAAAGCCCGTGCCCAGCAACGAAGACCCAACGCAGCCAGTAAATGAACAAATAAATAAATAAATAAAAATAAAAATACTCAGGTACCTGATGTGCCAGGAAGAATGGGGAGAACAAGATTACTGATCTGTTTTCTAACTCAAACAGACTTTTAAATTTAAAATTATTTAAATACATTTCTGCTAATATTTTTGGGAAGGAAAGCAAAATCCTCTCTATGTGAAATCAAATGTCTTTAAATATGGCTTGACACTTTGCTCTTTATTTTGGAAATAAAGAGCCAAATTTGCCGTAAAAATACAAGTTTACCTTAGCTCGACATTGCAATTTATTGGGTAAATATTTGAAAATGCTAAGTGTAGCCATATCTGCTGAAGTGATTCAGTGACCTCCTTGGCCAGAGATAACTATCTACTAGATTGCAATAATGACTTATTCGTTTGATGGCTAAGGGCCAAATGCAGATAGAATTATCATCTGATTTCGGGCAGCTTTCCAGCAAGTCAACTCTAATGCCTCCCTTCTAAGCAGGCCCTTTTACTTGAAAGACCACAAACCCTCCAAAATGCTATATACTGTCATATTAGATGGCTGCCTTCATGTGACTACAATATTTATTGGCCTTGAAATACTGTAGCCCAGGGACTTAACGTAAGTACTGCACAGGGAATTCATTTCAAGCCACATCTGACCCCTTGTTTTAAAGGTGATCTTCAAATAGGTTTAAGGGGAATAAATCAAGTTTTCAACCCATAGTCTGCCTTCTCCTAGTAAAAAAGAAAAGAGGCTTTAAATGTTTCTAACCTTTTTCTTCTTTTCTTCACTTTGGAATAGAAGATTAATCACATCTACCCAGAGATGTAATTTAATGTCTGTCATTTGGAATAGAAGGGAAAATAGATAAATGGCTCATGAAGAGGGTACTTGAAAATTAAACTATACAACCAAGGATTTTACTAGGCAGTTAATGTGAAGGATACTTCTCATTAAAAGGAAAGTCAAGTAACAAGGAAACATGAGAAACAGGATAATAAATATGACAGTTTTTGGCAAAAGTGAGGAAAGGAAATCTTAAGTTTTCAGAATAGGATACAGAGACTTACCCACAAGAATTAACTCACTCTTAAAATATCTCCCTCACGTTGCATGAATGTGAAAGAATTTAGAAAGAAGAAATTGTTCAGACATATGTCTAGTCCAGGAAAACTCTGTCATTCATAACTTTACGTTCCCTATATATGTGTGGACATACTTCCCTTTGAAAATCCGTTCCTATCCTATTCATATTGCTATAACTCTGCCCTTAACAAATAACCTGGCTTCCAGACATAAGGGGTTAAGTTGTGCTCATTGAGATCAGGTCCTAGATAATGGTCTTCCTCAGGTTTTCACAGAGTTAGGAACAGGGAATTTTTGTTTAAAACTGATATGAATATCTGCTCTTCCCAGATTCCATTTCCTTATCATTGTTTCTCATAGACTTTCTCCCTCATGGAAAAATGACTCATGTGAAACAAGGTGAAAGGGAAGGGTTGAGAAACGAATACAGCATCCTTTGTGGTCTGTGAGCAACCCAGATCACGCAGCCAGAAATCCAATGGGTCACAGACATGATGGCAAATACCTTGTCTGATTGTGCACTGTTTTTTTAACTGTTTCATCCTGAACTGAAAGACCCATCTGAACTGCTTAAAAAGGCAGTGCCAGCAACAGCTAGGAAATTCACCAGGAATGCCCATTTCACACTGGTTCCGCCGTTTTCAGGTGTCCCCATCACTTCCTTGCCCACTCAAACAGGTCACTTGTGGAACTTAGACAACCTGTCATTTCCCCCAAGCTTTTAACATGCAGCCTTATTAGCTATATTTGACAAGTGTGTCACCTAAGTGATTGCCAGCTGTGGAAGAGCAGGATATATCTACTGAGGTGAACTCTTCAGTTTGTCAAAAATAGAAGCAACTCAGAACATTTCTTCTTTCAATTTGCATTGCCATCCGGCTGAAAACACAGTTGCCTTCTCAGCAAGGATTGCAGGACTGAAGAGGGAGTGGCTCTGGAGAAGCTTAGACTATATTAATGATCCTAGAAAGTGTAGCACCTAGAAATGTATCTCTTATTTCTATTAAACCTGTGCAATTTTGTCTCTGGGCTTAAAAAAAAATTTTAAACATCTTTATTGGAGTATAAATGCTTTACAATGGTGTGTTAGTTTCTGCTTTATAACAGAGTGAATCAGTTATACATATACATATGTTCCCATATCCCTTCCCTCTTGCGTCTCCCACCCTCCCTATCCCACCCCTCTAGGTGGTCACAAAACACTGAGCTGATCTCCCTGTGCTATGCGGCTGCTTCCCACTAGCTATCTATTTTACATTTGGTAGTGTATATATGTCCATGCCACTCTCTCACTTTGTCCCTGCTTACCCTTCCCCCTCCCCGTGTCCTCAAGTCCATTCTCTAGTAGGTCTGTGTCTTTATTCCCATCTTGCCCATAGGTTCTTCATGACCTTTTTTTCCCCCTTAGATTCCATATATATGTGTTAGCATACGGTATTTGTTTTTCTCTTTCTGACTTACTTCACTCTGTATGACAGACTCTAGGTCCATCCACCTCACTACAAATAACTCAATTTCGTTTCTTTTTATGGCTGAGTAATATTCCATTGTATATATGTGCCACATCTTCTTTATCCATTCGTCTGTTGATGGACACTTAGGTTGCTTCCATGTCCTGGCTATTGTAAATAGAGCTGCAGTGAACATTTTGGTACATGACTCTTTTTGAATTATGGTTTTCTCAGGGTATATGCCCAGTAGTGGGATTGCTGGGTCATATGGTAGTTCTATTTTTAGTTTTTTAAGGAAACTCCATACTGTTCTCCATAGTGGCTGTATCAATTAAAATTTTTTTTTATCCTGTTTAATCTCTAAATGAAATAACTTGACTTTCTGTTTTCCCTGAAGCCGTATAATGGTCAGGAAAGCTATTGACAGACTGTAAAAGCTGTCCTATTGTGGGCATTGTCTGTTTTCTGTACTGATTGTGAAAAGAAGGAAAGAATGTATTTCATTCCTGTGTCCTGGGTTCTCTCACGCTGCTATCTTCAAAGAGTACCCTAGAAATCCACAGGCAGAACTGATTCCCAGAAAACTAATCTATATGCAGCACTTAATTTAATTTCTCCAGTGGATCTCCCTGGTGGCACTCTTAAAACATTCTTAGAAGCATTGCTTGTGTGGTACCAATGGGGGACTTTTACTAATATTTTGTTTCTTCAGGGTAGGTACTTCCGTAATATCCCAAGAAGTCATTCATTCTAAAACCTGCTGATATTTAGAACAATATCTAACCGCTTGTGGGAAAACGAATGGCTGCTGTACTTTTAAGTATTTCCTTGGAAGGAAATGAAACCTTTCTTAAGAACCTAGTCAACCTTTATTATCTAGCAGCTTTCCTTTATGTCCTGATTTTTTTCTGCTCTGCCAAATGCACACGTTTGTGTTACCAGTTTCTTCCCTGAAGCAGCTGAGTTTTGTCAACCCCTGTGATTGTCCCTATTCCTTGAAGGCAAAACCTCTAAATTAAATTCTTTCCCAGTTAGACTTTGCTTAGAAGTAGATTTGCATCATTATTCTCTTTTTTTTGTTGTTTCTTTTTTTGTTTGTTTTGTTTTGCGGTACGCGGGCCTCTCACTGCTGTGGCCTCTCCCGTTGCGGAGCACAGGCTCCGGACGCGCAGGCTCAGCGGCCATGGCTCACGGGCCCAGCCGCTCCGCGGCATGTGGGATCCTCCCAGACCGGGATGTGAACCCGCGTCCCCTGCATCAGCAGGCGGACTCTCAACCACTGTGCCACCAGAGAAGCCCTATGTCTGTTATTTAATGCCTTCCTAGAGTTACTAATTCCTACTTATTACCATCTATGGCCCTGTTTCTTAAATTAGAAATCATAATTTAAGAAATCATCATAATGTCAGAATCATAATCAGCTGAGGTGCTTGTCCAAGATGCAGATGCCTGGCCTTTGAGGTCAGAATCTCTGGGGACTGGACTGAGGGACCTGTTGTTTTTCACATGCTCCCCAGATCAGAGCCACTGATGTAAGGGTGTCCATCCATAGTTCTAGAGCAGTTCTTTTCAAGCTTTAATGTGAATACAAATTACTAGGAACATTGGTAAAGTGCACATTCTGATTCAGTAGGTCTGGGGTGGAACCGGAGAGTCTGCAAGCTCTCAGGCGATGTTCAGGCTGCTCGCCCATGGACCACGTTAGCACAAGATGCTAGAGAACTTCTCTAAGCAAAATGCCCCAAACTATTGGACAGCACAGAGCCTGTGGCTCTGTTTTGATGGGAGAAGAGTGGACCCCATCTAAGCTATGACTAGTCCTAATTTCATTAAGGGGGCACAGGATAATTCAGAACAGAGCCTTACCCATTGTGAATGACACACCTGGCATTCTCAGTATTCATCACGTGGGCTGCCCTGTAACTCCACACATTTCCCTTTCCCAGTGAGATCCTTCCAGACCTCCTGACTCCTGAACCACTTGGGCCTGGGCTGGACCCACTGGACCAAGGATGTACACTTATCTTTGTTTCTGCAGGAGCAGGATAAAGTCAGGCATAAAAGTAGCCTTACTCAAAGAGAAAGCTCTCAGATTTTTTTCAGTTTATATTTCTATGATTTTTTATTTTTTTTTGGTTTCTTTTGTTTCTTTTTCCTTTCTCTAGGAGAAATTTGTACCCATTTTTTTCCTTTTGGTTCTTGGGTAATTTACCTATTTCTTATCTATCTTTCAGATCATTTCCATCTTGTAGCTAATGAAAACCAGGTGGTCATGAGTTGTTAATAAATGTGAACTTTTGTTCTTCTTCCAAAGTCTGCTTTAGGCTAAGTCTCAGGATGACAGTTGGTTGTTTTTGAAAATTTGAGTTGGGACCAAATCTCAATAGGATGGATATTTGTTGTTTTTTCAAGACTGATTTATCTTGCTAATCTGTCTCCTCAGGCTGTTAGCTTAATCCTTTGTTCCAAATGCCACATTGCACAATTACTTCAAATGCTGAGCCTCTGGATTTTCTTCAGTAATTTTATCTATATACCAGAGAATGGCAAAAAGTTTCTGGTCTGTGGACTCACACCATCGGGGTCACCTGGGGATTTTTCTTAACACTTCAGGTTCTACCTCCAGTGATTCTAATTCTGTTCGTCAAAAGAAGAACAAAGATTCTGCATTTTTAAACAGTGGGAAAGTCTGTCCTTTACCCTGAAGGCAGACCATGGGCCTTGGTAAACTCTTGGTCTCTCCTGCCTTTGGCACCTGAAGCCACTTACGTTGTGTAGACCAGTCAGTAGGTCTCAGAAGTGTACCTGACAAAGATCGTGTTAGCTGGGACTGTCCTGCCCAGCCCTCCCCACCACCCCCAGTCCACCCTCAAGTTTTGTGGACTGGACCTCCACATCATATCTCAAGTCATTCTCGTCCATCCATTTCTATTACCTGCATCCTGGTCCAAACCACCACCCTTCCTCTCCTAGATTCGTCCCAGAGTGATCTTTTAGACTCACAGATCAGAGCACAACAATGCCTTTGCTTAAAGCCCTTCTATAACTTCCCATCTTGCTTAGAGTAAAATCCAAACCGCTCATTTGGTCTCCCCAACCCTGAGTTGATCTGGCCCCTGCCTCCCTCTTTCCTGTAATCTACCCGTGGCTGGTTCCTTCCTATGTTCAGAGCTCACCTTTGATGTTCTCTACACCCAGAGACCTTCTCTGACCACCACCATCGAGAAACCACCCACCCAGGCACTGTCACAGCCTCCTTTCACCCCTTGGCAAAGCACTTAGAAAATCAGCTCTTGTTCTTGTTTTTGTTTCTAAGGCCCATTTCAGCTTCTACTGTAAAAACTCCATCAGAGCAGGTACCCTGTCTTCTGAGTTACTGCTGCATCGGCACTTAAACGGCACGGACTTGGTAAATATTTGCAAAATGGATGAATTTAAGCTGAGCCGGGAAGTATGAGCTGAAGTGAGCCAGCACAAGGGCAGAATTGTTCCTTGTGCAGGGAAATTAATGTCCTAAAGCCCAAGAGGCAGGAAGATACTTAGTGTTTGTCAGAAACTAAAATAATGTGTCCAGAGGAAGGAAGAGAGAGGAGCTGAGGTGGGCAGGGGCCTTAAAGGCTGCACTAAGGCTGTTCACAAAGAACAGCAAGGAGTCATAGAGGGTTTTAAGCGGGGGAGTAACAGCAGAATCCTGACAAGAGTTTTCAAGAAAGGCTTGTCCTAAAGTTGCGTCACACACACTGTGATAGGTTGAAAGGCCACGAGATGTCAACTTGTAAATGTTACCCTACTTGGAAAAAGCTTCTTTGCAGATATAATTTATTTATTTATTTATTTTTGCTGTGTTGGGTCTTCGTTTCTGTGCGAGGGCTTTCTCTAGTTGTGGCAAGCGGGGGCCAGTCTTCATCGCGGTGCGCGGGCCTCTCACTGTCATGGCCTCTCTTGTTGCAGAGCACAGGCTCCAGACGCGCAGGCTCAGTAGTTGTGGCTCACGGGCCTAGCCGCTCCGCGGCATGTGGGATCCTCCCAGACCAGGGCTCGAACCCGTGTCCCCTGCATTAGCAGGCAGATTCTCAACCACTGCGCCACCAGGGAAGCCCCTGCAGATATAATTAATTGAAGGATCTTGAGATGAGATTACCTTAGATCATCCAGTTGAGCCTGAAATGCCATCGCAAATATTCACCTAAGAAGGAGGCAAAAGAAGATAACACAGACACACCTAGGGGAAGTCCATGTGAAGATGGAGACAGAGATCTCCATGATGGGGCCACAAGCCAAGGAATGCCTGGAACCACCAGAAGGTGGAAGAGGCAAGAAAGAGATTCTCCAGAGCCTTCAAAGGGACTGTGGCCCTGCAACACCTTGATTTCAGATTTCTGGCCTCTAGAACTATGTGCGAATATATTTTGGTCATTGTAAGCCAACAGATTTTTGGTAATTTGTTGTGGCAGCAACAGGAAATCAATACATGCACTTTAGAAAAAAGACATTCAGATGATGTGCACCGTCATGCCTCAGTGAGCATAGGTCAAGTGTGAGATGAGAGATGTTCACGTGCTCTTTTCTCCCGTGGATGTTGTCATAACTCTAATGGAGAAAGGTAAGCCTGTTTCATACAACCTGATGCTCAAGTCAAGTTAGTTACTTCATTTTATGGCCAGCTTAAGAGGGAGAGCCGTGCATGTTGTGGAAATAAAGAGCAACCAGTGAGAACCAGGGGAGGCTATTTACTGTGAGCTGGTTAAAGCAAAGGAGTCAGCCGCCATCATTTGCATTTTGGCAGAGACCCAAAGACAGGCAGAGGAGTGGGAACACTTTATTTTGGAAAAGGGGAAGGCTTCAGGTGTGCCCTGATTGCTGGCCTGGGGAAGCCGGAAGAGGGATTAACCCCATTGTTTTGAGGCAGTGCTATCTGGCTTAATGAATAGGGTTGCAAATTTCCAGTCTCAATAGGTAAGAACCGAAATCTCCTGCCTGGGTATTTGCACTCAACTAAAATGGCTTGGATAGCACTATTTGGGGATTGGTTCCAAACGTGTCATGGCAGAGGTTAAGTGGTACCTGGAAGGGAGAGGACTGGACTGAGAGTGCAGTGGATTAGGGGCAATGCTCCTGGCCCTTCTGCAACCCTCGGATTTGCTCAGCACAACATGCAAGTCCTCTTTCTCTACACTGTGCCCCCATGACCTCCTCCATTTTCCAAACTCTCAACTAGGAAACCGCCAGCGTTTCAAGACCCCCTGTCACCATGTTCTCAGAGATGGCAAAAACAATGGATGCTGATCCGATTTTAACAGACAATTGGAAGGCTTTCAACACTGCCAATCACATCATCTACACTGCAGTGGATGCACAGATGCCCGAAACTATCAATTCATGTTGGCCAAATCTACAGAAATAATGTGCAGAATGCATTGTTTAGGGCCCCAGGCAGGTGGTTGGTGATGGCTTCATTAACGCCCTCAAGGAAGAATTGTAGAATTTATTGAAGACCATTGGAAAGATCGCTAATGGAGAGATGCAAAAGTGGTTCTTAACCAAGGGCTCTTCCCCCCAGGGGACATTTGTCAATGTGTGGAGACGTTTTTTGGTCTTTACAACTAGGGAGGTGCTACTGGCATCCAGTGGGTAGAGACCAGGGATTCAACTAGCGACTGGCACCGAACGGTGCAGTTGTTGTGGGAAAAGGAAAGAATGCGATCAGTGTCAAGAAATGAAGATCTGGTGGAACAGGCACAAAGCAGCTTTTCCTGTCTAATGTTTGGAAGCCTCCCTCTTTTCCCCAAGGGCTAAAACTTGGAGACTGCACAATGAGCGGGCTGGGACCATGTAGAGGAAGACAGTGAGGGGTGATAGACCTAAGACAGCAGGAACCTGGGTTACCAGGCAATCTCCTAGAGCACACCAGCTCCCATGTAACACTCAGCTCTTGCTTAGGGAAAATTAGCTTTTATTTGACTATCAGGAGAAAAGAAAGTATTTGGGGAAGAGAATCACTCGTGCTATTAAAACAGTAGATCTGAGTGGTGACTCTTGAGATGTCAGGACAGAACATCCCAGCACCAGAAAAGGTTCTACAGAGGTTATACAAAGGGTCAACGCTCAGCCAGCAAGTGCCTCCAGAGCTGATTCGTGTTAGTTTCACAGCCAGCAGCTGTGCCACGTGGGAACACGTGTGTGCCATCTGGAGTCCTGTGCTGGGGGTTCTGAAAGTGGTGGGCCAGTCTAGGTGCTGGGTTTAGACACGCGTGGCTATATTTTTAGAAGGTACTTTAAAAATCTCAGTTTCTGGGACTTTATTCTCCAGCTAAGCCACTCCAGCTGATGTCTTTGCTTCCAGCTCAATCTGCTACAGGCTTTATTTTTAAAAATAAAAATATTGGAGCTTAGGAAAGTAACACTGGTTCCAAACCCCACTGCCAGTAGGGAAGGGAGTTTCACTGTAGTGTCAGGATTGGCTCCGAATCTAGGTGGTGCAGAAACAAGAAGATGGACCTCAGCCCTTATCAGAGCATTGTACCAGGGAGATGCAGATCAACCCTTCCAGCATTTGAATTTTCCTGTAATACTGCCCTGAAGTTCAAGAATCATCATGTTTCTATAGGAAGTAAACTTTGGCCTAGGTCATACCAGGATTGGTCTCTCAGCTCACCCATGCTGACAAACTGGAGGCTAAGCAGGGTGGTCAGAGCTTCAAAAACCTTGAGGCAGAAGGTGGTGAATCCCCCAGGCACTGGAGGTGATCAAGAAGAAGCTGGCCAGCCCCTTACCGAGACAGTAGGAGAGGATATTCATGAATTGAGGAGAGAGTTGATTGGGTAACCATTGACAACCCTGATATTCTTGGAGGGTTCCTTCCAACCCAGAGCATACGAACTTGTGAGAGCTACTCGCTGGACGGTTAGAGAGCCAGAATTGCAGATTCTCTCTTTTGGTGACCAAGCTTGCGCCATATTTATAAAAAGTCTCTAGAACTAAATGCTCTCCCTGACTGTCTTCTGCACATAGCCACAGAGAGGAATATTGTTCCATTTGGAAGCTTCTTACCTTTGCCAAGTTAAAGAGGAAGCTTGTCTTTGTAATCAGGATGGGGAAGAAAGCACAAAGCATCTACTGCTGATAATGGATGCTTCTAGATGAACTTGCCCATCCCCTGAATAGCTCAGAACAACTGAATTTAGAGTTGTGATCACTGAGAGGTCTCTGCCTGATAGTGATTTTATTCTGCTGGTTTTGAAAAGAGATTACAGGGCTTCCCTGGCGGCGCAGTGGTTGAGGATCCGCCTGCCAATGCAGGGGACACGGGTTCGATCCCTGGTCCAGGAAGATCCCACATGCCACAGAGCAACTAAGCCCGTGCACCACAACTACTGAGCCTGAGCTCTACAGCCCGCAAGCCACAACTACTGAGCCCGCATACCACAACTACTGAAGCCCGCGCACCTAGAGCCCATGCTCCGCAACAAGAGAAGCCACCACAGTGAAAAGCCCATAATGAAGAGTAGCCCCCACCCGTCGCAAGTAGAGAAAGCCCGCATGCAGCAATGAAGACCCAACGCAGCCAAAAATAAATGAATAAAATAAATTTATATAAAAAAGATATTACAGGAGTAAAAAATTCTTGTTTAAAGGATATCCTCTAGCCAGCATGCAAAATGTCACTAAAGCTGCCTAGGCATTTAGGGGACATCACCTTTGTCTTTCAAGATTCTCCAAAAGATACTGGTGAGCTCCTTTGAATGCATGAACATCTCTGCTGTGTGAGCTCAGGTGAACTGCTGGTGCCGCCGGTAGAGTTCTATAATCATTTCTATTCTTTAGCACCTTTCGTTATACATCAGCCCACCTACCACCTGTTTCTGAGTCGGGAGAATCTGCGTACGTGGAGGTTCTCATGCCACTGGGAACGTGGCCAAAGAATATATTCCTTCTCCAGTTTCCTGCCTCTACATCTGCATCTGGGTTGTCTCTAAATCTGGCCATCACAGAAGGCCTGTTTCTTGAGTTGGGGTCCAGGGTGAAGGTGGGAGATGTTGTAACTTCTGTCTTACCAAATTCCGAGAACGTCTGTAAAGCTAACATTAGTACAGACCATATGGAGAATGGCACTTTCCCCCTCATAGAGCTATGCTTACAGGGACCTTCTGAAGCAGAGATTTAATCAGAGCTTGCTTGCTTACTTGCTTGCTATGGGGGGGTTCAGTCATCAGAGACCCAGTTAATGTGCTTCATCTGATTTTCTGTACTTGGGTAGGCTGCGATCTTCAGTAGCAAGAGAAATTACTCTCCTGAAGCTTCCTTCAATCTCATCCTCCTTAAGAAGTGTCCGTGTTGTCCAGTATCCCCACAGCCAAAGGAAGTGCAGCCTGCTTAATGTGAGAGTGCCAAAAATACCACAATGAAGGGATTGCCCTCAAAGGCAAATGACCCCAGAAGAGAGGGGAGGGTGTGGGGTGCTGTCTGCTTCCTTGCCAGACTCTCTGCAATGTCCTTCGTGAGAACAAATAAGGTTTTCTACTTTACTGGCCGTGTACGTCATGTTACGCACAGTGTTTCTAAATTGTGGTTTTAAGCTGACAAAGATTTTGGCATTCTCTCCAAAGGAATGAAACATTTGTCCTTCACGGCGTCTTTTACCACCATCTTTTACCACCATAAAATACCATTCCCATTTAAATTAATTAAAATACTTAAAATCTAAACTTTAATGGGAAAGATGGTTGAAGTCTTTTTTGTTGTTGTTGTTGTTTTCTAATTCATGGCTTGGCAGTGCAATTTTCTTTGATTGGTTTTATTTTGACCTTGGAAAAAAAAAGCAGTTACTATCATTGTTTTGTTTCTATTTTCCTGTATTCAGCCCTAGCCTTTCAGAATTATCCTAATCCCCTGTATGACTCATGAAGCTTTGCTCTTATACTGAAGGCAAGTGGTGTGAGGTTTGTAATACTTGTAGTTATCTTTCAGACTCCATGATCCCCCAAGCTATCTCGCTTCACTATGATCCCACTTCTGAAAGAGAGTTCGTTGTTTCTTTTGGGGGGGGATGCAATAAGCATGTTGATTGAATTGCAGCTTTAGTATTTAAATTTTAATTTAATGTTGATACGAGAACTGGTTGTTTGCCGTCCTTCCCATTGTCCGACATCACCCACTTGTCTGTCTTCGACCATGGGCACTGATAACAATTTTCCAGCCTTGATTCACAATGAAGCAGCCTGCTTAGGCCACCACATCAGATCCTGGGGTGGTGAAGAAGCCAGTAAACCAAGAGACTTCGATTCTGATGCAAGTCACTTAGCCTCTCGGAGACTCAGTTTCCTTATCTGTAAAATGGGAGGTTGGGTTACTCTAATGAATAGTAGTAGTAACAAGATCAATAACAGTGTGGGCCCATACTTACTGAGCAGCTATTCCGTCCTTTTACATATGCCAGGCCTAGGTGGTACCCAAGCTAGTAGGGGGTGGGGAGGCAGAGGAGTAAATGAAGACTTTTGATAGATTAATAGTATGGTGAGAACTAAGCTCAAGAGAAGCTGTGGAAGCTGTAGAAGCATGGCATGAGTCCACGGGGTTTTTTTCAATACTCTGAAAATCAAATAAAACGCCTACATTCGCTCTGGTAAGACTTAGCCACCTGGCGAAAATACCGACTTTCTTTCTGGGAGCTGGAAAAATGTCAGCTTGGGGTGGTGAGATCAGTTCTATTCTGCTGACCCCAAGCCCTGGGTGGTAGGTGGGGCCCATCACTAGCAGCTCTGGCTCCTGTGGCAAACAGCCTGTGACAAACCCTAAAGTCAACTTTTTAACTCACGTTGCAGCTCACAGATGGGTGTTATTACCAGTGTGCACCATCTGGTAGCTTTCTCTTTTACCCATTCATCCCTGCTAACTACATACCGAGCTTTTTAAATTATTATCTTAAATTTATGTGACCTCTAAACATTCAGGACCTAGGACCAAAAGTCTTGGTCATCTTGCCCTCGTTATAGTCCTGGTTTTCGTTTAAACTGAGAAATGTGTTGTTACTTTATGCAATTTGTTTCATAAGCCAGCATGTTTCAAACATGAGGTCCGCAAAATAAAAATTAGCAGAAAAGAACCCTCGCTGGTTAAAAGATTCCATGCTGGACTACCAGGTGGACAGTGTTTCTAGTTCCCAAACCGTGTGTGTTCCCTGTCGTGCCTGCAGAGCTCAGCACCTGGCATGGAGCAGACACGTGGTAAAAGTGTAACTGGGGGGCTTCCCTGGTGGTGCAGTGGTTGAGAGTCCGCCTGCTGATGCAAGGGATGTGGGTTCGTGCCCCTGTCTGGGAAGATCCCACATGCCACGGAGTGGCTGGGCCCATGAGCCATGGCCGCTGAGCCTGCGTGTCCGGAGCCTGTGCTCCGCAACAGGAGAGGCCACAACAGTGAGAGGCCCTCGTACCGCAAAAAAAAAAAAAAGTAACTGGAAGCACGCCAGTGGGCAGGCAGCATTACAGCAGTCCGATTTGGTTGCTAATGTACTTCTGAAAGGCCAGACCAACGTCCAAAGGCTGGGACGAACTCCAGGATGTGTTGTCCATTGTGTGGACAGAGCCTTGAGCCAAGTGGATGTCCTCCTCACATGGCCCAAAGCTCTGTTTTGGGAATTAAAACCTCTGTAGACACCCTCTCAGGCACTATTCACATGGTGGTTCTGATCGTGTCTTCTGATACCATTATGTTATGCTTCTTGCTTACTTCCACCTTTTAATTTGTGCTGATACGTGTAGTTTGTTTTTGTTCTTTTTTTTTTTTTTTTTTTTAAAGAAATTGGCATCTCCTGCAGGTCCACCTGGGCAGGACCCAAACAGCCAATGGCGGTGGTGGCTGGGGGTGTGTGGTCCCGGAACCAAATCCCCATGGATACAGAGGGACAACCGTATTTACTGTGCTGTCTAAGATGCCCACTGTGCCCTTTCTGGTTTTTTTGTTTTGGTTCTGTCGTCATAGACACATACTGGGCCAGCAGGAAGCACGTGTGACCGAGGATGTCTGTGTAGTTCTCCTTCCAGATTTATTGTACATTTCGAATGGAATGTGCGTGACCCTGTAATGATGTGTGGACTTTCTTCTTTCCCCAGAATGCCGAGTGGTGAAGTCCACTTCTTACACCAAAATAGCGTCATCATCCCGCAGGAGCACCACCAAGAGCCCAGGACCTTCCCGGCGCAGCAAATCCCCGGCATCAACCAGCTCAGGTAAAGCTGCAGAGGAGCCTGCAGCGACTGCCTTGTTTCTGACGCACGATGAGCAGAGGGTGGGTGAAGCCCAGAGCGTGAGATTCCAAGAGAGTGTAGATTCCGGTTTATAATTTTAGAACATGTTAAAGTGGTGGAACAGATTTGCCAGAGTCTAGCATGTTGGCTGTAAGAAAAAGCATCAGGTTCGGGAAAACTTAGTAAAGATTCAAAAAACCCAGACTTGCCCACAGATAGAAGTACGCGCCTGACTTGCATCATTTCTGCTGCAAAAATTAGTTTTCAGGCTAAAGGCCCCCATCTCCAGAAATCTCTGTTAAAGCATTTGTTCATCTTGGGACTGGCTGGTGAGGAGTTTACAGTTTGTACTCGCTGAGCCTTTGTTTAACACATTTTTTACTCTGGCCCCAGCATGGCTCTGGGGCTAAAAGCCGTGAGGAGAGACTGGTGCTGGGGTAGTAGCTGCAGTGACTCTGGGCCTGTGACCTGTCTGTCCTTGGGCTCTAGTGCTGGTGTTGGAGCAGGATGTGTACTTATAGGATGACCACCTCAGACCTACCTTTTCCTTCTTTGGTCTTAAATCTGACATCAGTTGGGACTTCCCTGGTGGTCCAGTGGTTAAGACTTCGCCTTCCAGTGTAAGGGGCGCGGGTTCGACCCCTGGTCGGGGAGCTAAGATCCCACATGCCTCGCAGCCAAAAAACCGAAACGTAAAACAGAAGCAATAGTGTAACAAATTCAATAAAGACTTTAAAAATGGTCCACATCAAAAAAAAAAAATCTTAAAACAAAACTGACATGAATCAGTTGGTTTTGTTTGGGTCTTAGGTATAAGGTCTGTTTCACGATGGAAGGGAATTATTTATTAAATGCTATAAACTGTTGAATGTGAATTATTAAATGATACATACATCGAAGTGATTGTCACCTGATTTTATGAAGGCAGGGAAGCTCTTATAAATAGGGACCAAGACCTATAGGGTCTATATTGAAGCCTTCTTGTACTCAGCAGTGTGGTCCCAGAGGGGTGTAAAAAGATCTCTAGGCTGGGGCTACAGGGCCTACCTCTGGCACCACTGCCCAGTGTGAGTTATAACCTCCCTATTTAAAATTGCTGGTGCTATAAACTATTTTTCCTCGTAAAAACTAAAATTGAAACCTCCAAAGTCAGTCTTGGAGGAAGGGACTCTTAGTTGGCTGGAGGGCTAGACCACCCGGCCCATGTTAGTTCTCTAAGAGTTGCCTTCCCCTGGGGGCGTTGCTAATCCCTGCTGTTCCCTAGACAGGTCTGCAAAGACCTTCTCCTCACTCTGTGTTGGCACCGATGAGCTGCCACTGTCCCTTTCTGGCTGTCTAATCATAGCAGCCAAGATTGAGTGGAGGCCTACAGGCGGAAAAGATGGTAATACAGAGCAAAAAAAGGGGAGAGAGAATTTTTGCAGCTCAGAAATAAATAACCTTGTAAATAATGAAGAGCCTATTTTATTTCAAAAAGGAAGCTAAAATTTCAGTTAAGAAAAAAGAATCAAATCTGATCTTAAAAAGATAATAATATAGGAAATGGTTTCACTTTGGAATTAATTGGTCACATAGTTAGTATTCAGCATCTCTTAAGATTATATAAATCTTATAAATGTATTTAATTATAATCTTATAAATAAAGATGAATATATCATTTACCAAAAGTAACTTTGGAAACTCAAAAGAGGAGATAGGCAAATGTATTAAATGTATTTGTATTTGTCACTGCCAACGTTTGGAACCATTCCCTTTAGAAGTTTAAAATGCATAGGATACATTAGTTCAAAATTGATAGATTGATTCAAACAGTCATTTCTATTTTCTGTTGTTTCCCTGAATCTCTTTTCCATTATAGTTAGAACCTGGTTGGTTTGACCAGCAATCACTTGTAATGTGTGATAGGTATGCCATGCCAGGGAGTTATCATTTCCATACAGAAGGCAGAATCCAGATCCATTCTAAAATCAATATGTTCTTGAAAAATTAGCACTTCAGTCAAGGTATCTTTAACTTTTAGGCCAAGATTAATTAAAAAGCACTGATCATGTTTTCTTTAATATAAGCCTTTTACGCATATCAAGTTTTCAACTTCTTGCATTTTGATTTAGAAGATATCATACAATCGTTTCCTGGTTATATAAGAGCGTATAATGTGATGACTGTCTCTTGATTCTGACTTGCTATCAAATCTTCCCACCTTCCTCTGGATGATTCTAATTTAGAGAGGGTTTATAGAGCAGCAATACCCGGTTGCAAATGAGTGGATTATGCCAGGGACCCCAAGATCACTCCCTTTGCCCGGGACCTAAACGCAGGGTTTAGGAAGTCCAGTGGTGTTTACATATCTTTTCGGGGCAAGTGCAGATGCTGGGTGTCAGGGGATCACCTGCCTTGGCCCCCTCCACTGAACTAGCCTAAGATTCCTGTCTCTACTCAGGTTTGTCTCTTGAAACCGTGGAAAGGAACAGTGAATTATCTCTATATTGAATGTATCCGAATTTTCTGAAAATAGCCTATTCATTGTTTTCCATAAATCGTAGGACTGGAATGTGAACAATTTTCCTTTAATACTCCTTAAACACTGATGTTGTCCCAAGCCCCATTCCACCATGAACCTGACTTAACATTAAGTAATCTTTGTTTTTCCCCCTTACACAAGACCCTAAGGTTTGAAATGATTTCTCCTTCAGTTTTAAAATTTCTACTTCCAATATTCATCTTCCTGCATGATATGGAGGTTGGAGCATCGTATAGAGTTAAGCTTTGTAGGTTCCCATGTTGTTTGTGGTCATATTGTTGGCTTACATTTAAATGAAACGTCAGAGTTTACATAGAACTTTTATCTCTTTGATCTATTTTGATCCTCCCAACAACAAACAAGACAAGACATTATTCTTTGTTATATAATCATATACTCTATTTTTTAAATGAGGAAGCAGGCATAGAGCTGGGGGAACTGCTTGGCCCAGAATCACAGAGTTAATAGTGGCAACTCAGAGCTGGCACGTGGGGCTTCCAGTGCTCTGGATACAGCAGGCTGGCCATTCTTGATACCTGCTTCTTTACGTCTGCTTATTAAAATTTTGATCTTAAGGAAATAACTGATGCAGTACGTAGTTTAAGATTGAAATTTACAACACCATAACCCTTTGCAACAGAAGCCTAAGTGTTAGTCCCAGACACCAGCATTCTGGGGTGTGAAGTGATTCACCCTGACTTCAGGATGTATGTCAGTGGTAGACAGAAACTTTACTTTGCAAGTCAGTCTTAGAATAAGAATGGGAATGCTTGGTAAATCTTGTCTTTGCTCCTTACTCATTTCTCTTCTTGGGACTAGAAGAAGTTAGAGGTGTTTTATTAATGTAAGGTATTCATTTAGACATTCAGAAATATCCAGTTCAGGCCTGCTAGTGTCAGGCACTTGCTAGGTGCTAATAATGCAGAGATGAAAGAAACAGCCCTTCCACTCAAGAAGCACACAGTTCAAGCCCCTATATAATTTATAGATAACATAATTCACATAGCTGTTGAATTATTATTAGTCTCTGTAACAGAAAGGGTCCAAAGAAGGCAAATTGGAGCTAGAAGGAAAGAAACCAGAAGTCTTAATAACAAAAGAAGAATAAGGAGCCCCCAGACAGTTGTGTGCGGAGACATTGAATGAGGTCTCACTAAGAAATGGGAAAAACGGGTTTTAGCTTCTTAAAGGAACAAGAATACATAAGAGCATCATAAAGAGAGTTTCATATGGGTTGAATCTTTATTCATGTGTCTGTCTTTGGAACACAGACATCTCATAAAATGTGTAATTTAAAAGTGAATTTCTTTTCAACAAATTCCTTTATCTGCATAGGGAAGTTATAACAAAGTATCTCCCCAAATAAGAGTATTCTGTGCACTCATTCAATTACAGTAAGAATGGATAAGGTTCCGTTTTACTTTATATTGTTTTCTTAATATTAAAAGTGTAAGAAAACCACATTTACCTATCTTGAATTTTCATTACTGTAGTCCTCCTTAAAAACTTAGAGATTTCAAAATTTTGACCTCTTCTTGGATTCCTTAGAAAAACATGGGTTTGTTTGTTTGTTTTAGTTTTGTTCCCATTTAGATGGACAGTCAGTTTTTTTTTTTTTTTTTTTTTTTTTTTTTGTAGAGTGACTCCTTCTGTTTAGAGTCTCTATCTATACAAGCCATGACAAACATAACTGAGTGCCCCGTGGTACCTTACGTTCATCAGCCCAAGCATGAGCTGATGCACTTTCTTGCCCTCCAGAAGCTTATAGTCTAAGATAGAAACACTCATAGCAACAACCATTCATTCATTCAGTATGCATTGAGAACCCACCATGGACTAGTGATGTGAGAGTTGCAAGAGTGAACATTTGAAAGAGGGAAATCTGGATGCCTTAGTTAATGACCTTCTACCATGACAGAAGCATCATTCCATATTTCCCAGGCTTAAAACTTACTTGTATGTGACTCTTGAAATCCTAAAGTCTTTTTATTTATGCTAGTCAAATTTTACTTTTTTACAGTTATATAAAAATATTTTATGCAACATATGCAGATAAGAATCAAAGCTGGGGGCTTCCCCGGTGGCGCAGTGGTTGAGAATCCGCCTACCAATGCAGGGGACGCAGGTTCGTGCCCCGGTCCGGGAAGATCCCACATGCCGCAGAGCAGCTGGGTCCGTGAGCCATGGTCGCTGAGCCTGAGCGTCTGGAACCTGTGCTCCGCAACGGGTGAGGCCGCGGCGGTGAGAGGCCCGCGTACCGCAAAAAAAAAAAAAAAAAAAAAAAAAAAAAAAAAAAAAAAAAAGAATCAAAGCTGGGAAAGCAAAGAGAATTTTAATCAGCTTACTGGTCCAATTTGTCAATTGTTAAAATTTATATCAAACACCTTCAAAGGCAGATTGCTAGCTATTAATTTTTTAGCTCAGTCTTTTTCCTTTAGTTTAGAGATTTCTGCCATGTCTTTTCTATAGAGGATCTTTTCTGCTTTGGCATTCCAAGAGAATTGTTGAAAACAAAATGCACCAAGAAAATCAAGAGGGCTGATGATTCATTCCCTGTGTTTTTAGAATTTTTTGCTGCATATAATGCTGAATCCTCCTTCCATTCTCTTTCCCTGTACCCATCAACTGCCCCTAGCACTCACTCTCAGCAGATGAGTATTTCCAAAGATACTCCTTCAAACTTTGAACCGTTATCTTGACCCACTGTCTTTGTGAGGGCGGCACTCTATGTCAACTCCTGTTGTAAAGTCCTCACTGCCAATGCTCCATGTTAATTAAATAAATATTTCCTGAGCATCTACTGTGTGCCAGGCTTGTATTAGTTTGTAAGGATACAAAGATGATTAAACCGCAGTTCTTGTCTTCAAGTTGGGAAACAAACATATTTAACACTATGATAGTGTAGTAAGGGCTATGACAGCCCAGAGAAAGAAGGGGCTAAATCTCATTAATAGGGTCAGAGAAAAAAGACTTATAAATTGGGACATGAAGGATCTTGCCAGGAGAAGGGCCAGGAGGACATCACCACCTGAGAAAACAATGAGAGTTAAGACACAAAGGCATGGAAGTATATGGCATGTTTAAGGAGCAGTGGCTAATCCAATAAAAACGAATGGTAGAATTACAGGAAAGGGAGAAGATGGTGGTAGCCTAGTTGGTTGCGCGGAGATTGCACAGGGCCATGAAGGCATAATTTTGTTGTAGGTATTAGGGGGTGAAAAGGGATTTTTAATAAGGCCATGATTTGATTTTTATCTGAATTTTGGAAACAGTGGTACAGTGGTAGAGAGGATGGCTACATGTGAAGAACCAAGAGCCAGGAAGGCTCCAGGAGGTCATCCTGGAAAGAATTGTCAGGACAGAATTTAAACAACAATGCTTAAAACGGGGGAGACTTCAAAAGGGAAATGAAACCAGGAATCTCACTGGATAGGAGGCCAGAGGAAGAGAGAGGCATCAGAGATGAGGAGCAGGTTTGCCCGTCGAGGAGGAGAGGTAGGGAATGGGTCCCATCTTGGACCTGTCCCATGTGAGATGCTTCGGAAGCATCAGTGGACAAGTAGTAAGGAACGGTGTGTAAGTCAGATGTGAGCTGACAGTGCGTATTTGAGAGACCCTGGCATGTAGTAGTGATTTAAATAATAGAAATGTAAAATACCTCTCCCCTCAACCCAAGGAGAGATTTGTAAGGATAAGGATGAAAATGGAACCACAGGGAACATCTGCAGTTATAAGAGCACATCAGGAGGACCTTCAAGATGGCGGAGGAGTAAGACGCGGAGATCACCTTCCTCCCCACAGGTACATCAAAAATACATCTACATGTGGAACAACTCCTACACAACACCTACTGAATGCTGGCAGAAGACCTCAGACTTCCCAAAAGGCAAGAAAATCCCCACGTACCTGGGTAGGGCAAAAAAAAAAAAAGAAAAAAACAGAGACAAAAGAATAGGGACAGGACCTGCACCTCTGGGAGGGAGCTGTGAAGGAGGAAAAGTTTCCACACACTAGGAGCCCCTTCACTGGTGGAGACTGCGGGTGGGCGGGGGGAAGCTTTGGAACCACTGAGGAGATCGCAGCAACAGGGGTGCGGAGGGCAAAGCAGAGAGATTCCCGCACAGAGGATCAGTGCTGACCAGCACTCAACAGCCCGAGAGGCTTGTCCGCTCACCCGCCAGGGCAGGTTGGGACTGGGAGCTGAGGCTCCAGCATCGGAGGTCAGATCCCAGGGAGAGGACTGGGGTTGGCTGTGTGAACACAGCCTGAAGGGGCTAGTGCTGCACAGCTAGCCAGGAGGGAGTCCGGGAAAAAGTCTGGACCTGCCTAAGAGGTAAGAGACCATTGTTTCGGGGTGCACAAGGAGAGGGGATTCTTCCCCTGTCTGCCTGCAGAAGGCAGAGCACCACCTAAATGAGCTCCAGAGACGGGCGTGAGTCGAAGCTATCAGCTTGGAAACCAGAGATAGGCATGAAATGCTAACACTGCTGCTGCAGCCACCAAGAATCCTGTGTGCAAGCACAGGTCACTCTCCACATCCCCCAGGGAGCCTGTGCAACACGCCACTTCCAGGGTCCCATGATCCAAGGACAAGTTCCCTGGGAGAACACACGGCACGCCTCAGGCTGAACACACACTGGCCTCTGCCGCCACAGGCTCACCCAGCATTCCAATTATAGCTACTGTACCCCTCCCTGCCCCGGCATGAGTGAGCCAGAGCCCCCTAATCAGCCACTGCTTTAACCCCGTCCTGCCTGAGCCAAGAACAGGCGCCCTCAGGCGACCTACACGCAGAGGCGGGGCCAAATCCAAAGCTGAACCCCGGGAGCTGTGCGAACAAAGAAGAGAAAGGGAAATCTCTCCCAGCAGCCTCAGGAGCAGCGGATTAAATCTCCACAATCAGCTTGATGTACCCTGCATCTCTGGAATACCTGAATAGACAACGAATCATCCTAAAACTGAGGAGGTGGACTTTGGGAGCAACTGTAGACTTGGGGTTTGCTGTCCATGACTGATTTGTTTCTGATTTTTATGTTTATCTTAGTATAGTTTTTAGCACTTGTTATCCTTGGTGGCTTTGTTTATTGGTTTGGTTGCTATCTTCTTTTTTATTATTATTATTTTATTTTTTTAAATTTATTATTATTATCATTATTTTCTTTTTTACTCCCTTTTCTTCTGAGCCGTGTGGCTGACAGGGTCTTGATGCTCTGGTCTGGTGTCAGGCCTGATCCTCTGAGGTGAGAGAGCTGAGTTCAGGACATAGGACCACCAGAGACCTCCCAGCCCCACATAATATCAGTTGGTGAGAGCTCTCCCAGAGATCTCCATCTCATTGCTAAGACCCAGCTCCACCCAATGGCCAGCAAGCTCCAGTGCTGGACGCCTCATGCCAGTCAACTAGCAAGACAGGAATACAACCCCACCCATTAGCAGAGAGACTGCCTAAAATCATACTAAGTTTACAGACACCCCAAAATACACCACCAGACACAGCCCTGCCCACTAGAAAGACAAGATCCAGCCCCACCCACCGGAACACAGGCACCAGTCCCCTCCACCAGGAAGCCTACACAAGCCACTGAACTAACCTCACCCACTGGGGGCAGACACCAAAAACAATGGGAACTACGCACCTGCATCCTGTAAAAAGGAGACCCCAAACACAGTAACTTAAACAAAATTAGAAGACAGAGAAATATGCAGTAGATGAAGAAGCAAGGTAAAAACCCACCAGACCAAACAAATGAAGAGGAAATAGGCAGTCTACCTGACAAAGAATTCAGAGTAATGGTAGTAAAGATTATCCAAAATTGTGGAAATAGAATGGAGAAAATACAAGAAACGTTTAACAAGGACCTAAAAGAAATAAGAGCGAACAAACAATGATGAATAACACAATAAATGAAATCACAAGTTCTCTAGAAGGAACCAATTACAGAATAACTGAGGCAGAAGAATGGAAAGGTGACCTGGAAGATAAAATAGTGGAAATAACTACTGCAGAGCAGAATAAAGAAAAAGGAATCAAAAGAACTGAGGACAGTCTCAGAGACCTTGGGGACAACATTAAATGCACCAACATTTGAATTATAGAAGAAGAAGAGAAAAAGAAAGGGTCTGAGAAAATATTTGAAGAGATTATAGTTGAAAATTCCCCAACATGGGAAAGGAAATAGTCAATCAAGTCCAGGAAACACAGAGTCCCATACAGGATAAATCCAAGGAGAAACAGGCCAAGACACATATTAATCAAGCTAAATTAAATACAAATACAACCAAAAATTAAATACAAAGAAAAAATATTAAAAGCAGCAAGGGAAAAGTAACAAATCACATACAAGGGAATCCCCGTAAGGTTAACAGCTGATCTTTCAGCAGAAACTCTGCAAGCCAGAAGGGAGTGGCAGGACATATTTAAAGTGATGAAGGAGAAAAACCTACAACCAAGATTACTCTACCCAGCAAGGATCTCATTCAGATTTGATGGAGAAATTAAAACGTTTACAGACAAGCAAAAGCTGAGAGAGTTCAGCACCACCAAACCAGCTTTACAACAAATGCTAAAGGAACTTCTCTAGGCAGGAAACACAAGAGAAGAAAAGGACCTACAAAAACAAACCCAAAAGAATTAAGAAAATGGTAATAGGAGCATACATATTGATAATAACCTTAAATGTGAATGGATTAAATGCTCCAACCAAAAGACACAGGCTTACTGAATGGTTACAAAAACAAGACCCGTATATATGCTGTCTACAAGAGACCCACTTCAGACCTAGGGACACATACAGACTGAAAGTGAGGGGATGGAACAAGCTTTCCATGCAAATGGAAATCAAAAGAAAGCTGGAGTAGCAATTCTCATATCAGACAAAATAGACTTTAAAATAAAGACTATTACAAGAGACAAAGAAGGACACTACATAATGATCAAGGGATCAATCCAAGAAGAAGATATAACAATTGTAAATATTTATGCACCCAACATAGGAGCACCTCAATACATAAGGCAAATACTAACAGCCATAAAAGGGGAAATCAACAGTAACACAGTCATAGTAGGGGACTTTAACACCCCACTTTCACCAATGGACAAATCATCCAAAATGAAAATAAATAAGGAAGCACAAGCTTTAAATGATACATTAAACAAGATGGACTTAATTGATATTTATAGGACATTCCATCCAAAACCAACAGAATACACATTCTTCTCAAGTGCTCATGGAACATTCTCCAGGATAGATCATATCTTGGGTCACAAATCAAGCCTTGGTAAATTTAAGAAAATTGAAATTGTATCAGGCATCTTTTCTGACCACAACGCTATGAGATTAGAAATCAGTTACAGGGAAAACATAAAAAACACAAACACATGGAGGCTAAACAATACGTTACTAAATAACCAAGAGATCACTGAAGAAATCAAAGAGGACATTTGTCATTAGAAACAAATGACAATGAAAACATGATGACCCAAAATCTATAGGATGCAGCAAAAGTAGTTCTAAGAGGGAAGTTTATAGCAATACAGTCCTACCTCAAGAAACAAGAAAAATTTCAAATAAACAACCTAACCTTATACCTAAAGCAATTAGAGAAAGAAGAACAGAAAAAAACCAGAGTTAGCAGAAGGAAAGAGATCATAAAGATCAGATTAGAAATAAATGAAAAAGAAATGAAGGGAACAGTAGCAAAGGCCAATAAAACTAAAAGCTGGTTCTTTGAGAAGATAAACAAAATTGACAAACCATTAGCCAGACTCATCAAGAAAAAAAGGGAGAAGACTCAAATCAATAGAATTAAAAATGAAAAAGGAGAAGTAACAACTGACACTGCAGAAATACAAAGGATCATGAGAGATTACTACAAGCAACTCTATGCCAATAAAATGGACAACCTGGAAGAAATGGACAACTTCTTAGAAATGCACAACCTGCCAAGACTGAATCAGGAAGAAATAGAAAATATGAACAGACCAATCACAAGCACTGAAATTGAAACTGTGATAAAAAAATCTTCCAACAAACAAAAGCCCAGGACCAGATGGCTTCATAGGTGAATTCTATCAAACATTTAGAGAAGAGCTAACACCTATCCTTCTCAAACTCTTCCAAAATACAGCAGAAGGAGGAACACTCCCAAACTCATTCTAGGAGGCGGCCATCACCCTGATACCAAAACCAGACAAAGATGTCACAAAGAAAAAAAACTGCAGGCCAGTATCACTGATGAACATAGATGCAAAAATCCTCAACAAAATACTAGCAAACAGAATCCAACAGCACATTAAAAGGATTATACACCATGACCAAGTGGGGTTTTTCCCAGGAATGGAAGGATTCTTCAATATATACAAATCAATCAATGTGGTAAACCATCTTAACAAACTGAAGGAGAAAAATCATATGATCATCTCAATAGATGCAGAAAAAGCTTTTGACAAAATTCAACACCCATTTATGATAAAAACCCTCCAGAAAGTAGGACTAGAGGGAACTTACCTCAACATAATAAAGGCCATATATGACAGACCCACAACCAACATCGTTCTGAATGGTGAAAAACTGAAACCATTTCCTCTAAGATCAGGAACAAGACAAGGTTGTCTACTCTCACCACTAATATTCAACATCGTTTTGTTAGTTTTACCCACAGCAATCAGAAAAGAAAAAAGGAACAAAGGAATAAAATAAATAAATAAAAAATAAAAGGAATCCAAATCGGAAAAGAAGCACTAAAGCTGTCACTTTGCAGATGACATGATACCATACATAGAGAATCCTAAAGATGCTACCAGAAAACTACTGGAGCTAATCAATGAATTTGCTAAAGTAGCAGAATACAAAATTAATGCACAGAAATCTCTTGCATTCCTATACACTAATGATGAAAAATCTGAAAGAGAAATGAAGGAAACACTCCCATTTACCAACACAACAAAGAGAATAAAATACCTAGGAATAAACCTACCTAAGGGGACAACAGATCTGTATGCATAAAACTATAAGACACTGATGAAAGAAATTAAAGACAACACAAATAGATGGAAAGATATACCATATCCTTGGATTGGAAGAATCAACATTGTGAAAATGACTCAACTACCCAAAGCAATCTACAGATTCAGTTGCAATCCCTATAAAACTACCAATGGCATTTTTTGCAGAAATAGAACAAAAAATTTCACAATTTGTGAGGAAACACAAAAGACCCAGAATAGCCAAAGCAATCTTGAGAAAGAAAAACGGAGCTGGAGGAATCAGGCTCCCAGACTTCAGACTATACTACAAAGCTACAGTAATGATGACACTATCGTACTGGCACAAAAACAGAAATATAGATCAATGGAACAGGATAGAAAGCCCAGAGATAAACCCACACACATATGGTCACCTTATCTTTGATAAAGGAGGCAAGAATATACAATGGAGAAAAGACAGCCTCTTCAATAAGTGGTGCTGGGAAAACTGTACAGCTACATGTAAAAGAATGAAATTAGAACATTCCCTAACACTGTATACAAAAATAAACTCACAATGGCTTCAAGACCTAAATGTAAGGCCAGACAGTATAAAACTCTTAGAGGAAAACATAGGCTGAAGACTCTGAGACGTAAATCACAGCAAGATCCTTTTTGACCCACCTTCTAGAGAAATGGAAATAAAAACAAAAATAAACAAATGGGACCTAATGAAACTTAAAAGCTTTTGCACAGCAAAGGAAACCATAAACACAACGAAAAGACAAGTCTCAGAATGGGAGAAAATATTTGCCAACGAAGCAACTGACTAAGGTTAATCTCCAAAATATACAAGCAGTTCAGGCAGCTCAATATTAAAAAAAACAAACAACCCAATCCAAAAATGGGCAGAAGACCTAAATAGACATTTCTCCAAAGAAGATACACAGATTGCCAACAAACACATGAAAGGATGCTCAACATCACTGATCATTAGAGAAATGAAAATCAAAACTACAATGAGGTATCACCTCACATCGGTCAGAATGGCCATCATCAAAAAATCTAGAAACAGGGCTTCCCTGGTGGCGCAGTGGTTGAGAGTCCGCCTGCCGATGCAGGGGACACGGGTTCGTGCCCCGGTCTGGGAAGATCCCACATGCCGCGGAGCGGCTGGGCCCGTGAGCCATGGCCGCTGAGCCTGCGCGTCCGGAGCCTGTGCTCCGCAACAGGAGAGGCCACAACAGCGAGAGGCCCGCATACCGCAAAAAAAAAAGAAAAAAAAATCTAGAAACAATAAATGCTGGAGAGGGTGTGGAGAAAAGGGAAGCCTCTTGCACTGTTGCTGGGAATGTAAATTGATACAGCCACTATGGAAAACAGTATGGAGGTTCCTTAAAAAACTAAAAATAGAACTACCATATGACCCAGCAATCCCACTACTGGGCAAATATCCTGAGAAAACCATAATTCAAAAAGAGTCGTGTACCACAGTGTTCATTGCAGCACTATTTACAATAGCCAGGACATGGAAGCAACCTAAGTGTCCATCGACACATGAATGGATAATGAAGATGTGGCACATATATACAATGGAATATTACTCAGCCATAAAAAGAAATGAAATTGAGTTATCTGTAGTGAGGTGGATGGACCTCAAGTCTGTCCTACAGAGTGAAGTAAGTCAGAAAGAGAAGAACAAATACTGTATGCTAACACATATATATGGAATCTAAAAAATAAAAATAAAGGTTCTGAAGAACCTGGGGGCAGGATAGGAATAAAGATGCAGATGTAGAGAATGTACTTGAGGACAGGGGGAAGGGGAAGGGTAAACTGGGACGAAGTGAGAGAGAGGCATGGACATATATACACTACCAAATGTAAAATAGTTAGCTCTTGGGAAGCAGGTGCATAGCACAGGGAGATCAGCTTGGTGCTTTGTCACCACCTAGAGGGGTGGGATAGGGAGGGTGGGAGGTAGGGAGACGCAAGCGGGAGGGGATACGGGGATATATTTATACATATAGCTGATTTACTTTGTTATACATCAGAAAATAAGACAACATCGTAAAGCAATTATACTCCAGTAAAGATGTAAAAAAAAAAAAAACCTCATTCGTCTATCTTGCAAAAAAAAAAAAAAAAAAGAAGCACATCAGCAGAGACAAGGGGACAGTGAGAATGCAGTAACGGAAGTCAAAGGGGCAGACAGTTTTGAGATGGAGGAAGAGGCCAGAAATGTTAAGAGGACAAGTAGCATGAAAACTGAAGGGAGGTCATGAGAACTGGAGCTAGGTCATAGGATTTGGCAGCGAGGACACCACTGGTGACCTGTGCAAGGTCCATTTCAGGGGGCGTGTTTTCCCAGGGGGTCATTATGGGACTGCCCCGGAGCTGGCTCCCAGGCTAAACTCCAAGGGGAGGCTGCCCTGCAGTCAGTACCTGGCAGGGTGTGGGCAGAGTACCCCGAGCCCATCAGTGCCAGGACCCTCGTCCACCCTGATCCTTGGCTGCTTACGTGCCTAATTCCCTCCTAATAACCACGGCGTGTCCTGGGATCCCAGCTGACACATTTTCGTAGTTTTAAAGCACAGGGCTCCAGATGATTCTGTGTCATTGTTGAATTAGAGATCTCTTTCCTTTTACCCTGAAATCGTCTTTGACTCCTTCTCCTCCTCTTCCACGTTTCGTTGGTCACCAGCCTTCGTGGCTCTTCCTCTGCTCTCCTAGGACTCCGCTTTCTCACAGCTGCAGAAACCACTTGCTAGCTGGCCTCCTCCCTACCTTTGTCCTCTGCCCTTTACATCTGCCCTGCGCACTGATGTCAGACTTGTTGCCGTTACTTACCGTCTGCTAAATAAAGTCTGAACTCTATTCTCAGATGAAGAACTGTCTTGATTTGGCCCCAGTCTTCCTTTCCAGCTGTATCTCCCATGTCTTCTCTGGACTTGTGCTCCAGCCTATAAACCAACTTAAATTTCCACCAGATACTCCTTGGACTTTTCCACCTCGTACCTTTATTCCTATCACTTTCTAGAAGCCTTCCCCTGTCACTTCTGGTCAAAAGCGCACACCACCAGGTTGGCCCCGCCACCCTCTGTGAGGGTCTTTGCCACCTCCCCAGACCTGTGACAGTTGATTTGGCCCCTGGGCTACAGGTGACATGCTGTATTATCCTCCCAAGTCTTAAGGTTTCTGAGGGCATGTGTTCTTTACACATCCTACAGTGCCTTCAAGTTCATGGTCACCACTAAGTAAATGTTGACCAGATGAGTGAATTGAGGAACAGTAGGATCTTTTCAAGTTGCTTAGACTTCCTGAGGTTCAAGGGCCTTTTTTTTTTTTTTTTTGCGGTACGCGGGCCTCTCACTGCTGCGGCCTCTCCCGTTGCAGAGCACAGGCTCCGGATGCACAGGCTCAGCGGCCATGGCTCACGGGCCCAGCCGCTCTGCAGCATGTGGGATCTTCCCGGACCGGGGCACGAACCCGTGTCCCCTGCATCAGCAGGCGGACTCTCAACCATTGCGCCACCAGGGAAGCCCTCAAGGGCCTTTTTGTAAATATTTATTAAATAATTAATTCATAGAGCCATGTTCCTTTCTCCATCCCCACTGCTTTCTATTGACCTCCCTGCTTACCATTGTTCTCAATAGATAAGATAGTCCCTTTGAATTGGACCCATTGTCTCAGTTTAAGAGAATGCAGACAAATGGAGAAAATTAGGGCTCCATCTCACCTATGAGGTGAGCACCTATGAAGATAAAATTAGGAAAAAAGCATTTATTCTCAAGAGTTCCCCCACCCATTAGACGCTTGTCTATTTTCTCTTTGCCTCAGTTGACTCCATCTGCTTTTTTTCTTTTTTGTTTTCTTCTCAGTAATGTGGCAGGCAATGGACAAGGGCTGGGAAAACATATTTTAGAGTATCTACAGCCTCCTCCACGATCAGGGAGAGAGGGAAAGTCTAGGGCAAGCAGCCAGATCTGGGCAGTATGCCTGAATCACCGCCCCCTGAGCACACAGACGGATACATAGACCCATAGACATGCAAACACGATCCCTCCTCCCCTGCCTGCAAGTGCAGTGGCATAAATAAATGAGCCATCTTAAGTGCAAAACGCAGACAGGGAAACAGCAAGATCGGTTTTCAAGTCCAAAAGGTTAGTCACCTTGTAATGAGATGGCCTTGCGTAGAGATTGTTCTAACTTTGGGACCAGTTTGAGGCATTTAAACATTTAGTTTTCACTTGCTGTCTGAGCCTGTTACCAACGAAACTGTAAAGGGAAGAAACCCTTTAAATTCACAAAGGGTTTGCTAACATACACATGAGCTTAGAGTCATTTAAAATAAGCAATGAATTCTAACAAGGAAGCCAAGTATTTCCCAATTCTAGAGTTTTTTTAGTAACTTTCATATTCAATTGTAAGTTTTGGGAGACAGGGAACACTAGACAGAGTCAGGCACCTGGTAAGTTCACGCTGTGTGTGCTGACTGGTTGATTACAGAATCCTGAATTCATGGCTCCAATGAGTAGAGTAGGATCATCCATCTGAAATGATGAAGGATGAGGTGAGGTCGGATCTTTCATGGGGAGTGATGTGCTGTGACAGATTCAAGCTGTAGTGTCCCTGATAGGCTTAGGTGCCCCTGAGAGGGACATGGACTAAAGATGGTAGAAGTCAGCCCCACAGATTTCTTCCACAGCTCTTTGGTGGCTGGTTATACAATTGATCATCACGGGATATGAGAATAAGCCAGCCTAAAGTTTAGCGCTTCTCATTCGGGAGGTAACAAGCAGAGCAAAGGATACAGGGTTTAAAATGTGCCCAGACAGATCTGAGCAAAGGAAACCAGAACTGGATATAAGGCAGTGGATCTGATGAGTACTTTAGTAATTCAGATGTTAGTGACTTCGATTGAGATAACTAATTGCTAGACCTGCTTGGCCGTTTAAAAACAACCATATGAAGTTGAATTTTTCCCATTCAAAATAAAGAATTATTTAATACAGACCTCTGCAAAATAACACCGTTTGTTAGTTGAATTTTAATGAGTTCTAGTAAATAAGTGACAAAGCCCTTTTTTTACTGGCACTCAGGGACTTCTGGTATTACAGGATTAAAACACAACTGAACTCAGTACATGTGTCAAACTTACTTATGAAATGAAATTAATTATTCCAGCAGTGATCCAACCATAAGGTGTTTTCTGGAGGTCAAGAACCATTTGTAAAAGTTGCCAAGAGGATGCTTTTTAGGTGGCCAAGAGGCAGAGTGTGAACAGAACTCCGACCTTCAGAATGCAGTCAGTCGGGTATTTCAATATATGATTGAATGAGCTGATTGACTAAATGAATAAAGGAACTAATGAGTGAAAAAAAAAAAAAAAAAGAATGCAGTCGTTCCCAACCGACAAGCGGATCGTGTTTGGAAAATGTTTGACTGTAGATGACTTTTGGGAACTCGAACTTCATTTCTCCAGAGAGATGGCAACACAAGTAGAAGCTGTGAGCCTAGTGGCTGTCAATAAAGGATGGGTTGGAGTGCCCCAGTGAGAGAGAAACCTACACGTCCTCAGCTCTCCAGACAAGGGCAAGAGTCCTGGACGTTTCCTGAGGTGCCAGGACAGGCCACGCTCATGGGAAAAGGGTGCAGTTCTTTGAGTAAGATGCGAATGAGACTCAGTTCTAGCTCTGCTGCCTTTGAGCTGTTCGTCTTTGGGCAAGTTACCTCTCTGAACCTGTTCCTCATCTCCAACAGGAAAAATGACGCCAACCTACAACGCAAGTTTTCTCCCTCCCTCCTCTCTCTCTCTCTCTCTCTCTCTCTCTCTCTCTCTCTCTCTCTCTCTCTCTCTTTCTTTCTTTCTTTCTTAAGGTACATACAATGCACCTCTAGCCTTAATCCTCTTCAGTCAATCAATTAACCACATCTGATAGTTTTTACCTCTTAAATCTCTCTGGAATGTTTCCATTTCCCTCCACCTCCACTGCACTACCCTAGATGGAGCCACACCATCTCTCTGACCACAGGACCTTTGAAATGTGCCCCTGTCTCTCCTACCTGGACATTCGGCTAAGGGGTGTCCCTGCTGCCATTACTGTTCCCCTCTCAACCATTCTTGACAGGGTAAGAGCTCTTCAGAGCTTTTTAAAATGCAGATCTGATCCCCTGGGTTCCAGCTTAAAATCATCCAGTGGCTTCTCACTGTGCTGTGGATAAAACCCAAACTCCTTAACTTGAGTTTCAAAGCCCCGCGTTATGTGACCCCTGCCACCTCCTCCATCCTCATTCATAAGGTCCTTCCCTCCGACTCCACTTGGCTGCTGTGCTGACTTGTTTAGGTCCCTTCAAAGCGCCATACTTGCTCCCTCCTCCGTGCCCAGCCATGAAACACGTGGTCCTCTTGCCTTGGAACACTTTCCGTCACTGTGCCCTACCCTCCTTCCCCTGGCAAACTCCTACTAATCCTGAGGATCTGGCTTCACTACCTCTTACCCTCTCTGTAGGGTGTAGGCCAGTCTTGACCCCATAGGTTGTTAGGATTCCAACAGCAACATGCAGTACTTCCCCTCTCAGAATACTCTGTTGTGATTACTAGTTGAGTGTGTGATTTCCCTGCAGGTTAGGAGGTGGGTGCAGCAGGGAAAGTGGTGGTGAAGAGTGCAGAGATTTCGGCCTCCGCCCTGTATTCTCTGGTCAAGTTGCTTATCATCTTGGTGCCTCCTCATCTATAAAATAATACTGCTTACCTCGCAGAGTTATCCTGAGAGTTAAAGGAGATAATATGTGTGTGTGTGTGTGTGTGTGTGTGTATATATGCATATATGTGTATATATTGGGTTGGCCAAAAAGTTCATTCGGGTTTTCCTGTAAGATGTTACGGAAAACTCAAATGAACTTTTCGGCCAACCCAGTATATCAATATAAAAGGTTTAAGTGCGTTAACTAGTCCATAGAAAATAAGTCTTCAGTAAACGGAGATGCACGCATAATGAATACTTAGCTTTTTGTTGTTGCTTGGTTTTGTTTTTTTTAAGCTGAGTATTGCTACGGCTGTTTTCCTGGGAGTGCACTTTCTCTTTTTCTTTATGTTCCATTGGCTTGGTAAGATTAGAGTCCCAAAAGTAAAACTGTGAGTACTGTGTTTGCTTTCCCATTTGCTCATTTCTTCCCGATCTGAGTAGCCTGTAGGAGGGATGTAAAGACGTAAAGTGATGTAGAAAGTGGGCAAAGAAAATAGTATGTTCACAAAGCCTGTTTTCCAGTCAACTCCTCGGGGATCCCATGCCTTGTTAGTTGTGGATTCTGCCTCTGCCCACAGTTCTTTAGTCCTTGCCTGTTTCAGAGCCCTTCCTATCAGAGGCACTGGCGGGGCAGTGCAGTGCCAGGAGGCCCAGGCATCAGGCTCATTCAACAAACACAGGACCATAGAATGCAAGCAAATTAAAGCATTCTCAGTGCTTCCTACTTCAATCTGCCCCCAAAAAACCAAAAAACAAAACATAGGTGTGTGCGTGTGTGTGCATGTGTGTGTTTTAGATGGAGTCACCAAATACATGTCAAAGGCAACACACAAATTAGAGCAGCATGAGTTCTGTGACATTTGGTAAAGGTCTTTGGAGAAGATGACAAAACAAGGAGCTTCCCAGTTCCACGGCCCTTAAGATTTGGTGCAAACACTGTGTGTGAAAAATCACCAAACATGTACCTCACCACTGAATTTTGTGAGGGTCGACTTATTACCCCTGTTACCTGGTAGTCTCCAGGCTTTAGAAGAGTTCTTGTCATTTTGATTTTTTAGATGAATCACTGGGTTTGTTGCCCCCAGAGGCACTTCGTTATGATTCAGTGTAAAGCCCTGAAAGGACTCGGCTTCCGGGAGTTAGGGGTGGGATGAGGGCTGCAGTGGTTCCGCGTTGGCATGAGGCTGAATTGACACCTTTGATGTAGCCTAAGACAGAACCCGCACCTCCCACTGCTGCTCGGAAGACGTCAGCCTTACGCAGAAAAGGCATCTGCTGAGGAATCCTGCTTCTCATTCAGCCTGCTCTGGGAGCAGCCTTAGCCATCGTTAACTGATCCAACCGCTTCCCTCCTCCCCTGCGGTGCTGGGCTTAGTGCTAAGAAGGGATTTCGCCTCTTGCTCTTGTCAGGTTAGGCACTGAGACTGTGTCCATGTTAGAACTCATAGAAGGTAAGTTAAATGCATGATCCCTCTCCCTCACGGAAAGATGTTTATTTTGCGCCCTGGAGGACATGTGTGTCTCATTGCTAATGCTACTTCCGTTGCTGTGGATGTAAAACATGTAAAAATGTTGACATTTTTACAGGCAAAATAGTGGCGATCTGATACAGCTTTACAGAGTCATGTCTTTAAGTGTTTTATCAGTTTTTAGAGGTGTTGTTACTCAGAGCAAAGATTGGCTTACGTGAGTTCTGGGGCTTTGATTCCTTTTAGGGATAATGTTTAAAAGTCTTGAGAGTCAGGTTGGTTCTCGTGATGTAAACCTGTTAAAAAGCAGCTTTTATTCTCGACAGCAGTACAGACTCACGGTGAGTTCCTGAGTGTCTGTGCCAGTTACTTTGTCTTGCTGGAGGCAGGTCCTTCTGAGTTAGGCTGGGGGATGCACAGGGCGCAAGTGGATGTGGGAACTTCTAGAAGTGAGTTCTTAACTCTAAAAAGATAGTGATCTGTTTTCACAAGACACTGGGACTATCACTTGTGAGCTGTGCTCATATTTACTCTCACTGGCTTGTACTGGGAAGCTAAACTAAAGAAGGAAGCATAAAGTCCATTGAAAATGTCTCAGAACCGCACGCCTAAAACCTCCGTGGGCACAGCTAAGAGCATCATTCATAAACTCATCAGGAAAGTTGTGCAGAGTACGTTATTATTCTTTTTACTGCTATATTCAACACTGGATTAACAAAGCAGTGAATTTCTGAAGAAGGTTTCTCCCAGAAGCTGTTTTTCAGGACTGTAGATAAAAGGGTATCTGGAATTTTAGCAAACGTCCCTCTTTAATTGTTTGTTGCTCTGAGAAGATGGTTTGTTGTGAGAATTCTTTAATAAGCCGCTTTTTCCCTCTGTGATTCTCTGTGTTTCTAGTTAATGGAACCCCTGGGAGTCAGCTCTCCACTCCGCGCTCGGGCAAGTCTCCAAGCCCATCACCCACCAGCCCTGGAAGCCTGCGGAAGCAGAGGGTAAGGAAATGAGCAAGCTCCTTGTTTAAGACCTGTCCACGTCTCGGTGCCGATGGCACAGGTGCCAGCAAATAGCCCTCTCATGAGGGCGCTGCTTGTCTCTAAGGAAGAACCAGGCGAGGGCAGGAGGTGACCGACCTTGGGTCACTTATTATGGCTGTGGTTTCTCTTAGCTAGGACTCGGGGCTTTAAATTTCCCTGTAAACTTGTCCTGATCTTAATTCCAGGAAGAATAGACAGTTGCTGCTTCACTTTGAAATACCTTACTCTTTTTGTCTCGAGTGCACAAAGACGTTAATGGCACTGGACTTGTAAGCTTCCTTAGCTGAAATGAGTTTCATTAGAGACATCATCACTGGTCACCAGACTTCCTTAAGAAGGAAAAGGAAAAGTGCCTGGATTGGAGGTGGGCGGGCCCTGGTGGGAGTTGCTTTAGGGCAAAGGATGGTGGTCCAGAGCCCCTGAGGGTTTGTGCTGCAGAGCTGGTTGCATGTGGCCTGTGTTTTTGTGAATGAAACCCACACCGAGCACCTTCTCTTTCATCATGACCTGCATTTATCTTTGAGCTTCTTGTGTAATAACGGAGAAGTTGATTGAGCTTGGAGACCAAAGTCAAAAAAGTTACTGGAAACAGTGTTCGTTTCTCTGTGCTAAGGAAGAGGGTGGGATTAGCTTTTCTTTCAGGATGGAAGAACTACTGTTCGGAACGCCTCACAACCTCTGCGGTTTGTCTTTTCCAGTAAGACCAAGGCAAGAATCAAAGGAGTGGGACGGGGAGGAGGGGCATGGCGCAGTGGAGGCAACAGGAGGCCTTTCATTGCCCTGATTTCACAGGCAAGGTGCGGAGGGAGGTTTCAGGATGCTGCTCCCTGGACATTTTAAGCAGCTAGGGCTCTTTGGCAGCTTTTGAGCTCAAAGATTGGATTCATGAATTTCATTTCTTGTACTATGTGCTTTAAAATGAGACTTTAGGGCTTCCCTGGTGAAGCAGTGGTTGAGTGTCCGCCTGCCGATGCAGGGGACACGGGTTCATGCCCCGGTCCGGGAAGATCCCACATGCCGCGGAGCGGCTGGGCCCGTGAGCCATGGCCGCTGAGCCTGTGCGTCCGGAGCCTGTGCTCCGCAACGGGAGAGGCCACAACGGTGAGAGGCCCGCGTACCACAAAAAAAAAAAGAGAGAGACTTTATGTTCCATACATTTAAACTGCCTCCAAGAGGGAAGCTCCTCTTTGCAAGCCTCCTGCCGAGGTTGTGTCCACACACCCTCTGGGGGGGGAGGTGACTGAGTCAGCCCCCAGTCCCCTTTGCAGCCTGGCCCCCACTTAGCAGCTCGTACTGTCCTGCTCGCTCCACTGAACCCCCTGGCATCAGGTCCAGCTGGTTTTGATCATTGGATGAGGCCTGGAGCTGGGCACCAGCTCCTCCACTAAATGGCTGTGTTATCTTTGATAAGTCTGTTATCCTCTCCCGGCTTCAGTCGAAACAGAACAAAATAAAAGACTCTTTCCAGATAGAAAACCCAATAATGCGACTCCAGTTCCAGCTGAGTGTTTTCACTATGGTTTCTTCATGGCCGCAGTCTAATCTGTCATTTTAAAGTACAGGGATCATTAGTGAACTACTAGAAGAATGGGCCAAGTTCATTTAATCTCCTACATGTCTATGGTTGAGTGGAGGAAGGGCTAGTGGAGTGAGTGATGCTTTTCTTATAAATGTTACCCAGTGAGGCCCCCATCTATAGAGGCAGCCATTAGAAATAGGGCAGACTGGGGACTTCCCTGGTGGTGCAGTGGTTAAGACTTTGCTTTCCAGTGCAGGGGGTATGGGTTCGATCCCTGGTTGGGGAATGAAGGTCCCACATGCCTCGTGGCCAAAAAACCAAAACATAAAAGAGGCCATATTGTAACAAATTCAATAAAGACTTAAAAAAAAAAAAAGAAAAAGAGATAGGACAGATAGGGCCCTCTTACATAGAATAGTCTCTCTTTTGAGGTGTATACTTTGGAGACGACACCTGGCATAGAAATCCGTCTTCATCCTTTGGGCTAATTAAATTAGATTCAGGATTTAGCTCATACTTCGTTGTTGAGATTAGATTAGATTGAGTGAGACTCCCTGCTACAGGTCTGAGCTTCCCTCCTGCTGGCTTATGGTGGAGACGTCCATCTTGGGGATGTAAAGCGCTTGGCTCAGCTGCCCCTTTTTTTTTTTTTTTTTTTTGTGGTACGTGGGCCTCTCACTGTTGTGGCCTCTCCCGTTGCGGAGCACAGGCTCCGGATGCACAGGCTCAGCGGCCATGGCTCACGGGCCCAGCCGCTCCACGGCATGTGGGATCTTCCCGGACCGGGGCACGAACCCGTGTCCCCTGCATCGGAAAGCGGACTCTCAACCACTGCGCCACCAGGGAAGCCCCTCAGCTGTCCCTTTGTTGGCAAAATGAGGGTAGAATTTGCTTCTGCTGCCCTCTGCATTCCCTACTTCACTATGACTTTGTCCAACTGAGGCAGAACATTTCCATCCGGCTCCTAGCAGCTGTGTGGCCAATGGCTTATGTAATTAACACTGCTAGCGCTTGGGAAATGATCATAAGGGTTGGTTCTCTTGTAGGTTCTTCATTTTGTCATTTAAACTACCAGTGCACGCTCCGTACTTGACAGGGAGAAACAATCTCGTTTGTTTTAAGGAGACAAAAGGTTTATCATCATCTGAAAACATTTATTAAACACATGTTGTGAGCAGAGCAGCGGATAGGTTAGAGGTGGTTCCGTTTCCAGGCTTTTGAATTGAGGCCGTAAATGAACATCCTCCATCCATGTACCATGTCAATGAGTAGAAACATTCCCAGCTGCTTTAGTGAGAGGAGCTTTCATCTTGGTGTGGAGGCGACTGCATCAAATAATCCCTCCCAGTTAAACTGAGCCTAGAATATCCCTAAAAACTGATCCTGTTTCAAATTTGGTTAATATTCTTCTCAAATGGCTATACTCCTATGCAGGAAATACTGAAATAAGTGAAAGATGGCAAGTGCTAAAAGAAGACACTTCAAAAAATAAATTAACTCTTTTTATTGCAAATTGGGAAACAGTAGCTACTTCTCTTTTTCTTTCTGTGTTGCCTAGCAACATGGCCAGGAAAATGAGTGGGCTGCCTCTCCCTGCAACACACACTCACACTTCCTACCTCATTTTGAAACACAAGAATATAAGCTGCTTTTTTTTTTTAAGGAATATTGAGACATTTGACCGCTTCTTCACAAACAAGAAAATCTATATTTTTATTTATGTTAATTATGGTTTAATCAGCTTTTTTCCTTCCCTTAATATTATATCTTTGTTACCTCTTTTGGTATTTTAGAATAGTCCTATACAATAGGAGTCTGCATGCCAGATATTTTTCTTCTTGAAAGCGCTGATGGCAGTGTACCAAGCAACTGCCCTATTTTTCCAAAACACTGTTATTTAAATTGCTGTCTAGAAGCGTTTGGTCACAGATGCAGATCCGGGAGGATCTTTTCCATCCATGAACTTTCTGGGGTCCCATTTCTTAATACATCAGGAAGAAAAGTGTTGTATTGTGTAGGTGGAATGAAGCTCCCCCTGATACTCCCACATGGCTGACTTTTGTAGATTATCTGATCAGTCAAATGATGTGAAGAGTGGGTGGTTCAAAATAGAAAAGAAGCCAGGATTCCAGACACTCTCTGCAGATCTGAGCTCGTTGCCTGGTGACCGACAGAGGGATCTCATAGCAGAAAAGGGCGGAGGGAAGAAGAGGGAAGGTGATGGGTGAGCGGTTGGGGAACCGGGATAAATACTGGGAAGGGAGCAGGGAGGTCAAGTTCGCATTCTTTCTGTCTTCCAAACATAGCATTTGGAAAAGGCAATGTTTATTGGGTGTATGCGGGGTGCAAATGCAACCCTTGAGTTGCTGCTCTGGGACCAGAATTTCCTGAATGCCAGCTGGGGCTCCTAATAAATTATTGCCTGAGGTACGCACGTTCCTCTTCTACCCAGAATGGGAAGGAAGCGTTCAAGGAAGAATTGCCTAGATACACAGTAGCAGAGTTGGTGTTGACAGACCTCAAGGGCTGTAGAACCCAACTGGACACAAAGGAAGGCAAAAGCTCATGAGCGGATCAAGCCAATAAGGCAGAATAAGCACCCTTTTCATCTATTTAGATGGTTTCATGATCTTTCCTCTTATTCACAACTGACGACTCTAACGGGTTTAATGACGTCAGAAACCGAGGATGCCCATTCAGTGTTGTTCCACTCCTAAGAGAGCCACAGGGCGCCTAAGCAAGCCAAGTAAACAAATCTATACCGCCCTTCATCTTACAGGACCTGTATCGCCCCCTCTCTTCGGATGATTTGGATTCAGTAGGAGACTCAGTGTAAAAGAGACAATGGAGCAGTGTATATGGTTTGTGGTTGGGTGAAGGTTTCACGTTTCCTAAGCAAAAGTCTAACAGCAAAATACACAAAAGAGTTTTGCATACCTTGAAATTATGAAGCCTAAATCATATAGAAGGAGATATCCAGGCATTTTATATTAATCCTTGAAAGAGATATTTTTTTATATCTCCTACGTTGATTTGACTGAGGGAGCTTGAACACAAACTGGCTCAATTGGTGAGGTTTTTTGTGCCAGGCCTGGCTCTAGGTGAATTTCATTTATGGGCCTGATCTTAGTTTCAGAACATGCTAATGGTGTAGCAAGACAGTCATAATTTCTGTAGATGAGGTTTTCATTTTGATCATAAGTAAACATGTAGATACAAATTTTCTGTACAGTTCTGTACAGATTTTCTGGCTAAGCAGATTAAAATGCCACTAGCAGACATTTTTTCTTAAAGTTATATTCTTCTTAAACTTTACATTGCTGATTTTAAAGTACTTTTATTGCAAAATAATCAAAATATTCAAGTAGGGTTCTTCTTCCTAGACAATATTCAGAGCTACTTGTCATTTTGTGGGTTAGTATAGGTGAGGAAAAACACCCATGTCAAAGACATATCTCATGAAGACTCTCTTGTTAAGCATAGGAACTTTCCTTATTTTTGTTGTAAAAAGTAAATTTTACTCTTTAAACTTATCTTTCATTGAAAACAGCATAAGTATAGCTTAAACATGAAGAATTTGTTCAATGGCATTGCTATAAATTGTATAATTCTTCCCTACAACCATATATATAATTTTTCAAATATGTAAATGCTGAAGCTAGGAAGCTTTTTTTTTTAAAACATACAGACCTAAAAAATTGTGTCTGGACTTATTCCAAAAAACCAATTTGAAAAGCAAAATCCTTTTAAATGGTGCTGCATAAATCAGGTCCCAAATATCCAAATCTCTACTCTGATAAATCCTGGATCTTACTGGTATTTTGGAAATTTTCATATGCAAAACTCCTTTGTGTTAAACTAAGTAAATCTATGATTATAACCTATTGTTAAACATTAACCTACTAATTCTGCTTTCCTAGTCCTCTGTTTAAAAATTATAGTCAGCTTTGCTTAAACATAAAACAATTATTTTTAATCTGAATGTTAAGAACTAATTTAATGTGTATGGTCTGTTGTATTTAAGCCATACCCTAGTGATCATTTAGTTTTACTAGTTCAAACACTAACAATTTAAGACTTGTGTAGCATGGTTTTGATATTTTACAGGCTTGACATATCTCAGTAGGTGATAAATTAAAAATGTATGATGCCACTTGGAGGCTTTTACTTGGGTTTTTTTTTCAAATTTTACTTGAAGATTGAATTTAAAAACAAAATGTTTGGTTCAAAATGGAGAGAATTTCAGTTGTCATATACTGTTTTAAATGTTATCCATTTATCTCCTTGATAAATTGCTCAACTATCAAATTTTACCATCTGGTTTATAGTTACATATGTTACTATCTCACTTTCCAAGTGAATAAAATATTCCAACCATAAGAAGGAGAAGAAGAAAAAAAACAGTACAGGCAACCTAACAGCATTTGAAAACTTAGCCTTATAAAAATTAGTGCCTCATTATCCTGTCTGTTGCAGAGAAAGACACTTCTCTGGCAGGTTATTTGAGAACTGCAAACTGAACCATTCCATCTTGAACGAACAGTTCATAATACCTGTTCCAGACTTCAGATTTTAAAACTGTTTCCAATAGAAATGAACAGAGACTCCTGCTGAGATCAAAAGGCTGCTTTGTTTTAGCTGAAACAGTAAACATCTGTGAGGTTGCCTATGCTGGTGTCTGTTCTAGTTATGTCTTTGTAAGATGCATTACTTAATACAGTTGAGTCCATAAAAGATTAGTATGTATTTGACTGAACTGTCAAAAATGCAAAGAAAGCAGTGGAACAGTTAACCTAAATCTGGTGGGGTCAGATGGTCCAGAACAAAAAATAAATTCCAATAATTTTAACTTCCCTGAACTGTCAATCTTATGGACAACTACTGCTTAGAAAAGTCCAATAAACGCTATTTGTTCTGGATAAGTGGCAGATATTGCCAACTGATATGAAGCCCAGGGCTTTGTTTAGACATGGCAAAAAGAAACTGGACTTGTACTAATTGCCGATAGATATCATGGCCAACTTTCCATTCAAGCAGTTCCGAGGGAAATGCTATTCCACAGCATTTAATCTTTTGAACATATGACTTTTATTAAACGACTGTTCAGGGGCAATATATATCATTTACTTTTGAAACTAAAATCCCTCAGAGATTGAAACAGCACACCATTTATAGACTTTGAGATCTCTTCCTGTGCAGAGCATAATTCCATTATACTAAAGCAGAAATTTAAAAAAAAAACCCTTAGCAACAAACCAGAAGTTTTCAGTTTATTGGTGGAGCCAAATTGATGATTTATAGGCACTTAAGATTTACTTACTTATAGAATTCTTTTTTAAAAAAATTAGACACTGAATTTTTAAATTGTTCTACTGGGCAGAAGAGACCTCCAGCAAAAGCAATGCATTTTTGTCCTTATGGTAGACCTTAAATGTTCTGTGAAGACATTGCACTCTAGGAAAAATTTGATCTTTGGCACTTACATTTTCACCTTTAGACGTCATAGAGAACGATACAATAAACGTATCCCTGCTTTCCGCATTTTAGAAATGCAAAACCTAATTATAAATCAAGTGTAAACTTCAGTGTGAACTCAAAAGACTGGCTCTGAAAGCCACATGGTTTGTTTCTTCTTTGTCTTGCTTAATTATGTCGGGTGGGGCAGGAGTTCCCAGTGTTTTCATACTGTCATAGACTTGTGAGATGTGGCAGGTCCACACCCATCTATACACATCCCTGTGTTCTTATATTGGCTCATGTAAATATTGAAAATATCAAATACTATCTTCTAAAAACATTTGAACCAGAATTCATGTGCCACATGTGTTCCCTGTGTTAACCAGCAGGGGTATTTTGGTTGCATCCACTGCAGATCTGTACATGATTTTTTTTTTCATTTAAAATAATGAAATCTAAAAGCCACATTTCTTAATACAAATGAATGAATATATAGAATAATATCCTTAAAAAATAATTCCATATATTTTAGCTATTGGACCACTAAATTTTTCAAATGTGGCCGTATATCTACCCTGGTGTGTAGGTGTTTACATAAATTTGCAGGGCTCAGTGTGTATATGGGTGTGCTTATGTAAGTATTTGTGTATGTTTATAGACCATAAATAGTAGAGTATGGTATTTGTGACACAGCCTTATAAGTTACTGGCTTTTGTGGAATTGTATGTAAAACCTTTCATGTCATAAATCATCACCAATGACATATTAATTGAGGCATATTTAACTTCAAAAGTAGCTTGCTAAACTAGTATGGCAAAATGGTTCCAAATAATAGGCAGATGTACTGATTTATTTGAAACAATTTGGAATCCAGTTAAACAAAAATTTCAAATTCAGATAAATCCAATATTGTGTTAACTATTAAATATAAGCATACATTAATGCTTATATTGTTATGTCCTGATATTCTATTATTAAAATGATTATATACTATCACTGATGTTTCTCTAATGTGTATGACATGTGGTGATTGTCAGTCAGTATTCACTAAAAAAAGGAAGTATTGATTTATAGGGTTGTGAGTAGGTGAGTAATTATATTGAAACATAAATCGAAGAGAATCCAAACTGTGTTTGATTTGAAGTAAGTTGAATTGCAAAGCCAGATAACCTGTAAGGCAGTTTTGTATGTTCTTTCAAAACACGATTCTAAAGTATTGACGTATTTTCAGTAGTAACCCTACTATACTTCCTGTATGTGTGTATAGCAAATATACACACTCCTGAAAATGTTAATTGGATGAATATATTGGGAATGAACTTTTTGGGCAACCCAATGCTATATATACATATATTTCCTATTTATGCGTATTTGCATTAGCCTGGCTAGCATCTCTAACTGTGCATGTCAGTGACAACGATATCCCACAGAATTATAGTGTGAAAATTAGAGATATATTGAATTCGAAATACCAATTGCCTGATGCAGTTTGTTATACTGTCAGCTGAAAAATATTTGTAACTTTGTGCCTGTAATGCATGTGGAAAAGATAGGAAATCTGAGGCCCTAGCTGTAATTTTTCAGGGTGCATGATATATAGTGTCTTTAAAATGTGGTTCATTTTAGTAAAGATGATGGATAAATTCCAAGATAGTATAAATGATGCATGCAATACATGGGTGTTTGTATTATATATGGCCACAAAATGGTTTTGAAGCCAGGGTAGTAGGTATCTGAAAGGTCATAGGCAAAGAACTATGAAAGTTAATTTTCTTGTGATGTGTTTCTTTGAGTTTATATTCATCAACAAGCAAGGAATTGAGTTTATTTGTTCTAAGGACATTTTACTTTGAAATACACTATGAATGTTGTAAATTTGGATAAAATTTTTGTAGAGAGGTTGACATATTTCCTGCTTACAGTTTGAGTTGCTCGGATGTGTATTCTCTTAAAAAAAGCATTTGCTGTTAAAATGTTTTAAACAGCAACATGTTTTAAAAGTCCATTAGTTGAGGCCATCAGCAGAGTTTTACAGAGCGAAATGATGAAATGTTTCATTGACCTACCCAATTTTGAAAGTTCCATCACTTTGTACTGTGGCTTCACTGTAAAATGTTGTACCTTGCGTTTCACACTGGACCATGTTATTCCCCTCAAAGTTAATGTTGTGACACTTACCACCTTAAAAATAACTATAATAAACAGGAAAAACCACCTACGTTGTTCAGTGAGTTTCTTTCAGAAAACTTGATAAGTAGACATTGAAATTGAAATGACTGTGTGGGGTAAGGGTTACATTCAGAATCATATTTATGGCGTTTTATGATGTAATTAGCATCAGCAGATGATACCTGAGATACTGCAGAGTGACATCGCATGACATCCAAAGTATAAAATACTGACAATAACAATGAAATAAGACTATTTGTGGAAGAATTCTGTTTTAGTTGGTTATATTAAAATCATTAATACACTTTCCTCTCAGGGTTGCATTAATGGTGAATATGTCAAACAAATTGGCAACTGGTTGAAAAAAAGAAATTTTAACCGTAGTAACTTCCTCCTGGGCATGAAGGCATTTTCCCCAAGGTCATCTAATTTGCAGGGGGGAAAAAATGTGCATGTGTATATAGGTGCATGTGTGTGTATGAAAGGTATTTTAAAAGCGCTAAATAAATAAATATATCATAAAATAACTATAATAACAAACTTGATTACCCAGCTTTAATATAGAACAAAAATCCATAATCTGTTTCATTCTTAATATGGTATATAAGGGAGAATAGAAAGTTTACTGGCCTAGTTAGAAAAAAATTTTTTACGTTAACATTATTATAGAAGTCTAAAATTCTGGTTTTAAATCTAACATTTTTACTAGGTTCATTTTAACCTTAAAATTATAGTTTGCTTTAATTGGTTCTCTTTATTATTTCCATGATAACCTAAATATAGTCAGTACTCAAAGCAATAACGGCACAGCTGGAAGGAATGTTTACAAATTTATAAAATTCCAGATTGTGCTTCTACTTTCTGAATATAATAGACTTCAAAGTGAAATGGAGCAGGTGCCTGAAAGAGTAGTGCTGGGAATGCAAACTGAGGAGTAAATCATGGAGGGAATTATTTTATTGAGAGGAGATTCCCCTTCCAAACTATGATTTCACGGCGAGAAAGTCCTAAGAGGAGACCTGGTGCCCACCAAGACAAATAGCTGAGATTCTAAATGTACAGATCCTGGCTTTAGTGAGCATAGTGACTAGACGGTAGCAGCAAAGCAGACTGCCCCGTACAACAGAGTCATAACTAAACGTGTTTATTTTTGATATCTTGGCTCCGTGGTTTCACTAACATAGATTTAATGCCAGTATTCCCATTTTCATTTTCTCTTCCTCTAAGTAAACCTATTTTATGAATGACAGTTCTACAGTCCTTTTAAAACTTTGACCAAATGTTTATAACTTTTTACGCGTTTCAGTATTCATTCTGAGTTATGCATGTGTTTGCTATGCCGTAAACTTTAGGTTATGCGTACTATGGAGAAAGCAGACAAGGGAGTTTGGAAAAAGGACTTACTTTTGTGCCTTGTTTCAAGTAATGGAGCCTTATTAGTTATTGTAGATTGATGTCATCAACTTATTGTTCTCTACCCACTTGGAAAGTAAATGAATATATGTTTTTTTCTATATACACAGAGTCCCTTGGATTTCAAGCTCTCTACACAAAGGTTATGATTTAATTTTGTTATATGAGATCATTTTTAGACATTCTATAGGCCTCAAGTCAGGATCACCAAGACAATTATTTGAGGTTGTTAAATATTTGTTGGTTGTGTTTCCTTTATAAAATTGATCCAGTTGATTTCTAAATTCTTTTACTGCCATTTTCCAAAAAAAAAATATGTTAAAGTAATAACTGCATGCCAAGACAGAATGTGAAGTGGAAACAATGTAATTATCCAGACAAAGCTAAAGTTATCTGGTGAGATTTTTCTACCTTGATTACATCATTTGGATCAATTGGATATTTTTGTAGTCATTATTCAGTGTGGACCCCAGCTGAGTGCCATTAATACAAATGGCAGGAGGAACTCGTACCATTTTATGTTTGAAATGAACTGTTTTTTACTACATAGTCGTCAGATACATCTTGGTAAAATGTGGTTAGAACTGTTATGTCAGCTTTCTCACTTACTTCAAAAAAGTGTGATATGTTCTCCATCTGTTACATGATCCAAAGCTAAAGAGCTACACTTAGGATGTGTTCTTACTTAGGCCAGTGCTTTTATGAAGGTGTGCCATAAAAGCATCCAGGTGCCAGCAACCTGTCCACCTGGTTCCCATTAAGTCTGCCTGGAAGCGATGACATTTCAAATGTCAGAATATCTCTTAGAGCAGCTAATTGCATTAAATTCTAAAATAACTGTGTTTTGCACTGTACACCCATATGCCTTGGAATTCGCATACTGACTGAAGCAAACACAAAATCTTATCATCATGTATCCTATAAAATGGTTTACCTTCTCAGAAAAACCAAATAAGTAAATTGATTTCATTTATAAGCATGCAAAAATATAAGTGGGTCTTTTAGCTTCTGTAGGTCATAGATAAAAGCTGATTCATCTCATTGGGTTAATTCTAAAGAACAAGAACCTACACATTTTCCCTTTAGTATTTTCAAAATCCTTCAATCAGACTTAATGGGCAATAATCAAAATGTTCCCACGCCGTCTAAGGTAGTATATTTAGGAGTAGTTACCAGGGTACTCAAAGGGCTGTGGTGATTACTGAATGACTTCAACTGGGAGAGACAGCAAAAGTGTTAAGTGACGAAATCAGAATCCAAAAATAAAGGGCTGGAAGGATATGAATGTAATAAATATGACATTAACATGAGTAAATGAGAAGTCTTAGATTTGATCCAAAACACCAGCCTCTCGCATACAGAACAAGGATATCTAACACACTGTGAGCTCAGTGTAGGCTTAAAAGTTATGTTGTTACTGTTAAGCCAGTATGATCTTAAAGTGCATTAACATTCTGTTCACAAGGAAGAAAGCTCTACCCTTCTCTCTCTGTGCTGGTCAGGGTACACCTAGAATATTGCATTTGTTTTGAGCACCAGCATTAACCAGAGAAATCGACAACTGGAGGGTCAAGGGGTCACGGGGCCCTGTCTGATGACTGACAACCCAGAAAACTGGGATTATTGAAATTGAGAAAGAAAAGACACAGAAGGGGCCAAGTATCTCTTTCCAAATATCGGAAACATTGTCCTATTGGGAAATGCACTGTACTGGGTGGCTCCAGAGGTGAGAGCTAAGAACCACAAATAGGAAACGTAGAGGGGCATCATTTGAACAAAACTTAAGGAAGAACTTTCTTTCCCTCATTACCAATTAGGGGGCTGCCTTAGGAAGTAATGTGTTCAGTATTGGAGGTGTTTGGACAGAGGCCATTTGACCACATGCCTGGGATTTTTGTAGTGGGCACTTGGTCTCTCAGTGGAAGTAAGGTAGAACAGGTAATATTTAAGGTCCATTTCAGTCCCTGAAATTCGTTGAATCCATGAATGGTCATTGTCTTGGAATAGTGTATAATGTTAACTATCTTACTTCTTTGGGGAAAAGAAGAGATAACACCGTTAGAAATTTACTACATTTATTTTACGTGATTTGAGCATAGTAAATAAAATGAGAACTTTCCGTTTTCAGAGTACCGTGTTTGTAATTAAATGTTTTTCTCTTACAATTGTCTGTTACCTTCAGACAGTATGAAATTTGAAATGACTCGGAGTATGTTTTCAAACCTAAAGTTGAAAATAAGCAATTTTAAACATAAGCAGACTTGTGTTAACCCTACTTTTTTTTTTTTTTTTTTTTAAACCAGAGCCTAAAAAACTTGAGGGGTTTTTTTGTTCATAAGGCGGAGAAAAACACAGCTGGCACTATGGCCAGCTTTCAGGTCATCAGATATTTGGTGGCACTATTGAAAATGCAATTCATTAGTTGATAAGGCAGTTTAGTGAATAATATCCAGCGAGTTTATTAAACATTACAGTTTAAAAGATGTTTTCATATTATTTGGGTCAGAATTCTGTATTGAATATCTGATGTTCTTATTAAAACAAGATTTTGGAATTGAGTCCATAAGTCGTGGACATCTTTGCTAGGAAATACGCTACTAGTCTATTAATTTGAATGCTTGATTCTGAAAGAATGTGTCTTTGTATTCTAAAATCTAAAACGCCATATGACAGGACAGTACCTGCCATCCCAAACCACAGTGTGTCTGCATTATTAAACACCATTTGTGATGCTGCTGGAAGAAATTCAAGGATCAGAAGGCCCAGAAGACAAAGTCTACATTTTAGACATTTCCTTACTGCTTTTCTGCTTGGAACACCGTTTGTCTACAGCACGAGCAACGACACAAGGGATAAAAGATCTCCCTGTTCTGGAAAACACACACCTTCCCCTCAAATGCGGTAGCGTTAATGTTTCTTTTCTCCAGACCTCGATATCGTAAATATGCCTTGTCTCAGCCATGTATTCCAATATTATAAATATCAGGTTTTCACAAACAAACATCCGTAAAAGTCAGAAGAGCACACTTATAGGCTCATACATTTATAGTGCCTTCGACAGAGTTGGTTATGACAACACAGTTAGTGTCCCAGCAAGAAAAACTCTGTTTCAGGGTCACAATCTGAATCCTTTCTGGCCTGCCACAGGACAAATGCGTGCTTCTGGTCACAAAGGGAGTTTGAATGAGAGAGGATGGAAACAGCTCAAGTCACCAGGCTGATGGATTGGGGGATTATTACAGTACTGGAAAATAAAAGGCACATCACACAGACTAGGTGACCTTCAGGCATGTGGCGTACTAGAGTAACCACAAAACTTCTAGAAAGTCCTATGAGGAAGCAGATGCATCAATGTCATGAATTTAACTTGTATTCCCATCGTGTCACCTGTCAGCTTTGATGAATGAACTCATCCCATGGAACGTGGCCATCTTAGCGCACCCAGGAGAATGTGCTATGGCAGTTGACTCAAGTGGCGCTGCAGTGACTGAAGTAGCGTTTGCCCGATTATATTCATCCTTTGGGTGAAAACTAAAATCTCTGAATTTCCTGATATTGTTGGGCGTAATGACAGTACGTAAACCTTCTCTTCCTACTTACTTTGTGCGCAGTTAAGGCTGGATGGAATGGGGAGGAGGTTGAAGGGAGACAGGTAAGCAGAGCAGAAGTAGGTCACCTTTGCTTCTCGCCACCTCTTCATTATTAATTCAACTACAGACGCTCTCTCCCTTCTCTCTGCTCCACAGACAGCCGGCACCATGCGCCAGTGCCGCCCCTCACCGCCTCCAGGCTCCCATCAGGCCAGCCAAGTGGATAAACCCAGGGAAACAGAAGGAGGATCTTTTAGGACAAGCTGTGTTCACTATTTAGAAATAGCATTGAAATGTGCAAATTGGTTTCTCAAGGAATAGAGGAATGGAAAGGTTCATTGTTAAAGAACTGCCTCGTGGCTGATCACAGTATTAAATATTTGGTATTGTTTCATCCTCTGAGCTTTGTAATATAGTCGTTACCCTGTTTGCTCTCATGGGTCTTGGGTCCAGATACACCCAAAATTTACAAAGGAATCACAGGCTTAGGCTTTCAGTTCTATCTTTGCCTCGGGAGTAAAAGTAATAATAAGTAAATGTTTCTTGCTATGTAACATTTAATGTGTCAATAACTTGCTTAGTGCTTATGCCTTTATCTCAAAGTGGAATTAAGAAACCCACTCTTTAACCTTTCTCCAAGGATGTGGCAAAGCTGAATATTTTTAAAGGATATTCCATAAAAAACAAACTGAAGAAAAATTTTTTCTATGGTACTAATAGAAAAAAAAAAAAAGAGAGAGAGATCAGAATGACCCCTTATCTGAAGCCTGTTTGCAGATGAGAGTATGGTAGAGTGAGGTGAGATACCTCAAATCTGCCAAACCTAAACAGTGAGCAAAAGAATGCGAATTTTGAGAAAAAGAAATAAAAAGTCATGGAACATCCAAATGGACAATGATGAGCCTGACTTAGTTAATGCCATCTATTATTGGGTAATAGGGTCGGGGGAGAGGTAGTCCTAACTGAATAGTCTAAGAACCTCCCTTTCCTAGTGTTAAGACCCATTTCTCCCTGGTGGTGGGTACGGTTACCTCCCGAGATTCTGGGCTGGGCACAGCACCTGGAGACTCGGGTAGTGGGACCGAGGGTGTTTATTTTCTGTTTCTGTTTCCCCCCCCAGAGCTCTCAGCATGGCGGCTCCTCCACTTCACTTGCATCCACCAAAGTCTGCAGCTCGATGGATGAGAACGACGGACCTGGAGAAGGTGGTGAGTTTTGGACTTGGTGTCTGAGGAGAAGGCTCAGCTTGTACTTGGGCAGAGAATGGGCTGGCTTAATTTACACCCACCAGGAAACGGTCACTTCTCCAGCAGAATGAGCCTGAAGCAGCTTCAGAGGCTCATAGCAAGGGGGTAGGATTGAACGTGGCTCCCACCAGGGACGGTATCTACTCTCGGGGGCCAGGAAGAGGGAGTTAGCCTAATGTGGAGGCGTTTCCCATCCTCTGAAGGTATAAGCAACCTAACAAGGCCAGCTACTGCCCACTTTGCAAATAAAAGGGGGTAATTGTTGCCTTTGTTGTTCCAAATTCTGTTCACTTTTGGAACAAGAAAGACATCTTTACTCGTGGCCTCTCCCGTTGCGGAGCACAGGCTCCGCACGCGCAGGCCCAGCAGTCGTGGCTCACGGGCCCAGCCACTCCGCGGCATGTGGGATCTTCCTGGACCGGGGCATGAACCCGTGTCCCCTGCATCGGCAGGCGGACTCTCAACCACTGTGCCACCAGGGAAGCCCCTACATCTTTACTCTTTTGCTTGACTGTGATAGCCCTGCAGCCCCTCTGTCTCTCTACTAGATGATATTGAAAGAGATTGTGTTAGGAGAGAAGCACACATTCTAACTTAAGTGAAGTCAACATGTGAAAATCTGGCTTTACAGAAAGAATGAATTGATGGCAATTGCAAAAATATTCTTTGGACCTTAAGTGAATTCACTTCAGAAAGTGGTGAGATGACGTGGATTCCAGAATAGACTTTTTTGCTAACTCCTGGGTTGTTTTAGATAAGCCTCTTCTGCTCTCCACATCTCAGTTTTTCTTCTATGAAATGGAGATTGTAATATATGCCTATTTCCTCCCTGGGGGTTATTATCAGGCTCAAATCAATTATGAGAACGTATTTAGAAACTAAAGTATAAAACTGATATGATCAAGCCACTGTTACAGAATCGGCACCCCTTATTTGTTTTAAATAATATGATTTAATTTTCCGATAAAGTACCATTTGGGGGAAACGCTTTTATTATGTTATGTGAGATACCTGACTTACCCAAGGATTATTTCCTGACTACCATGTAATATCAGACTTTTTTGGTATTTCCAGAAGTATGGAATTCAGCCATCCAGAAGCCTCTTTTGTTCCAATGCGTTTTATTTACCTAATGAAATGAAATGGTTCTTGACGGAACCTTTTTGGCTAAGTCTTCTTAGCCAAAAGCCTAAAAGATACATTTTTTTCAATAGTCAGGAAAAAAGTCCCAAGCCATGTGCTCCAGATGGGTGCCCAGTGGAAGGACGGATGGAAGTTCCTCCCTGAGTTTCCCGTCGGAAGCCAGGGTTGCCTCTGACAGCTAAGGATGGTTACTTTTACTATCCGTGTAGTAAAGAGCCTTAAGACCGTGTCATCCGAGAGATATTTTGTAAATTCGGGTGCTTTGCAGTGGATTTGAAACTCCTCCAACCATTTTCTGTAATAACCATGGGCGAGACAAAAATCCCCAGGCTGAATCCTTCAAACGGAGGCAAAATTGTGGCTTCTTTGGGGTGAGATGAACGGTGGGGTGGGGGGAGTGGAGGTAAGTCCCCAGGTCTCGCTTTATTCCGGAGACCACTGAGATAGCTTCTAGTGGGTTAAACGTAAAATGTCACCTGCAAAGAGGTGCAGAGGTTGCACAAATGCCGAGGACAAAAGCAGCAGCAAATGTCCTACATTTGGACACGCTTTCCAGAAATTTCCTCCACTCTAGAATCCAGAGTGGTGCAGACTGGAAATGATCACAAAACCAGAATAAGTAAGGGTCCTAAAGCAGCTATCTGCTGATTGTGAGTTTCCATTTCCCGTTCCCCAACCCTGCAGACTAAACTCAAGGAGAACACGGAAATCACCAAGAAAGCCCATTTGCCACCTACGGTTTTAATTTTATTTTGAGAAGAAATGTTTAGTCTCAGTTTATGATTAAAGGTCAGAAAAGGAGCACATTTAGAAAGCACACTAGGCTTCCATCACATTTTGTATTCAGGTTGCCTGAGGGAAAGCCAGGATTTGTAACTTTAAAGCATGTAAATTTTAGAGCCCAGCTATAAAAGCCTTTTTATACCCCTAAGATGTTAAAGGTTATCCATTGTATTTATGTGACCTAAGTGTGGCTTATTTAGTTTTATGGCCTTAGATATTTAAAGCATTATCAGGCATTTGTAAAATATTTCAAAATGCATTTTAAGGGGGAAAATGCGTTGTGTTAGTGGCACTAACATAATTGAAACTACAAAACTGTTCTGTTCACAGACATAATAGATATTGCAGTTTTAACTCAACATCTGCTGCTCAGGTTGCTGGTGAGAAATTTGTCTAAAATCTGCTCATTGATCCTGGGGAGGGGTGGCAATCATTGCTTTAGTTCATAAGGAATTTTACGGAGATCTCTATTTCAGGATGTCGTAAAGCTAAGTGTCTAAACAGCAGGCATTTTTCATACTTGTACAATGTCAGGCGGCCCATAGTCCCTTACGAACTGCATTTTCCTCCCTACCTAGGAAGGTCATTTTTCTGGACACCATGGGTATGCAGTAAACGCTATTGATCAAATTGGCACGAAATGAAAAGTGAACCTTCCTCCTCAGAATCCCCACTGCAGCCGAAAGCATAAGTTGCTCTTACCTAGGTGGCAGTGGACCCCATACATTTTACGTTTCCTTTTAGTTTATCATTTGTCTTAGTAATAACGGATGATGATGCAATGTCGGCGAGGAGGTGGGAGACGGGGACTGGCCTCCCTATACAGAAAATGACATATTGACGCTGAATCAGTTCCAGTCTATTAGATGATACTTCTAAACGTCTCTTTTGTGCAACATCTGTGTTCCCTTTTCTACCAATAAAAACATACTAATGATTCTTTCAGAAGTGCTGGAGGAAGGCTTCCAGATTCCAGCCACAATAACAGAACGATATAAAGTCGGAAGGACAATAGGAGATGGAAATTTTGCTGTTGTCAAGGAATGTGTAGAAAGGTGAGAAGGATATCATTTGCATTGAGCTTTAAAGGAAGCACTTGGCGTTATGTTTTCCGAGACAGCGTCTTTATTTGCGGTCTGTGGCACATATGGAATAGGTTAATGTCTCAACTCCAGATGTAAAAAATATTTAAAAGAAAGGAAAGCCCATCTAACAACAGATTTGAAAAATGTAGTGATTCCTGGGGACAATCTATAAATTAAGGACTTTGATTTTTCTTTTTAATGTACTCAGCAAAACTTTGCCAGAGCTTTCAGGTAAGTCCTCTTATTTTGTTAAAAAAACAAACAAACAAAAAGAACTATTGAATAGTTTTGTCGGCACTTTTTGGAGACATTTTGTAAAGGTCAGAACATTCTTATATGGGGTGTATATCTCTAACATATAACTTTCATAAAATTAAATACAGTAACTTCAAAAAACTTCAAAATGTATCTGTTCTGATCCTCACGAAAACAGCATTTAGTACATTAAAATGTTTTAAAATGAATGAGCTAGGCACTCTTGTGGGCCAAAGGGAAGGACTTAGAGTGAAAGGTTTATCCCTGGGACCTTGATACCTAATCAAGGACAGTAGCTGGGGCTACTGGTTGGAGAAGTGACAAGTAATAGTCATAGCCCAGATCAAGACCGCCTCAAACCCTAAGCCCAGCGTGAGATTTGGAGTTCGTTTCTTAAGGGGGACCCGGTCAGCCAGCAACTTCCTCTCAGGGCTGCTGAGCAGAGGACTGGGTAGCCGGGGACACCCACCTGGTCCTTCAGGGAGTGTGTCCGCTGGCTTCCGGGGGGCTGGTCTGGGCTGAGCACCTTCCCCACTGCTCTTCTCTGCTCCCTTTTCGCCTGCTCCCTGGGAGGGGGCCCTGTGCGCTGCCGAGTTCTCAACACTGTGTGGAAAGAATGCTTTTATCTCCACCTCCGCTCAGAGAGGACGTCTCAGACTAGAGGCTCTGTCTGCAAGGCCCAGAACTTATTTTTCTCCAAGTCCTTTGACTTAGAAATGAAGATCCATGCCACGTTAGAGCTGGACGTCTGCCCAGGGCCTCAGACACCGTGGGGGTCCTGAGTTTGGCCAGTGACCACTGATTTGCGTCCCTTCACCCTTTGCCCGACTAAGGTAGTGGAGCCCTCCTTGGGCTCCCCTGGGGCAGTGGGTCTCAGACTTTGCCCCACTCAACATAGCAGCTGGGCCAAGCCATTCCTGAGGACGGTGACAGCGACCCCTAGAGCAGCCACTCTGGGCCGGGGACGGGTGTGAGTGACAGGCAGCTTGAAAAACCCCTTTGCGGATCCTGCTGCCCCGCTTTTCGCCTCTCCCCCTCAGTCCCCCCCTCCCACCAGGAAGCTTGACCATCTGTTGCATGACTGAGAAATAGAGAAAATTTCCCATGACTTTCCTGGGCCTCACACCTCCTCAAACAGGAGCAGCCACTGTTTACTGAGCATAAACTATATACAAGGCCCTTAACTTACGATACTTCATTTAATTATCATAATAATCCCACAGTTATGGGATTCTTATATATAATCCCAAACTGTTTCCATCTCATATAAAGAATGCCCGGAGAAGCTAGATGCCCAAGTAAGTTAAGTACTCAGCTAGGAAGTACTTAGCAAGGCATGGATGCAAGTTCAGCTCCAAAACCCACGCCTTTGGACCACTCTGCACCAGTGCCTCCTGCCTCGGACCAGGGGTCTTCCGTAAGAAAGTGGCTTCGCTGAGCCAAAGTTACACACAACACATTTGTCCCTGTACAAAGAAGACAGAAGTTAAGTCGGGAAAGCCATCCCCAAAGTAATGGGTGGAAGTGTGTGTGCATTTATATAATTTTATATTTCATTGATACCTTTTACTGATAGCAGACCCGGCCCTTTTAAACTTAATTTCCTCTGCAGCAGAAAACCCCGTGTCTGGCAGATCCCCGTGCCCTTCCCCCGCGGCACCTGGTTCCTTGCCAGGGTGCGTCATCTGTTGCGTCTGGAGTGGTGGCCATGTGCTCGTCCTCGGAACACGATAGCATCTCAGTCCCACAGTTCCGGTCTTCCCATGATAGAAATTTATCATTTCTCCATCCTAAATTAATTTCTTTCTTTCTGGTTTGGATTGTGTTCGTTTTGCATGAGTTCACCTCGTGGGTCTCATACGAATTGTCAGAGTCTAAACACCAGATCGCTCCCCAAAAGTTAGTATTTGGCTCCCGCGGAACAGGGACATATGGCATCTGCCCTGTCTCCCCAGAGGTATCACGAAACAATCTTTTAATATTTTCCAGAGGTCCAGGAAAATAAAAGGGGACTAAGAATGTTTTGAATGGCGCACACTGCTTGCGGGGCTGCATTCTGTCCTATTTTAAAGGACGAATATATATTAAAAAGAGCAAGTACGCCTCTCCTCCGTTAATAATATGCTGTCACAGGGAAGGTTTTCCTGCAGTAATGGATGCAGTAACATTGCTGCAGAGGCCGGCCCTCCCCTGGTCCCGTGCCAGCACATCCCATCCTAGGGGATGCCAGGGCTGTTTCGATTTCTGCCTATCTCCCCATAGCAGTCTCGAGTGGCCTCAGGAGCCCTGAGGACATGCTAAAGGACGTTGGTGGACTTTTGAAGTTGTTTGGCGGAGCCTTTCGAAGCCCCAAAGAAAACTCAAAAGCACTAGGGAGAGGTCCGAGCATGGGTAGAGGGCTCACGATGAGACACCCTTCATGCCTGGCTTCCTGGCTCTGTGTGGACTAATTACCGCTCAAGCCTCGGGTACCAGTGATGCGGTCGTGAGCAGGGACAGTGTCTCAGGTGGCTCCTGGTCCTCCTCCCCACCTGCACTGCTTGCACGTTTTGGCACCGTAGGCATCAGAACTGGATTAAAATTCTAGCTGCTCGTGATTCCCTCTTTCTCTCCTCCACCTGTAAACCCAAAGAACTACACAACGAAGGCGCTGGCAATGAAGGTAGGCAGGCCCAAACCCACCCGAACGAGCTAAGACTTTAGTGTCAGCAACATGGGTTGCATCCACCTAGAAAATCTTCAGAATTTTCAAGAGCCGGGTACCTATAGTTGGAAAGCATTTCCTTCTGAAGTGGGATTTGGAGGATGAATCAACATGAAGAACTTTAAGTATCTCTCAGCTACCTGACAGTGTTCTTTCCTCTTTCCTTCCTAAAGATGCTCTGGCACCTCTAGCCATAGGGCCCAAGTTCAAATTCAAAATAAAACTCTACTCTGAAGATGTTTGACAAGACACTCTGGGATGCCTCAGTTTTCTGCTTTACAGAGGAGGCTGAGATTTAGCTTTATTATGATTACTTGGTAAACAAAGGGTGCTGTTTACCAACCCCTCTTTCCTGGGGGAGGGGGTCTTTCTGTCACTGTCCTAACTGCCACCAGCCTCTGGAGTTTTCACAACTCCACCAACATGTTTGGAGCCCCTGCTAGTTCAGGCCTATGCTGGGCCATTTCCAGGGCTACAAAGAGAGTCAAGACAGGGCCCCTTTGCTTGAGAACCTGACGCATAAGCAAAGGATTGCCTTGAAATTCAGTAAATGCTATGTCAGAGGAATGCCTGGGAAGCCACATTTCCTCTTCCACACGATCTTTGTAAAAATCTTCAAAACAGAGCAAACAACAAAAGCACGTTGGTCCAGAGCACCCTTTTCATAAACATTCTGCTGCTCTCCAGGGCTGAGGGAAAGGGTGAGAAGAAGACCGCCCCAGGGCTGAGAATCATTCAGTTAAAACAAGACAGCTTTCTCCAAACCATTTTTAGTACAAACCTGAAAAAGTAGATTTAGTTCAACTTTGTAAAATTCAGACATTTCTCCCTAGTAGTTCGAGCTCTAGCCTTGGCTCAAACTTAATAGGAAAGTGACTTTACAAATTGAGTTCCTGTAGACAAGGAGGAAAGCAAAGCTTGTTCTGCTGTTGCCGCTTTGGCTGTGGCATTTGAGGTTTCTGTAATTTCATAAAAGGTCAAGAATATAATTTCAGGAGCATACAAGCAAATGGCCTGGATGTTCCACAGCAATCCAGGTGTCTTCTCTCCTTCTTGACACACGGAACTGTAGACTCCTTGAGGTCAAAGACCAGGTCTCTATCACCTCTGTAGCCACCAAAGAACCATGCTCATTACTGCTTGCTGAATGATTACCTGGGGGCAGTGGTCCTCAGAGTTTAGGGTATGGAGGAAGGCAGATATTGTATTTGAGGTTTTATTTCTTGCCAAATGTTTTCATTTACCAACTTAAAGCAAGCAGTGAAGTTTTTATTCTTATGGTGTACATTTAGTCCTAGCACCTGTTTTTAGTCTCATTTTCCAGATTCAGCTACTCTCCTATAAACATGCACTTCTAGTAATTAAGGATTTTATTGTGACTTTATAGTTCTGTCCTCAAGGAATCCAGAAAGAAACCTTTCAGTATTCATTTTGGTGGTCCTCCACAGGGCTCGCTGTCTGATGTAAAATACGGGTAAATCTAATTGAGTGTTTAATCCTATTTTGTAAGGTTCTGGGTAGTCAACCCACAAGGTCCTTTTTCCTAGTAAGCTCTAGGGCCACTGCAGCCCAGGTTTGCTTGCATTTTCCCCTCAGCTGTAGGCTTAGCATCTAACCTGATTGTTTGGTGTCCTGGAAGCCAATACACCCTCTCGTCCCCTGGGAATTCTGCTCCTTGTCTATCCGGCTGTAGAGGAGGATTTTCAGCCTTCCTGGGTCCCACACCAGCTCTCTGCTTTGAGTGTAGCAAGGCTGAAGTGTTACTCATTCTAGGGAAACAGAGGATCAATTGGTAGCCATGGGGAGGACAAAGCCAAGAACTTCCTTGATCTTCTGACCAGCACCATCCCACAAACATCCCCTTTGTGGAGGCACCGAATCCAAGTGTCGGCTCCATTCTAGCTCTCTGTTCCTGCCTGGGACTGCTGGCTTTTATCAAAGCTGTCAGACCAAGAGTCCAGATGCCCTGCCATCAAATGAAACATCTTAAACTAGATAGGAAATTGCTCATGTATTCCAGTCTTAGATTTGCTTTGTCATAATTTTTAGTGATTCACGAAAAGCAGAGTCCAGAAACACTTCAGCTTTTAGTTTTCCTCTTGATTAAATATTTTCAAATTTGCAAACATCCTCTTCAGAAGCCTCTTAAGAAGAGTTACTGAAAGGGACCCTGTGCTCCTTCTGTGATACGAGGATTCCCCTCGTAGACGAGTAATTTCACGTTCTCGTTTATCTGTTTGCGCGTACATTTAAAATTTCTAACGGGAAGTATTTTGTTGGCCCTCTAACTGAAGTGCTTTTTCTCCACCCCCATCCCATAGTACACACACAGCCTTGCTGAAGGTCTAGTGTTTATGTGGGGTTATCTAGCACCCCAAGCCCTGCATTTAGCCAGGGCTGACTCAGCCTTCCTCCATCATGTTCTCTGCCCACACGGGGGGCTGAAGAATCAACAGAGGCATACTTGGGGCTCTCAGTCCATTTCTTCACGAGGCTGAGGCAATTCGGGTTGCTCGGGGTACCCTGCACCCGGGCAGGGGAGCCGCCCTGAGGCAGAGGGGTTTCACCTCCTCGCATCCAAACCACAGCGCTCTCTAGTGGAGAAAATCAGCTTCAAAATGATTGTTTCAATCTAGTTTCATTCATCAGGTACAGTTATAACAACTTGGTCAATGTTTATGGTTTTCCGCAGGCTAGTACCCTGAAGGTCCTGGAGGTATAGTGGAAGAAGTATTTTTTAGAAGTAAATGACATGAATGGTTTCTAAGATGCCCTTGAACCACACTGTAAATATCTGGCCTCACGATGTGTTTGGAGGCTCATCACTCTCTTGCTCTTGCCATAATGTACAACTGGGAAATTCTCCATACTGAACATTTTAAAACCCTATTTTAAAAATTTGTTCTTGATCACCTTCACTCCCATTGTATTCATTTGGACCCCTAAAATTGGCCTTTATCTGTAGGTGAAAAGCTAGACTCTCTTGGTTTCCCCAGCAGATATGAAATGGCAGCGCTTGTGAAGTAGTGGTTTCTGATGATTATTAAGTATGCGTTGTGTCCTTTGACGGTAGCCCTGTCGTGGTTGGCACTACAGTGTCTTGGAAGTGGTAACACAAATGAGGAAGCTGTTTAAAGCTGCAGTGTGACTAAGCCCTCCTTCACACACCCACCACGGCGGAGGGGCAGTGTTGGCTGGGCTGCATGCGAAGCAGAGACCCCGAGAGCTCCAAGTTCTGATCTTAGTGCGGCCGTGAGGCTCTGGCAAAGCGAGTTCATTTTCATTGTCACCTCCATTTCACTTCTATCAAAGGAGACAGCGATGAAAGGCCCGAGAGGTCACGGGATGCTCAGTTAATGGCTGTATCCCTTTCTATATTCCTCGAGCACCTCATCCGCTGGTTCTTCAGCAGAACACCCAGGGGTGCAGACAACCCAAGTCTGAAGAGTGTGAACTGCTTCTTGAGAGTTGTCAGTGTGGCCGTGAGAGCCATTCAGAAAACTGTCACAGCTACACTTCACTTCGTGGAGAGAGAACTTCAAGAGAGAGACTGGGAAGAGGACGGGCAGAAACTCACATCCTGCCCACACCACTTCAGAGGGAGGGTCAGAGCGCAGCCACCTTGCAGGGGGACTTAGGCCTGGGACTGGCAATAGCAGCAGTTTTACTACAAGTATGACAGTGTTAGCAGCTTGTGAATGTTTCTATGCTGGCATGTCCATTGTCCTCACACTTGGTCAGCCCCTTAAAGTTCACTTATTTCTTTTAAAAAAGGAAAAGAGAATGTTTTACAAAATGGTTACACCACAGTGCAAGATCAATGCGGTAAGAAACGAATCCTTAACAGGATGATTCAAAAGATCTGAAATTAAGTTGTTTTTATTTATTTTTTTTTTAAACTTTCTCTTTGCAGGTCGACTGCCAGGGAGTATGCTCTGAAAATTATCAAGAAAAGCAAGTGTCGAGGCAAAGTATGTATAAGGTTTATTCTTATGAAAATACAGTGTTTTGGAGGCAGGATGAAACACAAAGATGAGCTCCCGAATAAACATAAGTTTACGCCAGGAGCTGTGTTTTGGTGGAACAGAATGTTATAGACGTATTAGGATATAACTTTATTCTATAAATATTCCTGGAATAAAAGTTAGTGGGAATGATTGGATGTTATTTCTGTTCCTTCTCTGTGTTTGCCTGTTGGCTTACTTCTTCTGTTACTTTTGTGATCTGAGTTTCATTTCATCCTTCTATATGCAGTTATACTTACCAGGGTAGGTTCTGAAATTACAAGCATCTTCTAAGGACCTTCAACATCTCTTGGCAATTCTAGGCTATGTGAATATCAGAATTTAAAATAGACTCCTTATATTTTACCCAAAATACATCTCCCTTGATCTTCAAATAGTATAGTTTTGTTCATTCGAGTTAGCTCCTCATATATTTTGATGTGTATATTGATTAAGGTAACTTTTGCCTTGAACAGGAGCACATGATCCAGAACGAGGTGTCTATTTTAAGAAGAGTGAAGCATCCCAATATCGTTCTTCTGATTGAAGAGATGGATGTACCAACGGAGCTGTATCTTGTCATGGAATTAGTAAAGGTGTGTATTTTGGAGAAAGAGATAAACCTGTACAAGGCACCCCACTCTTTTTTTTTTTTTTTTTTTTTTTTTTTTGCGGTATGCGGGCCTCTCACTGTTGCGGCCTCTCCCGTTGTGGAGCGCAGGCTCCGGACGCATAGGCTCAGCGGCCATGGCTTACGGGCCCAGCCGCTTTGCGGCATGTGGGATCTTCCCAGACCGGGGCACGAACCCGCGTCCCCTGCATCAGCAGGCGTATTTTCAACCACTGCGCCATCAGGGAAGCCCCACCCCACTCTTCTATATAATAGAGCTCTCTCCTTTATCTCCTCCCACCCACATCCAGTCTCTTATTTCTGTGCATTGGCATAATGGTTAAGAGTATTAGCCCTAGAATTATACTCAGAAGTTCAAGTTCCAGCCTTGACATAAATAGCTCCCTGATCTTAAGGCATACCTGTCTGTACCTCGGTTCTCTCCTGTGTAAAATGAGAATAATAATCGCTAGGAATAAAAATGGCTAGGAGTGTTATTGTGAGGGTAAGAGGGATGTCTTTCACCAGCTTCTGTGACACAGAAAGTATCAGATGCCAATACAGTTGTTGTTATTGTTGTAGTAGAAGCTGTTCACTTTTCCAGGAACTACATCCAGAAGTATCATTATTATAAGAACAAGCTTTAAACTTTGAGACACCACCAGAATAGAAAAAGAGCCCGATCTTAATAATTATGTGAATCGTCTACCACCTTTCGCTGAAGGTTACAGTCTCATCCTGTCGCATAAAATTAAGTTTGTATTCTGCTCAATCATAGAATATGGGAATGGCCAAATGTTGACGATGGTTGAGTCTAGGTGAAAGGTAACCCCCTTGTTCCCTCTACTTCCATGCTTGAAATTTTCTTAATTAGAAGTTTTTAAGAATTGAATGTTTCCTGTTCATGAAGTCGTAGTTTTCTCAAGCCTTTTCTATTATGTTACTCTAACTGAAGGCGTAAGTAGTTTCTACATTAGTTGTAAAGTGGTATAAGTTAGTCACGTCACTTTCTCCATCAGCGGTGCGCCAGTGAGCAGCGGGGGCTCCAGGAGCCTGTTGAGAATCGCTCACCTGAGCTGGCGGTGGGAATCAGCACCCTGGAATGTGGGGTTTCCTTCTGTAAAGATTTAAGACCAGGCAAGCATTTAATCAACGAATCTGTTACTATATAGAAGAATGTTCGTTCTAGGGCCTGTAAACTTTCATTATTCAGACTTTCCTTGCTTTACATCTGTTGGCCTTTTTTAACGTGGTGGTTATTTATGTTTATAGATGAAGCCTGTTCTTTTTCTACTTCAAGTTAAGCTTTGTTTCTCCGAGGGCGAGGGTTTTTTGTTTGTAGTAACACAGGTTGCTGTCACGTTTGAGGATAAGGGAGATAAAAATGCTAACCGTTTATTCCAACGAAGAAAGGTCAATTGCATTTATTCAGAAGATTTCATGTTGGCACTTAATGACCACATATAGTTTGGTAATTACCAACATTGTCCATTAACAGCCTTAGTGAATTCTCTCTGGGTGACCAGGATAGCCTAACAAGGCTGGATTGTGTCTGCATAGTCCAGCACTGGGACTCCTCAGTTGAGCCACTATAATATTGTACCCTTACATTTAGTCTGACCGAGAACCACCGTGAGGCCAGGTCTGAAAGCATCCCGAGAAGTGAAGGCCAACCCCAGGCTTGACCTGAAAGTCTCCCAGGACATCCCCCCTGAGGAATTTTGCTTGGCCTGTGCTTGTCAAACCCTGAGAGGCCAGCAGGATGCCCAGGGGAGCCTGAAGCTGTAGGATAAATGAGGCCTGTGTTCCAGAAAACAGTGAAGTGACAGTTCTTAGGAGTGAAATTCCATAATTACCAAGAACGGGACTTTAGACTTCTGGCTGCAGACGTAAACACATGCACACTGCTTGTGTGCTCAGAGGAAGGGAGGCCTGTGGACGGGGTGGCCCTGGGGCCCGTTGCTAAGGGGTCATCACGAGGGAGAAAGACAAAGGGAGTGGAGGGGACACTCCAGGAAGCGGCTCTGCTGAGGACGGTGTGGAGTGAGGAGGGGGTGTGGCCTGTGTGGCCGACCAGGGAAGACATACCCTACCTGGAGCGTAAACGTAGCTGGTCTAGGTGGAGGCAGGAAATGAGGTTGAGCACGTCGGAACGAGGGTTGGGAGCAGAGTGGGGAGAGCCGTGGCAAAGGAGCGCTGATTTCATGACGAGAGAAGGAAACGTCGAGTGGGAAGGTGACAGTCCCTGCACACAGTGCTTTGGGTAAAGAGCCGGGGGACGGCCCCCAAGGCTGTGTCAGAGGCAGGCCTTAAAGGGAGGACTGCTGAGATCTGTTGACTGATCTGCTGAGGGTGAAGAAGAAATGAGATTACAGGCTGCCTGGAGCCTAGATAACCAGGACGATGGTGGAGGCTTGGCAGGGTCACCCCATACGGCCCCACACAGGGTCCGGCGTGCTGTTCACGCAAACCACGGTGAAAACCCCACCTCCTGAGGTGGCGTGGAAACACCTGCAAACCCGCACAGAGCAGCCTTGCCTTTGCAAGAGACAATGTTGAGAGGGAAAGTGTTCATTTGGAAAAAAATGTATGTGCTTAGCTTGGGAACGGCTGCGGCTGGAGGGTCAGTGGGAGACACTCCCCGCCCCTGAGCAGAGATTATACAGTCACAGAGGGCCAGGTCAGGGTTTGAACATTGTCAGCCTACATGTGCTCTATTTTGCGTTTGCTATTTTAAAAGAAAAATTAAATCTCTTAGCTCATTAGGTAACAGATGAACACAGCCAGCCACTGGGCTCGGCTCTCTGGGACCTCATGTGCAAGAAGGATGCACACATTGTCTGTAAATCAGACCCAACTTGGCTGAAAGCGTTTCAAATAAATGGATCTAAAATTGGAGCCTAAAATCTTTGTTTCACCAAATAACGATAAATTAGCCAGGAACAGTGGGAACAAAAGTTCAGATGGATAATGGTACTAGAAAACTTTCTTTGAAATTTCTCCACCCTCCTCCCTCTCTTTCTCTTTCATCTTTGGAGTGACAGTTTCTGGTCCTTTTCTCTGTTCTTACAAAGAAGCACATTATTGAAAAAGAAAACACTACGCCCACGCCAAGAGACCTAAATCTAGAGAACTGAAGAGAACTCTGTGTGTGTGTGTCTGTGTGTGTGTGTGTGTGTGGTGTGTTAATTTCACAAGGCAGCAGAGCATTTTGTTAAGGGTGCAGTTTGCAGTGTTACCTGTTTCTCATTTTGGGAGATTTGGGATTATGAGTTTGACCTTCTGCTGGCAGTTGGCATGAGGCAGGTAGCACATGCCACCAGGATTCCCAGGTGTCACAAGGCCTCTGCCCTGGAAACCTGGCTCCGCTTCCCCTCCCTGGCTGGGAGTTTAAAGGCAGAGAATCCTCTCTCTTTCCTTTGAGCTCTGGAGGAAATGTCACTGGCTGTCACAGTGGGGAGAGAAATCACTCTAAGGTCTCCGGGCCTTTGAGAGAGAGGTGGCAGGAAAAGCCCTCGGAACCCAGAGACCCTGAACTCATCCTTCACTCCCTTTATAGCGTGTCAGGCGCCTCTCCAGGCAGCCCCATTGGACCATCTGTTAACGTGCTTCTCCTCCTGCTGTTCTGTCTCAGGGAGGCGACCTCTTCGACGCCATCACTTCCACTAACAAATACACTGAGCGAGACGCCAGTGGGATGCTGTACAACCTGGCCAGCGCCATCAAATACCTGCACAGCGTCAACATCGTCCACCGTGACATCAAGCCAGAGAATCTGCTGGTAAGAGGGGTTCCAACTGCAGGACGTCTTGAGTTCCAAGCATTCATGAGTGAATATGAACGTTTCTCTCTTTTTTTTGCTTTTCCATTTTCTTAAAAAAAAAAAAAAAAAAAAATGACCGTAAAGGCTGTTTTCCAGCTGGCCTTCAGTAACTAGCTGGAAACTAGTCTTCTAAGTTGATCTGTCAGGGTTGGCGTACCGTTAGGAGCACTTAATTTATTAGCAAATAAAAACCCGAGGCAGGGGGACAGGAATAGAGCTCAAGAAGTCTAGGGCGATGGTTAAGACCATGGGCCAGGCCAGTCATGAGGAGTATTTACACTGACATTATTTATCAACAGCACTTTTGTGTTAGAAAGCTTCTACCTGGGGGGGGGAAAAAAATGGAAGCCTTTGTAGACTTTGTCTTAGTCTCCCATTTTACGTCCTAATAATATGATTTCAGAGCTGAGAGAATAAATCATTGTGAGTTTTCAAGACACCAGCCCCTCAGCATAAAAATAACCATGATGACGACAGATTTAAAGATCAGAGACATTCCGTCCTCCCTTTAGGCCCATTTGATTTGCTTTTCATGAACTTCTGTCTCTGGGGAAACACTGAGAGTTCTCCATGCAAGCAAATGAGGATGTTCTCCTAATCCCATTGTTAAGGGGACAGTATTGAGAGAATTCAGGAGACAGAGGCTGGGCATCGGGGAGCTGTAACTAGTGAATGTGGGAGTATCATAAATTTTGTTGGCTATTCAGGGGGGAATGTTAATGAAATATATTCAGTTTCTCACCCCGACCCAAGATGCTAGTTCTTCTTCTACTTTCATTATCCAACCCCAAGAGTCATGTATTATATGACTGTTAGTTTGTCCATCTCTTCAGAAATCTGGGAAATGAGGATTCTCTTTCTGAAGCAGTGTTTCTCCAACGGTGGTCCAAAGACCCCCTGCATCAGAATGACTCCCAGATGCCTGTTAAAAATGTAAATTTCTGAGCTTCCCTGTAGCCCCACCAAATCAGAATCTGGTGACTGGTGACAGGGTACAGATCTGCACTGCAGCCAGCTCCCCAGCTGAATGAACACTCAAGTTCAACGGCAGATGAACAGCCCAACTCCCACCACCAATAAAGGCTGTTAAGACCTGCTGCTGTGGAGGCCACCTGTGCTCACCCCACGCTAAGGGCTTCAATCTCGGTATTTCATTCCATCCTCACAACAGCCATACGGGGTAAGGTCTATCACTGTCCCATTTCACAAGTGAGGAAACGGGGTGCCTAGAAGTTGAAAGACCCCCTCGAGGTAATCACAGCTCTTAAGTGGAAGGGCCAAGGTCACAACCTATGTCCTACTCCAAGGCCCAAACTTTTAACCACTAGACTACATGAAGCCGTGAATTAGGGAGAGAGGTTTTCTATGTGCTTCCTCTGTGCCATGGACTGTGTCAGGGAACAGAGAGGCATATGCCTTCAGGGAGGGGCATTCAGGTAGGAAGAGTAGGCATTCAAGAAATAAATACACAAGCAATTAGTTAATTGCAATTAAGTTGGTAATCTTGTAGCTACTGGCTGATGGAGGCGGTTGAGGTCCAGTGATGGAGCTCTGACTTAATTGCCCCTCAAATTCCACATCTCCACAGTCGCCTAAACATTCGCTTCTGCCTTGTCTGCATTCTTTCTTCCTGTGTCCCGACTTATGTAGGACTGTCTCATGGGAACGGACTCACAACTGAGCCTCTGTTTAAAAATTTCTCTAAGCTCCGAAAATTCGGTGATTGAAAATTAAAGTTTCATTTTCCTTCCCGCTTTTGCAGTTCAGTTTTGTGTACCCATTGTTCAACCTGCTTTTCACCAGAGCACTGTTTCTATAAATGCCATAAATGGTTACATAGCAGTGGGCTTTTACTAAAATGACAATTTGCAGGGTACTTTTTAGGTACTGTGCTCATTTGAACATATTTTACTTTAAATTACCCAAAGAGAAAAAAAGTTCTCTCCCTTTTTCCTTTCTTTTCTAATTTAAGAATATGAAAAATGTATATATGCACATATATATATGTGTGTACACATATATATAGACAAACACAAACACACACACCATTGCAGTCATTCATAATGCAGGTTTAAAATATATATATGAAAAACCAAAGTAATTCTGCTTCTCCAGTATAGTAATTTCTTTCTATAGGTGAGTGGTAAGGATTGGTGAGGTTTGCAGGGATAAATCTACTATAGGATAAAATAGGTAGAAGAATAGAATAATTTTAACAAAATTAGAATGGCATCACTAATTGCACTTGAGACTTCTATTAACGTCATATTCTGTTGACCTTTATGTGGAAACAATAGAGAATTGTCATGGGAAGCACGAAATCACATACTCAGGATTTATAGTCAGATGGACAAAAGTTCAAAACCAAGGGCTTCACTCTTCTACTGTCTAGTCTTCTGACCTTGAACAAGATACTTAACTTCTTTGAGCCTCCTTTAAGGGGACTGTATGAAGATAAAGAGATACCATGGGACTATTAGTTCCCTTTTTTATTCCCCTTTTATTTGTAATAAAAATTAAATTATCCCTAAAAATAAAACTGTTTAACAGTACAATGTTACATTGTAACAATCATTTTTCATCTTTTTTGACATTTCTTTTAAAATGTTACTATCTTCCCAGGCATGGATTTGCCATCTCGTGGCAGAATGTAGAGCTAGAGACTATTTTTGGAAAAATGCTATAATAAATTTAATGCAGAGAGTTTCAATCCATTTTCTAACTACCGGGAAACTGAAAGAAATAAAAAAGGCCTCACTGCACACTTTGCATTACTGTTCTATTAAGAGACCTCAAAAAACCCCTAAATTGTTAGGCTGCTGATAAATTTTTGCTAATTAAGTGTTTAATGTTTGTTATAAGTAGCAAAGAATTATTTATAAATGTAGGCATTTCAGCTATAGATTTCATTTTATATAGCATCATTGCATATGCAGAACTTTTAGAATTTTTTATTTTTAATTCTTAGAGAACAATATACAAATATAGCTTGGCCTTAAGGATCTATATTAATCATATGGATGATTTATTCAAGTCTAAGTATTTGATCAAGTCAAAGCATTTTAATGAGAAAATTTGACTTAGAGTGATGTTTCCAGCTACATTTTAGGCAAAAACTGGGAACTGACCCAATAGGAATAGCTCTTATAATTTTATTATTGCATTGTTACTAAGGGTTTTTTTCTTAAATGAGTTAATCATGCCAGTGATTTTACGTGATTCTTTCTGCTTTAATCATCAGGCCTGGTGCTTAGTGATCGTATGGATGAGTGACAGGTGAATGAGAGGGTGGATTAGATAAGAGAGTGAGTGAATGGTGATACTTCACACAATAGAGGACAGACCCACCGTGGCAAGCCCTTGTCATTTCTCAATTCATCTATTACGTTGAGGACTTACGTTGGCCACAGACTAAAACTCTCTGAGTAGGGGGAGAGATTACAGTGCTTCCCCAGCTGCACTTATGCATGGAACCATTTTGTGTGTGTGTGGGGGGGTGCGAGTGCCATGATAGTTTATGACAAAAAGGAACCTTTTGCTTTAAAAAAAAACAACAGCCCATAAATTGTCTGAGATCAACTGCTTTCAGTTTACATGAGTCACCACTAGATGGCAAGCTTGCACCCTTGGCAGCAGAAATCAGCAGCAGCAGCCTGGTTTTTTGCAGGGAGCTGGGAGGGTCTTTTTAAAATGTATATGCAGATGCCTCCTTCTTAGGAAAATTAAAGTCTTTATGGCAAAAAATAACTTACATCACTAGTTTTTATTAGATTCCAGAAATAACACAGTAATTTTCTTGAGATATGAAAATTTCTGTTCAAAAAACTTTTTGCTTCTAAATTCTTTAATACTGTCTGGGAGAAAGCAGTTTCTCAGGGTTACTGCTTCTCTTGGTCAGAAATTTTCTTTCAGCAACTCTCTGTCGAGGTGTTCGTGCCTGTTCCTCGCTGCCCATCAAAATGGCATGTGCAGCTAATGACCCTCATTTTCATGAAATGGGTTGAATCTAGTAATAAATTATCTTGTTTTCCCCCAAGTGATGACCATAGGTTGTGCTCCAGCTCTTCTTAGTTTCCACTTCAAGCCAACACTGAGCTCACCAGATAATGGATTTCCTTCTGCCTTAATCCCAGGACACTTAATCCCCAAATAAACCCATTTTGTGATAGGATCACTAACTACACTGGTAGATAAGGCCAGTGCCACAGATGGAGCACTAGAGGTTGTAAACAGAAACACAGTTGAGTGGATTTGTAGTTAGTCCACTGCATGATGAACTTGAGCCACTAGAGTGTTGATGAATGGATCGGGGATCACCCTGAGGAGGGAGCTGTGGGTCTCACAGGAGTCTGTCACTAGCCCCGCCCTAATCAGCATTGCCTGAGCTCAGATGAAGATGTATTCTATATATCAAGTGACAGACTTGAGATCCAAAACTATCTTTGGCTCCATAAAGGCCCCAAATCAGTAAGATGAAATTTAACAAGAGATAAACATAAATCTCTATAGACTAAGTTGGTTTTGGTATAGTTGTTTTAAGGACCATTGCAGAAAAACAGTGATGGGAAAATTTGGCCCAGTTTAAAGGCTATTCACTGACCGTAAGTTCACTGTGAGTCTTAGTGTAACATGACTGCCACAAATACCAGCGTGCCCTTAGACTCCTTTCACTGAAAGAGTGTCGCCATCAAGAGAGTCCCCGCCCTGCTTATACCACATGACACCAGGTGGGAGGGACCCGAACACATCACGTCAGGGGCCTGGGTTCAGCCCAGAGAGGGGATGGTGAAAGTGGAACAGAGTGGCTCTCATCAAAGGCCGCCAGATGTAAGACGGGAGAACGTTTCTGTGCTGTGTGTGTGAGCACTAAACTCAAACTACAGAGAAGACATTAATGACAGATTTGAGGTTGACATAGGAAAAACTTTCTAACAATTACACCTGTTTGAAAAGTCAGTGGCTTTTATTACAGGTCACTTGTAGTCATTGAAACTGTCCAAACAGAAACGGAATGATCGTTTTTCATAGGTGTTTAGAAAAAAATTCCTTCTCTCTGAATTTGGTTAAAAGTTGAGGGAAAATAGAAGAAAAAGAACATTTTCCCCAAACATGATTTAATAGAATAATATGCCAGTTACTGTACTAAACATTCACTGAGGGCCCTTCTCCAAGGATCTGTGATTCCATCAGGGGAAGAAGACAGGAAGTAAAAGTGTAGTGTGTCCCCAGGATTGATCAGCATCTGTCTGCTCCTCTAGCCATTTCTTCTGTCATTTAGGACTTGAGTAGTATCATTCACTTCATTTTTTTTTAACGTCTTTATTGGAGTATAATTGCTTTACAATGGTGTGTTCATTCACTTCATTTTAAAATGACATGGCCTTACTGGACTAGCAAAGATGAATAATAATGATATACTGGGTTGGCAAATTTATGAGGATACCAATCATCTCATATGAATCAGTGCAAGATTAACTTGATGGAACCTTTCTGAAAGGAAGTTTGGTAATATGTAACTAAAGCCTTAAATAATGTGCACCCTGTGACCAAGTAATTCTACTTCTAAAAATGTAACCTAAAGAAAAAATATCAGATATGTATACATACATAGGGATGGTCATCTCAGTGTTTTTTGATATGGAAAGAAAAAATATATATATATAGAAACAGTTACGTCAGGGCACTGATTTTTTACATAATGACATGATATGCAGGCAGGCGGACATCCTGGTTAGAATCATGGACTTGGACATGCCCAAGCTTAAGTTCCGGCTCTGCCACTTAATAGCTTTGTAACATTTGTCAAGTTACGTAACATCTCTGATCCTCAATTTTTTTATCTGCAAAATAGCAGTAATATTACTTAATGGTATTGTTGTGAAGATCAAATGGGATATTGAGCATGAAGTCCTAAACAGGAGGCCAGGCAGGGGCTCAGTCAACAGCAGTGGTAGTAGTTTGGGGGATTATTATTATTATGGTGCATCCATACAATGGAGTATCCAGCAGCCACTGAAAATCATGATGTAAATATATGCTTATTCACTTGGGCAAACATTCAGGATATACTGTCCAGTGAAAAAAGAAAAACAGGAAAGAGAGAGAAAGAAAGCTCTTGGAAGTTTATACCCCAAAGGTTAATAATGGTTATTTTTAGGTGTCAGGATTATGGGTGAGTTTAATTCCTTTCTTTCTGTAATTATCTGTCTTTTCTAATTTTCCTACAATGACATATTGGATATTACTTGTGTGACAAAAATATAACAGTTTTTAAGAATTGCAGTGACATTGAGTTCCCACAATTTTAACAAAATCCTGGGATGTACAATTACTACAGAATCCAGAATGTGCGTGTTTTGTGCATCTCACTGCAGCTGCATAGAACTCCTTTCTAGATAGTTTCAAGACTGTTTTAAAGGAGGGATGAGAATCAGGTTTCCTGGAGTTTCTATTCACTTCTCCATCTTCCCACATGTCTCTAGGGTAACACTTTGAAAAGCTATTTTATTTTTTCTTCTAATGTTGTTGCCCCTCTTCTGACTTCTGTACAACTTTTATTATTTTTATTATTTCATTTAATTTTTTGTTTCATAAAGCTTTTACATGTGGGTATAAAATGAATTTGGTTCTTTTTTTTTTAATTTGGTTCTTTTAAGAGTTAATTATTTTTCCAGGAGGTTTAATTCAAAGTATGGAGACTATAAAGTGCATTTTGCAAAATAATTCCCTGCATAAATGTTGTTACACTTCACTTCTTAAAAATTAAAGGTTAAATTTAATCCACTGGTTTTAGGAGATATCATAAAGGCCAAATACCTTGGCTAGAAGAAAATCAATGTCTTTTTTTAAAAGATACCATATTTGTTGAAAAGTAAATTCACTTTTTTTCATGGCTTTGTCAATTTCATGCCAGTTTTGTTAAATTCTATTTGGTGAAATAATTTTTAGCACCTCCTGAGCTCCTCTGTGAAAACTATTTCAATGGTTACTAACAATTCATTAGCCAGCATTTCAACAGAGTTTTCCTTGAATTCATACTATCATTGAGAATTGTGTTTGTTCCAACACATCTGTTATATTAGTCAGCTCTTAGTTCTCTATTATGGGAATCTCAGAAACCATTTGACTGGGTTCACGTTATCTGTGAATTTTCACATTATTTTATGGCCACCGGCTGCATTTTATGACTATATTAAATCTTTTATTTTTTCAAATAACTTTTTCAGATGGTCTCAGTTTCTGATCCAAGGGAAATCAGGCATATGCCCAAACATCTACTGTTCAGCAAGTTACAGCCACTGCGAAACCCCAAATAAACGAAAAAGAAACAAAAATAAAACTCTTCTTTAAAAAAGAAAATTCCTGTGTGAAATACCAGTATGCCAAAAACCTACGTACCTGACCTTTCACTAGATCTATTCTTGGTAGGACATGCCTTCAGCTTTTAATTGGAACCTTTTTCATAATTGTTGCCATTTAACACATTTAGTCTGTCAAATCATGGGATGTCTTTATAGCCATATAATAAACCCTAGAGAACAACTTTTCTGACTGTAGCCATCTGCAGTGATCACAAGAGTAGCTTACAAAATACTGACAGTCTTTATGGTAATAGGATACATATGGCAGCCCACAATTATGTGTAGCTGCATTCAATTAGTGTTGTACAATTACACAGTTTTATTGCTTAGTTAAAACAGTGAAAGCACTACATACTGGGTAATTTGCACTAATCCCCGTCTCTTTAATAGCCCCTCGTTGTTTAAAACGTGTGGGGGGGCATCTACAGTATTTAAAGGGCGTGGGATGAACATAAAATTATATCTCATGTTGTGAATACTCTTTGACTGGCAATTAACGTACCCCACCTCACGTGTGGCGCATATGTTACAGAGGCTTTAAAATACGATCACAGCAAAAAAACTTCTTCTTACACCAGAACCCCACTTGCTGGGTCAGCCTGTCCAAGCTTATACTTGCAGCCTGTTAAGGTTCTTTCTGAAAGAAGGTCAGGATGAGGAGACAAGCTAAGGAAGTGGATTCAGAGAGTGGGAGAAGCCAAGGACTCTGTGTTTTGGATGCGAATGTGTTAGAAGCTTTTCCGACTCCTAACGTTTAATTAAAAACTTAGTTCAAAGTGAATTTATAGCTGCCATTTGGGAAAATACTTTCTGGCGATGGTTTTGTGAGGATGTGTGTGTGCGTGGACGCGCACGTTTGAAACACATGTATTCAGCAACCTGTGATTTTTAACAAAGTTTTAATTACATTTTTAAATGGCCTCCGTCCTGCCCCTCTGTAAATGGCTTGGTAAGAAATAAAAGTGAGCACTCTTCACGGGGCAGCAGGCGCCCTGGGGAGTCCAATTGTGAGGTGGGCCCATTGCAGCACTTAGGAAAGGCGCTATCCCAGGGGAGGAGAGGAAACACTACAATATATTCTTCTGTATCCTTCTCCCCAAGTGTTGACAGAGAAAAACCCAAAGCAACCTTGTTTCCTGCCCTGCCTGACGGTAAGTAAGTTAAACAGAATTCCAAATGAGAGGCCTGGGCATTTATTCACCTGCAAAAACATTTTGCTGAAGCATTTCAAATGTACTTGGGTCTAGAAATGTTTTCAATTATGTGGATTAGACCTTTGTGTCTTAGCTCTTACTGTCTCTCATAAGCATCACTTTAACCTCTTTGTATGTTCATGAAAATTCTACTCTATGGTTTTCAAAGCAAAAAAAAAAAAAAGGGATATGTAGAAGTGATTAAAGAGAGATGAAAAGAACATTAAAATGATAGATTCTACATATTTCATTTAAGTGATGCTGGTTTATTTTAAGAGAATTATTACTGTTAAATAATCTTCATTTTCTTTTACTTTAGGTAAGTTTTTAGTGCTTTTTTTCTTAGTTATTGAAACTTTGAACTTTATTGCTCAGCTATATTAAATATAACTGGCATATGGCTGTATGTAAGATGGAATTCCTATTAAAATGTAGATGCTTAAAAAGAAAGCCTTTGGTGCATGGGGGAGAACTACGTGGTCATATTCTGAACTAAAATGTGACTTATGACTGCATCTGCCAATATCTGCTTTTGTCCAACTTTGGAATAGAGTTGGGTGATTATGGATAGTATGTTTAGAAAAAAAGCCACAGAATCTCTGTATAAATGGAGCTGTGTAATTTGAAATCTGCACCACCTCACAAAACACACACCATGAACATTTGGACCTAACAGAACATCAAAGCAAGAGGTTATTCTGCATTTTAGAAAGGTTATTGGTAACAAAATGGAATTAGGGAAGTAAACAATTCTGCTCTGTCTGGGAAATAAACTAGATGATCTACTAGGTATTTCCAGCTCAGATTTCTTTTCATGAAAAACATTTGCTTGTCTTTTGAATGACCTGAATGGCTGACATGCTAAGACTACAATTTAGGGATTTCTTTTGCCTGAGAGCATTTAGACTGGGGAGGATATTGTGTTTTGTAGCTCTGAGGCCTCAAAGTCCACGACTCAAACTTGTTTATGCTGACCAGGGCTGGATGGCTGCTTCATTAAACTAGGGAGGACAGTGTCCATCGCAGAGCACAACTGGGCAAAGCCACATCTGTGGGGGACATACAGCTGTCCTTGCCCTAACAACCCAAGTGCAGGTGGTCCTGAAAGCCTCTGGATACCTGCCCGAGGGCAGCCCAGACTTGATCATGGTTGAGCCCTCAGGGAGAGGACTCCATGTTCTGAATGTGGAGAAAATGTAAACAAATATTTTCTGCCCAGAAATGACACAGGCTCTCCAGAGAGGAGGATCTGACTGCCTTTTTTCTGCCAAAACAGTTAGATCCAAATGATCATTGCTGATACTGCAGCTAGCTGGCCAAACATCTGCACTTGATGCTGCAGTGAACTGAAAAGTGAAATCTACTTTTTCCAAAGGAAGGCAGACATGGTGTGTGAACGGTAGCGGTGCTCCTAATGTGTGGAGATGTGCCTTGCTGTGCGTGAGGTCCAAACTGCTGTAGCAAGTAGAAATGATCATAGAGCGATAACAGGAGAAAATGCAGGCCTCGACGGGCTGGGTGAATTATTTTGATGTACGTGGAAAATTTCGCCATTTCCTTGAGGCATCTCCTGGCGACTGCCTTTTACTGTGGCTCTCTTTTCTGTATCTCTTGATTCCAGTGGAGGGCTCTGAATTAGAATTCTGAATGCCCTTTGATCTTTTCTTTGAAATAATAAACGTTGTTTGGAATACTTTTTAGAACAGATCCATTTGGTTTGATCGTGGGCTAGAATTAAAGCAGTTTAAATACTTGCCTATGGTCACATGCATCCTTTTTCTTGATTTGTTGGGTGAACGACTAGAGATTTTTACTGCCTTAATAAGGAAACCTGGACAGAATGCTGACTCTGCACCTGATAAATCTTCCCAAATTGCCACAGGTGAAATGAAATGTTAATATCCCTTTCAATTATTAACAAAAAAATGTAAATAGATCTTGTTGGAAAAGTGGGGCGCTGAAAATAAGGTATATTTTAATAGACGTGTGGATTTTTTGTTCAGTTTACTAAAGAATTGCATTTTTAAAGCTTCTGATATATTAAAATGCAGAGGTAATTATTTTCATAAATTGGAGATTTTACACTAGAAAGTTGCTGTATTTCATTGTATTCTGCAAATCAGTTTGACTTGTAGCAAGCATTGAACACAGATAAGCAAAAGGAAGAAAAACCTCCTATAATCTTCCTACCCAGAGGCAGACACACCAATATGATGTTCTTCCAGACATTTTCCTTTGTACATATTTTTTTCTTTGACATTTTATGCAAAAAACCAGTCTGAAGTCTGTCCGCACTTCCCAAACTTGATTCATTTCAATAAATGTAAACCCACATCACCATTGTAATGGTCACGTAGCCTCCCATTGTGTGAACATACCGTAATTTATTTAACCAATTTCCATTTGCGGGTTCTTCACCAAGTTTTCAATTCTGCAGTAATATAAACATGTTCTTGTATGTATATCCTTGCAGAATTGCCTAATTTTTTATTTTATAATAAATACAGGTAAAAAATTAAAATACCAAAACCTCAATTAAATAGTCAGGAGACCAGAAGCGGCGTTCACACTCCCTGTGATCATAGCAGAGCCCAACAGGAAGAAGAAAGACTCCTCTTTTTTCCTGGCAAGGACTCCACCCATGAAAAGCCATGGACTCCTTGTTTTCTGCAACCCTCCCAACTTCCTTTTCCTCTTTGTAAATGCATCTCCCTCCCTTGCCGTGTGGGGACTTGGACATGGCTTGCCATGGGTGCAGACCCCGAATTGCAATCCTGTGCCGATCTCGAATAAACCCGTCTCTGCTAGAGAAACATCTGGCAGTCTGTTTGTTTTAGATCAACATATATTAAATTTAAACCACAGTGTCCTTCATTTCTTGAGGAAAGAACTTTGGAGCTCTTGGTTTTAAGGCAATTTCACTTTTTACTTTTACTTTAGGTGTACGAACACCAAGACGGCAGCAAATCGCTGAAGCTGGGTGACTTTGGACTGGCCACCATTGTAGACGGCCCCCTGTACACCGTGTGTGGCACCCCGACATATGTGGCCCCTGAAATCATTGCAGAGACCGGGTAAACACTTCTTGTGTATTTACTGCAGTACTGTGCTTGTGAAATAGCTAGTTGGCTTCAAGGATAGAAGAAATAGGAGTGTTCTGTCCCATTTAGATAGAACGAGTTGTCAGATAGTTTTCACTTTTTTTTTTTTTTTTTGACTTGAAAGTGGGAGCCATTTTCTCTGTTTTCCCCATCAAGTTGCCAGTTACTACAATCTTGTTTAAGATTTCCTTTTGGCCTTTGTTAAAGGTAGAATGGCCATTATTAACCCCTTAGTAAAAAATGTTTGGACTAACAGAGAAACATACAGTGAGGGTAATTAACTAGCTATTGGAGAAGAAAGCAGCAGACATCGCTGTGTGCAGTGAGTACAGTCTACTGTGGTTACTTCTCGCAGCTGTCCTTATTCTCCACTTCCGGTCCCATTTTGGCCCTCTTGGCAGTCCATGGCTTATCTGTGGAGTGCAGATACCCTCAGGCATCTGAGGGCCACTGGGAATTGACTGGTTTCTGAGTGCAGCCGACACAGATGAATGAAAATCTGTAGAATGGGGGGAGATTGTGGGGTGGCCTAATGCTTACTAAGGACCTGCTACTATATGCCAGGCTCCTTTACTTAATTCTTACTCTTCCAATAGATGATATGATTCCCATTTTGCATCTGAATAAACTCAGTCTCTGATGATTGACTTATAAGCTCATGACTAGATAGTAGCTGAGTCAGCATTTGAACTCAGGTCTAGGCGAGTAAAAGGCTCTTTCAGTGAAGAGCCCCATTTCTTGCCAAGGATCATCAGCAGGGTTCTGAAGCACTGTCCTTAAACAGAAGGGTGGGCCAGCAAGGAGAGACAGCCTGACTATTTCTTCCTATTAGTGGCACCAACCCAAACCTAACAATCTAGGTAGTATCTTCCACTGTGACAGGTGGAGATAGTTTTTCTGCTTGTACTGTAGACCAGAAAGGCAGAAATACAGAACAGATGAGAGGAGAAATCCCCAGAGTGAGATGTGAGGTAATGAGCACTTTTTTTTTTTTTTTTTTTTTTTTTTTTTTTTTTTTGGTACGCGGGCCTCTCACCGCTGTGGCCTCTCCCGTTGTGGAGCACAGACTCCGGACGCGCAGGCTCAGCGGCCATGACTCAGGGGCCCAGCCGCTCCGCGGCATGTGGGATCTTCCCGGACCGGGGCACGAACCCGTGCCCCCTGCATCGGCAGGCGGACTCTCAACCACTGCGCCACCAGGGAAGCCCATGAGCACTTTTTTATTCATCAAATTTGAGTCAACTGCGAGCCCACAATCTATGGCCATGGCTGACCTCCCTCGAGGCAATGCCATTATCTCTGGTGGGTGCCCTGATGGCCTGCTGCGAAGGAGTGGTGTGGGGTTGAAGAAGGATTTGGTTCGGCTCTTGAAAACCTTGGCTGGAACTCAGCTGCGCCACTAACTGTGAGATTTTGAGCAAAATTATTTATCCTCTGAACCTCGGGTTTCTCTTCTTTAAAATAGACGGTAATATTTATCCTGTACAAATTACAGGGTTGTTGGGAAAACAAAATCAGATAATGTATGTCAGTGCTTTATAAATTGGGAAATGTCTTATGTGTAATTATTATTTCTAAAATTCAGGAGTGAAATAGTCTCAGGGGTCCATCTCTATCTGAAAATTGATATGACTATAATAAACATTTTTGCTGAAACCCTTCACTTAACTGATATTTAGATATGCAGGTAGGCATTTTTATTTTTAGTCATGTGCCTTAGATAGTCTTTTTTTTTTTTTTTTTTTTTTTTTTTTTTTGCGGTACGCAGGCCTCTCACTGCTGTGGCCTCTCCCGTTGCGGAGCACAGGCTCCGGACGCGCAGACTCAGCGGCCATGGCTCACGGGCCCAGCCGCTCCGCGGCATGTGGGATCTTCCCAGACCGGGGCACGAACCCGCGTCCCCTGCATCGGCAGGCGGACTCTCAACCACTGCACCACCAGGGAAGCCCAGTCTTTTTTTTATTATTATTCTTTTCTTGAATTCTGTTAAGCCAGTGGGTTGTAGTTTAGTGTTTGTTGTGGGTTTTTAAAATTTTGTTTGGTTTGGGTTTTGGTTTATGATAGAAGAATCATTTATTTTACCATGCCCCATAATTTGTCCTGGCCTGACTTTGCTAACTCTGACATCACTTACTTTTTCAGATATGGCCTCAAGGTGGACATCTGGGCAGCTGGTGTAATCACTTACATCCTGCTTTGTGGTTTCCCTCCATTCCGTGGGTATGGGCAGCGATCTTTTATTCAGCACCAACAAAGCATTTCTCCCTTCTCTGAATGATCCATTTGGCCTCCCCACACAAAGGAGCCTACAGCTGGAAAAGAACATAAGAACTTGTTATTTTTTCCATGTTGTGCACGCTAATTTACATGCCTTCCATAAATCTTCCTCATATAATTTAAAAACTCATTCTTTCTTAATTTGCCAAAACAGTTCCATACTGACATTTTGGATTGCTTAAAAACACACATTTTACACATTTGCGGGGAAGGGAAGGGCTTCAATGCATAAGAATGAAAAGATACACCCTGAGTTGGCATCTTCCTCCTGTTTATTCCTCGTTGTTGTCCTTCATCTAAACAGAAGCGGTGATGACCAGGAGGTGCTATTTGATCAGATTTTGACGGGGCAAGTGGACTTCCCTTCTCCATACTGGGATAACGTTTCTGATTCTGCAAAGGTAGGTTTCCAGTGCCTTCCTCTTCCTTATAGCCTGTGTCTCAATGGAATTATTGATTCTGAATCAAAGAAACAAATGATATCATAAATATGATTTCTGTATGCATTTTAGTCATAATTACTCACTTTCCCAAGAGCTCACAGTCAAAAAGTCGTCTGTCAGTAGCCATCCCAACTCATCAACTGCTTCTGTTCCCCTGGCTCATCCCTTCCTGTGCTCACTCCAGCTGTATTGCTGTAGCCTCTAGTTATGCCCTGCCCACACCTGACTTGAGCCCACCTCAGACTTCTGTATAGCTTATTGCTTCACCTCTTCTCGGGTCTTGACTTAATGTCATCTTCTCAGTGAAGCTGTTCCAGACCCTGTTTCCAGTTGCAGCTCTTAACCCCTACCTGGCTGACCTTATCGTCCTTTGCTTTATTTTTCTCTGTAACACTTACACTCTATGTCCATCTGGTATACCATCTAACTACCTCTCTGTAGCTGTCTACTTATCTAGATAGATACAGATAGGTGGATATATTGTATTTATATAGTTTATTTTCTAACTCTCCTCACTAGGGTGTAATTTCTATCAAGACAAGGATTTTTGTCTCTTGTATTCATTGCTGTATCATCAGTGCCTAAATAGTGACCAGCAACTAACTGATGCTCAATGTATATTGCATGAATGAATGAATGAATGAATGAGTGAATTAAACAGTTAATCAATTAAAGTGGAGAAAGCACAACATGGGTTAAGATGATCAAGAAAGACATCATGGGGAAGCTATGATGTAACTTGAACCTTGAAAGACAGCCAGGATTTAGAGGCAGAGGGGAACAAAGCGTATGTTTTTTGTCCCATTAAACTAAAAGATCAATCTCTAAGAAAACTGTAAAAATCTCACACAGAGACATTAGTAGACCCTGAAATAAAAAATGAAAACTTTTAAGTTGATCCCTTAAAATTATGTCTCCAAGCATTGACTTAAATTTTTGGAAAACTGATGTTGAGAACTAATTATCTTTTGATTATTCAATAACATGCCTTTCCTTTTGCTGTGTCCTGAGTATGAGTTTAATTTAAAATCTGACTCCTTAGGCCTGGCACTTTCCATGGAAAATGATGCATACTGGGCCAAAATCTCTCATTTTCTTCAACTGTCCAGGAATCTACCTCTAGCCATAGGAAAATGTGGGGAATTGAGAGAAGTGTCAAAGAAAAGCCACAAAAGTAAAAGGAGATGGGATGATATAGCCACAGAGGTGGGGCTGGAGGTGTTTTCACCTGTGAGCAGTTCAGGAACCTGTCCCAAGTCTCAGTGCTGTCACTTCATAACTCAAGGGCTCGAAGTCACTGACAGGACTATCTCCTGCACTCCCATGGCGCCTGCAAAGAGCATCACACATAGTAGTTGCTTTAATTGAGTCCTGGCCCAAGTTAGAAAGTGAAGGTAGAATCTCTACATCATTGGAAATAAATCATCCCTGTCACGGAGTGGTACTCAGAGCCTATGCATATGAGGGACCAGGTAACACTCACCTAACCATTTTGTTACACGGGAACTTCTAATCCAGAGTAGACAGATGTCTGACAGACTCATCGTTAAAGCCAAAGCCGTGCTTTTCTGGTGCAAATAAATTTGAGCTCATGGGGGAGATTCATTAATTTCAGAACCATTTAATCATTTGCTTCATAATGGTTCTATTTTACTTTTATTGATTGATCTGGAAATTTCTGAAGCATTTTTAACAGATTTCCTCTGTATTCTTTGGCTACTAAAGAATAGTTTCTATTTTACCAACTAGCTGTTGGCAATTCCGTATGTTTTTCCTCATTCCTTTCTTTCAAACCAAAATATGCCCTCTTGCAGTTAGAAGGAAAAAAATCCTTTTTTTTTTTAAATCCATTTTTCCTTTCAGCTGCCAAAGTGAAATTTTAAAGTGTTTTTAAAATGTGATTTCTATATTAAATAATTTGGAATCTGTCTTTAAAGTACAAAATACTTTATTTCCTTTCTACTAAAAATATTTTTATGAAATTGATTTTAATATTAATTTATATTTTTTTCTCTCAACTACAAGCTATATATTTATAATTCCAAAAATTCACCTTTCCTTTAAAAGGTGTTAGGTAGCTATAGGTAAGTTGAGTTGATACATTCAAGGTTTAAAGCTTTTACAGATGTTTTCCAAACGAAAAGAGAACCTCTGCTCTTGAAAATGCCCGGATTTTTACCTTCAATGTTAGACACAAATGGCACTGAATGTTTCCTTTCACAGGAGCTCATTACCATGATGCTGTTGGTGGATGTAGATCAGCGATTTTCAGCCGTGCAGGTCCTCGAACATCCCTGGGTTAATGTAAGTAACTTCCTCCCTTCCCTGTATTTACTCCAAACATTCCTTTCTCAAATTGCAGCTTTCCTAATGATGTTGCCTCCTTTTTAAAGTGTTGTGTTTGTCTGTTCCTCCCTCTCAAACATGCCAGAATAGTTACAGGATCTCAGCCTTGTTCCACAAGGGCCTCTGATGTATCTGTGCTGACATGTGTTCTCACGGTCCCTTGCACAGAGCATTTCATTTGATTCAGATGGGACTGCCTTCTACCGGGGAACTGCATCCTATGGTCCAGATTAGGGCTGCATCCATCAATAATACAGAGCAGATTTTCTGAGTCAGTGCTGCTTTTGCATCATTTCTACCAAATATACCAGTGACCCAGGGGTCCCCGCCTCAGCGTTGGAGTTTCTCCAGTGCAGCACTTCTCAGACTTGCCTGTGCTCACAAGTCACTAGGGTTGGGGTCCGGGGAGGCATATTAAAATGCAGATTGTAATGTAGTAGATGTGAGGCTCTGAATTTCTGAAAGCTCCCAGATGCTGCTGCTGCTATCTGAGTACAAGGTCTGACAAAATTTCTTTAGCTATGAAAGGATTCTCCAGAGCAGAGTCATTATTTTTTGACTCTCTCTGTCTATAACTGATTGAAAAGATTTGTTTTGAATAACAATAATAATAAATACTTAGAGTGCTTAGCTTATAGTGTCTGCCCAGGACCATTTAAGTACCTCACATACATTAACTGATAACCCAGGGGCTGTTGGAACCCTGCTGACATGTGTGGAAGTTCCATACCTGGGTCTAATGGTTCTTGCTACCAGAATAGGAGACAGACATAGATTTGGATATAGGTACAGACATGGGACGGGTATAAAATCGTTAGCTCATTGATATGAATTTTGCCAGCTGCTTCGAGGGATCTGGCTGTAAGATGAAGGCAACAAAATGTTCCACTTCTCTGAATTATCACTTCGGTGATTAGTCAAGTGTATTTTCCCAAGATAACTGATGACTGAGGATGAAGTGTGATTAAAAGCACAGTGTTGAGACAGACTGCATCTGAGTGACAAGAGCTTGGAGTCTTGTTCATGTCCTGCCACTTGATGCCCATGGACCTAGGTTCCAGCACCTTATACGCCTGAACCTGGTTCCTCCCACCCCACTGGGAGGTTTTATGTATGTGTATGTGTATGTATGTGTATATATATATATATATGACAGGAGAATATACAGGAATGCGAGCGTGTATAGGTATACAGATAAGGTTTGTTAAATATTTTTACCCAGCAGAGCTTCCCAACTGGTGTACAGATGTGTGAAGATATTAATCCCTCAGCCCTTGGGATAGTCAGGCAGGGCTGCCAGAGTCCAGGAGCTGTCACCTCCAGCCTTACAACCTTTGCATTTACCCTACGGTGCTGAACAAAAGTTATCCTTTTCTATGGAGTTGGAAAGGTTAGGAAGCATCCCATGTAAGCCTAATACTAAGCCTACAAGAGAGGCAGGGTGGGTATTATTGTACCCATTTTACAAATGGAAAGACCGAGGCTGTGATGGACGACTCTTCCAAAGTAGCTGTGCTTATGGTTGAGCCAGAATTTGCAGGCAGGTATCCTCACTTCAAGCCCATTTCCTTTAAAGTCCTGTGCACCACACTGCATCACCCTCTCTCTGTTATACATGAAAGCACTGTGAATAGTGCAGAAGAGTGCACTATATGTACACCAGCATCATTATAATGATTGTTCATACAAGGTCGCAGTCTTTCCAAAGTAACTTACCTGGGTCGTGGTGCCTCTCCCTTAAGACGTGCAGGGTGGAAGAGGCACAGGCCAGCTGCAGGCTCTCCTAGTGGCAGCAGCTGGTTTGGACTGATCTGCATGCTGATTAAAAGTCCATGGTCCACAAACTGTCAAATTGCATGTTAGTGCTGGAAACACTGAGAGTGTGACCACACAGAATACAGTGGAAAATCTGAATTTGAAACACGGCCTTTGAAGGCTCACAAAGAGCAGGGGAGGAGAGAGATTACAAATAGCCATTTTAGAGTTTGAAATACATTTTCATCAGAGGACACCCCCTGTCGGGCCTGCTGTCCAGGAGCTCTGTCTGATACAACAGACAGTCACATGGCAGTGAGAGAAGAGCCACCCCAGCTGGCCTGTGTGGGGAGGGTGCCCTGGAAGGCTTCCCAGAGGAGGAGATGCCAGAGCTTCTTCCTGGAGGAGGCTGGGAAGAGATGTCCCGCAGAGCCGGCTCAGGCAGGATATGGATATTTGCTATAAGATAACTTTGTGAATGTGAGCACATTTGTCTATACATGTGAGGGGCCTGGGGTGTTATTGGAAACAAAATAATACCTTACCCTGATTCCAGACCAAATGACCCTATATCAATATATTCCAACTCAGTTGGGTAGAGAAACAAAATTAAGACGACTTCTGGCTGTTGCCTTTGAAAAATTAGGTTGTTCGTTTTCCTAGGGCAGTGTATACATGGCTCAGCGGTAACTTTCTTCCTTCTCCACCTGCTTTGTGCACATGGTCCCACTTTGCTGACAGTTAGGTTCCACAGCTCCCTCTGGACCTTGGACTTCTGCTGTCATTTTAGTTTTCCCTCTCAGATTCCCTAAAAACATTTTCTAAAAGCAAGGATAACATTTAAGGCATTGTCTAGGAGATTTAAAAATTTTAAATACCCTTTAATATAATTCTAACAGACCTTAGATTCTAAGGGGAAAAAAGATAGCAATTTTAGCAAAAAACTTAACATATAATGTGATTGCTTAACTTTTGAAATTACACAGTAAATAACTAAGTTAGAAATTTGATTATTTTCTTTATCTCAAAATAACAAATGAAAAAAATATGTATATAAGCATTCACAACCAGCATTTAGTGTTTGTTGAGGTCTCCGAGTGCAATAAATGAACAACCCAGCAATCAAAATAAATAAATTAGGAATGTAAAAGGAAGCCCATTTAACAAGACATGTTGCATTTGGCAATCAACTTGTATCTGATCACTGCAGAGGGTGCTACCTAAGGGGGGAAAAGTCATAATAAGTGTATGAGCCCTAAGGAAGTCGTCAGAAAGCTCTTCCCACGTTCCCATTTGTCCTAATTTTCTCTATCGCATGAACGATGCCCTTTTCACCTGGCGCACTTGGAGTTGGAAAGGCAGTCTCGTGAAACAGAGAGCAGAGTACAAGGGCAACAGAATAGAAAAATCTAGTCAGCAAAAGTCACTTGCTTTAACCTTACTCCAGGTGCTTCCTCTAGGCCCCCATTTATTTTTTATACACTCTGAGTGCTCTTTGGTGTCCTGGACCTCTGCTCTGTTATCGGAAGCGCCATGAGTGAGGCCTCTCAGTGGATGGTTCTAACCAGCCAGAAGGACAAAGGCAGCATCCGCGTGCAGCCAGGTGTCTGGGAGAGGGATGTAGACCCCCGGAAAGAGCGCCAGCTTACCTTGGGTAACCTTGGGACAGTCATTTCACGCCTTTGAACCTCTTTTTCTGTCTGTGAAATGAGAGATAATAGAATCAACTTCTCAGGTTATGAGGATGGAGAGAGGATTTTATATCTGAAAGTCCTGAGCAGACAGTCTTAAGTGCTCATACGCTGTAGGTACTTGGTGAGTATTTGGTGAATTTGAGTCTGAGGAAGGCCGAAACTCCATCATCTGTGGCTACGAGCTGATGAAATGGAAACTGTGATCAACGCTGGCGTGTGAGAAACTTGATTAAGGTGGAAACCCCTCATCCAAAAAAATGATCCTGTTTTTGTGCTCTGAACTCCACGTATCTGATAATGTGATTATCAGCTTGTTGCGTTCTCCAGTGTCACAGCCATCTCTTAAGGTAGCTGCAAAGTACCAGCAGGAATTGCCCTAGCTTATTACTCATATAGTGGAGAACCACATGATTTGGGCACATATCATATGAGAGTGGAATAGGCAGTAATAATACATCTGGATCATTCCAGGGATTAGGGAGAAGGTTGAGTCACTTTCTCCCCAAATGATATTTTGTTGGTAGAAAATGCAGGTTAGTGATTAAGTTCATAAGCTTAAATGACAGTTCCAAAGTTTTTTTTTTTTGATGTGTAATTAGGATTAAATTATCAGCAGTCTATTTCAAATAGATTACTGTTATTGGATTTTTATTTTCAAAGTTTTGACCTACCTTATCCCATTGTTATTCTCATACCATCTGTGTTTTACCTTCAATTTTTTTCCTGATGTGGAAACTGAGGCTCAAAGAAGTCTCTAGCATGAAGCTCAGTGGGGTCTCTAGCATGAGGTCCAATGCCTGGGTTTTGCCTCTAGAGATTCTGATCCTGATCTGCACTGGCATCTGGGCATTGGGAATTTTAAAAGCTCCCAGGTGACTATAACGTGAGACCAATATAGAGAACCTCTGTCCTACTGGAAAGGACTGGTTTAAATAAGTCAAGTGTAGTTACTTAGCTGGTGCAAGACTTGCTATCATCTTCCTGGCCTTTAAATTTTATTTTACCTCCTTTTTCTCATGTACCTACTCTTTTGAAAAGATACTGCTAAGCCAAGATATTCAACAAGAAAAAAAGAACCCGAGGAAGAAGAAAAAACAAGAGCCTAGATAATATGTTTTTTATTCTATGCTCATAAAAATCAGTGCTACCCATACAAAAATACATAAGCATTCCTCTAACTGTTGTTAGAAATTAAGGGAACCCCCAATGATACTGTAATAATCAATAAAACCACTTATCTGTATGTACAACTTATAAATAAAGTTGTAAATGATGACATGGAATTCCACTTTCCATTTGGGCATCATACCCTCTCCTTTCTCTAAGGTGGATCTTAATTTACTTCACATTTTCTCCGCGAGAGCAGAGTGAATTGTAGACATCAAGGATACATAGGACCAAGCTAAGAGATTCAGAAATCCTGGGATGTTGCCCAGCTGGGGAAAGTTAACAAGAGTCGAGGGGGCACACTCTGGCCTGTGAAATGGACCCGCTACTGGAGAGTATGCTAATGTACCTGGGATTGTTTAAAACGAAGTCGGGATATTCTGGTAGTGAACTGCTCAAGACTGCCATGCTTCTCATAAATGTACAGCTATTATTAATACTAGAGTCTGGCAATGAGTAGACTGAAAACCAGATCCATGATTCAAAAACAAAACTCCATGAAGGGAGGGGGGTTTTCTAAAGCGTGACCCCTGGAATGGTTTCCTGGAGGAAAGAGAGGAATTCACTCCGCTGAATGACTTCACAACCGAGCCCCCCAGCCCTCCTGACGGCTCCTCCCCGACATCCGCCAGAGGAGCGGGGACCGGGAGGCTAGGTCTCCTCCAGACAGCTGGGAGGGTTCATTTTCCATTTTGCAAACTAGTTTTGTTCTTGTCAGTTGCAACGCTCTGCCAAGGAGTGGATGGGGATTTCTAAATCAAAAACCGCTAACAAACCACAACCAGCCCGCGTCAAACTTCAGAAACTACTCCTGGAGACTACACACCAGAATGTATGGTAATAATACTAGAACTATTTGTAGCATACTGCCAGGTTTGTCACGTTTGGAAAATTCATAGCACATTTTTGGCACATAATCTATTCACAATAGTGGCGATGAAGATGTATATATAAAAATGTACGTTTTTAATGGCCCTATTTATTTTATTGATGCAAGATAGTAAGTTAGCTAAATCTCCATCATCAATCTGGATGCCTCAGGTACAGGTTAGGGCCCTGCTAAGCCAGTTGCTTGTCTTTTAATCCAATTATGCTCAAAGCCTTCAAAATTGTTAGAGACTGCAGATTTTTTAGTTGATGGGGTGTGTGTGTGTGTGTCTGTCTGTCTGTGTGTGTGTCTATGTGTCTGTATGTGTGTGCTCACTCGTGTGTATGTGTTTTACCTTCTCTGGTGGAGGAGGCACCTTAATTCATTGGGAAAAGAAATCCTGAAACGTTTTAAGATTTATGAAATCAAAAGCATCCCTGGCAACTTGTAAGGATTGTTTCACTACTTTCATTGCTTCAACATGAACTAATAACCCATGGGAAGCTAAAACCTTCACTAGAATTTAAAGCTGGAGGCCTGAACCCCCAGGCCCCAGCATCTGAAAGAGTTGCTAGGAGTCTGACAGGAGATTAGGACCAGGAAAGAGCTGGGAAATGGTAACAAAGTCCATTGTGAGGTTGGTGAGAGAGCCAGCTTTTAGCTGGAAAACTGGCAGGAAAAAAAAGCGAGCCAGGTAAAGGGAAATTTCTGGCAAAGATGGCAGTGGTGGGGATGTGAGATGGGACTGCAGTAAGGGCCGATTCTCCCTCAGGAAGTTAAGTAGAGGCTGCTCCGATGGGGTCCCTACTGTTTGTTTCCTCCATATTTGCCCTCATTCAGTCACAGGCCCACACTGTGACCCAGGGCACCTTCCTGTCACCCTGTGTCAGCCAGGCCTTCTGGCACTGCCTGCTCCGCAGAAGATTCCAGAGCCCCAGCCCTCATGGGCCACATTCCCGTATCCCAGATGAGTGGATGCCCAGCATCTCCTGGGCAGAGAAGTTTCTAATTTCTAACTACATTCCTGTGGGCCCCCTGAAGTGCTCGGCACCCCTTTTACTGACCTCTGTCCAAATGCTTCCCAGGCTCCATTAAAGCCCTGTCCAAATAGCCTCTGTTTTTTTCAGCCCCTAATTCAATTCTCTTTACCATCATGTGACTTTCATCGTGGAAAAGATGACTCATTGCGTCCTTCCATTTCTCAATTCTGGACCTCTTTTAGTAACCAATGCCCCTGATGCCCTTGACAGTGCAATGCAGTGTGGTGGGAAGACCACAGAGTTCCAACCTGTTTCAGGCCTGACTCAGCCAGTTTCTAGCCCTGTGACCTTAAGCAAATTTTTTAACCTTGCAGAGCCTCAGTTTGCTCATCTTCAAAATGGGACTAACAGTGCATGTTGTAGAAGGTAATCTGAGGACTAAGGAGATCGTATATGTAACTTGTTAGCCACATAATGGTTATCTCATGTCACCTTCCTCTCCGTGCCTGTCTTTTAACTCTGCTTCTCTCCTTACCCTTTTCTCTCCATACTGTTTTATAATCTAAAGCTCATACAAATTGCTTTGCCTTACGTAGCCTGGAGCTCTATTAAGAGGTGACTAGAAGTACCTGTATAATTTGGGGAGTGAGGCCCAATGGGGCACCACTGTATCCGGCTGCCCCCTTTCCTTCAGGCAGGACCCCAAATTATGCCCGAGATATGACGCTTGTAAGACTTTCAGTAAAGGCACATCAGTTCATCCCTTGTCAAATGTTTAACTCCTCCCCAAAGTCTAATTTAGATTCCAAGGGCTGTTGTTTCATACAGCATTAAAAAAAAAAAAAAAAAGTGTTTTACATACGCCATTGAATTCACCCTTGTGTTTAAAACTCTAGACTGTATAATCCTAATTCTCTGTGGTTGTCCTGCAACTTCTCTTTCACTTGTAGAGTCGGGAAGTGAATAAAGGGAGGGTGGTCCTTCACACTTCCTGCACTTACACCCCTCTTATTTTTTTTAATGTTTTAAACATTTATTTATTTATTTATTTTTGGCTGTGTTGGGTCTTCGTTGCGGTGCGCAGGCTTCTCGTGGCAGTGGCTTCTCTTGTTGCGGAGCACGGGCTCTAGGTGCGTGGGCTTCAGTGGTTGTGGCTCGCGGGCTCAGTAGTTGTGGCTTGCAGGCCCTAGAGTGCAGGCTCAGTAGATGTGGCGCACGGCTTAGTTGTTCCACGGCATGTGGGATCTTCCTGGACCAGGGAATGAACCTGTGTCCCCTGCACTGGCAGGTGGGTTCTTAACCACCGTGCCACCAGGGAAGCCCTACACCCCTCTTATTAAAGAGCACTGCTTTATTCCTAATTGAGACCAAGGCTTCCAGCTCCAGATGTTCTGGGGACTCATCTGTGGCCAGTTCTCTCCTGCTCTTCCAGCTTTCTCGCCATCACTCTCCCATGGAAACTCTTAACTAGAGGTGGAATGGTTGACTCACTGTTTGGCAAACATGCCTTGTGGCTTCCCACTCAGGCACATCTGTGCACCAACATCACCTCCCCACTCTCTACCTATCAGTGCACTCCCACCATCAAGGACCTGCTGGATTCCCGTATTCCTCGTGAAGTTTGCGCTGAAAACACGTCCTCTCTCCTCTGAACTCCTGTGTTTCTAGCTGAGCCATGTGGCACACTGCCTGCTATAACAGGTCTTTCTTATCTTATTGGTCTGTTTTACTGTTTGACGTGGGGTGTGCAAACTTTGTCTCCCAGTTAGCCTGCGAGGGTCAGGCAGACAGCGATCATTTCTTCTCCCCACCCTGCCATCCCCAAGGCAGCCCTGCATGTAGTAGGTACTTCAGTTGACCCTGTTTCCATTCCAAGTATCATCCCACTGGTACCCTCATTGACCTTCATTTTCTGTTTCCACAATATAGAATTTTTTTTTTAATTTTGAACACACTCTGCATCATTGGAAAGCCTCCTCCTTCTAGATTTGGTTTCACATGTGACTAAATAAGCATAATAATTGTTCCTTCTTCTAGCCATTAATAAATCAGCCCAAGAATATCATAAATTGAGCATCCACTGTGTGCAGGGCACTGAGCCAAGTGCCTATATTAAAGATTACAGAAAATGTGGAAGATGTGGTACAAAAGGGCAAGAGTTCATTTATATACATACATATATATATAGAAACGTGTATAAGTTTTATATATATATATACACACACACACAATCACCTAACACCAGAAAGAATGTAAATAGTGCAAATAAATATAATGAAAAAAGCATTTGGAGTTTATGGAAGGACAATTTTAATGGATTGTGCTTAATAGGCGGAAAATGTTTTGGAACAGGTGATTTGGACCCAAGTTTTGAAGAAAAAGAGGGACCACAGGGTCCATAAGAGCAAAGCCCATGAGTATTTTTGGCCACTATTATTTCCCCATCAGTTACTGTAGCGCCTGGTCCAGCCAAATGCTGAAAGAAAGAGTAAATCCCATATGGAGAGACCAGGTTATGTAAAAGAGCAAGCATGCTGTGCTTGGAAAGCAGCAAATTTATTTTCTTGGGTGGAGCCAGGAAATTCCATGCAAAATCATGGAGAGGAAGGAGAGAAAGAAAATGATGAATGGCATTGAATTCTTGCCAGGAATTTTGGTTTAAATAGATGGTAACAAACACTTAATTATTCATTCATTCACTTATTCCACAAATATTTATTAAGCATCTACTATGTGCTAAAGTACATGCTAAGACCCGGGGATTCTGTAGTGAACAAAACACACTCTGTATCTTCAGGGATCACGCAGTCTCTTCATCACACACTAGTAAGTGGTGTTACATACTTAGGACTCTGATTCTTGTTATTCTAACAGTATTTAGCAAAGGAGAGAAATCTGTCCAGTCTCCATCATAGATGGCTCAGGCAGAGAGCAGAAGCCTTAGTTAAAATGAGCTCCAGTGCAGAATATGTCATAATAACATGATATGAAGGCAGCAAGGAGAATTTAAAACTTAAGAACTTTCCACCTGGAAGGTTGTCTGGGATTATAGAATGGATGATCGAGTAGCTGTGGCACCAGCTTGAGTTTATTTACGGGCTCCTGCCTGAGCCCAGGTCCGTCAGTTTCCCTTGGCTTTGGGTCGGTATGATGGGCTAAGAGGATAAAACTCTTGGGTTAGAAAAAAAAAATGTTTAGATTGATTTTTTTTTTTTTGGTTGTCCAGATTAACTTGCTCTTTGACATATGTCTTCAGAGCGATGGCTGAAATCAATTTTATTAGAAACCAAAAACAGAAATAAAATTTTTTATTTAGGGACAAAGTCAGAGGGTAAGAAGACACAGCAAATTAATTTTAGAGCAAATGTGGAAATGAAGGAGCCCTTGAAGCAGTACTTGCTACGACAGTGTTTAATGAGAGGACATTGGTTGGTTTCTTCCTGAAATGTTATGAATTTTAAGATTACTGCCTGTTACTGGAATATCTTGGCCTCATTTTCTATTTATCTCATTTTTTTCTTCTTCTCCTTTTTTAAAATTTTTTATTTTTTTTTTCCAGGATGACGGCCTCCCAGAAAATGAACATCAGCTGTCAGTAGCAGGAAAGATAAAGAAGCATTTCAACACAGGCCCGAAACCGAACAGCACAGCAGCTGGAGTTTCTGTCATAGCAGTAAGCATCTGAAATATCTACCTATAACTTTTTCAAAGCACTTCCCCTAAGAGATGGGCATTACTCAGGAGATTCCACCCAGAGACAGCAGAATGGGTCATTTCTTTAGACAGCTCGACCATTTAAAGCACTGGGGGAGGTCTGGGGCTTATATATATGATGTGTTTTTGCTGATCATTTCCCTGGGAGTCACATCATTATCCAACACCTCCAGGGTGCCTTGCAGTATATATTAATTTCATGATTTATTTGTTAAAGCAGAAAACCTCCCCCACATTGGACTCTGCCAGTGCAAACTTCTGGGCTCTGAGAAAAAGAGTTCCTAGTGTCCTTTTGCCAGGACCTGGCAGGGGAGGAGGGGGGAGCTGAAAGGGAGGACACGGCAGAGAGAGACTGGAACACACTATAGATCTTTGTACGAGACGTAAACGAAAGCCAGAAACGTGGCAGGACGCTTACCCAGTGAGAGTTTCAGCGAAACTGAATTGCTGTGAACACCCAAAGAAATCAGGATTTCTTGCTCCTTAGAAATTTCTGTTTTCAAAGTGGAGAGTCTTTTAACATTTACCATTTTGTTGATGTGGCTGCAGGAGGATTTTTTTTTTCTGTTCCATACATGCAGACATACACTACATGCAATTTGATAGCAGCTCTAGGCAAAGATTAAATTGGGCAGAGAAATAATGAAACCCCATACTTCCCAGTGTCCTATTCTAGAGTAAATATATTCAAGTCCCAGATTACTTGAGTTTTAAATAATTTCCTCTTTTTTTCAGAGTACATACATTTTAACAGCATATTCAATGTGAAATCACTTGAGCTGTTTTTCTTTTTTAAAACAAAGAACTTAGACACTATGATCTCGAATTTTTAAAAGTATTTATGCTACTAGACATCCATCATGCTCGTCAGCAATACTGAATATTTAACTACTTCTATGGGTGTTTTTCTTTTCCTTCTCTTTTTCTTTTTTGGTGGTGCTAGAACTCCAGGTAAAGCAAAAGATAACTAAGTGACCTATTTGATACAACCAATCCCAGATCTGGGTTACTAAATATTTAATAGGAGTTTCCAGAATTTGCAGGTGGCACGAATGCATGCGTATACTTTCCTGGACTAGTTGCATTTCCTGTTTTTTGATTGAACCCTTTCAGCAGGGAGTTACACGAGTATGAGTTACTGGTTCAGGAGTACACTGACGGCGCTAAATAGAATGCATACTCTTTCCCCATGCTTCTTGGCGCTCCTGGGGATTTAACATTGCAAGTTGTTCTTCTGGCCCTCTCTCTCTTTAGTTCTTTCTAAGGAAACTCAGTGTAGAAGCGCAGTGTCCTTCCTGTCTTCATCGATCGTCAGCATTCTTTGTTATCAGCTAATGTTCAATCAGTAATTTTTGAAAGTAACAATCTCATGGTGCTTCTCAGGGAAACCAGACATTCTATCCTCTGTCTTCATCATTCATGTAAGACACAAGTATATTCCAAAATGTTTGTTTCCACAATTTTCTTTTGGAATGGACTGCCAGCACACTTGTCCATGAAAAGAACTGCTTTTCTGCTCCTGCTGAGGGCTTACAACTGCTAGAGAGGGTGCTTTTTCCACCTCTGTCATTTTGGGTTTTGTTTCGTTTTTCCTGCTCTTTTAGTTTAACTAGTCTTTGGTTAGTTTGCCTTGGTTGCTCGAGAATGCTTTGTTCACGGTAGTGTGGGAGTCTTGTAATGACTGAGAGCAGGAACTTCAGGGCAATTCTCCAATGGACAGACAACACAGATGGGAGGGGAAATGCTACTTTAATCAAACCTGGATAAATTTTGAAACCTAATCCATGTGAGTTTATTAAAACATCAGCTAAGTAGATCTCCAAAAAGAACTTCAGTTAGTATTTGAAGATTAAAGGTCCAACTGATATTTTTTTTTTCTATGACTGGACCATTTTGAATGCAATTTAATATCAGTTTCTCAGTTCATCACTAATATGTTTCCATGGAGACTGTACCAACTGGTTAATATAAATTGTAAAATGGGCCGTGTGATGCTGAGTTGTGCATTAGTTGCAAGCTTACTTAATCTCTTTATCCACTACAAAGTTGTGAAAAAAATCATCAACTTAACTCAGGCTCAAAATAATTGACTTTTTGGAGAAATATCTGAAAAAGTGCCTTGTCAATTCTAATGTCGCACAATTCACATGTTGACCACTATTATTAATATTTCAAACATGAAAGAGAATATGGCTGTAAATTTCAGGGGGTATTTCAGGAGAAGCTGGCCGGCCATAATATATGCATTTATTCATCTTCTCCAGAATGCTTTTCCCTCATAAATGTCCACACCCTCCATAAGAACCTGGGGTAGGTCACTAGGTGCAGGGCAGGGCTGGGAATTAGAAACGAGCCAGGTTGGCTGCCTTTGTTATTAACTTTCAAAATAGCACCGGATAAGTCAATGTATACTCCATAACCATGTTCCCATTCTTAAAGTGCACAGAATTAGACTCAGGGGACCATCACAAGATAAAGGAGCCCTGGCATTAAATAATATCCCCAACTCAAGCTAAAGTATAATTGCAAACGAACAATATTCTGCTGTGAGACAGAATGTAAGTGAGAGGTTGAAGAAATAGCTTTCATAAATGGTGCATTCTATAAAGATCATTTGACAATTTAATAATGGAATATAATTATTGATTTACCCACATGATAGAAATTTCTGTAATTAATATAATACTATTATGACTTCTATTTGATAGACACAGGAAAAAAACCTGATTTCAGCATAGATTTCATGCAGACAGAATTTTTTCCCATGGGCATGAATGCTTTCCCCAGAGGCTATCAAATGATGTATTTTATTTTAAACTGCCTCTATTATAGGAGTGCTTTTTTGTAAATTATATACACCCTTTAAAATTAAAATATATATACTGTTTAGAACAGAGTATCAGCTTGTTTATTCAGAAAATCAGCAATTAAATCATTGGTCTTTAACCGGTAGTTCTCTTTCCTTAGTTAGAAAGAAGCCTCACTATCTGCTCATAAAGGAATTCATGACACTTTTTCTTTCTCGGAATGACAAAGGAGAAAAGAGCATACTGTCATAACAAACAGACTCTAATCACAGGTGTAATTTATGACATGAGTGTAGTTTAACATGCATTCATGGTTCTGAACCTTAATGTTTTCTGTTCGTGTTGTCATTTTTTTTCTTCTCTTCCTCCCACCCCCTACATTATTAAGACCAAAGAGAGGACAAATGATAACTTTATATTAAGGTCCTCGAGTTGGCTGGGAGAGTAATTACCAGCTGGAGGCTCACGGGCATCATAGAGCCCTTCTCGAAGGAGAAAAGGTATCTGACATTTAGGTCAGGTGACATGATTAGGTGGAAACCCATTGCTGTCCTTATAACTACAACAGTCTGCATCCATTGTTCGTCCACTGCCTTTCCCAGTGGTCGGGGGATTAAAACCAAACCAAACCAAACCAAAGAAACCCAGAACAGAACAGAGAAAGGGAAACAAAAGGTTATTAAAATGCAATTTATAGACATAAAATGGAATTAGAGATGACATTTTAACGGCGGACTTCTTGAGAGCCGAGGGATGGGAGGGAGGCATTATTAGATTTGCTCAGCTTGATGAAGAACCGATGACTCAGATGTCACTTCCAATTTATTTTTCCTCATTTAATGCTGTTTATTATTTTAACCAACAATTTTCCTAATGCTTTCGAGTTCTTCTTTTGCATTTTGGTCGTGCAAATAGAGCATTTCAGTCTAATTGAACAAATCCATACTAATCAATGTGCAAATAATTGTGATAGTGGGAAGCTTCCTTCTAAAGCGAGAGACCTCTGCACTGGGGCATTCCCAAATGCGGAGTTATGGGGCACTTTGCCTGCAGATGGCAATAAAGAGCCAGTTACTGAGTAGCCATCCCTGGGCTGAAACAGAAATGCAGGCCTTCACCTTCCTAACAGCAAGTGTACTTCAATTTTTTTTTTCTAAATAAAACGAACTGTACATTTTAAAAAAGATTAAAATCTCACATTGCTGTTCCGTGAACACTGGGATAGCCTAGTTTATAATCAGAATACCAAATCTTCTGAGCAGTTTTTAGTTTGAACAAGTGCCCCGGCATGTTTTTGAAATGCCTTTGTGAATTTTGTAGTAGAAACTGTCATCAGCATCATGCCAGTACCACACTTGAAAGCACTCATGAGCCTCTCCAGAAAGAAAGGTGGTCAGCTTGCATCCTCTTATGGGCAGAATGGGGGAGTGGGCATACGGCATGATTACTGTTTCTCAAATCTGGGGATTGAATCTTTTATTCCTAGGTAGCCAAAGGCTAACAACTTATTCCAGGAGGAACAACTTTGAGAACTTATCCTGTCTTCTATTTATTGTACCTTTTGTTAATCATAAGGACTTAACTGTACATATGCATTTTTAATATACAGCGAAAATTATTTTTCATTTTATTTTCTATATTTTCTTGGAGAAAATTTACTGTTTTATACCATATCTTTTTAGTTCAGAAATGTAATTGATTCACCTTTAAGAGCAGCTCTGCTTTTGAAGATTTAACTCTTAAAGAAATCCAAATTGCTGTGATTTATGGGGATTCAAAACTTGATTCTTTTCATCTTTTATTTCATATTTATGAAGGCCTCAAACTTAAGCTTCATGGGGTAAGATTTAGCAGGGAGGGGCGTCCAATCTGCTTTCTCTTAGGTGGCTAAAGCTGATTTCAGCACTTTATTGTAAAGCATTTTCCATTGCTCTAGAATATGAAGACGTGTTTATATCTTTTGAAATTGAGAGGATATTATTAAATGTGCATTCAAAACCTTGTTTGACAAATTAGATCTTTTCTAACAAATTGGCCTCCGAGATATTCATGGGGGATTAGTGTCTTTTCTTGCCTTTTTATTTTCAATGTGCAGATTTAGGATATTAGCTAGTCACCCTGCAGAAGAGGCATCGTAACTCTATATACATATATAGTCAATGAAGAACAGCTTGGTCTGGAGTCTTAATACTTTAGCACAATGTCGATCCACTGAGTTGCCCCCATTTCTCTCTGCTCAGCTGGACCACGGGTTTACCATCAAGAGATCAGGGTCTTTGGACTACTACCAACAACCAGGAATGTATTGGATAAGGTATGAGATGGTGCAGCTCAAGTCAGTGTTTCCATGGCAACGTGCTGGCAGTCTCCATTAACCAGTTCCTTCAGTGGATAAACATGCTTTTGATTTGTTATCCAGTCCATATGCTGCTTTATCAGTTTCATTTTAATCTTGATTGAGATGCCACACCCCCTCATTCTTTTTTTTCACCCCATTATTCACACTGACATTTGCCAGCTTTCTTTCCATTGCACATGCTCAGTATCAATTTTCCTTACAGTTAAAAGGACAGTATATTTAGTGTTAATGTCAAAGCATTTGCCTGATGTTGCTAATTAAAACAATGATTTCTAGTGTTTTGTCCCTTAACAAATGGAAGAACAATAGTACCTTAGTATATGTTCTATAGAAGTATATACTGTCATTTTAAAATCATCAAGCCCGACCTTAACCTTAGTAGATGGATGAAACAATGCATTTACACCTTAGTCATAGAAGCTCCTCCGAGCACAGTGAGCTATAGAATGCATTGTGTGTGTTGGTAAGCTTGTGTTTTCAAATTCTCCACCTTTTTGTTTCATTTTGTTTTTGTTTTATTGTTACCTCTCTCCCCTTGGAAATCCCTTTATGTACTAGCTATTGCATGAATTTATTTTTCGATATTTTGTAACGGTCAGATTACTTAGCTGGCTTATCTGCTCAAGCAAAAGGGACTATGGGAGGTATCGATTTTTTTTTAACTGGGTTAAGAATTCTATCCAATCGTTTTCTATTCCAGTCAACTGCGCTGGCATTTCCTTCAAGGGGCATTGTTTGTGTCTCTTTAAGTTATCCACAGGCAGGATGAGTTTTGATGATATGAGGAATGAACTCTGAGAAGTCCTAGGCAACTTTTCTCCTCCATCTTAATGTTTCTGAAATGATCTCCAGGTAAAGCTCCACATCTTAGCGTTTGCTAAGAAAAAATTCCACTGGGTTTGGCATTTCCCCCAAATGATGGTGCCTTATGCTGTTCATGGAATAGACCAAGTTGTTAAAAAAAAAGGAAAGAAAAGAAAGAATAACATATATAATATACAATTTAACCCCCAATTATTACTCTTTTTTAGTATAATTAGACATTAGAATCAAAGGCATTAGAGATGCAGAAAAGGCCACCCTTTGACAAACTATCCAAATATCTAAGATCATGATAATTTCTAAGCCTGCTGAAAGCAAGAAAATACCCAAACTTCAATAAATATCAAAGTCAGTTTTACATAGAAGGCTCTTTGTATCTTCTAGACAGATCTGCATACAGGAGTTGCACACCCACCTTTTTGTTACCTAAATAAATAGCTTTATAGATACAGAAAGAACTTTTTTATTTTTAACCTTTTTTTGGGGGGGGGTGAATCAATCATGATTTGCCTTTGTGCAGACTCTTTTTACATGGAAGATGATCCATCCATCTTTTACTTTTTCCTGAAAGATAATATACATTTTGAGGAGTGCACATGAGTGCACATCTCAACGAATTTTCACAAAGTGAGCACACCACTGTAAGCGGCACCCAGATCAGGCACAGAACATTTCTAGCACCCCCAGAGGAGCCCCAGCCCCCAGGGCCCTTCCAGGAGGGTCACGTAGCCCTAAGGGTAAACGCTGACCTGGAGTCCGTCCGCATTAATTAGCTTTGCCTGGTTTTGTTCTTTCTATAAATCGAATCATGCTCCATCCTTTTTTAATTGTATGTCTCCTAACCTCAGGCATATTAACCAAACATTTATGAGTATAGTTGATATACAATTAAAAATAGGCATCAAATATGTCTAATTACAGTTGTGCATATTTGTATAACACAAATTACACATATAAATTTCAAAAAAACCTCTAGAAAATTATATTACTAAATTTGTGGGCTTAGGGGTGGGTGCAAAACACCAAATAAACACAGTAATTAATAAACGTAGCCAAGTATAAAAAGGTCATTTGACTAAAATCCCAGCGATGGTTCCCATCAGCAGACAAAATGACACATCCCTGAATAATGGACAGGAGCAGATGGAAGATAATCTCTTTTTTCTTTCCCACATAAACTGCTCTTCTTTCCAGCTGGGGGCAGTAACAACAACGTTTATAGTTGATGCTGTACTAAACAGCACACCCAGTATGTAAAGCTAAATTGGAGAAACGATGCTAAAAACTCATCGGCGTATATGCTTAATTAGGAAGTTTTATTATGCCATTTAGCCCGGAACGAACACTCTCCTCCCTGATTGCAGATGCTCGCCTTTTATCTCCGTGAAGTGGGAGCATTTGTCTAACCATGGTGGCAGCCAACTTTCTAACATAAACAATCATTGCAGGTGAAACATCCCCACTCCCAATTGTTGTGTTTACAAGTGCTCCTGGCTGTTTTCACTGCTCTGAGCGGAATGCCTGGGAGACGAGCTTGTGTTTTGTAAAGCAGCTCACATCAGGGCAGAGGCTGGGGAAACGGGCTCTTCGGGGTGCCCAGAATTGGCATGTCCCTCTTAGTAGGCTTTTTGGGGATTGGAGAAATGGTGGGGGCCATGCCTCTTCCTTGCATTCATTCTCCTGCCTCGAACAGAGGGATGCTTCCAAGCGGTAGCCAGGGGAGCAGCATCCTGCATGGCTTCTTTTTCCGGGAGACCTTGCTCCTGTGCCCCAGAGTCTGGAGGTGAGCCTCTCCCAGGAATGAGCTGCCTGGGCCATTCCACCCTCTCATACACGTTCCTGCCACTCTCAAGTGAAGTTGTCCCTGTAGCAGGTGCTGTGCCAGCAACACGTGGAGAAGAATGCCTGCATCTTCTGCACGCAGAACAAGGCAACAGCCAGAACCTGATTAAATGAAAGAAATACCAAAACAAGACATACGCTAAGAACGCCAAATAAGAGAAAACGCGGAGGTGAGCTAGGACAGGAGGGGGGTTGAGGTCAGGCCTGACGTGACTCGTGTGCATACTAGATTCAAGCACTGTCCTGAAACAGTGAGTAACGAGGCAGAACGGCAGCAGCCGTACGCAGCCCTGGCAAGGCTATTAAATGCTGTTGTGCTCGGGTGTGCAAAGGAGTGGGGTCAGTTAAGTGCATCTTGCTTGGCGCAGGTTTGGAAGACCGGTTCCCACAGAAGCCAGAGAGGAACCCCCTGCGTGGTGTGAAGAGGGTTCCAAAGGCGCACACAGCAAGTTGCAGGGCACAGGTTACTTTAGGGACGGTGGCCTTGGCCTTGCTCTGCCGTCGAGAGAAGTCCCCCCATCCTCCATGAGTGTAAAAAGTGCTGCAGGAAGGAAAGGCAGGGGCCTCTGTTCTAGGAAGGGATTAACCACCCTCCGTACCCCAGCACGTAACACATAGAAGAGGCATAGATTTAAACTTCAGAACCATCCAAACTGTGATTGCAGAGAAAAGTACAGGGGAGGTATGAGGCTTGGTAGGGCAGCTGTACCGTGATGCTAAAAAGTGAGTTATTGGCCAGGAGGCTCAAAAGCTGGGCCACAGTACTTTGTATTATAGTTCCACAAATGGTCATAGAGAGAGACACGGGGCTAGGGAGACATCTGTGTTATGTTACCAAGTCAAACAACAGGTTGCTCGCTGTTTGAGATTTTATTTTGTTTCGTTTACCTTCAGAGCCCCCTTAAGAGCAGGTCCCAACAATATATATATTTGTCTTTTTAAAACTTAACGTACTTGCTATTAGAAATGAGAAATTTCCATGGCATTCCAAGACTTACTGATTGGGTGTAAACTGTATAGATTCCTGGAGATTCGGTATTGATGGACAATTTTGTGGTATCGTATTTATTTTCATCTTGCTTCAGAACCTCTTTCCCTCTTTATGATTTAAAAAGATGCCTACACTCTATTCTATGTATTCTTTCTTGCCATACTTTGCCTCCGTATGTTCCTCAGTGATGTTCCCAGATAGGATGTAGGTTTTATCAGGTATAAACGTGTAGGAAAGAATAATCATAAAGAACTTAATCATAAGTATTGACACACTGCTATTCTATTAAGAAAGAGTGTAAATATCCATATGCTGAAGTCAAACAATTCTCAAATACATGTCAAACACATGACACTTGTAGAAACTAAAAAGTCTTGAAAATTGAAATGAAACTAACTTGATTAAAGATTGGCAGCTCTGTGCATGGAGAGGTGCATGGAGAGTTTGTGGCTTTGGTGTCAGGAAGCCCTGGTTTTGGATCCAGCCTGTCCTACTTACTGTGTTGTGACCTTGGGCAAGGTACGTGTTCCTCCTCTGATTCTTAGCTTCCCCATCTATAAAAATGAGACGAGTATTAATTATCAACCTTCCAAATCTGTGGTGAAGATGACATGAGTGGCCTGTGCAAAAGCGCCTTCATGGACCCAGCCCAAATGAGGAGCCCAGAAAAGACTGTTCGAGGAGAAAATCACTCCACACCACACGAGAGACAGATTTCCCTGGGAAAACTGATCTCTCTCCAGATCCAAGCATTTGTTATTAAAGTAGAACCGTGACCTTTTTTGATGTTCTGATTGGGATAAACTGTTGAATACTTACATGTTAGATTATTCATGAATTGGGGGCATTAAATTTTACTTAGTCTATAGCCCCAAATCCTGATGAAGTATAAGTTTAAAAAGTTATCCTCTAGGGCAGGGATTGGCAAATTACAGCCAGCCAATGGGTCAAATCTAGCTCACTGCCTGGTTTTTAAATAAAGTTTTATTGGCACACAGCCACACCCATTCATTTATAAATTACCTATGGTTGCTTCTACTCTACAAGGGCAGAATTGAGTAGTTGTGTCAAAGAATCATATAGCCTACAAAGTCTAAAGTATTAACTCTTGGCCTTCCCAGAAAGTTTCTCAGTTCCTGTTGTAGGAGAAAAATGTTTCTAAATTAAAAGGCAGGGAGTTCCCTGGTGGTCCGGTGGTTAGAACTCGGCGCTTTCACTGCTGTGGCCCTGGTTCGATCCCTGGTCAGGGAACTAAGATCCCGCAAGCTGTGTGTCGTGGCCAAATTTAAAAAAAAAGAAAAAGAAAAAAAGCACTACCTGGCGGGCTTGTTAAAAACTGTATCACCACCAGCTAGTGGAATGCACGGCATATAGAAGGCACTTCAATAAATATTTGTTAAATTAATGAATGATTGAATTTTCCCATGAAGGGACCATTAATATAGAGAAACCTTGATTGTGAAGATAAATGTGGTTTTTTAAGAGTTTGGACAATCAAATCACATATGAGATGCTCTACAGTAGCATCCCACTATAGCAACCCAAGAGTAATTCTTTGGCAAAGCTAAAAAAATTGTTTTTGTAATAAAAGGAGTTACCCCTTAATCTACCTGCTTAGTAAGTTCTAAGTTTTCATAGATTTTCTTAAGATAAACTATGCCTACAGCTGTCCTTTAGTTTACTAGCATGATGAAGGAAAAACAACATGGCAGCTCAGCTTAGCTTCTGCTGTGAGAAAATCAGGGGCCGTAGGGCAGAGGAAACACATGAATTTTGCCCTCTAGAAACCTGACCTCAGCAAGTGGCTATCATTTTAACCCCCTGATGGGAGGCCATCAGCAGCCCTCTGCAGAGTTGGACCAATGTGAGATTCTATTAAGAACCAGATCAGGGGGAGGAGCCTATATTTATGACGTGGTGGGGAAGCGTGGGACCGCCCTGCCCCAGGAAATGCGGAATCACATTTAAGAGACGGGTACCTAGAAAGGAGCTTTGAAGGCCACTGGTTTCATGAAGCTTGCTTTTGCCATTTAAATGGTCACCTTCACTTTAGGGAAATACCGTGTCTTTAGACCCAGATACTGTGCAGTTCCTGCCTGGCGAGACCCCAAAAGGATATTAAAGCAAAACGAAACAGAACCATAATAAGCATGACAGCAAGCCAAAAAAATATATATATATGAGAAGGGTGGATATATCAATCTAGGTGTCAGTTTAATTTTACTATCAAGCAAAACATTTCCAAAGTGGCAAGCAAATCGTAACTCAGTCCCTACAGAGTAAGGGCGAGCAAAGGAGAAAGCGTTCCTGAGATTAATGCCCCAACAGCTGCATCCCTGGCTCAGTCTCCTAGGTAGTATGAATAATGGATGGGCTCAAAGGCAACATATACGATAATGTTCTTTTATTAATGAAATGAAGACTGTTTGGGATGGCTGGCAATAAATTAAGAAAAGCGAAAAAGGAAAAACAGTCACCGTTTGCCTCTGAAAAATGCAGTTACTTAAATCCAGTAATTACTGCCACGACAGGAAACGTCGCCTCCGAACTTAAATGAGGTGCTTCTCTTGTGGGTCCTGCACATAGTGCAGAATAGAAATATTTCTGATCCTTAGACGGGAAGGCCTGTTGTTTACTAAGAGAAAAACATAACCCATTTTAGTAGATTGATGGTGATATTAAGCATATCCAGGTATTTCATAGGTGGAAGTTTCCCTAGGAGTGAGGCACGGTACCTCAGCTCAGGCTGTGGACTGGGAAATGGCTTGATGTGGTTAGAAAACGTGTCTAAGGTCACATAATCAACTGAGCTAGGACAAAAAGCTGGTTCTCCTGACTTCCCCCTGCTGCTGCTACCAAGGGGATTAAGCTAAAGCTACCAGACAGGGCAAGCATTACACAGATGTGGGTGACTCAGACTTGCAAAAACAAAGTAATGCTCCAATTCATATCCTCACTTCATTCCTGACCTTCTGCCTCCATGCTGCATTTTTCCTATAACATTGCAAAGATAGGCCAGATGGGTACCTCCTAGGTATTTATGCTGATTTCCAAATTTAATGTCAGAAAGAAGATTTAAAATATCTGAGTACTGTGTGGAGGATAGTGTTGTTTTATTGTAACAGAAAAGGCCAAAGATGTATCTATTGTTGGAATACATTTTCTGGGTATTAGGCAAGCACTGTCTCTGATTCGTGCATGCTTGGTGTTAGGGCAGGCACCAAAACGTGATGGATGTGAATTTCTCTAAGAGCGCCAACTGCTGTGTGTGTCGCCCCCAGATTTGCTGAGTTAACTGGCATGACCTTACCATTCCTCGGTTTTCACACTTCATCTAGCCTCTCCTAAGGACACTCTGATCACCAAGAGCTTGCAATCTGAGGTAGGGATATGCAGTGTTTCTTTCATGTAGAGCAGGTTTATATTAGTTTCTCCATATCATTTTATTTGGTCAGTTATTTGGTCTGTCAGGATCCCCCAGTCCACTGTTAGCTGGCTATAGCCCCGCACACGACATAGCCGTTGTTACTGGGTACATATTTTAAATAACTAGATTAGAGCTTCCTATTTGGTTACTACTGGTCAACTCCAGAATCTCAAGAGATTTCTTGCTCACCTCTAACCTGTGATACTTAGCACCAAAATGTGATAATGCAGGCTTCAGATTCTCTTACGAGCTTTTAATGAAGTGATAACTTACTGTGGAAACACTTGGGAATTCTACTGCAAGTCCATTCATGTCTGTTCCATGAAGCTGCAAACCGTGAGCAAAATAACCAATAAAATAATAAATCCGTTAGGAAGTCTTAAGTTTTAATGGAACAAGACTTAGAACCACCTTACCTTATAAAGCTAGGCATTAGGGAGGAGAGACCCAATTTCCTTGCTATCTGGGAAATTTTTGTGATTGAGAAAGAGGAAAGCAGTCTTTCAGAAATGGTTGAAAGGGCCCTGAATTTAAATCTATGATACAGCACTTCAGAGGGAAAGTTATGTTTTAAATCTATGATACAGCACTTCAGAGGGAAAGTTATGTTTTGAATGTTTTCTGGGGAGAAAATTATCAGTTGGATAATATATATTTTTATAGCAATACTTTAAAAAATTATGTGTTGGCCTGTTATTCTATTTCTTTGCTGAATTCATCTGTCTTGAACTACATGTCGGGCCACAGAATTCAACTGTAAAATTTTAACTGTACAGATTTTAGAGGCAATTAATTTTACAGCTACACTTAAAATTCTAAAGATATCATATATAACGGTGCTTACTGTGATAAGGAATTGGACCACAATATGTAGTTGTTGAGTAGATAAATATATGAGGTTATCTAATGTTATAGGTTATATTACTGTTATCTAATGTAAGCGTTTGATCATATCTAAAACAAATTTCACTCTTAAATATTGGACTCATAATACCTTTAACTTCTTACTCTTTTGTATTATAGAGTTGTTCGGGGTTCTGTTTTCTTTTGTCATTGCTATTCGGAAAGTACATAATCACCTAAAATAATCTAATTCTGTATTAACTAAGAAATATTTAATATGTCCCTTAGATGTGTGTCACAGTTGGCTAGGCATTCTGGAAAATGCAAAGAAGTTTCAGATCCTACCCTCGAGCAGCTTGCATGGGATTTGGGAAATATGCAAAGGAAAGGTAATAGGCCTGTGTGCAGTAAGTGTCAAAAGTTTGGTCAAGACAATACTTGCCTGAGGAATTTAGAAAGAAAAAGTGTGATGCAGAAGGTAAAATTTGATCAAGTCTTGGAAAATAGAGAAATGTGAGTGGGCAGGAAGTGGGAGAGGTGATGTCAGGTTGGTGAACACGGTAAGCCAGGATGCAGAGGTGAGCATGATTAAAGTACCTTCAGAGAGATATCAGTTAGGACTGTTTGGATTCCAAGGGAAGAAAACCCAAACCAAACTGGCTTTCAGCAAAAAGAAGAAGTATGATTTTATATAATCTGAAAGGTCCAAAGGTTGGGTCTGGCTTCAGTGATGTGTGGATTCATCACTCGGTAGGGCTTGGTTTCTTTCCATCCCTCCACTCTGCCTCCCCGTGATGGCTTTAGTCTGGAACTTCACGTGGTACCAGCATGTGGGAAGCAGCTCCAGGCTTGCTGTCCTCTCAGTTGGGATTCACTGTGAACGTGAAGTCTCGGTGAAAGTCTCCTCATGTCCCGTGAACTGGGTCGGGTGCCCATCCTGAACCAATCACGGGTATTGGTGAACACAGTCAGCACAGGCTTGCTTCTGGGTCACAAACCCATCTGCACCCCACCCTCAGAGGTGGAGGTAGGGTCCCCTTCACTGCAGCCACAGATTACGTGAGCGGGGGATTTCCAAAGGGAAACCGAGGCGTGGTTAACCGTAAGTTAAGTGGATGCTGTGTCCACTAACGGGGACATGAGGTCTGCTGATATCACAGGATCACTCTGAGTAATAACAGGAACTAGACCGTGGAAATTTTTATTGTAAGCACATTGTGACTGTTAGGACAAGGAGTTCAACTTCATGAGGAACTGTAAACAAATCGGACCTGGGGGTAATTGACCCGTCAGCTGTGTGCAGGATGGGCTGGGGGTTGGGTGCTCTAGAGGGAAATAATGTGACCTCTGTTGTGCTTTCTCATATTTCTAAAGCCACAGCACTTGGAGAGTATCTCCTGTGTGCTATGAGCTGCGGGGAACACAGACAGGATGCCCAGACTTGATCTTGCCCTCCACAGAGTCTACAATGTGGCAGGGAAGACAGTGCATCCGAGTCATTTGCGTTGCAGGCAGGATGTGCAGTGATAGCTGTACTGGGCTTCACGGGAACACAGAGAAGTTCTTAAAAAGAACCACAGTCCATAGAGCCAGAAGCAGAGTAAGAAGGAGCCCTGAGAGGAGAGGCCTGGGGACAGTGATGCCCTCTCAGTCATCTTTGGGAGCACTAAGCATTGCTCGTGTAGCATTTGAGAATGTTTCGAGGACCTGGGTGAGTCAGGAACTGCCTATCAATCAGCAGACCCAGGTCTCCCTAGGTGTTTACAGGCCCAGAATGGGATTGTACATGTGGTGGAGGCTGGCTTGCTGTCCCTGAGAGAGCTCTCGGGCCATCAGCACGGGAAAGCCCTGGGCTTTTGGCCTCTGATGCTGCTCGTGCTCTCTATCTATCTATCTCCTCCCTGGCTCACCCTGGCTGGGACCGGAGGAGGGAACCACTGGAGTGCGGTGGCTCCTTTGAGTTCTGTTTCAATAGACTTTAAATGGGAAGAAATTGCCTGGGCCTCATGTGGGAGGAGAACTGAGTTCTTTTCCTAGTCAGTGATGCGATACGGGCAAGTCTCTCCATATACCTGGGCCTCAGTTTCCCTGCCTGTAAAGGCAAAGCCCTGGGCGAAGAATGCTTTATAAATGCTCTTTCAATTCTAAGAGTCTATACATCCTTTTCCATGACCTGTGATTATGACATGCTATGTTTCCAAACATAGCTGCTGTGAAGTTACTGGTGAATCAGCACAACTGAAAGCTCAGGAGCACTTGAGCATGAAGGCCCGTCAACAAAGGCCAGCATCTAAAAGCTGCTCAGTAGAGAGACTGGCAGGAGTGGCCGGAACCGGCTGCTCAAATGGGACAGAGCAAGGGCTGTCCCGGCAGAGGGACAAGTAAGGAAGAGACTATGACTGGCCTTATGAGCATCTGGAGAAAGGAACCTGAAAATAAGGGGGATGGGACCATCCAAGCCCACGAGTGCCACCAGCGTCTGCATAAACCGCGTTACAGTATTGGTGGAGAAACGGCTTATTTCAGTGCTGACAGCCAAGAGCGTGACTTGGAATAATTGAGTCAGTTATGGGGAGATGAGGTAAATATGGAGAAGGTGCCAGTGAGAGGAGGCAGGGAGGGAAAGTACTCTGAGATAAGTTCTAATGAGAGCTTTGTTTTGCATTGTTTTCCTCTGACCTGCAGTTCCTTCATTTCAAAACAATATCTTACATTGTAAAGAAAAACAAAACAAAACAAAACACCACCTTCCATTTCTGGGAGTCTTCACCATTTTGAAAGCATTTGCACATCCATTTTTACATATAGCAACTCTGGAGGGTGGGAGGGCGTTATCCCTGCTCCTTATTTAACTGAGAACTGAGTGAACGGTTCCCACGGTCAGCAGTGGACGGAACAGGACTCAAAATTTCTGACTACAAACCCTCTGTGCAATTTTCTCCCCGACGCTAGGGAACTTCAGTCCACTAGTCAGTATTAGTCCCATGCCAGTGACTGTTTTCTTTCTCAAGAAGGTAGAAATAAAAATATTTTTTATGACCAAGAGAAGCGTTTATATTACTCTTGGATTAACTACAGGGTGGTTTTTATGTGTCAGACTAAATAGACGCCTGTTTTTTACATTAAACTCTACACAAACAGAGCATTTTCAGTTTGCTTTGAAAGCAAAATACCATGTGTTGTAACTTTACAATGTTTTAAATAAAGTTAGGAATTTGGATTTATGATGCTGAAAAATATCATAAAATCGGTGGGTGTAAGACCAAGAACTATGTATGTGAGTTGAGGGTCCTTAAAAATTCGACACTTCGAAGAATCAAAGGTAGACATTTCAACACACCAGTTATTGAATCATTAACAATCTAGTGAAACGAGAAGTGAATTATTAAAGTTTATCTTCCTCATTGATTTGTAACACTTATTCAGTGTGTGGATGGTTTTTAAAGCAGAGCAGTTCAGCCTCACGAAGCCATTTACTGTACTGGTTTCTACACACTGCCTCTCTTTCTTTATTACTTCATTCTGGAACTTTGATTGCCCCATTTTAGATCTGAGATTGCTCTAATGCTACACTGCAATTGTATGAGGGGCTTAGCTTTCACTTTGTTCTCAGAACCCGGCTGGCTATAAATTTATCTCTGTTCTTTGAAGAAGCTAACAGTAAATTTCCAAGAGGAAAAATGGCGGTATATATCCCTGTAGAGGAAAAGTAATCTCTTAAAAGCAGAATAACCTCCAGGCTACATCCTTTTAAAGAGGGACTTTCAAACAAGGATGCCTTCAACTTTTATATGTGTTCTGTATTTTTCTTCAGGCTTTGTACCTGCTCTTCTGCCCTCTGTGTAAGGTTTCTCTGTAATGATCCGTTCCTCCTCACACCCATTAAATCTGTAATGAAGTCATGCCCTTTCCAATCCTGATGTCATAATAACTTCCAGAGCTATGGCTGGAGAGCACATCCTGGAGATCATAGGAGGTTTCCTCAGGAAAAGGAGGCACAGGGCCCAAGAGTTGGAATACCTACAACATCGAACCTCAGTTTTGTAAATTACCGCACATTACAATGAAAATGAACTTTGTAAAGGAAAATCCATGGGAAGGTTTCCATCAGGTTTAATTGCATTCAAAGCAGTTTTCAATTTCAGGCATTGGGTTCATTGAAATTAAACCCATCCTTGCCAGAGATTGCACCATACTCCCTCATCAACAGATAATAAGATCATTTAGAATGAGGAGGTGCTAAAATAACAGGACGAGCTTGTGGCTCTGTTTCCATGTGTGACAGCTTCATCACCTCTCATCTTTATTAGACAGCTGCCTGGAGCTGAATGTTGATGAACGAGACATGCCTGGTGTCCTCACGTGTCAGACACACAGGCCCGAGGCTCCCACTTACCAGGGGGTCTCTGGCTAGGCTGGGAGCAACCGAGGGTATTAGATGTGGCGCTAGTGGAGGTCTGGGGAGGGCCAGGGAGCTGTTGAACCCACGACATCATCCATTCCTGCCTGTGCCTGCGATGTCATGACCAGGTGCCCTTAGGAGCCGCTTCTGGGGGAGCAGAGGGCACCCCAGCAGTGGTGACTGTGGTCACCAAAAGGGAGCCATCGTGGACAGGTTATCTTAGCCAGCATATTTTTCTGACCTCAGAAAGTTCCAGAAATCGTTCCTTTTGCCATTTCCTTCAGCCTAATTGTCCTCTTTCTCATTTTATGCCCCTGCTAGACCACCGCTCTTGATAAGGAGAGGCAGGTTTTCCGACGAAGACGCCACCCGGATGTGAGGAGCCGGTACAAGGCCCAGCCAGCTCCGCCCGAACTCAACTCGGAATCGGAAGACTACTCCCCGAGCTCCTCCGAGACTGTTCGCTCCCCAAACTCGCCCTTTTAACAAGACCCTTTTACTCGAAGTCCTAGCTTAACCCTTTGAGACTCTGAGATTTGTTTTTCCAAATTTATGTAAAACAGTTTCATCTGATCTACCTAGCACTCAATGCTTGAATGGCCGAGCAGAACAGTGTGTTTTCTGGTATCCTTGTAGCAATTTCCCTTTGCTGAATGAGACTGTGACTTGTCAGTTGGTGGAGATGGCAACTTGCTGCTAATCGGGTCCTCAAAGGGTTAAGGCTATTTTGCAACTTTTTTAAACATAGAAGCAATGAATGTTTTCATCAGTCAATCTAGGATCTGCAGTATGTAACGTAGCACTTGTTAACCCTCTGAGTGCATAGGATTTTATGGGGAACCCTTGGGGGAATTTTCAGGCCTTTGGATTTATACACACATGTTTCTTGGCTTTGCTGCAGATCAAGGGGTTGTTATTAGATGCTGAGATGTCCAGACAAGAAGAGCGTCTAGAATGATATCTCGCATGTCCTTTTTTTGTGGGTTTAGAACATGGCAGGTTTATAACTTAAGCATCAGCACCCCCTCTTTCCCCTTCACAATCCTATTAAGAAAGGGGCTTTTTTTGCTTTGGAGGTCTGTCAGCTGCCCTGAGTCCTACATCCCGAGTGGAGGGGCCTGGGCCTGTGACCAACAGCCTGACCCAGAGTATAGATGGCGCCCTCACCCCCAAACTGCCTCCATATGAAGATGTGCTGATGACGCCCCAGAAATGCTGCTTCCACTTCAGCTGCTGCTACTGCCAGCGCAGACCCTCAGGAACGCACCATACCTTGTCCTGTGTTTGGTGAGTGAGGGTCTGCCTGCTCAGTATGAGACCTCTACAGGAAAACACAAACAAAACACACAACTGGTGGAAAAGAGCAATAAATTGCCAGGTGCTCTATAGGGCTGGAATGTCAAACAGAAAGAGGCAACAAGATCCTGTTCTTTTTCTCACCTGCGTTTTCATGCATTTCAGTCTTCAGTGTGCAATCCACATAGAGTATGGAATCCATAAAAAGGAGGAGCACCGGGGCACAGGGGCCCAGAGGCAGGTGTTCTGCAAGATGGCCGAGGAGAAAGCAGAGTGGGCAAACAATCTAGAATAGTCTCAAAATGATTTTTAGAGAAATAAACCATTGGGAAGATAATTCCATGTGCCTCTCTGGGTTACCTACATAATAGTCTCTCAGGGAGAACAGGAATGGGAGACCTAGAGGGTATTCCTGAGGATAACACTTCCACTCCCTAAGATGACCTTTTTATAGCACTGTCTTTAGCCGTCCAGAGGGAGATGCTGTTTTCTCTTTTTGGGCCAAGTCCTGTCCGACACCTGTATTTTACTCCTGTTACCAAATCTTTCTCCCTAGCCCTGGTCTCCCCCGGTGAGCTTCTACTGCAGTGTGTCGCGTTCAGAATGGGGGCCTGAGGCAGCCTGTAGTCACTGCGATGCTTAGCGGGGAGGCTGGCCATGGTGTTGGGAGGCAGGGGCCCGACTCGAATGTCCTCCTAAGGCTTGCTCGACTCTGTGGCCCGGGAGACAACCAGTGAGTGTGATGGCTCATGAAATTTGCATCTAGATGGCTGAACAGCACTCATTGTCTCGGCTTTGAAATATACTTCAGTACCTGAAAGTCTTGAAATTTGTGTGCAGCACTTCCACAGTCAGTTCTTACTTTCAAATACAGATGGATCTTCGATGGCTGCTTTTTACTCTTCAACTGATGAAGGTATGGTCTATATTACTCTAGATTTTAAAATCACAGCATGTCATGACTTTTGCAAAATTGTTCCCCCAGTTTTTTGCTCTTTCACATTTAGGTTTATCTCTTCGGTCTGTGTTGTCTTGCCATGTATATATTAGATCATTTATTGAGATTCCCCCCGACCCCCCACTCCCTTTTAGAGGGTCCTGAAAGCTTAATACACAACATCACAAAGTAGCACAAATCAGCTGGGTTTTTTGGGGAGGAGGAGGAGGGCAGAACACGAGGAAGGGTGCGGCGTGTAGGTAGATTCCATATTAGTAGAGTTCCCCGAGCTGGTCAGAAACTACTGCTTTCTCTAGAACTCTAAAGCAAAGCACTATTCTAAGTAAGACTAAGGAGTAGGTAAATAGCTTGGCCTCAACTCTAAATGTGGGAATATGAAAAAATCCTATGGGCAGAGACCTACCTACAGTAGATTGTGATTTTCCTTTTCTCTGAATTACTGCTTTTCCCGTGGGCATTACATGTATTGCTCCAATATCTAGTGTACCGACCTTACAGTGCATGGCTCAGGCCTTTTTCCATCCAAGTCTTGAAGGACTGTGGAACGTGTGAAGCTGTGGCGTGTTTCCCAGAACGCTGCAGAGGGGTAGCTCGGAAGAATGCAGGGCCATTCAGCATGGGGATCCCAGTGCATCGCTGTAGAATTTGAGTGATCTATGCTGAATAAACAGCGGAATGTGACCTGTCAAGTAGAAATATTGAGTAATCAGATGGAATGCAATCTTTTCAGCACTAAGCTATTGAGATCCTGAATGTCAGAGATGTACTCAGAGGGTTAACAGACAAGCACAAGGCATGCTGATTACGTGGGTGTACCCAGACTGCTTTTGCTTTTAGCCAGTACTTTCTATTTTTTTTTCACAACATTCTTGGGATAGTTCAAGTTTGAAATAATTAAGTGGTGGTGTTCTTTAAGGAATTTCTATAACCAAATGATCTTATTTTTTATTTCACTTTATTATAGAATAAACATGTACCATTATGGCAGTGTATCTATCTCTATAATTAACAATTTAATCATTGCCACAAGTGTCTCCATATTTTTTTTCCTAAGTATTTAATATAGCTCTTATGGTGGTGGCCTGGTGATGGGGACTGTCTTTCCTTTATTGATACATGACAACCATATGGTATTTTCAAGGGAATTTTAAGATTCATTTTCAGTTTGGTAGTAGACTTGTTAAGGAAAAAACTTTCATTACTTGCATCGTGTAAACCATCTCTGTAGATGAGAACTGTTCATGTTGATGAACACGTTTTTTTCTCAGCATTGTAGCAGAAATCATTTTATTCGTCATAATCAATGAATATGTGATTTGCTCCAGATCATTAGAAGGAAAAGTAAGATTTCAGTCATTGAAAATGTTTTTACTGTAGCCCTTATCTAACTTACACGTGGTGCATACTAAAATAAGCAGAGAAAAAATTGCAAATAAACTACTGAAAACGCTTGGTGTTTTGTGTTCAGTGAGCCCTTCCTAGAACCTGCTCAGGACCCGCACGGGTGGTGGTTAACAGGCCCATCAGATATTGTTGAAAAAAAGCAATATATCCATGAATGAAGGCTAAAATTGCAATCCTTTACCCTTTGAGGTATATTTCAGTTGAAAAAAAAAAAGAAAAATTGGCTTAGCTTAGAGGGTCACGGAGCTATCGTATGACCAAGGCTTATGTACATTAAATCATGGTTGTTTGCTGGCCAGCAGTGCCCATTAGATGACTCTATCCCCTGTGCTGAAAGGCAATTGTGCTTGAGGGAGAGCTTTCTTAATATTATTGTGTTGCCTGCTAGCCTATCTCTGGGTCAGGATCTGTCAGCATTTCCATGATAAACTTCTAATTTCAAAGGTTTTTAATTTGACCATAAAAAGGTGCCCCAGGCTGAAGTTTGCTATAGAGGACCTGTTCCAAAGAGTGAAGGTTCGCTGCCTTCTTTTCTCTGCCCAATTCTCCGGAGAAAAGAACCACCAAAAAATCAGGTATGTCCCCTCATTGTGAATTCAGAATTTTAGAAAGCACCAAGATCCAAGATGGTAGTTTAATGTAATCATTCATTTGGATGTGGGTTTAAAAAAAATCAATGAGTCACCTGGCATATATTGTAGATAACGTATCTTTTCTATAATTTGTAAATCGTTAATTTTTTAAACTGCTATATGATTTGGGGGTGGGGCGGGGGGAATCCAATTAAAGATTTTTTAAAATTTGAAGTTGGTCAGTTCAAGGGTTAGCCTTTCCTGCGTGTTGTCTGCCATTTCCATTAAGAGTTTGGGAAAAATGCTCTCAGACCCTTATTTTGCATGCAGTGATAGAGGGTCAGATATATGCTTCTTTGGGAGATACGGATTTCTTTATTTAATCAAGTTTCATGAAGCCATTCTGGTCTGTTGAGGAAAATAGTGATTAAAAGCACTTCCAAATTAACATTTTTGTCAATTGGGATATAAGCACGTAAATTAACACACTTCACACTTTCTTGGTTTAAAGACAAAAAAATCAGCGAAACTTGAGGACACATTTGATCACTGCAGATGTGCTTTAAAAATTGGCTCAATGGTGCTTATACATGAAACAGTAACAAATGGGGTCCCTAGGACTGTCTGTCAGAAGGAATCTTTCATTTGTATGTAGTTACATACTTGAGGAGGTGGTGCTTTTAAGGCAGTCTTTTATTTTTTAATCATCTCAAATATGCAACCATCCATTCAGTAACATTAAGGGTCGTAAACTGGTGGGAAACAGGAAATTCAATGTAGAAGCTGAGAATGCCTCTGCGTGGGGTGGTTTTTATTTTTCCTTTGGTTTTTTTTGTTGTTGTCATTCTTGGGCTTCAACGCTGAAGCTATGCGCTCATTTTTCAGTGAGTGAGCCTCTAACCGGCAGGTGTTTTGATCATGAGGTTTGCAATCTCTTGCCCTTGGAGACGAGTGAGAGCTCTAGTTTCATACTTTTTCATAAAGGAAGAGCAATCTCTACAATTAAACCCTACCTGTAAATGTCCTCAACATTCTTTTTTGGTTAACTGATGTGAGACCCTTAATGTTGCTTCAATGTAAAATTGTATATTTTTGTCTGTGATATACTTTATTAACTTAAAGTAAATAATAGTTCTAAAAGCCTTCACTGTCGGTATTAAGAGAAAGTCGGATTTTAAAAGTGGTGATAAAGATGCTATAATGTCAGTTCATTCCAGTCCAATCAAATGTGGTAAGAAAAAGACCTTGAATAGTTCTCTAGGGACAATTTCTCACTGACCATTGACATTAATCTTTGATATATTCTCAGAAAAAATAAAAAGAAATTGAAACTGGTCCAAGGTTAGAGTCACATCCTCGATAACTATTTTTTTAATTTTATTAGGAAATTAATAATGGTCTTTTTCAATCTGGCTGAAAGTTATTAAAGGATTAGCTGAGTGTGAAATTAAATAGTATTTTGCTCATGCATACTGAAAAGGTGGGCTAGGAACCTGATGCATTTAAACAAGTTTCTGAAAGGTTTCAATTTGGTGCAAGAAAAAAAAACAGTGTTTCCTTCGAAAATACTAAATTTATCAATTGCTGCATGGATCAGATGGCACAGGTTAATCTTTGATTTTCAGAATCTTAATGATAACTTTCAAACGATTTGTATCCATGATTAAAGCTGGAATGAGATCCGATTCTTTCCCTAATCTCTCAGTTTAAGCTAATAAATGTAGGTTAATGTGGATGAAATCATCTGTGATATATTATGTTCATTTATCAACTGAGCTTTTTTGATGTTGCCTGTTTTTATGTAAAACATGTTCTTAAAAGTTAATAAAATAATAGTACTTGGTGTATGAACTGCTACATAATACCCGAGCTCCAGTGTCCACTCCTCAGTTCACTTTGCCATAACGGAGTAAAATTTCATTTTAGTTCAATTCATAATTGACACATTCAGTCCATGAAGGAATAACCCAGCTGTGTTCTTGAGGGGAATTCTCTCTATGCAAGGCTTTAAAAATTAGTCATGCGGTCAGAGTGTAGCTTTCCCACATGTCCTTCCTAGCAGAGTGTATATTTCATGAGCATAATTCAAAAACAGCTATTCTAAAAATGTCCCTTTTCATATATTACCTTCCTGTCTGGGCCAGTGACTTGGATAAACACAAAGAAATCAAATACCATTCAGGCCTATTTTATCCTTCCACCTACCAAGATCTCCAGAGAAGAGGGTTGTTTTATCTGCTAACCTGTAATTAGCTGCCATTTTTATAGCGATGTCCCATTAGGCATCCCATGTGCAATACTGACCTTAGAGAAAATCGCCAAGCTGTACAAGGGAATAAAGTTCTTTCTTACGTGAGTTGTTCAATGCTAGGAGATTGAAAAGTCAGCCAGCAAAAGTGACTGCAGGTCCCCTGGTGTCCTATGAGGGTGCCAGAATATCTCCGAGCACTTGTAAAATTAGCAGTCACCTTCCTGGCCATCTACATGCTGCTGCTGCTACCGCTGTTGCTGTTGTTTTGCCTTTTGCTCCTCTGCAGTGAAATTGCTGGGTCCTTTCTAGGATTTCGGGGCAACTGCTGTGAAACAATAGCTAAACTGATTGCTTCCTAAGGACCATTACCTTGTTTTATGAGGCTGGCAGCTTTGCCAAAAACCTGCCATCAGAAAAAATCGTGCCCTGACACAGGAACATCAAACACCGGCAACTCTGGGATTGAGGATGATAAAACTACATCAGGAAACTGGGAGAAAGGCCTTCCAGGACTTTGAAAGGTGGGACTTAATGTTCAGATAAGGAAGTTCTGCAAATCGTGGTAAATGGGTAAAGTAAAACAGGAGAAGAAGCGTCCTAGGAAATTCTGTACACTACCTCCTTACACAGAAGAAAGGCTTTGCTCTATCTCAGAAGGCAGCCAGCGTCCCCAGCTCCAGAAGGGGCACCAAGGGAAGGGGGGAGCCCTGCCCAGCCAGCTGGACCAGCCAAATCCATGCTGGCCGCCAGCTCTGTGACAGATGTCCTTGCCAGCTTGCCTGCACATCCAAATCATTCATTCAAATGTTTCTTGAGTAAGTGCCAGCACCATAGAGGGCACCCCATTTGGGCTTAGAAAAGAGAAACTCCATTGTCCTTTTTTTTTTTTTTTTTTGCTATGGATTAGAAGACCTTAAAGATGAGCAAATGTGTTTCTAGCTGCAAGGTTTGCTATTTATCTCAGACTCCTGGGTCCAGGGTTCAGATAACCTGGACATCACATCCAATCAGGCTTTGTGGTTATGGCAACTTGGATTCTCTCACTTGAGGATGTGTTTACCATCTGCCTGTTCAGTGGTGCACACACCCTGTGCTGCTCCTGGCTCCGCTCCTGGCCTCTGGGGTAGAAGGCTCCCAGAGTCTTCTCTGCCCTTTGTAATTAGCATGCGATTTACAACTGTTGTAACTAGCACATCTATTCAACAAGCATTCTCCAGGACCTACTGTGAGTGACGCACCACATGGACGCTAAGATGAACAAGACACCATTCCTGTTCTTAAGAATCTCAGATCTAGTGAGAACTCTTCTCCTCTGGATGTCCATGGGTTGGGGCACCTGATTTATCACTCACAGATGGCGGAACAACAGTTTGTCAGGGGAGAGGCATCCCTACCAGCCCGAGACTGGCCCCCTCAGCATGTGTAGACTGTGCTGTGAGCAGGCCAACCATCAGTCACATGCAAATACATCTGTGGCCTGCTCTGTTACAACAATTCATATATCCATGTGTCACCCTTAGAAAGCCCCTGGAAGGAGGCAAGGATGGGAAGGAAATAGGAGACGGAGAGAGGGAGGGAAGGAAGAAATGAAGGCTGCTGACACCAAAGCTGCCCCAGTCTTAAGACCTAGTCTGTTATTTTGCAGTTTAAAGGGAAGGAAGAGTATTAATGTCTCACAGAGTGCTTGCTCCTCAGGCCCAGTCCGAGGATGTGCTCTGTGGGAATCATAGAACATACCTCAGTGTAGGTTTAACATGGTCTCTTCCACCCTCTTCATCCAGGGGAGAGCCCCCCACCCCCTGTGACAGGATGAATAATAAGACCCCACTGATAGAACCATCAGTGCATTTCTTTAGGAAGCAGGGGGTGGGGTGTTTCCCAAAAATGTTCTAATTCTCACACTTCACTGTCCATTCTCTCCTTGACTTCCGAGATCCTCTTGGAGGACCTATTCCCTTGAACCTGGGAATTCCTGGGAACAGGAATTTCAGCCTGGGGGGCCCCCTCCGCCATCTGCCATCAGGGCACATTGTCTACTCCCATCTCCAGCAAGCTCCTGTCAGGTACCAGTCCCACTGCTGGATCCTGGGATCCATCCTGGCAGCACGAGATAGAAGACCTAACCACTGCCTCCCCGACGACTGAGGTCCCGTGCGGGAAGCGAGTAAATAGACATCAACCAGCATGAGCGGGGCCGTGAGAGGAGAGCACGGGGTACTTTGCAGGCACTTTGGAGGTTCATCTAACTGAGACTGAGGGGCGAGGGTATTCAGAGGAGGCTTCCTGGAGCAGGTGCCCCTGAGAGAGCGTCTGAAGGATTAGTAGGAATCAGCCAAGAGAACGAGGAACGTGTTGTAAGCCATGGGAACATGCTTAGAGAACATGGTGGAGCTCAGAATGGGTAAGACGGAGGTGTAGGGTGGTCCTAAGGAGGCCAGGGTACAGCCCAGGGAGCTGGGACCCTCAGACCCTCAGCTATCATGCAGGAGAACAGGCATGGAGATCAGCCCATCTCCTCGCTGTGTGTGCTCAGAATGTGGTGGGTAAACTTAAAAATGAAACAGCCCCAGATTCTGGGTCACCGGTCCTGGTTAAGGAGGAAGAGGAGATGGGTGCATGACTCCTGGGGGGACATTAGAGACACTTCCCGAAATAACACGGATCCTGATGGACCCCTCACAGCAACTGCAGAGGGCAGCCTCCCTGTGCAAACGGAAGGGCTAGTCATGTGTATATCCTTTCCTACAAGGAACAGAGTCTCCAACTCACAAAGCTTCTCAGCTCACAGGGGGAAACAATCACTTCCTTCTCGCCTATGTTGCTTCACTGCTGATAAAAAAAGGAAAAGAGAAATCCACTGACCCTGAAAATAGCTCTCTCTCTCCTCCTTCTGGGACAAATCCACATTATCACCTTTCCCTCCAGCAGGGTGATAATTAACGTGCCACCCGAGAGAGGTTTCATTATTCCATCAGAATTACCTATTAATTTGCTGGATTCTTCCGATGAAGCGGTGAACTTGTCATGATGGGAACATTGTTCAGAATGTGAACTATCCTTTCATTTTCAACAGGTAAATCAAAGCCCAAACCAACCTAGACACGTTTAATTCCCTCTCTCGACATGGTCCCCTCTGTTCTCACTCTTGTGGATGTTTCATTTTTCAACATAGCTAAGTTCTCTGCTCTTGTGCTGAGCAAACTGTTCGGGCTTCATCAATAGCTTCTGTTGTTTCTAATTTCTCTGTAGAGGAAGGTTCACACTGGCTTCTTAAATTGGAAAACTGAACATTTCCTGCTCGGGATGGGAGGGAGGCCTCATTCCAACACTTGCACCTGCTGATTCTCTCACGGGACTTCTGCCCAGTGGTTTTGTGGGTTCTCCTGAATTGCCCGCACCCTTGGTGTGCTTTTCTGTAAAAATGTTGCCGGCGCGTACGTGTGCCTCGATTCCGCTGCCTCTCAGGGCCTCTCACAACAGGGCCTTCCTCTCTGAACATGTTTGTACCAAAAAGGTCTGATGAAAACACACCAAGAGCAGCCCTGGTGCAGAAAGGAGGGAGGCGACTATCACCTGGGCGATCGGGTCTCTGGAATAACAGAGCGTGGAGACCCGCCAGCCTGGGTGACCAGGTGCCGGGAGGAGGTCTGACCACTGCTGAGCCTCGGATCTCTTTAGCGTCAGCCGACCAGAGCTTCCGTGAGCCCCTGTTAACCAGAGCCCAGGAGTTACAGTAGCAGAGGATGCCCTTGGACCTAAAGGGTCACTTCTATCTGTCATGATCAAGATTATCCAGCTCAGCTCTGTCCCCAGCTTGTCAGCAGGGTTTGTGCTAAAGGGGAGGAACTTTCTAGGTGAGAGAGCGGCCAGGGGCTCCTGGGGCCAAGTCAGGCCTCCTCCCCATGCCCAGCTCCACTCATCAGCGTTTTAGCAGAAACAGCCCCATACACCCCACCGCGGCCATGCTCAGTCCCCTCCCAAGAGGCACGTCTGCTGCCTGAAAACCACGCGGCCTCTCCACCATAAATGCCCAAGGTTTCGCTTCTCCTTAATGTGGCCCTAAATCCAGACTGGCCTCTGGGCAAACTCTGGCCCCGGCCTCCATCATGCCTCTTCAAGTCTGGAGATTTGGGACTCATTTCCAAGAAAGTTAGCTTTCACAAGAGAGACCATGTGCCCCTATTCGAGGAACAGACACCATTTGGAGGAAGTCCAAGTACAGTGGCTGGGTAGGCTGTTTGCTGTTTCCTGCCCTGCGGGTCATGAACACGTCCTGAGAAATATCCCCGATACTGTAACTCATCCTGAAAGCCTCGCTAGCCAGGGAACATGTGATGCAGAGACAGAGCTTCTCCATTCTATGTCTGTTGCATCAACATTTAGCTCTAAAAGCTCAGACCCAGAACCACCGCTGCTTCTGTGCTGCTGTAGTTAGCAGGCTCCTTCCCCCGCTCCGCAGCACATGGCGGGCGTGGGTGCCAGTACTGGAGTTCCTAGGGGTATCACTACCTAGTTATCCAAAAAGTGTGCATGTGTGAGTGGTACGTAATGTGTGCATATGTGTGTATGCATGTATGTATGTGCTCTGTGGTGTGTATGTGCCTATGTGTATGCTGTGAATATGGACTGTGTGTGTATGTGTGTATTTGTGTATGTGTATATGTGTGTGTGCATGTATGTGTGGTGTGTATGTGCTGTGTGTGTGTACGTATGTATGTATATGTTGGGGGGCGTGGTGATTAAAAAATGTGAGTCCACATCACACAGTGCAGCAAGCTTCCTGCTGCAGGCAGCTTAACCGTCCCAAGTGTCTGCCATCTTATCATCCCCCAGAAAGATGATCCCCCCCCAGTGTCAGGCTTAGTAGTCTTCTGTAACATGGGACCAGCTCCTGGCCACAGCCGGCCTCCTAGGGCTCTGTTTCTCTCCTACACTGTCATCCACGTCACCATTTGCCACCAGGGTGGGAGACAGCTGCCATGACTTTAGATTTGAGGGGTCAGCCTCAAAAGTCTTGCCGTAAATCAGGGAGGCACAACCTGGCGCTTGGAACATGAGGTGCCCTTGTCTCCAATCCGAGCTCCTATACTTTCAGTTCCAGGCAGGAGTGTCCTGTCTCCCCGCTTTCCCCCAACCCTGCTGCTCTTCACAGATATCTGATGTGAAAGGCTGCCTGCTGGCTACTGGCGTCTTAAAAATGTTTACGTGTGAAATCACCAGACCATTATCTTTCTTCCACCCGGGCCCAGCTCTAACACTCAGCCGGTTGCCCTCCGCTATTGACTTCCTTTCTTCCTGTTGGTTTGGCTGACAGTAGGATGCCTGCTGGGACACTGGCCATGTCTCTGGAAAGTGAGGGTCACAGGAGGGACCCTTATCTGGTGATGGGGTGACCGGAGGGAAAGGGTCACATTTGTACGTGTAAGCGGGGGCTCATTTTGTGCAGTGGATGAAAACTTCTGAGGGTGAGAGTCTGAAATTCCCCTTCTCCTGGGAAAGCATCTATTTTCCTCTATTTGGTTTCAGCCATACCTAAAAGCCAAGTACAAGCTAGGGTTTCCAAAGAAGAGAATTCTCAAGTTCATGAACCACAGCTAATTCAGTCCAATGTGGCCCTCCAGCCAGCAGCTCCCTGAGCAGAGATCCCTTCACAGGCGTCAAACCACTTGCTATAAACGTTCTCTAAGGACTCCAAGCTAAGACCATAGGTCACCTACGAGGAGGCAAGTGAGAGCATCATCAGAGCTTTGCCACCACCTGGGGACATACATCACTGCACAGGCTCAGGGATCTCAACGGCGCAACATGTCTGCTTAGGACATCAAGTTCCAAACCTTGCGTGGCAGGAAATGTGGCTGGTGAGGACATCATGGGGACCTATGTGCCTTATGAAACAGTGAAGAGGCATTGAAGGGTTTTAGGTAGGGTGTGGCATGCTGAGATGTATGCTTGTAAAAGATGACTCTGTCACGAGTAGGGGCTTGTTTGAAAAGGGACAAGCCTGGCAACTGGAAAACCCATTAGGGGACTGGTAATATTTTAGGACGAGATAGTGAAGTCCTAAAGTGGGCAGTGGTGATAGGAATGGAGAGGAGGAAAGGCTCTAAGGACATGTTTAGGAGGCCAAGTCAATCGGCAGAACCTGCTTCTCATGGGTGATTTGGTGAGCACCGTGTGACCAGTAGAGGAGGAAAAAGGACAGGGCGAGCGTGCTGGGGCAGTGGACCAGCTTGGTTTTGAACATATAGAGTTTAGTGGATTGTGGAGCGTCTGGAAGGGGAGAACCCACAGGAACAAGGCTGCGCTGCACACAGGGGTGTGGGAATGGAGCAAAAAGCGATATTTGAAACTCTTAAGGGTGAATACCACCACCAAGGAGAGATACGAACCTAAGTAGAGAGGAGGGGTAAGGAAGGCACCCTGGGCCCCTCTAGCGCAGGAGACCCTGAAGGAAGCAAAGACATCATAGACATGAGGGACTGGGCATCAGAAGAGGGGCTTGGAGCCAAGGAAAGAGGTGATTTCCAAGAGGGAGTGATGAGGTGTGTTAAATGCAGCTGAATGCGTTCCTAGGATAAAAAGGGAAGGGTTATGGAAATAAAGATAAAGCAAATAAGAAAAGCAGACACTAGGAAGCCCCTTCGCGGGCGGAGACTGCGGGTGGCGGAAGGGGAAAGCTTCCGAGTCGCGGAGGAGAGCACAGCAACAGGGGTGCGGAGGGCAAAGCGGAGAGATTCCCGCACGGAGGATTGGTGCTGACCGGCACTCACCAGCCCGGGAGGCTTGTCTGCTCACCGCTTCGGAGCTTAGATCCCAGGGTGAGGACTGGGTTGGTGGCGTGAACACAGCCTGAAGGGGTTAGTGCACCACGGCTAGCCGGGAGGGAGTCCGGGAAAAGGTCTGGAGCTGCCGAAGAGGCAAGAGACTTTTTCTTCCCTCTTTGTTTCCTGGTGCGCGAAGAGAGGGGATTAAGAGCGTTGCTTAAGGGAGTTCCAGAGACGGGCGCAGGCCGCGGCTATCAGCGCGGACCCCAGAGACAGGCATGAGACGCTAAGGCTGCTGCTGCCGCCACCAAGGAGCCTGTGTGCGAGCACAGGTCACTCTCCACACCTCCCCTCCAGGGAACCTGTGCAGCCTGCCACTGCAAGGGGCCCGGGATGCAGGGACAACTTCCCCGGGAGAATGCACGGTGTGCCTCAGGCTGCTGCAACGTCACGGCAGCAGAGGCCGCAGGCTCGCCCCGCACTCCATGCCCCTCCCTCCCCCCCCCCCCCCCCCCCCACGGCCTGAGTGAGTCAGAGTCCCCAAGCGGCGGCTCCTTTAACCCCGTCCTGTCTGAGCGAAGAACAGACGCCCTCCGGCGACCTACACGCAGAGGCAGGGCCAAATCCAAAGCTGAGACCCGGGAGCTGTGAGAACAAAGAAGAGAAAGGGAAATCTCTCCCAGCAGCCTCAGAAGAAGCGGATTAAAGCTCCACAATCAACCTGATGTACCCTGCATCTATGGAATACATGAATAGACAACGAATCATCCCAAATTGAGGAGCCGTGTGGACGAAAGGTTCTTGGTGCTGCAGCCAGGAGTCAGTGCTGTGCCTCTGAGGTGGGAGAGCAAACTTCAAGACACTGGTCCACAAGAGACCTCCCAGCTCCACATAATATCAAATGGCGAAAATCTTCCAGAGATCTCCATCTCAACACCAGCACCCAGCTTCACTCAACGACCAGCAAACTACAGTGCTGCACACCCTATGCCAAACAACTAGCAAGACAGGAACACAACGCCACCCATTAGCAGAGAGGCTGCCTAAAATCATAGAAAGTCCACAGACACCCCAAAACACACCACCAGACATGGACCTGCCCACCAGAAAGACAAGATCCAGCCTCATCCACCAGAACACAGGCACTACTCCCACCACCAGGAAGCCTACACAACCCACTGAACCAACCTTAGCCACTGGGGACAGACACCAAAAACAACGGGAACAACGAACCTGCAGCCTGCAAAAAGGAGACCCCAAACACAGTAAGATAAGCAAAATGAGAAGGCAGAAAAACATACAGCAGGTGAAGGAGCAAGATAAAAACCCACCAGACGTAACAAATGAAGAGGAAATAGGCAGTCTACCTGAAAAAGAATTCAGAATAATGATAGTAAAGATGATCCAAAATCTTGGAAATAGAATAGACAAAATGCAAGAAACAGTTAACAAGGACCTAGAAGAACTAAAGAGGAAACAAGCAATGATGAACAACACAATAAATGAAATTAAAAATACTCTAGATGGGATTAATAGCAGAATAACTGAGGCAGAAGAACGGATAAGTGACATGGAAGATAAAATAGTGGAAATAACTACTGCAGAGCAGAAGAAAGAAAATAGAATGAAAAGAACTGAGGACAGTCTCAGAGACCTCTGGGACAACATTAAATGCACCAACATTCGAATTATAGGGGTTCCAGAAGAAGAAGAGAAAAAGAAAGGGACTGAGAAAATATTTGAAGAGATTATAGTTGAAAACTTCCCTAATATGGGAAAGGAAATAGTTAATCAAGTCCAGGAGGCACAGAGAGTCCCATACAGGATAAATCCAAGGAGAAATATGCCAAGACACATATTAATCAAACTGTCAAAAATTAAACACAAAGAAAACATATTAAAAGCAGCAAGGGAAAAACAACAAATAACACACAAGGGAATCCCCATAAGGTTAACAGCTGATCTTTCAGCAGAAACTCTGCAAGCCAGAAGGGAGTGGCAGGACATATTTAAAGTGATGAAGGAGAAAAACCTGCAACCAAGATTACTCTACCCAGCAAGGATCTCATTCAGATTTGATGCAGAAATTAAAACGTTTACAGACAAGCAAAAGCTGAGAGAGTCCAGCACCACCAAACCAGCTTTACAACAAATGCTAAAGGAACTTCTCTAGGCAAGAAACACAATAGAAGGAAAAGACCTACAATAACAAACCCAAAACAATTAAGAAAATGGGAATAGGAACATACATATCGATAATTACCTTAAATGTAAATGGACTAAATGCTCCCACCAGAAGACACAGATTGGTTGAATGGATACAAAAACAAGACCCATATATATGCTGTCTACAAGAGACCCACTTCAGACCTAGAGACACATACAGACTGAAAGTAAGGGGATGGAAAAAGATATTCCATGCAAATGGAAACCAAAAGAAAGCTGGAGTAGCAATTCTCATATCAGACAAAATAGACTTTAAAATAAAGACTACTAGAAGAGACAAAGAAGGACACTACATAATGATCAAGGGATCGATCCAAGAAGAAGATATGACAATTGTAAATATTTATGCACCCAACATAGGAGCACCTCAATACATAAGGCAAATACTAACAGCCATAAAAGGGGAAATCGACAGTAACACATTCATAGTAGGGGACTTTAACACCCCACTTTCACCAATGGACAGATCATCCAAAATGAAAATAAATAAGGAAACACAAGCTTTAAATGATACATTAAACAAGATGGACTTAATTGATATTTATAGGACATTCCATCCAAAAACAACAGAATACACATTTTTCTCAAGTGCTCATAGAACATTCTCCAGGATAGATCATATCTTGGGTCACAAATCAAGCCTTGGTAAATTTAAGAAAATTGAACTTGTATTAAGTATCTTTTCTGACCACAATGCTATGAGACTAGATATCAATTACAGGAAAAGATCTGTAAAAAATACAAACACATGGAGGCTAAACAATACACTACTTAATAACGAAGTGATCACTGAAGAAATCAAAGAGGAAATAAAAAAATACCTAGAAACAAATGACAATGGAGACACGACGACCCAAAACCTATGGGATGCAGCAAAAGCAGTTCTAAGAGGAAAGTTTATAGCAATACAATCCCACCTTAAGAAACAGGAAACATCTCGAATAAACAACCTAACCTTGCACCTAAAGCAATTAGAGAAAGAAGAACAAAAACAGCCCAAAGTTAGCAGAAGGAAAGAAATCATAAAAATCAGATCAGAAATAAATGAAAAAGAAATGAAGGAAATGATAGCAAAGATCAATAAAACTAAAAGCTGGTTCTTTGAGAAGATAAACAAAATTGATAAACCATTAGCCAGACTCATCAAGAAAAAAAGGGAGAAGACTCAAATCAATAGAATTAGAAATGAAAAAGGAGAAGTAACAACTGACACTGCAGAAATACAAAAGATCATGAGAGATTACTACAAGCAACTCTATGCCAATAAAATGGACAACCTGGAAGAAATGGACAAATTCTTAGAAATGCACAACCTGCCAAGACTGAATCAGGAAGAAATAGAAAATATGAACAGACCAATCACAAGCACTGAAATTGAAACTGTGATAAAAAATCTTCCAACAAACAAAAGCCCAGGACCAGATGGCTTCACAGGCGAATTCTATCAAACATTTAGAGAAGAGCTAACACTCATCCTTCTCAAATTCTTCCAAAATATAGCAGAGGGAGGAACACTCCCAAACTCATTCTACGAGGCCACCATCACCTTGATACCAAAACCAGACAAGGATGTCACAAAGAAAGAAAACTGCAGGCCTATATCGCTGATGAACATAGATGCAAAAATCCTCAACAAAATACTAGCAAACAGAATCCAACAGCACATTAAAAGGATCATACACCATGATCAAGTGGGGTTTATTCCAGGAATGCAAGGATTCTTCAATATATGCAAATCAATCAACGTGATACACCATATTAACAAATTGAAGGAGAAAAACCATATGATCATCTCAATAGATGCAGAGAAAGCTTTTGACAAAATTCAACACCCGTTTATGATAAAAACCCTGCAGAAAGTAGGCATAGAGGGAACTTTCCTCAACATAATAAAGGCCATATATGACAAACCCACAGCCAACATTGTCCTCAATGGTGAAAAACTGAAACCATTTCCACTAAGATCAGGAACAAGACAAGGCTGCCCACTCTCACCACTCTTATTCAACATAGTTTTGGAAGTTTTAGCCACAGCAATCAGAGAAGAAAAGGAAATAAAAGGAATCCAAATTGGAAAAGAAGAAGTAAAGCTGTCACTGTTTGCAGATGACATGATACTATACATAGAGAATCCTAAAGATGCTACCAGAAAACTACTAGAGCTAATCAATGAATTTGGTAAAGTAGCAGGATACAAAATTAATGCACAAAAATCTCTGGCGTTCCTATATACTAATGATGAAAAATCTGAAAGTGAAATCAAGAAAACACTCCCATTTACCACTGCAACAAAAAGAATAAAATATCTAAGAATAAACCTACCTAAGGAGACAAAAGACCTGTATGCAGAAAATTACAAGACAGTGATGAAAGAAATTAAAGATGATATAAATAGATGGAGAGATATACCATGTTCTTGGATTGGAAGAATCAACATTGTGAAAATGACTCTACTACCCAAAGTAATCGACAGATTCAATGCAATCCCTATCAAACTACCACTGGCATTTTTCACAGAACTAGAACAAAAAATTTCACAATTTGTATGGAAATACAAAAGACCCCGAATAGCCAAAGCAATCTTGAGAACGAAAAATGGAGCTGGAGGAATGAGGCTCCCTGACTTCAGACTATACTACAAAGCTACAGTAATCAAGACAGTATGGTACTGGCACAAAAACAGAAAGATAGATCAATGGAACAGGATAGAAAGCCCAGAGATAAACCCACACACATATGGTCACCTTATCTTTGATAAAGGAGGCAGGAATGTACAGTGGAGAAAGGACAGCCTCTTCAATAAGTGGTGCTGGGAAAACTGGACAGGGACATGTAAAAGTTTGAGATTAGATCACTCCCTGACACCATACACAAAAATAAGCTCAAAATGGATTAAAGACCTAAATGTAAGGCCAAAAACTATCAAACTCTTAGAGGAAAACATAGGCAGAACACTCTATGACATAAATCACAGCAAGATCCTTTTTGACCCACCTCCTAGAGAAATGGAAATAAAGACAAAAATAAACACATGGGACCTAATGAAACTTCAAAGCTTTTGCAGAGCAAAGGAAACCATAAACAAGACCAAAAGAGAACCCTCATAATGGGAGAAAATATTTGCAAATGAAGCAACTGACAAAGGATTAATCTCCAAACTTTATAAGCAGCTCATGCAGCTCAATAACAAAAAAAATAAACAACTCAATCCAAAAATGGGCAGAAGACCTAAATAGACATTTCTCCACAGAAGATATACAGACTGCCAACAAACACATGAAAGAATGCTCAACATCTTTAACCATTAGAGAAATGCAAATCAAAACTACAATGAGATATCATCTCACACCAGTCAGAATGGCCATCATCAAAAAATCTAGAAACAATAAATGCTGGAGAGGGTGTGGATAAAGGGAACACTCTTGCACTGCTGGTGGGAATGTGAATTGGTACAGCCACTATGGAGAACAGTATGGAGGTTCCTTAAAAAACTACAAATAGAACTACCATACGACCCAGCAATCCCACTACTGGGCATATACCCTGAGAAAACCATAATTCGAAAAGAGTCATGTACCAAAATGTTCATAGCAGCCCTGTTTACAATAGCCCGGAGATGGAAACAACCTAAGTGTCCATCGACAGATGAATGGATAAAGAAGATGTGGCACATATATACAGTGGAATATTACTCAGCCATAAAAAGAAACAAAATTGAGCTATTTGTAATGAGGTGGATAGACCTAGAGTCTGTCATACAGAGTGAAGTAAGTCAGAAAGAGAAAGACAAATACTGTATACTAACACATATATATGGAATTTAAGAAGAAAAACAATGTCATGAAGAACCTAGGGGTAAGACAGGAATAAAGACACAGACCTACTAGAGAATGGACTTGAGGATATGGGGAGGGGGAAGGGTAAGCTGTGACAAAGCGAAAGAGAGGCATGGACATATATACACTACCAAATGTAAGGTAGATAGCTAGTGGGAAGCAGCCACATAGCACAGGGAGATAAGCTCGGTGCTTTGTGACCACCTGGAGGGGTGGGATAGGGAGGGTGGGAGGGAGACGCAAGAGGGAGGGGATATGGGAACATATGTATATGTATAACTGATTCACTTTGTTATAAAGCAGAAACTAACACACCATTGTGAAGCAATTATACTCCAATAAAAATGTAAAAAAAAAAAAAAAGAAAGAAAAGCAAAGCAAAGGCTATTTATTCTGGACTTGCTGTAGCAAGGGAGTCAGCCGCCATCACTTGTGCTGGGCAGAGACCCAAAGGCGGGTGGAGGAGTGGGAACGCTTTAGGGCAGGAACGGGAAGCTTTAGCTGCACCCTGACTGCTGGCCACTGGCCTGGGGCGGCTGCAGGTGGACCAACTAGAAACGGGGCATACTATGGGATTGGTTAGGGGTGCATATTTGGTTTTCTCTGGTTGGTCCTAAATCGGAAGCGGGGATGAAAATAGGGAAATTTCCAGTTATTAATCAAGTCCTGGCCATTTGGGGCTGTTGTTATAGAAATTACTGTTTAGCTTCCTGAACTGTCACCAGCGATAGCCATCTAGAGCTTCCTACAAGCTTCCTGACTTATAACAGGCTGGCTTCCTGGGTTGCCCATTGTATATGAAAGGATTGGTTTCCTAGGCTTATTGCTGCAGGTTGTGGGTCAAAGTTCTCTTTTTATATATAGTCTGGCATTATCCATTTGCATATTCAGGTCTCTCAGGGTACAGACTTGGCTTCTGGGAGCCTTCCTGAAAGCAGTTTCAGAGATGCCAAGAGAGCAGAGAGTAGAAAGGTGAACAAGAGGTAAGCACACGTAGACAGAGCATGTGTCCCTTGCTCTTTCAAGAAGATTTTGTTAAGAGAAGGAGTAATTAAAGGGTGATAAGCCACCAAGAAGTGTTCTGTTTTTAAAAGGATGAACTTGAACTTTGTTCACTGTCTGAGAAAAACTATTAACATCCCATGAAAAGGGCTGAAAATATCAGACTGCCTAGTAGATATCTCCCCAAGCATGACTCATACGGACCTCGAATTTCACCAGGTCCAAAACTGAGCAAATTAGTTCCATGCCCTGTCCACCCTGAGTTAGTTGGTCACTCCCCTCCAACCAGGCAGCAACATCACTGAGTCACTAAATTCTATCGATTCTACCATCGTCATGCCCATCCCCTGCTCTTCAATACCACTGGTACTTCCTTGGTTTACGTTCTCATTATTTTTCAGTTGGACTATTTTGACAGGTTTCAAACTGGTCCTTTCAACCCGTCTGTCCTGTCTCAAAACTGCTGACTCAGCTTTCTTTTTAAAATGCAAATCATCTTACTTTTCTGTTTGCATTCTTTCAATGGAGCCCACAGGATAAACTGCCAACTTCTTATTATGGCACTCATTCATTCATTCCACAAACAGTTCTTAAGCATCTACAATGTACCAGGCATTCTCTTGGGTACTGAGTATACAATAGACAATCAATAAATCTATCCCCTGGTTCCTGAAGTTTGTGGTCTAGTGGTGGGTAAACATTAATCAAATAATTGCACAAAGAGCATTTCAACTGTGATGAGTATTATAAAAGGGAGATGCAGGGTACAATAAGAGTATCGGATAGAGGAATTTGATGGAAATAGAGAGGTCAGGGAAGGCTTCCTGAGCTGAGATTAGAAGCCTGAGTAAGAGTTAACTAGCAAAGAAGAGGGTAAAGAGCATTGTGGGGAACAGTTTGTGCAAAGTCTCGGTGGTGGAAGGAAGCATGCTACCCCAAGGGACTGAAATCTGGCCAGTGTGGAGGAAGAAAGGTGTGAGACACCTGAGAGATAGACAGGCAGGTCTTACAGGGAGAACAGTGGTTCATCTTTATCCCTCAGAGGAATTGATGGGTTTTAAGTAAGAGTTGGGGGTGCGGTGATGGGATCAGGTTTTCATTTCAAAAAGGTTACTCTGGCAGTAGTAGGAGCTTTAAGGGGGTGCGGCTGAGAAGACAGAGGTAGAAAGCAGTACAGATAAAAGCTGGCAGTAGATACACTCTGGTAGTGATAGTGGAGATGGGGATTATGGATATTCAGGAGCTATTCTTAACAGGACTTGAACATGAGGGGTCTGAGCCAGAGTTGTCAGGGATGATTTTAGCTTTCTCGCTTACAGAGGGATAATGGTCCCTCCCAGTCCCTGAGTTAGGGAACTCTGGAAGAGAGCCAGCTGAAGGAGTACAGGAAGATGCTGAACTTAATTTTAGACGTGCTCTTTTCGAGGTGACTTTGACACATCCAAAAGACCTAGAGCGTGCATTAGGATATACTAGTCTGGAACCCAGGAGACATATGTCTTTAGTCGTCTCTATAAATAGGAACTCACTGATGGATGAGAATGCCTGAGACGAGTGTGAGCTAAGAGGAGTGGTCTTGGGCTGAGCCCTGAAGAACTTCAACCAATAGTGATTGGATAGAGGAGAAAATGCACAAGAGACAGAGAAGCATCTGGAGAAGCAGCTGGAGAAGCAGGCAGAACCCAGGAGAAGGCTGTATTGTGAAAGCCAAGGGTAGAGAGTGCATAAGAAGACTTAAAAAAAAAAAAAAGAGTTGGTAGAATTTAGCAATATGGAGGTTATTAGCTACCTTAGCAGCACTTCTCAAGCCTTTGTCATGGAAGAATGGAAAAGGATATCTGCATGATACCAAGGGAACCAGGCAAGGCTGCCCTGGGTCAGATGCAACCAGCCCAGAAGCTCTAGCTCCCCAGCATGCAACTGACTGCCCTGAAGTGTAAGGGATTATTAGCCGGGCCCACCTCTGGCTTATTCTCAGCATACCAGTGAGCAGTGGGGAAGCTCTGCTTTGTAGGGAAAGTACAGTTTCCAAAAAGTGATGGATCCTGGAAGCTAGATTACAAAGGGAATGGGGAGAGAGCAGCAGGGAAGGTACTACTGCCCCACTCTAAGGAGCCAACCCCGTTGTATTTTAAGTGAATGGTGCCACCTGGAGCTGTGCAACATGGGGGCAGGCCAGACCAATATTGTTAACTCTTCAGAGAGCTTTGGTTGAGACTGGAAAGCTAGAGGTAAGACTGGATGGAAGGGAATGAGTGACTTGTGTTATCTCTCTTAAAATCCAGAGGAGCATTTGTGTATTAAAAAGCTAATTACTTATGTATTAAAAAACAGATATATTGAGAGAACAGAATGAATATGAAAGTCCATGAAGACTCAACATCATTACTTAGAGTAACGGCAAATGGAAACCTCAGTGAGATGATATTTCCACACACACTAGGATGGCTAAAATGAAAAAGGCAGACAAGGGTTGACAAGGATGGAGAGAAGTTAGAACCCTCCTACATTGCCGGTGGGATTTTAAAATGGTGCATCCACTTTGAAAAATGGTTTGGCAGTTCCTCAAATCGTTAAAAAAAGAGTTACTATAGGACCCAGCAATTCTACTAGGTATATACCCAGGAGAAGTGAAAACATGTGCACACAAAAACCTGTACACAAATGTTCATTATTCATAATAGACAAAAAGTGGAAACTGTCCAAACGTGATCAACTTCTGAATGAATAAATACAATGCAGTTTATCCATACAATCAGAGAGTATTCTGCCATAATAGGACATGAAGTACTGATTCATGCTGCAGCACGGACGAACCTTGGAAACATTACACTGAGTGAAAGAAGTTAGTTACCAAAGGCCACATAGTGTATGATTCCATTTATATGAAATGTCCAAAATAGGCAAATCACAGAGCCAGAAAGTAGGTTGGTGGTAGGGAGTGAGTGCTAATGGATACGGGGTTTCTTCTGGAAATGATGACTATGTTCTAAAATTATAAAAGAGGTGACAGTGGCACAATTCTGTGAATATACTAAAACTCCCGACTTGAGCACTTCACAAGGGTGAATTCCATGATATGTGAAGGGAGATAGATCTCCCTAGTCCTGCTAAGTGCGGCCGCTGATTTGAACAAGGGGGCTTTTGCATGGCTGCTAACTGTTCCTCCAGATGCATGACACCTGGGTCCCCCTGGTCAGCCCTAGGAAGCGCCAGAGACAATGGACACCAAAACACCACTGCACTCAGCTAAAACAACTGTATCTTAGTAAAGCCGATATTTTTTCAAATTAAGACTTTTTATGACTTCTCTCTCTCCTGCCACACCTGCTGCCAGTGCCCCTCCCTTTCCTCAACAGCGTCTCCTCCATTCAGTCAAGTTCTACTCATCCTGTAAGACCTCACGAGCACATCTCTGTCTTGGTGAAGACTAGACTAACCTCGCCCACCTCCACCCCAGTGAGTAAACGGAGTCACCTCTGCTTTGTGCACCACTGTACTATTTAGTACTATTTACCATTAAAACTCATCTCGCTAGAGGGCAATTATGTGTTTACAGGCCTGTCTCACCACACTGGAGCTTCTTGGGAGAACTGACCTCTCACCATGTTTTTCTCTGTAGCACTTAGCACTGTGCCTAAAGAGAAGAGATGCTAACAAATATTTTAGGGCAAAAGGGTGGACGGATAGAGAAAGGAAGATTGCCTTGGTAAGCAACTGGGTTGTCAGTGAAGAAGAGAAAGCTTTCAAATGTTATAAAGTGCTCTAGTCCCTAAATTAAAATACTTAAAGAAATAATTATTCTATCTATACACTGGATAAAGTTCACCAATGATGAGCATTTATCAGTAATGAATAGATAGTGGGTGTGTTAGCCTCACCACCCTCTTCAACTTAAGGGTTTTTTTATTTAGTTAGTATAAATCTGGCTTTTAATAGTTTTGTAGAAAAGAGCTTCAGCAAACAAATGTTAACCCTGAGTAAAGAAAACACAACACAGGCAGTGTCTTGATTCTCCAACTAACAGACACCATTTTGATGTGCTAATAGCTGCAAATAATAACTGCAGTGAGGTGTTAACTAAATGTTACCATATGTGTAACTGAAACAGTAGATTAGGAAAACCTTTTGGATAACAATTGCAATAGACCCAAGCCCTAAACTAGGAAGGTGTTTAGAGCTGATATTTTTCTCTTAGCAATTAAAACAGCTATATCCTTAACACTAGAAATCCCAGTTGCCACAAACATAAAAATAAGACCATGCCAAGCCAGTGAAGAAGTATCACCCCCTTAGGGTTTGGGCTAGTTGAATTATTAGCTGCAAAGCTAGTACAAAGCTAGTATTGCTGCAAAGATTAAGTACATCAAAAATGATTTTTTAGATGCAAGGAATGCATGTTTATTGTTGCAAGTTGGACATCATGGGTAAAGCAAAGAAGGTGGAAAAAAATTCCACCACGATGAAGACCTCAGCATATGTCCTTTGAGTCTTTCACAAAAACAGGATTATCCCGCACTTACATACATACAAGACATTCAACTAATATTGATTGAGCCATTGAGGTGGGGAAGATGCTCACATCACGTAAAACAAAAGAGGCAAAAATCCCTCTCTCGTAACGCTTGTATTTTACTTAGAGGGAAATATACACATAAATATAAACATAATATGAAAAGTATTCATTGTTTTTCATTGAATCTCAGACACCATCAATATCAATTATCTCTTCTTGCATAATAAAACATATCAAAAGGAAAGCCATTCTTTAGGTCACTGTTCCGTAGGTCAGTAATTTTGTCTGGGTTCAACTGGTGGTTCTTCTGGTCTCTTTTGAGATGACTCATGTATTCATTATTAGCTGCCTATCACTAGACAGCTCTGCTTCTTGGAGTTTTCTACCGTCAGTTGGGGCAGGGGAAGCAACCAGGCCAGTTGTTTCTCGGCATCCAGCAGGCCAGCTTGGGGTTGTTTGTATGGCCAGAGCCAGATTTCCAAAGGAGAGATCGGACAGACACAGACCTCTTGAGGACAAGGCTCAGAACTGGCCTCTCATTCCTGCCACAATGTATTGATCAAAGCAAGCCACAGTACTGGGCAACTTTTAGAGGATAGGAAAATAGAGGAGCTACAAAGTCACATTGAAAAGAAGCATGGGCACAAGGAAGGGACTAATCGCAATCATTTTTGCAAACAATGCATCACACCATCGATGTAAGATGCACCATCATTCCATGCACTGCTATGAAAGAAAATAGCTGCCAAGTCATTGGAAGACATACGTGATTGTCAGTCTCATCTCAGTATCAGAGATGTTTAACTGTAGAAAAAAATACGCATCACAAATCAATGAAAGATGCTAGTTACAAAGTCATAAGACTATGGGGAAGAATATAAAACTAGGAAAGGTGATCAAGAGTGCTGGCGGTAGGGAGTCGTGATGGACTCTGAAATAAGGCAGTTAAGGTAGACTTTGCGGAGAAGGTCTGAGCAAAAACTGGAAGCAGGTCGGGGAGGAGGTATGCAGGTATATGTGAACAGCCAGTAGGAAAGCCCTGAAGTAAGAGTTTGCCTGGTGTGATCAAGAAATGGGAAGTATGGTTGGGGTGGGGAGAGTAAGGGGGAAAGGAGTACAAGATGCAATCTGAGAGCCAATGGGGAGGGTGGGGAGGACTTTGTAGGCCATTTCCCATGTCTCTGACTCTGAGTGAGACGGGAAGCTGTGAGCAGAGGCTCTCTGTGATGAGTTTTAATGCCTTAACTGGGTCCCTCTGCTGCTGTGTTGAAATAACCTGTGAGGCCTAACAGCAAGAAGATGAGCAGGAAGATGTTGCACTAATTCATTTGAGAGACAACAGTGGCTTGCACTAGGATGACAGTAATGACTCCAGTGAGGCTGAGATTCTGGGTAGACCTTGAAGGTAAGGGGTCAAAGGATTTCATGATAAGCTGGATGTGGCTGTGATGATAAAAAATGACTCCAAAGTTTTGTCCTGAGCAACTGGAAGGATGGAGTTGCTATTCACTGTGGTAGTGGCTATGGGTAGAGCATACTTGACAAGTGGGGAGATCGGGACTTCATATTTTTTAAATCGGTAAGACTGATTTTTATCTATTACATATCCAAGCATGTTTTAACCTTTTTTTTAACAGATTATTTTTTTAAATTGGAGTATAGTTGCTTTATCTCAATTAAAATGTCATGCATATCATGCTCATTATTCAGTATTCTTCTACAATACCTTTTAAAAACAGCTGTATACTATTCCTTTTATGGATATACCATGATCTTTTTTTTTTTTTTTTTGGTACGCGGGCCTCTCACTGCTGTGGCCTCTCCCGTTGCGGAGCACAGGCTCCGGACGTGCAGGCTCAGCGGCCATGGCTCACGGGCCTAGCCGCTCTGCGGCATGTGGGATCTTCCCAGACCGGGGCACGAACCCGTGTCCCCTGCATCAGCAGGTGAACTCTCAACCACTGCGCCACCAGGGAAGCCCTACCATGATCTTTTTAATCACCCCCTACTGATGAACATTTAGATATTTTCAATATTTTATGACTACAAACATGGTTTCAGTGAATACCCTCATAGTAAAATCTTTGTATAGATCAACTATTTCCTTAGTATAAATTCCTCAAATTGGAATTGCTGGGACAGAGAGTTTATCTATTTTTAATATGTTTGACACATGTGGTCAAATCACCCTCCAGAAAAGTTGTATCAATTTATGTACCCACAATGATGAATATTTTCTTGCCCTCTTGTTTAAGTGCATCTTTATAGTCAGAGATTCAGATTATAGAAAATATTTCATGAGATGAAAATAATTTTACTCTAAATCCAACAAACCTTTATGGAACACCTACTATCCCCCAGATGTATGTTCTGTATGCCTTGCCCCAGGCATAACTTTATTGAATTTTTGAAACTGTGCTAAATAATTACTAAGAAGTGAGCCCAGAATCCAAAGGCCAGCAAGTGACAATGTCAGGATATGATCCCTAAGTCCAATGGCTTGTGTCCTGAAGGGTAGCCACAACCTCAATGCATTTGGACCCACTGAGTGTCACGGGGCACCCTTGGGGGGCAGGGGCCGACAAGAACAAAGATTAAAGAAACAAACATGAAAAAAATCCAACAACAGCCCCATTACTCCTGAAGGTGGAGGCAAACCGACATGCAAAACATCAGAGTGTGAATAATATGGTGAGAATGAAGACAGAGGAGAAGGGCTCATTCTGTGAGCACTGACAAGTAAGTGTTGTTGAACCAGAAAGAAATTAGCAGTTCGGGGAGCTGAGAAGACAGCCTGAATATTCCCTCAAAGAAAAGAAACAAGAGCTTAAATGCACGTCGGTTCCATTGTCGACCCACAATTGTACAGAAGAGGAGAAACAAGACAGTTGGCCAGAAAATACATACTATGTGGTGAAAGGAAATTATGATGTAACCAAGGCCATGGAAACCAGGCCAAGAAAGCTGGGTGATTAAATTACGAGGGTTGAATCCCCCAACTGGGAGGAATCCAAGAGGAGGAAGGAGGTGTGTCCCTATGTGTGAAAATAAAGCATTGCACTTACAGACATTTTCAGGAGGCCTTCAAAGGGCCAATGACAACCACAACATGATAGGAGCAGTGTTACGCTGCATATTGCCAGGCATTTCAGACGTAGAAAACATTAGAAGTTAGGTGGAGGGGTGATGAAGCAAGAGTGAAATACGCTATTATATGGTAAAAGTGAAAAAAAAGAGTAACTCTGAGAGAGGCAGCCACAGAAAAGAAAGTTATGGAATCCGCTTCACTGCGTCAGACCTGTTGGTGAGCGGCACAGGTCAGGGTCCGACTGGGAAAGAATAGGGGCTCTCAGTCTAACCGTCTGCTCAGGCCTATGACCTTCATGTCTACTGTGTGTTCTCACTGGACATGAGGCCCTACTGCACTGATTCACGGTTATCCTCGGGCCTTGAATCTCGGGTATTGAAGTGCATCTTAGCCCAGCATCTGGCCCAAGTGGCAATCAGCTGTTTTTGGTTTTTTTTTTTAACTGAAGTGGCATTCACATAATACAAAATTAACCACTTTCAAGCATACAGTTTGGTGGCATTTAGAACATTCACAGTGTTCTGCAACCACCACTCCTGTCCAGTTCCAAAGGGCAATTAGCTTTTGCTGAGTTTAGTAGCTGTTTAAGAGCTGTTTGCTATCTTGAACCCTCACCACATGCATCAGATGAATTTACATATTAACGCACGTTAACTTAATACAAGTGCCCCATACCTATGCTTAGAATGTGAGCCCGGCTCAGCTCTGTTAAAACACCCTTGGCATTTGTTGCTATTATTTCTCAGATGTTTAAAACATGAACCATGCTCTATAAATGAGGTAGGGAATGGTAGGAGAACAAACCATCACTATATTTCGTTCTTTTTGCTTTTTAAGCTTAAAATAAAAAGGAAGACCACCCGTGAAAGTAGGGACCCTCTCACTGTCTTTGTACCCCCATATCCAGCATACATGTTCACCCTGTTAGGTAAAGTCACACCTACACACCAGTATGACCTGTATTTATTTCCTCCATATTTCAGGAAAGCTCATTCCCCTATGGTTGGTTTTGGGTTTGGTTTTGGGTTTTTTCGCCTTAAAAAATGATGTCTCTCATAAAGATGAGTAATAAGAAACGCTGTCGGGGGCTTCCCTGGTGGCGCAGTGGTTGAGAGTCCGCCTGCCGATGCAGGGGACGTGGGTTCGTGCCCCGGTCCAGGAAGATCCCACATGCCATGGAGCGGCTGGGCCCGTGAGCCATGGCCACCGAGCCTGCGCGTCCGGAGCCTGTGCTCCGCAATGGGAGAGGCCACAGCAGTGAGAGGCCCGCGTACCACAAAAAAAAAAAAAAAAAAGAAACGCTGTTGGGGAAAAACTGGTTTTAGATCTGAAAATGACCTGAGAGAACATTTTATACCCTTAACTTACACGTGAGTCTATAGAGAAGTAAAATAATGCCACCTGGAGAAGAGAGGCCATCTGCTCAGGTTCGCAGAACTCTCCTGGAAAATCAAAATCCACGTCTCCCTCCCCACTGAGCAGAGAGTTACAGCCATCAGGTTGCCAAGGGCAACCCCTCAGGAAGAAAACTTCATCCAAAAGGTCTCCACCTGCGAGTACTCTCACTTGTTTGGGGGGGTTATATCAGCAACCTTGCAAATGCTGTTTCACTCATGAGGAAACTGAGGCTGAGGCAGGTCAGGGATGGAGGACCAAGAGAGAGCCTGAGGCTGCTTGTGCCCCACCCTCCTACCTGCCATGTTTCTCAGAGGGGATTCCTCTGCTTGGGCTGTTATAACAATTCCATGGACTGAGTAGCTTAACAACAGAAATTTATCTTCTTAAGATAAAAATATATAAATATATTTATTTTTCAGAAATTTATTTTCTTGGACTTTCTGGAAAGTCCAAGATTAAGTTGCCAGCAGGGTCTATGTCTGGTGAGGGCTTTCCCCTTGGATTGCAAATGGCCACCTCCTCACTGTGTGCTCACCTGACCATGACCTTTCCTGATTTTATGTGCATGGAGAGAGAGAATGAGAAAAAGAGAGAGTGAGAGAGCACACAAGCTGTCTGGTGTCTCTTGTTATAAGGACACTAATCCTATTGGATCAGGGCCCCACCCTATGACCTCATTCCATCCACTTACTTCTTTAGAAGCTATCCCATCTCCAAATGCAGCCACACTGGGGTTAAGCTTTCAACATAGAAATTTTGGAGGAAGCACACACACAGTCTATGACACAAGCATGTAGAGCTTCTGTGGCTCAGAGCACATGTTCTTTTAGAAAGCAAATAAAAATCCACATTTTAGACCACAAAATGAACAGTTTCCAGTGTAGCCACAGTCCTGTAGTTTTGGTTTATCCAGGCAGTAGCTCAAGAAACTGGGTTTTGTTTGGATTTGGGTTTGGGTTGGTTTTTTTTTGCTTTTGCTTTTGTTTCTTTACCACAGCATACACACAATAGGTGAGCCCAATGCCTTCTGTACTGATGTGGCAGAGGCCACATCAACATCTTCTTAAGGCCCCTTCCACCAAATTTGAAGCCAAATGTCAAGCCTTTAGACGCCAAGCCCAGACCTGGAAATGTCTCAGTGAGACAGATCTCCCTAGTCTGCTAAGGGCAGCTGCTGATTTGAGCAAAGGGACTTCTGCACAGCTGGTAACTGTTCTTCCAGGTCAATGACACCTGGGCCCCACTGGTCAGGTTCATGAGGGGCCAGAGACAATGGACACTGAGGTGCCATTGCACTCAGCTAAAGCCACTTGGCAGAGGGCTGGCGGTGGGCTTCCAGTTCACCAAGAGACAACCCTGACCTGACCTTGGCCCTGTCCTTCTAATCCTTCCCACTGCGGTGGGGAATCCTGGTGCCATTACAGGAAGCTTGGATGGTTCCACTTATTTTGGTAAATAAAAACCTGGAAGAAATACCAGGAAAAGATGAGGAGAACTGTGTTTACTCTCACATATATGTGAAAAACGCAACAGAGTATTCCCATCTCCCCACTGACTGCTTTTTGCCAGGTCACCCTCCCACAACCAGAAGTATCTGGATCACTTTCCTAGTTGTCCTCTGAGTCTCTGCTGTTAAACAGTGAACACACACTTTGGAGGGAAGGATCACTCCCTTGTGTTAACAAATGTTTCCTTGGGTGGAGTAATCCTGAGTTCCTTCCTCAGAGTGCTACATGCATTTACCAAACATTTTTTCATAAGCTCCTTCTCAGGAGCTGTTTCCACCTCTGGACACACACACTCTGGATTTTGTTCCCAGATCTGAAGATGGTTTTCAAACAGTGGGATGCCACATGCATTACTGAATTTAGTCTCTCCTTCCTTCACAGTCTCCTCAACTTTAAAATGAAAACTAATTCTTTTCTCAGCCTTTTCCAACAATGGTAACATCTTTGCACAATTGTAACATCTTTGTACAATCGTAAAGATGGTTCTTATACAGAATACATTATTCTGACCAAATGTGAAAAATGCACAATGACGTCAAGCCACTGACTCAAAGACTAGAAATATGAAACAGGAAATATTTTCACAAGGGACTTTCATGTAGGGCAGCTAATAAGAATCCACAGACGCTGAACACATGAGATTGGATTGAATACAGGTTATAAGACTATGGACTTTGGAGTCATATAGACCTGGGATTGAGTCTGGGCTCTGCTATTTACCAGCTTTGAGAACTTGGGCAAATTACTTAAATTCCCAACTTTAGGTTTCTCTTCAGTAAAAGTGAAATAATAATTCCACCCTGCAAGGCTGTTGAGAATTTAATGAAGTGACGTGTGTGGGTTTCCTTAGCTCACACTGCACAGAGCAATCAGCTGGGAGCTGTTAAAAATATAAATGCCTAGTTTCCTATAGTGGATTGAATAATGTCCCTCTAAAACTTATGTCCACTTGGAAACTCAGAATGTGAACTTATTTGGAGAAGGGTCTCTGCAGATATAAATATGGTAAGGATCAAAATGAGATCATCCCAGAGTAGAGTAGACCCCAAATCCAATGAGAGTGTCCTTATAAGAAGCAGAAAAAGACCCAGAGAGACACAGGAAGACAGAAGCAGAGATTGGAGGGATGTGTCTACAAGCCAAGAAATCCCAAGGAGCCGGGGGAAAGCTGGGAGAAAGGCATGGGAGGAATTATCCCTGTGAGCCTCCAAAAGGGACCAATCCTGTGGACACCTTGATCTTGAACTTCCAGCCTCCAGAACTGGGAGAGGATATATTCCTATTGCTTTAAGCCACCAAATTTCTGGTGATTTGTTACCACAGCCCTAGGAAGCCCAGAGTCTCTGATTTAACTGTATTCATGAACTCTGTGAGGGTGCTTGCCACGTGCCAGCAATTGTTCTAGGTCTGTGAGGGCTACAATGCAGCCACGTTAGGCCACTGAGTACTTGACATGTGGCTGGTGTGAACTGAGATGAGCTGTGAGTACAAAATGTCATGGATTTCAAAGACTGAGTACAAAAAGTAAAAAGTAAAATATCTTATTAATAATTTTCATATTGATCACATGTTGAAATAATAGTTTGGAAATATTGGTTAATGACAATAGTTTGGATATATTTGCTCATATAAATTAAAGTTAATGCCACTTGTTTCTCTTCACTTTTTAAATGTAGCCACTAGAATATTTTAAATTACATGTGTGACTCAAATTATATTTCTCTTGGACAGTGCTGTTCCAGGCACTGGTAATACAGTGATGAACAAAAGAAGTCCTTGCTCTCAGAGGCCTCACATCCTAGCACTTTCCCCTCAGGCAGGGCAATGGGGAGTGGTGGGGAAGACTTCCCCATGGGGTACATGATGCACCTGACAGGGCCTCGACTGTGGGACAGTTTCTCAGTACCTGATGCCTTGAGGTCCCAAATCCTCAAACTCAGGAAGCCCAGGGGACACCCCTCAGTAGGGACCCTCACCTCACTAAACGTCCATTCCCCATTAACAGCCCTAGGACCAATCCTAGGCAAGATGTCAGTAACTGGTCCAGACTTCCTTCCTGTTTCCTGCTGCCTGGCTGGGTGCCGGGGAGCAGATCAGACGCACCTGGTGTCACCTCGTAAACCCTGCGGGGCCCACCTCCATCTCAGTCAGTAAAGACTGAGGACAAAATGGTTTGCCCACTTGATTTGCTTACTAGTTACATGAAAAAGAAAAAAAAAAGGAAGGAGAGAGTCCTTACGGTTTAAGTGTTGTGCCAATCCCGCTCTAGAATTTATCTGAAAGGATTATTAATTCAAAGGTAAAGTTAACCAATATAAATCATGGGAATGTTCTAAGGTGATCATGACATCTGCAAATATAGTTTTACTTATTCCTTTCCACTGTGGGTGCCTTTTAGTTCATTTTCCTGTCTAATTTTCCCAGCTAGAACCTCTAGTACCTACTGAACACTTACTTATGCAGGCACTGTGCTTGTGTTTTATGTGCATCATCTCATTAAATTCTCCAAACAACCCTATTAGTAAGTGCCACTATCAACCACAGTTTATGGACAAGTTCACTTGGCCTGAGAAGGGTTAAATGGTCTCCTGAGGTTACCCAGGTAGTAAGTGACGGAACTGGGATTTGAACCTGTATCTGTCTGATTCCACAGACATGGTCTTAAGTTATACTCACCAGACTGCCAAACCTAAGCTTCCTCTAAGCCACCAAGGAGCTCCTCCAACCCTTCAACTGGAGACAGGGCTGCAGGGCTCCAAGCGCCTTTCCAGCTGAACCTGTGATCCACATATTTGGATTGCCATGAAGACGGTACTGCAAGTTTGACAATACTGTGCTGTATATACCCAACATGGGCACTCTGCGGCCCAGGGTAGGTTCTCCCCAAGAAAAAAGAAGGAACGGGGAGGAGAGGAAGGCAAACCCCAGAGAGAAGGGGGTGAGGTCTGGGCTGGCTCCCCGACACGTCCAAGATAGTAAGATAGAGGGACGAAGACACACAAAGTGAAGCTTCTCTTTCTTGGTAGTACTGACTCTGAGTCCATGATGGCCGAGGACTGTTTGGAAGTGCTTTGTCCCTCAGAACTATAGAGAATATAATACATGTCCACACAGCTAAATCCAAAGAATCACTATTTCTCTCATAGGAAAGGAAACCAATAAGCCCTGAGCAGTCACTTTCAACATCTACTCATGCCTGTATTAGCCACGTGATCCTTTCAGTAGCCCTGTGGGAGACGCAGCTTCCGTGCACCAATTGTAAAGAAGAGGGAGCTGAGAGTTAGAGAGGTTTCTTCCTTATCAGAGTCACAGAGCTAACAAGCCGCAAAGCTGGAGCTTGCCCAACGTCTCCACTCCACCTGGGATCCTGAGCTTTGGGATGGCCTCCCTGACTCCCCCCAGAGAGAGGAAATGACAGTCCACACAGCGCCGTTTAAGACAGTCATCTTCAAACTGCAGTACAGGTCCCAATCTGACCCTCTACACCCAGTCTTTCCTTCTGGTACCTGCATGTGGATCATTCCGAGGAAATCAATTTCTAACTCCTCAACTTCCATGAGTTCTCTCCTAAAAACTGACTGGCCTGAGAACAAGTCTTTGCTTTTGCCCTTTGCCATCTCCACTGCCACAACATTCCTTCTTCTATTTTATAAAAAATAAATAAATAAAATAAAAAACAAACCACCACCACCAAAACTTACTATGCTGTATTTTCCCAGGTGTAAAAACCTCCAGGGCACCAAACAGAGAAACAATTCAAGACATATAAATCCCCTTCCATCCCATTAATACATATGTCCAGTAAAATTTTTAAACTGTATGCTTATAATTATATTTCAAAATTTGTAAAATCTTTATATTGTGGTCAATTGTTTATTAATAATTATAATAATACCTCAATTCAGAAGAAAAAGTTTAAACTTATAAAATTTAAAATATACATACACACACATATGTATTTATCACAGAAATATGTGAAAGAGTTATCATAAAATACAAACACAAAAATACAATTAAACTGGATGGTTCTTAATGAGAAGTAGAATGGCAATACAATGTTAAAGAGAAGCATTTGTACTTGTATTTAAAAATGGATGTTGGTGGGTATTAAATCATTCAACTGGACACATTTAAGAGAGTTAATAAGAGTTATATTTTGAATTGTCAAATTGTACAATATGCCAGAAGTTACATTCTTTGCAATTACTTAGCAATTATTTACGATGAAAAACTTATGATGAAAAACTCAGAGGTCAACTGCACAATATGGGTGGGGTTACAAAGTTTTTCCAAATTATTTTAGAAGGTATGTAAGCCAAAAAGTTCATGGATCACTGCTTTAGTATATTCTCATTCTCTGAAAACCAATCCTCTGTAAAAAAAAAAATATCTGACTGTCTGTTATAACCATATGCACCTTACCTGTAGCTGCTCTGCAACCAGTGAGTGTAGAGACAGGGAAGCTGGGAGACCACATGGAAAATCCCCACCTACTGGCAAAAAAGAGCACGCAGGCTGTGGGACCCCCATCACGGTGCGTTGTTCTCTTCCCAGGTGGCTTTGGAGCCTAATCCCTTTGAGGCCGGGGATGCAATCATTGTGTTGGTGCTTTCTTACCATTGTCAGGACTAGGTCCACTCCAGAGAGCACCAGCACAAACAATGCCTCACAGGTGTACAGCCATGGATTCCCAGTACTATTTGCAAAGACCTTTGAAGGACCCAATACCCTCTGAATGCAGAGCGCTCTCTTTGTTATTCTACTCCATTAGGCGTGTTTTCTTTTGTTTTTGACAAGCACCGGGCTTTAACTTCTGGGATATTGAGTTCCACTCGCTTCTGTCTCCTCCTTCCCCAGGCTACTGAAAATGCGTTGCTATCATCAACTGCTTGCCCCAACTCCATCCTTCTCCTGGTCACGGTGAATTTGGATCCGCAAAAAGCCTTGCATCAGCTTCAATAATTTTTTAATATAATATTGGTCTTGGCACCCGGGCTTGTCAGAAACACTCCCCTCTGCTTTCCCTGAATGAACTAGCTGCTCCTAATTACAGACCTCTCTTCTGTTGCTTTTTCAGCCCGAGTTCAATCTGGTGTGAACATCTTTTCCTTGGCCTTTTGGGTTCATGTTCTGGGCGATATTCATAATGATCGCACGCTTTGTCATTTCTTCTTATCAAATTCTGACAATACCCTGGAAATACTTGTTTTGGTAAACTTACTGAGGCCAGCTCTTCATTAGCCTAGATCAGAACAGGGCTCCCAGGTGGCTGGTCACCTGAGGTTTCCCCAGAGAACTTGAGCTTTCCTCTGGACCTGGGTTAGGCGCTGATTCTGTTTTCAGTGCGGGAGGTGACTTGAATTATTAAATTGGGGCATTTTGGTAAGATCACAAGCCTGGGTTTGGATCTTGGCTACTCCACACATCAACTGTATGATTTGGGGCCTCTCTGTACCTCAACTTTCCTATTCAGAAAATGGGAATAATAATTCTTACTTCATGTGGATTAACCAAGATAATGCTTGTAAGTACCTAATTTGGTGCCTGCTACCTAGTAAGTACCCAATAGATGGTGGCTGTCCTAAAAGAGTGTGTCCAACAGAACAGTCAAGACTTAAAAGGGTTCCTATTCCATTTAGTGAAAATATTAATGTCACTCTTTCCTCAACCAGATGCTGTGTGTTAATATTTTACTAATATTTTTTGTTATATTGAAAATTCTTGGCTGAAGTCTTTAATATCCTTTTTTCTCTGTTGCATAATGAATTTTGTGGAACCCCAAAATTAAAGTAGCATTTGCTTTCTTCTAACTGTTCTATGCAAAATCGTCTGTCTTATCTCTGAAACTTGAGTCTCTGTTTCAAAGGTTAGATGTTGTGGGTTCCCCCTGGGCTCCGGAGTCCCCAGACTTTAGAAATCACGGGATGCACCGGTCAGCATGTGCATGTTCAGTTTTCAGAAAGCATCTGAAAAAGCTCAGCGTCAGAGATTGATGGTTCTCAGCTTTCAGCTTTGGTTTCTCTCAGCTCGAGGACCATTTGGATGCGGGCCTAAGAACATAGTCACACAACGTCAGAGTATTAGTATTAAGTAGGCAATGCCCCTCTTCCTGCCTCTCAGCCTCATTTAGAAAAACACGAGAAAATAAATCTAATCTCCTCACGGTTCCCTTGCGCTGCACCACAGCAGGAATATTATATGATTTCAAGTTACTTATTAGAAATATTCCTATGGGTATCATATTGAGGATTACTTTTCCAAGGTTATTATAGTGCCTGTATCATTAGGAAAATGAGGTGTAATTCTACCTGCTATCTCGTGCCGAAGGCATCTTCTACCTTTGGACAAAAACCAACTTCCAAGTCAAGGAGTGGGACACATTTATCTTGTTTCACTCTCACTTTCCATCACATTTTGGATGACAAGCTGAAGGTGGGAAACAAATCACTTGCTCAAACATTTGCTTCTAATAACAGAGTAGAGGCTTATCTCTTCTTTCAAAGGAGATGATGTGACACCCAGAGGGAGCTGAACATTAGAAAAGGCCAGCACCCAGAATGGAATTGTTAAAGTTTTGCACTTGTACTCATATCTGAGCAGAAAACAAGAAAAAATGCCTGTGGAACTAATCCAAGGCAACACAGTGTCCGTACTGATGATCAGAGGACCGTAGTCACAGAGACGCTTTTTGGAACACAATCTGGAGAACGGAATTCCTTAGTGACCTTGAGTAAGTCACTTCACTTCTCTATCAAAATATCCTTCCTTGCGTACCTGCTGTATGTGTGTATGTATCAATTATCTGCACTTCGGTTTACCTGAGGCAAATCTTTCGAATTCATTGACAGCACTTAGCATTTAATTATTTTCCAAGTTGACAGCTCCCCTGTTCTGCAAGAAACACTAACATTTTAATTCCTTATTTTACTGACATGTTGATCCTTTGTAGTTTTCACTTGTTTTTTTCTGCAGCATCCATCCCTGCTGGGGAGCCCCCTGCAACATAAATCACACTGCCATTTTTGCTCCTGGGACGTCTGAAAGGGCAGTATGGCTTCTCCTAAAACACTTCAGGGCCGGCAAGAAAGCCCTGCCCGCGTCTCCCCACCCCTCAACCAGGTTTTACTGAGGTATAAACAAGAGAAGAGATAAGAAAGGAAATCTCTTTCTAGCTCCTTCTAAATCAGTCTTCGAAGCAAGATTCCTTGCTTTGCTGGAAGTGAACATCCACAAAATTTTCAAGCATTGGATTTGATGAAAAGCACAAACCCATTTCCAGTCCAAATACCAGTGAGTTTTGAATCGCCTTCTCTGGGTGCAAAAAATTGAGGGCGGACTTCATCTGCATCCACACATTTTTGTCCTTTGAATTCGAAAGCTCTACTTGCTCTATGCAAACGTGGCTGATGCTGACCTGTCCAAAAATGATAAATCATTTCTTGAAAAGCTTTTGGAGAACCTGAAGAGATCAACAAAATTTTTCGACTCCCATGACTAAGCCTCCTCAGCTAAAACGAAGTAAGAATATTGTGCAAGTATTTAAGAGGAAATTCTGGACCTTTGGGACAGCCAGTCATATAATTTGGGCAAAAGTGGATGTAAGGCCCTGATGTTTGCAGATAATTGTGCAACCCTCAGCTGTGTGAGCCAGCCCTAAGAGAGCGCCCACCTTCCATTCGCCCCTTTTCTCCCACCCGGCTTCACTTTCTGCCTCTTGATTAGTAATGTAGTGAATAAATCAAACAGACCCTAGCTTGGCTCTCGTGAGCTATGCTAAGAGAAACAAATATGAAAACTGTAAAATACCAAAGTAAAGGTGTCCTCCCGAACCTCATTTCTCATTAAAAAAACAACAACAACAAAAAGAGACTCGCTCAGCAAACATGAGCTTCCAAACTAAGGCTCACTCCAGATGTTATTAAATATAAATATTTATAAGACCCATAAAGATCCTGGCTAAGCTCAATTGTGCCTTAATGCGGCAAATGTTTCAGATTCGGCTCTTTCACCGTTTGAAGCCTTTAGAAGGCAGGATACAGTAGAAGACGCATTACTGTTGGTGAGAGGAGGGGAGGTTCTCTTTTATGTTTTATGACCAGTTTTTCATTGAGGGGTATTGCTTTTCTCAGAAATCACTTCTTGAGGCCTGTCTTTTCCAAGAAGCCAGAAGAAAGTACGTTTGCTGCAGCCCTGACTTCAAGGGCACTGTGTAAGGCACACACATGGTGAAACGTGCATCCTCCATGGGAATGGATGGAGGAAAGCCAGGTTCCCTGTGCTCTTTCCCCATTTCATGAACCATCTAGCAAGAGCCTAAAAGCCTCATTGGAATCATCCATTAAATGGGTGTGTGACTATTATAATACACAGAGCACATTTAGCTCATGTTTTAAAAATTTTGATTTGGTTAACAAGGGTGTGCTTTTCCACCCTTGTGTAGCAAACTCTTAGCTACACTATGTAAACAACTACTTCGGTAACTTTTAGAGGCATAAGCAAAAAAACTGTGGACGTACAAGCTGTAATTTTATGATGAAACAGTTCAAACTACATGATCATTTGGACTCTAGGTTAAGAGTTTGGTCCTCCAGATTCTTGAACAGGGCTTGAGGTATGAAATCATTATTATTTTCAATCCATTTGTTTCATGGTAAGAAAAGTCTGCCCACATGTCTTGTCTACCTATGAACTATGCAATGCCTTGCTTTCTAATATCCCTTTGGTTAAATGCATCACATTAACACTTAACTTCCTGGTGCATGAACTGTAAAAAGATTTATTACTTAACAGGATGATTCATCTGTGTATGCAAATGAAAAGAGCCTTGGGTTTCCCCATTAGGATAGGTGCTAATCTGTGAAATAATTCCTGCTTCTTTGGGAAAGTCCTGATGCTCTTTTAGAGCCAACTGGCAGTGGCCTGGTCTGGACTCCATCTCTGCACTCCTGCATTTGGGGGTTCTTCCTGTTGCTGAGAGCTCAGGAATGGAGGCCACGGCTCTCCCCAAGCCCCTGGCTCTGATGGTTTCTCCGCAAGTTCTCTAGGCATGTCCACGCTAGCCCCATCCGACTCCCCAGCCCTAATCTCACTGTTCAGTCCTTTTTGGCTACTGAACCTGACAATTAATGTTGACCCTGGGAACACGGAGCTCCTCAGCGGAGGCCTTCACCTCCTGGACGCATCTGGTAAGCGTTCCGTGCTGCTTACCTGGATCCCCTGATTAATGGAGATGTAAAGATTTTATCAAGGCTCCTAGTGGCCGGACTTCAAGATGTAATCACAAAATCAATCCACATAGACTAACTGGGCACAGACTTACTGAGAAGACATCCCACTATGTCAGACACTTAATTAAGGCACTCTGGCTCCCCTGTCCCGATTGATTCTTTTCTTTCTCTAACAGGTGATGCCGCTCCTCTGGGTAGACACGCCATTCTCTTGTGGAGACCATCCTGCTTTTGGAGCCTTGCAGTTTGTAGGACCACCACCAGGGGGCACCTGAGCATCATCTCATTCCCCAGGGACTGGCCCAGGGACCAGAAAGATCCCTGTCACAGGCCCCCAGTGAGTTGAAGAGGCAGCTAACTAGGCCTGCAGCATCTGCTCTGCTGCAGTTTGTTTGCTGAGCCCCATGGTTTTTCTCTTAGCTTCAGGCATCCCTTGAAGATAATCAGAAACTCCTCCTCTCCCCTCTTTTCGTTTCCACTTAGGGCACCATAGTGCATGGTAGAGCCTGCTGCTCTGACCTGAGCATATGGGAACACCAGCCAGGTTGGCTCGCTTGACATAGATGTTTCCTACTAGAAATTCAAAGACTTCAGAAATGGAGGTTATTAGCAGTGTAAAGCACCTTGTGAAAAGTAGCACAGATCAGAGATGATGAATCTACTGCCACTTGATGATGCTAAGCTAGGTCTGGGAAGCACTGCCCGGCCTTCATTGGCTGGGCTCATCTGGCATGATCTTAGCACATTATCATTTAATTCTGCAAACATTTGCCAGGCATTGTGCTGGGGATATATTTGTCATGGTTTAGTGATCACAGACTAGTAAGGGAAGAAAGTCAATGGGCCTATAAAACAGGGTGCTTGGGCAAGAGCTGGGGGTGAAAGGCTTTCAAAATAAGGCACTGTCTGACTCAGTCCTGGAGGATGAGTCACCTGGACAGTCCCTAGGTATCTAGGTAGCTCTGGGCCAGAAACATCACTAGCAGCTCTGGTGCCTGAGGGCCTGGCTGCAGAGGGGCAATTCTACTCCCCTGGAGCGACCAGGAGCAGGCAGGTTCCAGAGAAGGTCAGATCTTCATTCAGTCATTCAACACTGACCAAGCACCCACTACATGCCAGGCAACAAAACGAGTCACAATGAACCAGGCTGGGGAGGCATTCCTGACCACACAGGGAGGCTTCTCCCCTGGTGGTGCCCATGGTGGACACCAAGATCTTGACACCAACAGTCAAGCAGAATCCACCTGGTCCTCGCTGTGAGAGACAAGCATCCTTGGAAGACTTGTTTAACTCAGATCTATATTAAGCTGCCAAGAAGATTTGCTTGAAACAACTGACCCACACTTTGGAAAGAGAGGCAAAGATAGTACATTTACTATTGTTTTTCCACGTCCTCATCCCTCCTCACAAAGGAGTCTCAGCCAGTGTGATCAAAATGACTCTGTCACCAGCAGAGATGTTTTTCCTCCTGCCCTTGCTCGACTCTCCTATTCGTCCTCTCTGGGTCCAGGCCATTCACCGTCCTGGGGGACTGTCTCTGTTGGGCTGGCATCTTTGACATGGGTCCCAGCTACTGTCACCAGACTGAGTCTCATCTGTGAACATGCTGGTCTAAGAAATATAAATTTTTAAATTTTTTCTATAACTTTATTTCTATTTTAATTTTGACCTGATGGTCAGAAACATATTTTCCATTTATTCTGGGTTTCCTCTCCCCATTTTCCCCAGGGTGGTACTGAAGCTCCATGAATTTGACTAGTGCTGAGGGAGGTTGGAGGGGATTCGGTCCTTGAGGCATCTGTCAATGAAGGTCCCATCTGTGGTGTCTACTGAGCCTGTCCACATAGCATCTCAGGTTCAAGGCTGCCTTTGCCAAGCAGAGACATAGCAGTGAGTTCCCTGTGCTGCTCCCGTGGGACCCAGCCTGGCCTGCAAACCCTCTCCAGGGTCTCAGCTTCCAGGACTGACTCTGTCCAGGAAAATGGTCAGGGCAGCCACCCTGGGACTCCACTCCAAGTCCTGTGGAGCATTTTTAAAAGACACTAGTGGGGGAATACATTTTCCACCCTTGAGGTTTTTTCCTTAAAGGAATTCCTTGTACCTTCAGGTTAGCTTTGGAGGCACAGAAGATATCCTTAATGGGTTCGGGCTTTGGGAAACCGTGAAGGAGGAAGCTCTTCCTTCCGCCTTCTACAGTTTTTTTTTTTTTTTTTTTTTTTTTGCGGTACGCGGGCCTCTCACTGTTGTGGCCTCTCCCGTTGCGGAGCACAGGCTCCGGATGCGCAGGCTCAGCGGCCATGGCTCACGGGCCCAGCCGCTCCGCGGCATATGGGATCCTCCCAGACCGGGGCACGAACCCGTATCCCCTGCATCGGCAGGCGGACTCTCAACCACTGCGCCACCAGGGAGGCCCTACAGTTTTTTTTTTAAAAGAAAGTGTTTATTTTCATCAACCTTATTTCCATTTTTTGTTTAAGAGTCTGGGGAAGAACAGAGGAACCGTGGTGGTTCCTCCCCATTCAGCGGCCTGAGCAGCGGGAGCTGCAGACCCATCTTCAGCGGCCGGCTGAGCGCTCTAGGCCTCGCTAGCGAACCACTGAGCAGGCACAGAGGGCACCTCGCCTGCGCATCCACCTGCGACCTCGGATCGAGTAGCAGTAAGGTGGGGAGCTGGAGCACTCCATTCACCCTGACATTCCTCCAAGGTCACAGCCCTTCCAACAGTGACCTGCCCTGCCTGCCTGGTCTCTTTAGGAGCTCTGCAGAAGTAGAGATCAGGCATCACCTCCATGGGTGTTGACATGGGATGGTGCCACGCATGTGCTTAACTTCCCCAGCCAGTATCCACATCAGACGTGCCGAGGCGCTCCCTTGTTGTTGCACGGATGGCAATGTCCACATGGCACAAAGGTGAGGCTGTGTTTTGTGGGGCAATGGGGCTGGTTAACGTAAGAGCCTCTGGGAGAGGCTGGTGGGCAGCCTGGGATCAGGAACCAGCAGAAGTCTTGGCTCCCGGAAAGCTGCCCAGATCAGATCAGATACCAGCACAGCTCACTCGCTAGTCGGTCTTCCTGGAAGATGTGACACTGACATCAGCCAGGTTTGCAATGGCAACAGTGGCACAAGCTGCCAGCAGAAGCTACTCCCAGGTTCTCTTCAGATTTATGATGTAGAAGCCATCACTTCTCCTGTAGATGTACCGTTCCATTTAGAAGTCAAGGTGGGGGACTTCCCTGGTGGCATAGTGGTTAAGGATCCGCCTGCCAATGCAGGGGACACGGGTTCAATCCCTGGTGTCCCGGGAAGATCCCACATGCCTCGGAGCAGCTGAGCCCGTGCACCACAACTACTGAGCCTGCGTGCCACAACTACTGAAACCCGTGCACCTAGAGCCTGTGCTCTGCAACAAGAGAAGCCACCGCAATGGGAAGCCCGTGCACCGCAATGAAGAGTAGCCCTTGCTTGCCACAACTAGAGAAAGCCCGTGAGCAGCAACAAAGACCCAACGCAGCCAAAAATACATACATACATACATACATACATACATACTAAGAAGTCAAGGTGGGTGCCACTTTAGTGCATTCCTGCTGTGAGAAATTTGAGGACATCTTTCTTCTTCATTTGCAGGACATCAAGGGCTCCTGATATGGTGAAAGTTTCCCTTAAGTTACCATGGGAACCCAGAACAATGCTGTATGGCTTCCTCTCTGTGTAGCAAGGCGAGGTGCCATCTACACTTTTGCAGTTGTGTCATCCACCCACCCCCACCCCAGGCCATGCGGAATGTGGGGGACAAGGGAAGGAGTAGGATTACCAGGAGAGAGATTTTTAAAATCAGTTAATATCTCAAAGATGTTATTCAACCACATTGAAGTTTTCATCCCTAAACGAAGTTCCAAGTTCACTTTAAGCACAGTCTTTCATCTTCTGTTTTCACCTGCTGCCTCAGTGTGGCTCCATCATATGTTCTGCAGAAAGTTTGCTCCCAGATTGACTTCTGCTCCCCCAACCCCATGCCTCTCTCTCTAATGGGAAATTTCAGCCCCTCTCTGAGGCAGCAAAGAGGAGGATATGATGTAGCTTGTTGGAAAAACCACAGAAATCTGTGCTCAGCTGATCCCCCATGAGCCCCAACTCTGCCACACAGCTCTGGGTCGATCTCCACATACCTCCTAGGCTGCCGCCACCTGGGAACATCACTGGGTAACCATTTCACACCTCCCGTGAAGGGGGTTTACTAGGCTCCGGGACACCAAAGATGAAAGGCATAGACGGGCCTGCCCTCAAGGAGCTTCCAGTACAGGAGAAAAGGACACAGAACATGAGTGTCAATGGAAGAGAAGGAGCTCAGTTTTGAACATGCACTGTTTGAGCTGATTGGCAGAAAGGTCTGGGGCTGTGGATGCAGCCAGTCAGAGACAGGTGATAATTCAACACGAATATGGGTCAAGACCACCACTAGTAAGAAGAACTCACGTATCTAACACTCTTTATGTCCCAGGCCATGTGATGCCCTAATATCTTCACATGCATTATCTCTTTGAATGAGGTTGCAGTTATTATTATTACTCCTAATCAAAAGTGAGAAAACCTTACGAAGTTTCAAGAACTTCTCCAGGGCCTCGGAGCTGATAGGCAGGAAGGCTAGGGGTCACGGTCAGGCCGAAGGGCTCTGAGTCCGTGCTCCTAACCAGGGTGCCACAAGGCTTGACCACGTGACCATTTTGTTCCTTATGTGTCCCCTCTATTCTGTTGTGAACAGTTGGGGGAACGGGCACCATCCCTTTTCTCTTGGAACATCTCAGAGCACGGTGCACACGTGGCCTCTTGTCAGTGTTATTAACTGGCTGACTGACTAACCCCCCATCTTCACCATGCAGCCGTGAAATTTTACCTTAGAACTTCAATTTAATTCCACAAAATGCTGTTGAATATCTAAAGAAGGTAGGCGTGAGAGTGGGATTCAAAAATAAATAAGACGTGATCTCTTGCCTTGGGATAGTTCTGATCTGTCTGTGGGGAGGAGGGAGAGAGGAATAGAGAAACAAGCAAACCCAGCTCTGTGCCACAGTGCAGGGAGTGAGCATCTACTGGGTTCCAGGCAAGGTTGCAAAGCCACCAAGACCCATAGGGAGCCTCTGTTAGGCTTGGTACAGGGCTGACTTCTGCACTGAGCACAGAAGGAAGAGTACCTGGGACCCATGATACATTCCAGGGCCCTGAAACTATTCTTACTTTTCTTTTAAAATCAGAAAAAGAAAAAAAAAGGTAATCATAATGAACCCAGCTTGGATTATAGTTGTCTTATACCAACAAAGGCATAAATAATATTATGTATTTACTTATTTTTATCGAGGTAGGAGCCCAGGAAAGCAAAAGTGCCTGGGACCCACGAAAGTCCTAACATGGTTCTGCCACGATGGCCAAATCCTAGCCATTCTATGCACACTGGATTTTATAAGCTACAGAGAACTGTGCTCGGCTTTTAAGTGAGTACTCTGAAACTTGTGATAATGTTTTATCAAAGATCTCAAACAGGGATTCAACATCTCAAGGTCCAAATGTGAGAGGAAAACGATTTTAGAACCGTGAAACTTGGCCTTCATAAGACCAGGGAAAGAAGATCTAAATACAAGCATCCCAGGCTTCCCTGGTGGCGCAGTGGTTGAGAGTCCGCCTGCCGATGCGGGGGACGCGGGTTCGTGCCCCGGTCCGGGAGGATCCCACACGCCGCGGAGCGGCTGGGCCCGTGAGCCATGGCCGCTGGGCCTGCGTGTCCGGAGCCTGTGCTCCGCAGCGGGAGAGGCCACAGCAGTGAGAGGCCCGTGTACCGCAGAAAAAATAAATAAATTAATTAACTGAATAAAATAAATAAATAAATAAATAAATGAATACAAGCATCCCTTCATGGACCCCAAATAGCATCACTTTGGGTCTCGATTCCTGCAATTAGTAAGAATCAGTTGCTAAGAAAGGGGCCTGATCTCCCTTCCTGCCTAATGAGTGTGCAAAACATCAAGAGCAAAAGCCACGCTCTGAAAATAAGTAAGTAATCCGAGCACGCTGCTGGAGACTCAGGAAGGGACCACACCATCCCACCTGCTGAAATCTCACTGTGTGTCGGTGAGGACAGTAGTCACGCCCCCCGCCCACCAGAGCTGCCAGCTGGGGAGACAGACTCTTGTTACCAGGCAGGGCCTCCATGAGAAGGCTTGGGGGTCTCAGAGGAGGTGTGAAAGCTGGAGCCTAGAGCTCTCCAGAGGGATGGAGAGTGGGATGTAAGCCTCAGCAGGCCACTGGTCCCAGAGGTGGTAGGAGGACAGGACAGTGCAGTCAGTGGAACCCAGAGACCTAGGGCCCAGCCCGGAGAGCTGCCTGCTCCCCCAACCCTCAAGGGATGGCCCTGGGTTTTTTTTTTTTTTTTTTTGATAAATTTATTTATTTTATTTATTTATTTTTGGCTGCACTGCGTCTGCATTGCTGCGTGCAGGCTTTCTCTAGTTGCAGCGAGCAGGGGCTACTCTTCATTGCAGTGCGTGGGCTCTAGGCACACAGGCTTCAGTAGTTGTGGTTTGCAGGCTCTAGAGCGCAGGCTCAGTAGCTGTGGCACAAGGGCTTAGTTGCTCCGCGGCATGTGGGATCCTCCCGGACCAGAGCTCGAACCTGTGTCCCCTGCATTGGCAGGGGGATTCTTAACCACTGCGCCACCAGGGAAGCCCCTGGCCCTGGGTTTTAAGCTTCTTTCAAAGCCACAACAAGGACTTGGAATGAGGGTGAGGGCAGTTTAGATAATACCATGAGGGTTAAGATCAGAGGATGACTCATGCTTGCAAATGCTGACCGAGTCTACCTCCTACCTGAAGGGCAAAGTGACATTTCTCGCCCTTTCCCCAAATAAATCTTCCCCAGGCAGCATTCTCTGAGGACCTCAAGGCCTGTCAAGAACTTGGCCCTGAGCTCATTGAAACCAACAGTAATTGCCAAATTTTGCAGATGTTTGCACTGACTGCTTTATGTTTTGCAATATTCCAGAGCTGTTCCCAAGTGATGCTCATCCATTCACCAAGTAAATGCTTAATAAGAATGATCTACAAAGAGTGACAGCTCCAAAAGATAGGGAGAGAGGAAGACCGCCTCCAATGAGCGTGGACGAGCAAAATAAATAAATAAATACGCACAGTTCCCAATAGATTGAGGTGCAGAAGAGGGAACTTGTGCAGCAATTCCTAGGGAAAGAAAAAGAAAAAAGAAAGAAAAAGAAAGGACAACAATGTTTATTTATGGACACGGGCATGTTTCTTTTTCTCAGAAGTGACATGAGACCCCCAACTGGGCTTGGGAATGCTCCCACTGAACTCAGGCTGAGTTGAGATGAGTGTACATATGAGCTATACTTGAAATGTACATAGATGAGCCATACTTGAAACGTACATAGATAGGATATACTCATCTATGGACTGTACAGGTGAGCTCTTACAGAAATACGCATTGATTCTATAGCCAAGGAGGGGTTAGTTCTCAGGGCAACGAAAGTTTGATTAACTCTGAAGGAAGCACAATGATTCCAAAGCTACAGAAATGGAATAACCATTCTTACTTTTTAACATGCCTTTGTCTATATCATCTTATTTAATGTTTGCAAAAATCCTGTGGGCACCAGATTTAGTATCTCTACGAAGAGAGAGAGAGGTTAAAGGATTTTCTTGACAGTCAACAATTTAGTGGCATATCTGGGATTAAAAGGTCTTTATTCCTTCCCAGCATTTGTGAGGTATAAAATGCTAAATCTCCTTTATAGCTATAATATATTGCATGTTTTACATGTAGTATATCTAATCCTCACCTCGATCCTGCAGAATTGGTATTATTATCTTCATTTAAAGATGGCAAAATTAAGGCTCAGGGAGAGAGATCACACAACAGACCTGAGGTCACAATTAGTTCAACAAATATTAGGTCTTGTTTTGTGCCAAGCCAGGGACTTCTCAGCTACCAACCAGAGCAAGCACAATTCAGAACAGCAACAACAACAAAAATGACCAAAAGGTCTCAGACAAAGCAAGATGAATTTTTAAAAATGTTTTTAAGGACAAAATAATCGTCTGATGCACCGTGGTTTTTTCATGCTAACAGGCTGAATTCCATGTAGGAATGGGAGCAATGCCATAACTGCGTGGAAGGATTGCAGATGTACACGGGCTCGTTTTATTAATTAAGCAGGCCTGGATGCTAATTCAGTTGCTATGCACCGGAGCTCCTGGGAAATGCACGCAGAGGCAGAACCTTTAAGGAGATTTATAGATAATGCAGGTGGGAATTTTTGAAGAGAAGGAATGTGATTGCACAACCATGTTAGCACAGAATCCAGCTACTTAAAAGTCGTGTCCATGGGCGGTGCTATCCCCAGCCACCTGCCAGCTGGAGGACTCGGGGAGGGATGCAGGGAGTAATTATAATAGTGAGAGAGAAAATGTTCTTTAACTCAGGACCTACCCTCTTTGCAGGAGCCCCAGCCTGCCGGTCCTCCCCCCCACCTCACCTCGCTAATCATCAGGCCCCGGGGCCCCAGCAGACTTCCCACCTCAGTTCGCACCAGCTTCCTGCTGCCCCGGCTCTCCCAGCCCAGATCGAGTCTCCGAACCTGCAAAGCTGCTGATGCTGCTGAGGCCTGACATCACCCTGCAGCTGGTGGCTGCCCTGACTGACCCTCAGCTGCCCTGCTCCAGAAACTGGCCTCAGGGGCAATCTTGTCTTTAACACGAGACCTCGTCTGTTCCAGGGGTCACAGAAGACTGCGCCCAGAGCTCACCACGTCTTACAGAGATTTTAATGAAACAGCTCTTCTGTTTATTTGTGTTGCTGCCTCTAAGGCCCGGGGCCATGACACCAGTCCCTGAGAGGGGAGGCCGGGGCTCAGCGGGGACATCACGCTTTCTGTCCGGTTGCTCAGCTCCTGACGCTGACCTGCCGTTCTTGCGTCAATCCTATATCCTTCCCTCTGGTTTTCTCAGGCGCATCTGAATCCTGGGGTGAACACCGTCTACCGTGCACCCTGCAGCACTGGCTAAACGTAAACACGTTTTCCCTGAGCCTTGGCAGCTCCACCAGAAGGAGAACAAAGGTCAGTGCAGTCATTCAGAATCTGATTAACATCAAGCCGCAGAAACACACCCCTGGATTAGATCCTTTCCCAAGCCACCCCTGCCCCTTGGGCAGAGGAGCTATTCTAGCTGGTGTAGAAGAAGCAGCTTTGCTTAGCTCGTCCAGTGGGATGTGTTTAGTACCCACATTTCAAGTTGGGTTTTCCTATTGTTATTTTTTAATTACGTGTATTTTAAGAATGATGCTATCGTTTGAATTTTTAAAAAATGAATAGGAAAAAAGTTTTATTGCACTGCAATAGAAGGAAAATGTTGCTTTTAAAAGAAATCAGGTTTATGGAGGTATAATTTACATACAATAAAATTCATCCTCTTTAGTGTACAGTTGGATGACAAATATATACAGTTGTGTAATCACCACAATCAAGTTTCCACTCCTTCTCCCCCAAAAAGTTTCCTGTGTCCCCTTGCAGTGAACTCTTCCCCCTCTACACCTCCAGCACCACCACCCCAATCACTGATCTGTTTTTTGTCCTTATAGTTTTACCTTTTCTAGAATGTCGTGTAAATGGACTCATATACTGTATATAGTCTTTTGTGCCTGTTTTATTCCATCTAGCACAATGCCTTTCAGATTCATCCATGTTCCTGCAGGTACCAGCTGTTCATTCCTTTTTACTGCTGAGTAGTATTCCCTTATGTGGATGCACTGCAGTTTGTATATCCATTCCCCAGTAGATGAATATTTACGCTGTTTCCAGTTCTTAGCTATTGAGAATCAAGCTGCTATGAATATTTGTTTACAGGTCTTTATGAAATCATATGTTTTCACTTATTTAGGGTAAATACCTAAGAGTGGGATTGCCAGGCACTGTCAAGTACATGTAGAAACATTTTTGAATAAGGGGGGAGTTTAAGAATGTTGTTGGGCATTTTATACACGGAGTAAAGTATCAAGATGATGAATTTTAAGGCGAGTCAGTTCAGCTCTGGGCTCCATCCCACCTTCCAAATTCTCGAGATCAGTGGATTTACTGCCTTATCTGTCTAGACACAAAGGACGGGACAGATAACTCCCATTACCTGGTGGTGCCACCACTTATCAATGGGCAAGTACTTAAACTCACTATGCTTTTCTTTCCTCTGCTATAAAATGAGCATCAGCCTACATAGAGAAGCTGGGAGCATTTAAAAAAGTATACGTGTAAGAGTGTAGGAAAATACCTGGTGCATAGCAGGTACTCAATAAACACTGACTATTTAAAGTCTGGGGGAAATCAGAACTAGAATTTAAACTGAAAGAGATTATAGCAGAGATCATTTGTCTTCCTAGAAAGCTCTGATATTTTGAATCAAATATGCTCACCAGATGACAAGACAAATACATTTATCCATTTAACTCATATTCATAGAGTACCTGTTGAGTGCCAGGTGAGGGAAACAGGCCCAGTCCCTGTTCTTATGGAGCTTACAGTCTAGAAGGAGAGGCAGGCAGAAAGAAAGGTGTGTGTTACATGTGAGTACAAACTCTAATGAGCTCAACGAAAGAAAAGGACAGGGGCTGAGTGTGCCCTACCAGCCCTGCCTTGCGCTGGGACAGCCCTTTATAGCTTCTACTTCCGCTCAGCTACTGACCTTGCATAAGAGGAAATGGAGACCAGCCCCTCCTGATCTCCTTCATGCCTTCCCTCCTTCATTCATTAATCATCAGCAAACATTTGCCTAACGCCCTTTAGAATCAGGTACCCAGGACATACACAGACAGGAATCAGGCATTACTTCTCCTGCCAGGGGGTTTACAATCTCGTAGGGGTTGAGACCGGGATGAATATACAGCGACAGCTCCACTTCCTGTTGGAACTGCTCTGATGGAAAGGATCATCATGAAACTTTGATGAATCCACGAGACAGGCAGCTAAGCACCATTTCTGCTGGCCTAGATTTATCAATGGGATGATGCCACACACAGACTAACAGCACCAACATGCTGTTTTGGCTGAATGGGACCCACATACATGGAGGGCATTCTCCTTGGGGTCCCTATGGAGAGGTTAAAGCCCCTGGAGGAGGAGGCCGTGGAGCAACACAAGACCCATGATCCGTCCCCTCCCTGAAGCCAGATGGTGTTTGCCAGAGACTTTCAGAGGAAACTGTGTGAACAAGCAGCAGTGCTGCTGTGCAGATATGTAATATGTCTTGGAAAATAACAACTGTTTCAGAAAATTGGAAAGGTACTAACATGCTGAGAAGCCAATCTCCATGTGCAGGAGCCAGGATCTCTGTGGGAGTCACAGGGCCTGACAGACTTGCCCTTCTCTTGGGTCTCAGCCAGGTCCAGCCAAAGGCAGTGATTGGACAAACAGTAGAGTTCATATTCCCTGTGTGTCCAACTCTGGTCCTTAGGATTTCAGCTGTGCCTATGAGTGCCTTCTAAGCAGCAGGCACGATGCTCAGTCCTATGGGATATCCAAGATGTAGATACGAATCCTGTGGTTTTCAGGATTGTCCTGGGTTAGCCTAACTAACCTAATCAGTTGGAAGGCCCTAACCTGGACAACGGCTTCCACCTGTGCCTGTAGGTCCAGCCTGCTTCTGATTTCCCTTCCTAAAGACCGCTGTATGAGCTTAGCCAGCCAATTCCTCATGATAAATCTCTAAAAGGGTGTGTGTGTGTGTGTGTGTGTGTGTGTGTGTGTGTGTGTGTGTGTGTGTGTGTGTGTGTGTGTGTGTGTGTGTGTGTGTGTGTGTGTGTGTGTGTGTGTGTGTGTGTGTGTGTGTGTGTGTGTGTGTGTGTGTGTGTGTGTGTGTGTGTGTGTGTGTGTGTGTGTGTGTGTGTGTGTGTGTGTGTGTGTGTGTGTGTGTGTGTGTCCCCGTCTGTCCCCTATTGTTTCTGCTTGCCTGGTTGAACCCTGACTCGTACAACAAAAGACAGGGTTTTGTGTTTGGGTTATTACTGCAGACTCTGCTAGTTGTCCCATGTGTCTATTCTTTTCTCTCTTTATACTAGAATTCCTGATTTTTAGCTAGGCTCATAGCCAGCCAGAGGTTCAAAATTCAAAAAGTAAGTATTGACCCAAGAGAAATAAGAACATACAGCCATAGAAGGATTTCTATGCTAATATTTGTAGCAGCTTTTCTCACAGTAGCTAAGAATTAGAAACAACCCAATTGTCCATCAGGTAGAGAACAGATATATGGACCAGGTACCTCTGTATATGCAGTATTACTGAGCAATAAAAAGGAACAACTATTCACAAAACAACATGGATGAATCTCAAAATCATTCAAAAGCTAATGAAAGAAGCCAGTCACAAAAGGCCACATACTTACAAATCATATATCTGATAAGAAATTTGTATCCAGAATATTTATATAATTCTTACAACTCAAAAATAAAGACATGTAACCTAGTGAAAAAGTGGACAAATAACTCTAAATAGACATTTCTCTAAAGAAGATATGCAAATAACAAGGAACACGTAAAAAGATGACCAACATCATTAGTCATTAGGAAATGCAAATCAAAACCACGAGATACTATTTCATATACACTAGGGTGGCTAAAAGAAAAAAGACAGACAATAACAAGTGTTGACAAGGATGTTGAGACACTGAGAATGGAACTTCTGGGAACTGAGTACCTTCCCCAAGGCAGAAAGAAGTGGGGTTACCAACAGAAATGGGGAATATTCAGAGGTAGGAGATCCTTTATACTCCAGAAGAGGAGGGACTCTGAAGGAAAAATCCTCAGACTGCTGCTTCAGGTGCTGTCAAGAGGTCAGTGAGGATCCAGACCAGTAAACAAGGGCATGAACCAACCAAGTCATCAATGTCCCCCAAGAGAGCCCAACTGGCTGCACCACACCACCATGACTTGCAGAGTTGTGGGGTCACAGGAGAAGGAAGAAGAGCTCTTAGAAGTAGTGGGAATGAGTGCAGCTCTTTAGGAAGACCTGAGTGTGTTTCTGGGAACAAACAGCCTCCCCAGAGTGAGTGCAATGGGAAGAGGCCAAGAGCCAGGAGGATGGGGTGGGCTGGGGGGGTCTCTTCCCAACTACAACCCTTCCTCCTCTTTCTCTGGTAAGAGTTAATAACAGACATCTTTGCTCAGAATATTAGGAGGCTTTGTTGCTCAGGCTTAAAAGCCCTTTGGTGTGATGATAATAATAATTATCTGATTTATTAGAGGTATAACTCATTGGATATAAGCATGAAATGGTCTTATTCTTCCTAGTAATTTCCCCTTGATAAGGTCCATGTTGAATCCTCCTTCTCACTAAGGGCCAGGTCCCTGCCTCACACCATTTTGACCAGATTGCATAAGTTCCCATCATTCTCGGTTACTGAAATAGTTTAACATTGGCATTTAAGATTCAGCCTTTATCATTTAAAATGTCTTCATTTTTGAACTGGGGCTATCACTGCTTTAAGTGGAGGAGGGGGTATGATCTGGATCTGAAACTCCTCCTCTCCAGTAAGAGCTGGCTCCCCTCCGCAACCAGAGCAGGAGGGAGGCAGGGTCTCTCCTGGTGATTGTCATGGGGATGTGCCCCTGGCCTCATGTAGCTCAGTCTGGTCCTGTTTGCGCTGCAGGCGGCCTCACCTAAGGTGGTTACCTCCAGGTAGGCAGTGCAGGGGTTCTTCCTGGAGAACTGTTCAGTTTCACCTGCATCTCTGAGAATCATTCAGCCTCATCAGCAATACCTGTTCCCCACCCATTCTCCAGATGGGGCGTCCCATTGACCTTGAAATGCCCCTGGCTCTTGTGCCTCCAATAACCTCTGGGCTCCTTCATAGCATGGAAACCACTGGGCTCCTCTTCCACAACCTATGACGGCCATGAACTTCATTTTGTAATCCAGGTTGGGCTTCCAAAGAAGCAGGGTTGCCAGATAAAGTATTAGGATGCCTGGGTAAATTTGAAAATTTCATAAAAACAATGAATCGTTTTTTAGCATAAGTATGCCCCATGCAATATTGGAGACATACTAAAAAATTATGCATTGTTTACCTGAAATTCAAATTTACCTGGGCATCCTACAGTTTTATCTGCTAAATCTGGCTACTGTACTAAGAAGCAAACTGAGATGCAGAAGGAAGTTTGCGGGGGTGGGTGGGGTTGTTCTCAGGATCGACACTGTGGGGGAGTGAAGCCAGCAGAACTGGGCAGAGAACAGAGAAAAAAGTTCAGCTGCGAGGCAGTCACAACAAAGACTTCAGCCAACCCTCCAGGGAGCTCTGGAGCTGGGATGATCCTTCAGAATTGCCCCACATGTAGGAGAGGTGGCTGGGGCTTTATTCTCCCAAACTGACTAGTCACTGGCTGTGGGCTGGCCTTGGGCAAGGCTGGGCTCTTCCGCAGGAGAAAATCTATGCCTGGGAGGCTCAGCTGGGAGCTGGGATATGTAAATTTCACCTCCATCAAGTGGAAATCAGGTGCCTTTGGAACTGCACAAAGGGTTCCCCTAGATCAAACAGCAACTAGTGGCAGAAGAATTCGAATCCTCATGAAGACAAAGGGCAAGAGCCAGAGTGAAAAGAAACGGCACTGCAGCAGACTGGACTATATTTGTGACAGAAACAATGATTTTGTTTCAGCACAACACCCTTATCAGTCGTATCATGGGAATACATTGTGCACGAGGACTTTGCTTTACGCTAGTTAAACACTGCAAGGCTAAAGCTTTGTACGGAGTTCGGGCTCCAGCAGGGTCCTCTCCCTCTAACAGAGGTGCGTGCCGAGCTCACGGTCCAATCCGGAAGCAAGGCTGGAAGCCACCGTGGGCTGTGCCGGGTACCGCTTCTCTCTGGAAGCGTGGCCCCCACCCCTCTGCCAGCACCAGTCTGTCCCCATCCCCGCGCCTTCACCCTGTCCCCTTTCTGCTCCCTCCTCCTGTGTCAGCCCCACCGCCCACTCACTTCCTTGCTGCTCACTGGCTCCCACGCCCTGGGCAGGACCTGTCCTCTGACACACTGGACATGGTTTTGGCTTGGCTTTGGCTAAGGTCTCCGAGGGGGCGCCTCCTCCTCTGGCGTCCTGGAATGCCCTGCTTCGCTTCCTACACCCGTGCTGGGTCCGCCACTCACGCCCCCCGGCCACACCCCGGTCTTGTCATCACCAAGCTGCTCCTCAAAGACACCCCACACTCCCTCCTCCCTCTCGCTGGCCGCAAGCCCCGATTTTCCATTCTCTCCCTCCCTTCCTCCCGCGGGCCTGTTCCCTCAGCCTGCGGCCCGGGTCCCTCGCTAGACCACAGCTCATCACTGCAGCCACGGTCTCGCCTCAGCCTCCACACCCCTCTTCCTTCCGCCCCCCCACCTGCCTCCTCCCCTCTCCCGGGCCTGCTGGGGGCTGCGGGAGGAAAGCCCGCCAGGTCTCACGGCAGAGTCACAGCCCCCATGGTCGGCTGCTCTCTCAAAGCCCCTCAGCAGACCTCTTCCTCCTGAGACACTCACTCCTGCAAGAACCTATCCAATCGCTGCTGCCCGCCACACCTCCACCTGCCAGGCGACCTCGCCTGCTGCTTCAGAGAAAATGTGGAGGCCCTCAAAGGAGACACCTCAGCCTCCTGCCAGGCTCCCTCAAGCTCACCCACACCTCGGCCATCCTCGCCTCTTCCCTCTGGTCTTGGAGGAAGACAGGGCCCTCCCTGTGTGAGATCCCACCTTCCATCTGGACTCCAATGCTCTCTCCTCCACACCTTTAGTCTCCTGCTAATGATTTCCTAACCCACCAAATCACTTCCTTTCTGCTGGCCCTGTCTTTTCTGATGTACAAGCATATTCAAGACCCTCTATGGCGTTAGAAGAAATGATCAATGGACCCTAAACTTCCAAGAAGTGCCACCAGGTCTCTGTCTTGTTGGCACTCACATTCCCGAAGAGAATAAGTGACACTTGGAGCGTCCACTTTCACGTCTTCCAACTACAATTCAAGTCTCAGAAACACACCTCCTGCTGCCACCACTTCCCAGCGATGTCTAAATCCTGGCCCATTTCCATCTCCACGTTACTGGTGTCACTCCAGTTCTTGGTTCTGTTGACTGTTCTCCCTTGAGACTCCTTCTCAGGTTCCTCCACGAGTGACTGACCCTCAGCGTTGTCAAGGGTCAGCTCCATCCTCTTCCCTCCTCTTTCTGCTCATGCTCATTCTCCCGGGGCTTAATCCTTTCCCAGCAGGCCCATGACTCCCAAAGTGTCATCCAGCCTGCCCTCTCCTGGGAGCTCCAGCCCAGACACCCAGCTGCTTCCTAGACTCGCCGCCTGAGCATCCCAGATGGAGGGCGGTTCCTCAAACCAGCACAGCTTTAACCCACAGATCTTCTCCAGGCAGGTCCCCTGGCTCAGTATATGCAACACCTTCTACCAATGGCTCATAACCAGAAACCTCAGGAGTATATTTGATTCCTCCCTCTTTCTCCTTCTGTATCCCATCTGGACAGAAAACTAACATACCAGATGGCTGGCCACCACGTGAGGGCAAACAAGATGGCACTTTGAGCTTCTTAAGCAATATTTTTATCCTATGACTTGCATCTGAGCATTCACTGTAGTGTTCGCTCATTCCTCCATTCCTTCCCTCACTTGTTCATCCAGCCACAAACCAGAGCTGAATGTCTTCCATGGCTGGTACTGTGCTCAGCACGGGCTGGTGCTTTCATGGTCCTCCCTGCCAGGGGCAGAGAGACCTGGAAATGAGATAACTGCCTGTGTGGACAAGCTCAAGGGTGCTCAACGGATGCAGACAAGGGAGACACACCACGGATGATGCCCTTACAGACTCGGGGAGTGAGGGCGCTTCTCAAAGCAGAGTGGAAACTCTCCCGGCCAAGATGTCTTGTTCAACACTGAGGTCCAAGAGTCTAGAAAGTGTCTGGCATGTATGTGGTAGGTGCTCCTTAAGTATCTGATGAGCCGGTGAGTAAAAAAAAAAAAGCATGTGTGTGTATATGCACATTATAATCCATAGAATTAAATAAGAATCCAGGAGTTCATACTGACATAAAGAAATAATTGGATAAAAAAATAAATAGGGGGAAAGGACAGCTCTTCCTTATTGTAGAATTCCAGCTACTACAGGTAGATGGAATGCTGGAAATAGGAAATCATCATTCAGCGGCACCCCAAAGTAACAACTGTTCCAGGCAGGAATCAGCAATGAAGGCTAAAATTTATGGATGAAATTTGATGAGATACAGGATATTGACGTATTCTCCGTGTATCTCCCCACAAGGCACTTTAATTACAAATGACAAAATAATAACTTTACAGTTAAGAAACCCAGCAGACATAATTTTATCCAAGTGATCGAAGTTAGTACTACCAATAATGGGACATATTACCACTATGTATCTCCTGAGGATATGATGCTCTCAAAAAGTACATCTCTTCCATGGCATTACTTTTAATTTAAAATTTTTTAACAGCCTTATTGAGGTATAATTCACACATGCAAGTGAATTATTGGCTATTACGAATAATGCATCTCTGCATATTCACATACTTATTTTTATGTAGACATATGTTCTAATTAATATTGAAGAGATTATGGATATAGATATAGATAACAAACACATACACACACACCCCTAGGAGTGGAATCGCTGGATCATATGGTATTTATAACTTTATGTTTAATATTTTTCTAAAGCAGCTGCACCATTTCACATTCCATCAGCAATGAATGAGGGTTGTGATTTCTCCATACCCTTGTCAACACTTGTTACTGTCTTTTATATTTTATTTTAGCCATCCTAATGGGTGTGAAGTGACATTGACTAATGAGGTTAAGCACCTTTTTATGAGTTTATTAGCCATTTGTATATTTTCTTTAGAGAAAGGTCTATTAAAATCCTCTCTCGGGACTTCGCTAGTGGCGTGGTGGTTAAGAATCCACTTGCCAATGCAGGGGACACGGGTTCAAGCCCTGTTCTGGGAAGATCCCACATGCCATGGAGCAACTAAGTCCTCAAGCCACAACTACTGAGACCATATGCCACAACTACTGAAACCCACACGCCTAGAGCCCGTGCTACACAACAAGAGAAGCCACTGCAATGAGAAGCCTGCACACCGCAACAAAGAGTAGCCCCCGCTCGCCACAACTAGAGAAAGCCCGCACACAGCAAAGAAGCCCCCAAATAAATAAATAAATAAATAAATTTATTTTAAAAAATACTCTGTCAATTATTTAATTGGTTTACTTGTCTTTTTATTTTTGAGTTGTAAGGGTTATTTTTATTTTCTGAATACAAGTTCCTTGTCAGATATACAATTTATAAATACTGTCTCCCATTCTGTGGGCTGTATTTTTATTCTCTTGATTGTACCATTTGCAGCACAAAAATTTTGAGTATTGCTAAGTAAGCTATTTATTTATTATTGTCACTTGTGCTTTTGATGTCCTATCTAAGAAACCATTGCCTAATTCAAGGTCATGAAGATTTACTTCTGTATTTTCTTTTAAATGTTTTGTAGTTTCAGCTGCTTTTACATTTAGGTCCATGATTTTCTTTACTGTACACGGTAGGGGTCCAACTTCATTCTTTTCCCCATTTGAACTGTCTCAGCACCTTTGTTGAAAATTAATTGACTATAAGTGTATGGGTTTATATCTGGACTATTATATTCCATTGATCTTGATTACTCAGTCTTGACTACTTTATCTTTGTAGTGAGTTTTAAAGTTGGGAAGCATGAGTCCTAAAATGTTTTTCTTATTTTTCAAGGTTGTTTTGACTGTTCTGGGTAGCTTGAATTTTCATATGAATTTTAGGACTAGCTTGTCACTTTCAGCAAAGTAGCTAGCAGGCCCTAGAAGATAATATTGGAAAAAACCTACATAATCTTGAATTTTTTTTTTTTTTTTTTTTTTTGCGGTACGCGGGTCTCTCACTGTTGTGGCCTCTCCCGTTGCGGAGCACAGGCTCTGGACGCGCAGGCCCAGTGGCCATGGCTCACGGGCCCAGCCGCTCTGCGGCATGTGGGATCTTCCCAGACCGGGGCTTGAACGCGTGTCCCCTGCATCGGCAGGTGGACTCTCAACCACTGCTCCACCAGGGAAGCCCAACCTTGAATATTTTAATGACTTTCTAGATACAATACCAAAGGCATGATCCATGAAATAAATAACCGATAAGCTAGACTTCATTAAAATTAAACACTTCTGGGCTTCCCTGGTGGCGCAGTGGTTGAGAATCTGCCTGCTAATGCAGGGGACACAGGTTCGAGCCCTGGTCTAGGAGGATCCCACATGCTGTGGAGCAACTAAGCCCGTGAGCCACAACTACTGAGCCTGCGCGTCTGGAGCCTGTGCTCTGCAACAAGAGAGGCTGCGATAGTGAGAGGCCCGCGCACCATGGTGAAGAGTGGCCCCCGCTTGCCACAACTAGAGAAAGCCCTCGCACAGAAACGAAGACCCAACACAGCAAAAATAAATAAATAAATTAATAAATAAACTCCTATCCACAACATTAAAAAAAAAAATTAAACACTTCTGATTTGCTAAAAACAAATGTCAAGAGAATGAGAAGACAAGCACAGACTGGGAGAAAATATTTGCAAAAGACACATCTAATAAACGACTTTTATCCAAAATATCTGAAGAACTCTTAAAACTCAACAATAAAAGAGCAAATAACCCGATTGAAAAATGAGCCACAGACCTAAACATACACCTCACCAAAGAAGGTATACAGATGGCAAAAAAGCATAGGAAAAGATGCTTCACTTCCTACTGTCATCAGGAAAATGCAAATTAAAACAGTAAGATACTACTATGCATCTGTTAGAATGACCATAATCCAGAACACCACCAAATGCTGACAACACCAAATGCTGGCAAGGAGGTGGAGCAACAGGAACTCTCATTCATTGCTGGTGTGAATGCAAAATGGTACAGCCACTTTGGAGGACAGTCAGTTTCTTACAAAACTATACATACTCTTACCATATGATCCAGCAATTGTATTCCTTGATATGTACCCACAGGAGTTGAAAACCTGTATCTACACAAAAACCTGCATAAGGATGTTTATAGCAATGTTATTAAGAATGGCCAAAACCTGGAAGAACCAAAGTATCCTTCAGCAGATGAATGAATACATAAGCTGTCATATATTCAGACAATGCAATATTATTCAGTGTTAAAAAGAAATGAGCTGTCAAGCCATAAAAAGACTCAGAGGGACCTTAAATGTGTATTACTAAGGGAAAGAAGCCAATCTGAAAAGTCTTCATACTATATGACATTATGGAAAAGGCAAAACTATGCAGACAGTAAAAAGATCAGTGATTGCCAGGGGTTGGAGGAGTAGGGGTGGGGAGACATGGATAGAGCACAGAGGATTTTTAGGGCAGTGGAAATACTTTGTATGATAGTATAATGGTGGATACATGTCGTTATACATTTGTCCAAATCCACAGAATGTACAACACCAAGCCTACATTATAATGTAAATTGCAGACTAAGTGATTATGATGCGTCAACGTAGGGTCATCAGTTATAACAAAGGCACTGCTCTGGTGAGGAATGTCGACAATGTAAGAGGCTATAGATGGGGGGTGGGAAGGTCAGAGAATATATAGAAAATTTCTGTACCTTCACCTCGATTTTGCTGTGAATCTAAAGGTTCTCTGAAAAATAAAGTCTTAAAAAAATAAATAAATAAACCATGAGGGATTCAGTAGATATTGCATTGAAACTGTACATCAATTTAGAGAATATCACCATCTTAATAATGTCAAGCCTTCTAATCCATAAACATGTCCTTCCACTTATTTAAGTATTCTTTAATTTTTTCAACAATGTTTTGCAGTTTTCAGTGTATATGTATTGTACCATCTCATTAAATGTATACCTAAGTATGCTATTGTAAGTGAAATTGTTTTCTTAACTTCATTTTCAGATTGTCCACCACTGGTGTATAGAAATGCAGCTGGTTTTTGTATATTGAGTATTTTTATGATGAAAGAGTGTTGGATTTTGTCAAATGTTTTGTGTGTGTCTGTCGAAATGATTATGTGTTTTCTGTTCTTTATTCTATGGTTTATTACATAAACTGATTTTTATATGTTGAGCCAACCTTGCATTCTTAGAAAAAAATCCCGCTTAGTCACGGTGTATAATTATATATGTTTCTGGATTTGGTTTACTAATACCTTGTTAGGATTTTTGCATCTTTATTCATAAGTAATATTAGTCTGTGTTGGTTTTTTTTTTTTTTTCAACTTGTGATATCTTTGGTTGGTTTTGGTACTGGAGTAATTCTGTGGCAGTCTTGCCAAAAATGCATAACTAACTTAAGATGAAGTAACATCAGACATACCTAAATTGAGAATGACTACATAAAACAACTTGCCAGTGCTCTTCAAAAGTGTGAAGGCCATGAAAGATAAAGGAAGCCAGAAAAAAGTGGTCCACAGTAAACTGACATAACAACTAAATGCAACGTATAATAGTAGATTGGAAACTGTAACCCAGAAATGCCATCAGTGGGACAATTATTGAAATCTGAAGTAGGTCTGCAGATTAGATAATAACATGGAATTGACAGTAAATTGACATAACAACTAAATGCAACGTACAATAGTAGATTGGAAACTAACCCAAAAATGACATCAGTGGGATAATCACTGAAATCTGAAGTAGGTATGTAGATTAGATAATAACATGGAATCAGTGTTATTTTTCTGATTTTGATAATTGCAGAGTTTATGGAAGATGTTAACATTTGGGGACTTCTTTGTGCCATTTTCCTAACTTTTTATGTGTGAAATTACTACAAAATGAAGAGGCAAAAATTATCAAAAAAAAAATTTAAGCAGATGTGTCTGTGGTGTCCTTGGTTCAATGAGAGAAAGAATGTGTTTGAGAACCAGGGAAGCATGAAAAGCAAGGTCTGGAGTTTACTATTTCTGGCAACTACATGTGGCTGAGTGTTTCTGGAACACAACGTGTGGGGAAGGGGATGGGACCAATAGCAGTGAGGACATCCTGAAGGCTGTGGGGAGTTGTGGGAGGACTGGGCACTGGCAGACGGGGGGACACTAGGGAGAGAAAGTGCTATAAATGGGAAGAGTTACGAAGATTTGCTGTGAACTTGCAAAGAGAAATTTTGCCCAGGGATGTTATAGTCTCCTTAGTTTTTCTGTAGATTTTTAAAAAATCTAATATTGGAAAGGAAAATTAAAAGGCCATGTTTTGTATCTAGAACAATAGCAATGCTCAGCCCCCAGTTCAACCTCAGAGAATTGAGGGGTTTGCTCTAGGGGAAAGAGTTAAAATGAAATGTGTATATATGTCAATAAATAGATAACTAGTGAGAACCTACTGTTTAGCACAGGGAACTCTATTCAATGATCTGTGGTGACCTAAATGGGAAGGAGATCTAAAAAGAGTGGATATATGTATACGTATAACTGATTCACTTCGTTGTACAGCAGAAACATAACATTGTAAAGAAGCTATACTCCAATAAAAATTAATATAAAATTTAAAAGTGAAAAAATAAAATAAGACAAAAAGACCAAAAAAAAAAAAAAAAGAAATGTGGGCTTTAAATGCATTACCACAGGGAGGGCTAAGATGGGGATTTTCTTCACCATGCTAATGAGATCGAACTAAAGGGTCTGAAGATCCAGTTTTTAGGAGCTGAAAGTCCTTCTATTGAGGATGGAGGAGTCTCACGCTGGCCTCCAGGAGAGACTTGAGAAAATTTCTGTCAAAGAAGAACTGAGGTAAACTGAGTCTGGGCTGCGGCAACTTTGAGGAAAGCAATTTGACTAGCGAGCTAAGGAGCCAAAGGGAATCAAAGCCTGTAACGGGAAGGACTGGGCAGGGAGAAAGAGAAGGAGCAAGGGGGTGTCTCCCACACAGCCAGGTCCCTGGGGTTTCAGAGACCCTGGAGAAAAGGTTGAAACAAGCTTACACGCATTTAGCAGTATTTTAAAATATTTACGTCCAATAATTTTTTTCCCCCACCAGTATCGTTTCAACCATATCTATTGGGTTGAACCATATGAAACTGACAAGTCAGCTGCAGCAGGTTGTCGGGGCAATTGGATGTTAATATAAGACTAGAAATGGTCCAGGTAGGACACAGAGGGATGCAGGCAAGAGATGGTGAGAGCCTGAACTGAGGCTGAATCTGCTTGGTGGGTGGAATCCCCAGAACCTGGCTCTTGATTGGCTGTTGAAAGCTGGGTAAATGGGAGTCAAAGGAAGAGGAGGTTCCAGAGCGAAAGACCTGTGTTACCAAATACTTCTGCCAGGAGACATGGAGACTGAAAGATGTCCAACAGATCTGTCAGTGAGGGGCTCTTGGAGACTGTTTTAGTTTCCTGTAGCTGCTGTAACAAATTGCCACGAACTTGGTGCCTTAAAACAATACACATTTATTTTCTTAAAGTTCTGGAGGCCAGAGGTCTGAAATGAGTCTCACTGGGGTCAAGTCAGGGTATCAGCGGGCTGCGTCCTCTGGAGGCTCTAAGGGGAAAATCTCTGGGGCTGGGGGTGGGGAACTGCTTCCTCCAGTTTCTAGAGGCTGCTGATGTTCCTTGGCTGGTGGTGAAATTGATCACTCCCATCTCGGCTTCCACCTTCACATTGCTTTTTCTTCTTCTGTGTCAAATTTTCCTCTGCCTTGCTCTTACAAGGACACATGCGATGACATCTAGGGTCCACCTAGATAATCCAGGATAAGCTCCCCATCCCAAGATCCTTAACTTAATCACATCTGCAAAGTCCCTTTTGCCATGTGAGGTGACATCCACGGGTTCCAGGGATTAGGATGTGGATATCTTTGGGGGCTAACACTCAGCCTACTGCAGAGACCTTGGCAAGAATATTTCCCCGCAGGAGCTGGGGGTGTCGCAGCAGAATGCAGAGGGCTAACATGTGGCTGGGGCCCAGTCTGGATGGCTCATCTTGAGGGAGATACAAAACCCTGAGGATGGACTAAGGGTCAGGAGTCTGCATGGGAGGGGGAGAATCAGCAGTCACAACAGGCAGAAGGGAGTAGGAAAGGGTGTGTGGTGAAGCTCAGCGTGCAAGGAGATTCTAGAAGGAAGAGTCAACATCACCAGGCACCACAGAGAGGACAAGAGATGGACTGAAAAGAACCCACTGCCTTCGGTGGTCAGTGGTCATGGATAAACTGCCAGGGCAGGGGGAATAGCAGGGTGTAGCGCAGGGAAGTTCATTTACAGAGGCCCATGTGGCAACATGAGGTGAGGATGTGGAGACAGGGACAGAGATTATTTTTGAGGAACTTGGCTAACAGGAACATAGGAGCACAAAGCACAGTCAGGATAAGGATGAAGGGCCCTAGGCTGTTAGGGATGGAGAAAACCCCAAAGCCTGTGAGGAGGCAGCCCAGCCTTCAGCCTTCCAAGCTGCCAAAGACACTGATGGACAAGTTATGGTCCTGAAAACGTCTACCCTTACTGCTAAGACATTCTACTATCTTCCACGTTTAGATTCAAAAGGTCTGTAACAAGAGCATAAAATGACCATGAAAATTCTGAGGATTTTCAGGTCTTTGTGTGGTACCCTCTGCACAGCCCCGGATAATTAGGAAATGGAGCATTTGCAAGCGTGGCCCCCAAAGACGGGATGAGGTTTCACCTCAAAAGGATGAAAACTCCCTTTTCTCCGGGCAAAGAAGTTAGTATAGTAAGTCAGGGAAGAGCTCTTTGGAGAACAAAAGCTCTCAGTGTGCCCCTATATGGGCAAAGCACCTTTCTTTCTCCTTCCAAACGCCCTTCCCTTCTTTGAATTCGGGAGGGCATGGCAGATGTTTGAAAGATAATAGGATATTCAACTTCTCTCGTTAATCAGGAGAAATCACAATAATCTGATCTTGCCTTTCTGGGCTAAGTTTTCATTGTGCCTTTTAAAAACGGAAACAATTCTCGTTTTTTAGTTTTACATTCCTTTCTCTTTCTTCTTCCCTGGGTTTGTTTATCTCTCCTGTTCTGGGAGAGCTTTTTCTTGGGTTGTGACGGTTGTCGTTGTACTTTCACCTCCTTCTGCTCCTTTGTTCTCTGCTCTCTTTATTCCAGCCCCTCCCACCCCACCCCCACTCACTTTCCTCTCTTACCCCTTTGATAGCGAGGAGCTGCTCCCTAAATACCTGAGACAGTCTTCTGAGCAAGAGTCCAAGACACTTCTGGGGAGACCCCTGGAGTCCCTGCCTTCATTGGGAAGGAAGCCCCAGGCCAGGCTTGCACCCAGCACGGACAGGGCGACAACCTCATCAGCCAGAGGCAGCAGAATGCCAGAAACACATTTGGGTCTGTCTTTGTGAAAGAAAATGATACTTCTGCAGGCAGGTGGTACTATTTTGGGGAACATTTTTATGTGCAATTTAGAGTGCACATTCTACGCACAGCTCAGACAGAAATAATCAGTTTAATGTGTGTCTGCACCATCATATGGTCAAGCTTTAGGTGAGAGCAGATTTACACACCAAAATCAAAAGGAAATAGCGGGAGCCGTCTTCTGCTACATTCCTTGACGATAAATGGTCACGCGATGGAGAGCTGCCAACCCAACTCTCCGCTCCTTTTATTCCGTCCCAGAAAGTGCTTGAGTTTGAAAGAAAATTAGTTTCCAAGGTGCCTGAGTGCATCTGTTAAATACAGATTTTTATTAACAGGGGGCACATGTAAACAAAGTCTACATAAACAGAAAGACGCCTGGCAGCAAAGGAGAAGTATGCTCAGGGTCAGGGAGTTTTTCTTAAAATGAAGTGTAAGGAAGTTTACAGGAATTCTTGAGCCAACGTTTCAGTTCAAGAAGACATCCTGCTTCTCTGATGTGTGCTACAGAAGATGGTCAAACCGAAGAGCTTAATGTCCACGGCACTGGGCATTTGTCATTGTGTATTTTCATTAAAGAAAAAGGGGTTTTTCTCTGGTGGGCTAGGATGTCAGAGGAGCCACAGTAAAAAAAAAAAAAACAAACAAAAGGACAAACAAACAAAAAAACATACTAAGGTTCACAGCATATTTTTCAGAAAGTTCAACTTTCAAATGGAAGAACTGTACTGAGGATTATTTAAGTAAAAACTCCACTGAAAGCGTCCACGTGTGAACACCTCAAGAAGCAGAAGCGTTTTAAGTCAAGCCACGATGCAGATCTACACCCAGGGTAATATTCAAAATATGTATGTGTCACCCTTTGGATCCCCAAAGCAATGAATCAGTGCAGACTCTGCAAAAAAAGCAGCTGTATTGAGTCTGCGAGTCACCTCAGCCACAGCCTTCAGGAGAGAAGAAACTTTGAGATTAAAGGGCAACATTTTCCCTCTGAAATGGAATAATTGTGATATGGGATTTGCTTTTTTTTTTTTTTCCTTCAAGTTTTGAAGAAAAACAATGTTCTTCCTGCTGTGATGAATTTATTCTGAGGTTTGAAAGGAAACCCACGTCCCAAGAGAAGGAGGGCCCTGAGTCAGGAGGGTGAAGGCTGGCCTTTCAGCACATGTGTTCCCGTTTATCCAGGGGCGGCACTCGGGTGTGAAGGGGGAAATACCCAGGGTGAAAAGATTCAAGGGGATCAAATTATTTTTCCATTTGTCTCAGAAAGAAAGAAAGAGAGGAAATAAAAGGGGGAAGGAAAATCATTTCATTATGTGGTGATCCAGTGTAACCTGGGGTAGCAGGCAAGTGGCAACTTTATTTTTCAGAGAAGCTCCCTCTCGGGTGTCCCGAGCCTCCCAGGGTGTGGGCTGGGACTGTGGAATTCGATCACAGCAGGAGCACGAGAACAGGAGTTGCACGGATATCTGTCTACACTTGTCATCTCTCATGTGATCTCTGGGCTACGACCCTTCCTCGCCCCACCTGGGTGGACGGGTTCGAGGGGAAGCAAGAAAGAGAAAATTGTTCCATTCAACATGTACTACATGCTAGGCATTTTACGCGCATGGTCTCCCTCACCATAAGTCTGCAAAACAGAGATTGCTGTCCCAATTTTAGAGGTAAGCAAAAAGTTTCAAATATTTTTGTGGGCCTTGCTCAAAGTGCCACAGCTGGTGGTGGAGCGGGCCTGTCTGCTACCAGACTCAAGCTCTTTTTGGTTTTGCTGCACTGCCTTCCCGCCAGGTGGCCTTCATACGTGAGGTGGAGGCTGGAAGGACCATTTAGCATCACAGGATAAAGACCACAACAATTTCCCTCCACAGCTCACACCCTATTAAACAAGGGAAAGCAATAGACTGAGTGAATGTACTCAAAGGGCAGGAGTAAAAACAATACATTAGGACTCATTTGGGGAATAGGAAGTTTGCCTTCCACTTACTGTGGGGTAAGGCAGAACAGGACCAGTCCTAGGGGCTCCCTAATTCACTGGATAAAAGACAGGAGGACAGTGATTCAGCGCCTGCTGGTGATTAGCTCAGGGAGGCCCCACTGGTTGGCCTGGCTGCACCATAACACTTAACACTGGCTGATGATCAGTTGCTTTGCCAACATTTGAACACACCTGTGGAGCGAAAAGCCCCAGGCCCTGAAGCTTTTCCACCTGCCTGTCTGGCCCTGTCCCCTTATCATGGCTGCAGTACCCTCCTACAAGGAACTCAGCCCCATGGCCTCCAAAACCCCCTCCTCGGACTTCCCGCCAAGCCAGGGGTGCTCGTCAGAGTCCTGTCGGCCCCATGACATTCCAGAATTCCTCAGGTGGGTCACAGACTGGGCTTCACCTTGACCTTGAGCACGGGCTCCCCATGGCTGGGGGGAAGGGGGGTGACGGAGCTCTCTTGAAGCCTAGGCCTCGGCAGTGTCTCGAAACATGGGTTTCCCACTTGCCTTTGAAGTTTAAATGTGGACCTGTTTTCTCCTGATAATAATAAGCAGGGCCAGGAGGGAGAAAGACGGAAGAGGGAGAGGAGGGAGGGCAGCCAGCAGTTGTGTCAAAACAGAAAACCGTCCAAACGCTGCTCGGAAGGGACGCAGGCGTGGCTCCATGGTTGCCGGTGGGAGTAAGGGGAGGCTGGAGGCCTGGTCATGGGAGCAGACGTGCCCTGCAGGCCAGCTCCAGCCCCTGCCCGCTCTGGTCACCAAGGAGTGGACGGGGTGGATCTTGAAAAGAAATCAAGAGAGTCCCAAAATGTAACCACCGAGGGACAGAGGAAATGAGACCCTCGGTGCGGGCGCCCAGGGCCTCTGGAGGAAGGAGACCTCTGCTGACCAGCCCGCTGTGGTCAGGAGGTGTCCCAGACCTGCAACAAATGGCCACAAGCTATGGCCTTGTTTGGTCCAGAACCTTCTCCTCAAAATAGCAGAAATAAATGTTTGGAAAGAAAGGTGAAATGAATGACAGCTCGTGACCTGGCTTCGCATGTGTCACAGCCAGCTGGCCCAGCAGCACCGGGGGCCCCCGCGGTTGGGTCAGGGGTGATCCCTGCGGTCTAGCCAGAGAAACAGACACGACAGCCCACCTCTGTTCAGAAACAGAATCTCCCCAAAGGATAGCAGTGTGTGCCTGAGGCACCCCAGGCCCAGGGAGGTGGAGCTGCTCCCAGCTGCAGGAAGAGCAGGGGCTCCAGAACCCAGGCCCCCCAGCATCAGGGTGAGAGCCTTTCCTCAGAGCCCAAGGCTTCCTGGAGACTAGAGCTGGAAGGGGCTCCGGAGTCCAACTCTCTCTGTTCATTCATTAAAAACACGGCAGCTCAGAGGAAGAGGCCGCCCTGAGTTCAAGACCTCCTGAATATTAGCCAGCGGTTCCCCATTCATGAAGATGGAAACAGAATCCCTGCCTTGGGAAACTGATGTACCAATTAAATGGGACAACATATGTAACCACTTGAATAGTCCATCACCTTGCAATCGTTATTTGTCATTATGCAGATAAAAGCCAACTAGGGAGACCCATAAAGGTCACAGCCTTGCCCAGAGTCGGTTGGTGGAAGGCCCGCAAAGGTCAGAGGTAGGCAGCTCCCAAGACGGCCCCTATGATCCCCCTGCCTGGGATTCACACCCTGAGTAATCCCCTCACACACTGTTATCCATAGATACAAAGAAGTGACTTTATATCACTTCCAAGATGAGGTTATAAGCCTCTGTGGCTCAGAACAGAATGAGGGTTGCCAGGGGCTGGGGGTGGGGGGAAGGGGAGGTGTTTATCAAAGGGTACAAAGTTTCAGTTTGGCGAGATGAACGAATTCTGGAGAGCTATGTACAGCACGGCGACTACAGTTGACGATACTGTATTGTACACTTGAAATTTGCTACGAGGGTAGATCTTAAGTGTTCTCGCCACACACATACAAAAGATGACTATGTGAGGTGGTGTCCATTAACTTGATTGTGGTGATCATTTCACAGTGTATACGTGTATCAAAACATCAGGTTGTGTACCTTAGATATGTACAATTTTAATTCGTCAATTGTACCACCCAAAAGCTAAAAACCCAAAACACTGCGGCTGCCATCTTAGGCTCTGTCTTGGGCAGCGAGACCCTTGTAGACCAAATATGCCAAATTTTCAATCCCCACACACGTTTCCAGGAGCTGAGAAGAGAAACACTTTGAACTGGGACTGTATTTGTTTCCTGCGGCTGCCATAACAAAGTACCCCGCACTGCATGGCGTAAACAATGAAAATGTATTGTCTCATAGTTCTGGAGGCCAGGAGTCTGAGATCAAAGCAACAACAGCAGGGCTGGTTCCTTCTGAGAGCTGTGAGGGAGAACCTGTGCATGCCTCTCTCCCAGCTTCCGGTGGTCGGCCTGTAATTGTTGTCCTTCCTTGGCTTATAGAAACATCACCCAGATCTCTGCCTGCATCTTCACATGGCGTTCTACCTGTGTGTGTCTATGTCTGAACTTCCCCTTTTTATAAGAACACCAGTCATGTTGGACTAGGACCCACCCCAATGACCTCATCTTAACTTGATTACCTCTGTAAAGACCCTATTTCCGGTTGGGAATGGTGGCGGAGGCCCAGGCTGGCTCCCTGCGCTACCATGGCGCTCGGGAAGAGTCACCGGGACCCGTTCGCAACCTCCGTGGGCCAGCACATAGAAAAGGCTACATTTGCTGGAGTTCAGACTGAACGCTGGGGCCAGTTTATGCACATCTGTGACATAATTAACATTGCTCACCATGGGCCAAAAGATGCAGTAAAAGCTTTGAAGAAAAGGATTTCCAAAAACTACAATCATAAAGAAACCCAACTTACGTTGTCACTTATTGACATGTGCATACAGAACTGTGGTCCAAGTTTCCAGTCTCTGATTGTGAAGAAGGAATTTGTTAAAGACAGTCTAGTTAAGCTGCTGAATCCCAGATATACCTTGCCAACAGACATTCAGAATAGAATTTTGAATTTCATTAAGATGTGGTTGCAGGGTTTCCCAGGAGGTATGGATGTAAGTGAAGTGAAAGAAGTGTAAGAAAGATGGATCTCCTTAAGAAAGATGTTCAGTTTCCTCCATCAGATGCTGAAACAGCCAGACGAGAGACTGCTCAGATCTCACCGAATCCTCCACCATCTGTTCCTACTGCACCAGCTCTTTCTTCTGTAGTTCCCAAGAACTCCAGTATTACATTGGTTCCAGAACAGACTGGGAAACTGCACAGTGAATTGGATATGATGTAAATGAATGTGAGAGTGATGTCTGCCATACTGATGGAGAATATTGCTGGGTCTGAAAACCGTGAAGACAAAGAGCTTCTGCAGAAACTTTATAAGACGGGTCGGGAGATGCAAGAGACGATCATGAACCTGCTCGTGGTGGTGGAGAATGAAGATGTCACTGTTGAGCTAATTCAAGTGAATGAGGACTTTAGTAACACCACCCTTGGATATGAGAGGTTTACTCAAAACCAACAAAGGATCTTGGAGCAAAATAAGAACCAGGGGAAGATGCCAATACTAGCAGTGAACTTTCAGCCCCATCCTCTGATCTCCTTGACCTAAGTCCCAGCCCTCCGACACATAGGGCCACTCTGGGAGAATACAACACCCTGAATGCTCAGCTTTCAGACTTAAATTTCAGCTCTCCAAAACCCAGCCTTCATCCACAGGTGGATTTGCTAGCCTCGGAAAATACAGAAACATCCCTGTTTGCCCAAAGGACCAGCCAAAACCTTGCCTCAGGTCATACATGTGAGAGTTTTCTGGAATATTCAAATTCAGCATTACTACAGCCGGTTAGTCTACAGACCATTCCAGCGACACCAACAAAGCAGAGACCACCATCCTTGCCCAGCAATCAACCAGTGATGACAAAGAGTGATTCCCAGCCATCCAATTACTATGAGGTAATGGAGTTTGATCCATTAGCTCCTGCCGTCACCACAGAAGCTATTTATGAAGACACTGATGTATATCACTACAAAGGAGCTCAAAGTCACAGTGACTATTGAGGTGGAAGTAGATGACCAGCTCACTTGTGGCATTATGGGTGCCAATTCTCTAAAACGTAGACCCCGTCCAGCTTTGAGACCCAGAAGTTAAGACATTCCAAAACATCAAAACCACGGTGGAACATTTTTCCTCTGTAGTAATGAAGTTCAAACAGAAGAGTAACTGTTCCAGAGTAACGTTTATGGTTCCTGACAGCAGCTCAAGCTTTATCTCAAAAGAACTTGGTTGTAACATATATTCACTTAAAACTTCAGCAGAAGAAAAATTCATGGTACTGAGGCCAACCAGGTTAAGTGTAGCACCTTATGTTTCACAGGCCTTCCTACATTTAGAAATCATCACAAGAGCTGGGATAAGAGTAGATGAAGACTGTTTCATTACAAAATGATTGTTAATAGATGAAAGCATGAAATGTGAAAAACTATTATTCAGGAAGAATACTGAGTGTCTTCATTTAACTAAAGTTGAAAGTAGAAGTCAATTTGCACTTCTTTATAAATAATACTCTTGTTTAGAATTATGAATTGTAAAAGCCTTGATGATTGTAGTTTAATTATATTTCAGGTACCCTCAAGAGGTCAATGGATTCCACATTGGTTGCCTTTAAATATAATTCTTTATAATACTAAATGCTCTTTTTTTTTCTATTTGGAAGAAAGACTTCTGGAAAACATTCAGAATAAATTGTACTTTGGTTTGTCATAAATTACAATGACAAATAAATTACCATTAAAACAAAAACAAAAAAAGACCCTATTTCCAAATAAAGTCACTTGCTGAGGTACAGGGGTTAGGACTCCAACATATTGGGGGGGGCATAATTTAATCCTTAACAGGGATGTTGCAGATTACTGGGATAAGTTGAAGGAAGTCTTTTAGAATCTCCCAGAAGTGATTACAGTGTCCAGATGGCTTTTACAATGTGCCCTGGGCAGTTAAGGAGGCAGAAACTAAGCAATTCCCCTGGTGTTAAAGTGAGAAGCCACATGATTCTTTCCATGTTGGTACTGGCAAGAAAACAACCCCCCTTTAATGGGTGCTGTGGGTGTGGTTTTCTTCAGCACCCAGTTAGTTTGCTGGGGATGTCCTAACAAAGTATCACAGACTGTGGGACTTAAACAACAGAAACTTATTTCTCACAGTTCTGGAGGCTGGAAGTCCAAGATCAAGGTGCCAGCAGGGCTGGTTTCTCCTGACACCTCTCAGCTTGCAGATGGCTCTCTTCCCTCCGTGTCCTCACATGGTCTTTCGGCCGTGAGCACACACCCCTGGCTCTATTCTTATAAGGACGCCATCCGATCAGGTTAGGACCCACCCTAACAGCCTCGTTTTTTTTTTTTTTTTTTTGCTGTACGCGGGCCTCTCACTGCTGTGGCCTCTCCCGTTGCAGAGCACAGGCTCCGGACACACAGGCTCCGCGGCCATGGCTCGCGGGCCCAGCCGCCCCGCGGCATGTGGGATCCTCCGGGATCGGGGCACGAACCCGCGTCCCCTGCATCGGCAGGCAGACCCTCAACCACTGCGCCACCAGGGAAGCCCACAGCCTCGTTTTAACTCAATCACTTTTAAAGACGTATCTCCAAATATGGTTACATCCTCAGATACTGGGGGTTGGTTCTGCCCCAGGGACACTAGGGGGAGACTCCCTCCTGGATGGCCGTGTCTTTAATCCAGACCATCCAGAATGTCTCCTGACCTTTTACAGTCCCATGCCAGCACCCCACCTTTCGGTGTGTGGGGTTCCCTGCCTGGCAGGTTCCTGCATCCGTTGCCAGGTCTGGAGGGAGGGCTCTGAGAAGGCTGTTCTTTCTCTGCTATCAGGGTGGAGCAGCCTCGGGCCCCTTGGGCCAAGCAAAGAGTACTTCTGTTTTGACTCTTCGTTTTCTCACATTTTCCCTTTAAACACAGCCTGTCTTATATCTCCCTTTCTTATTTTTGTTTCTAACCCCCTCTGTTCCTCTTCAATGTAATTTTAAAGTGAAAACACATGGTCGCAAACCGGCGTCTCCCCATTTACTCAGCTGCACCTACTTATTCAATTTAAACTGGAAGGCTAGTTTACAAACTTTCAAAAATAAGTCCTGGGCCAATGTGGAGAACTGTATAAACACAGGTCTAATTTCATTTCTACTTGTTTCTTCTTCTTTTTTTTTTTGTCTCTCTCTTGCAAATGACCTTCCTAGTATAAAAGCCAAAACACAGGCACGCACACACACATACACACTTTTTCTTTCTGGAAGTTTCTCCTTGATTTCTAATTCTGTAACAAAATAAACAGGTCTTGAACAGAAATTGAGAGTTTTTAAGAGACAGTTTCCAGCAAACTGTCAATTAACATTAGTGACATCATTCAACACAATATCCAGTTTAAAGGGCTTCAGGACAGAGTGTTTGATTGTTAGAAAAATGACTAACCGAGTAAGTGAATTCTGCTTTTTCTCCATGAAAGACACATACATACTAGTTTGTCTAACTGTTAATCCTAATCCTTTTTCACTTTTGGAAGGAGAAGGAAGACAGCTTTGGAAAATAGGGCAAAGGACATAATTTTTGGCAGTAGAGCTGTTCATATTTTGGTACAAGGGAACCAACATGAGAAAATTAACCCTGAAAAACTCTGGAAATCAACTCAAGTTGCTTTTTCCTAAAATGACCCATACTGTAGCCATCTAAGTTCCTTATTTGACCCTACCCAGTCACATTATTTTGATTGTGAGCATACAGAATGATCAAAAAGTCCTACTGAACTATAACGTATTAGTTTTCTTCCATTTGTAGGGCTTAGGACTATACATTTTCACATAATATCTTATGTGACCCTCACAAAAACCCTGTTAAGGAACTTGCCCAAGATCACTACAGCAGATAAGTTGTAGATGATTCAAAGCCATGTCTTGTGAAGGTGAAGGCAATGCTTTTTCCTCTCAACTGGGAGGTATATACAAGTCTGGGGTTTTGTCATATGCTCGAATGTCACAAATGACCTTCCATACAGCAATAGTCTTGTTTTGGACTGAACTGTATCTTCCCCCAATTCATATGTTGAAGCCCTAACCCCAATGTGACTGTATTTGGATATGGGGACTTTAAGGAGGCATTTAAGGATACATGAGGTCATAAGGGTGGGCCCTAATCCAGTAGGACTGGTGTCCTTATAGGAATAAGAAGAGATGCCAGAAATCCATCCCCCACTCCCTCCCCCCAGCACGCAGAGAGAAAAGGCCATGTGAGGACACAGCAAGAGGGCGGTTGTCTACAAGCCAGGAAGAAAGAAAACAACCCTAACCCTGATGTTAGACTTCTAGCTTCCAGAACTGTGAAAAAATTAATTTCTGTTGTTTAAGCCCCTCAGTCTGGGGTATTCTGTTATGGCAGCCTGAGCTGATTAATACAGTTCTGTTGGAGACTCCTGGCTGGGGGATACTTCCCTAGTTTTACCCCATCTAGGGAACCAGATGCTTGTCCTTAATGGTGCCATAAATTCCTCTCTGTACAGAGGCCTCTATGACAAAACGTGGAGAATTTCTTGAACTTAAGACTTTAGGTAAGAAATGAAAGATGAGATGGCTGGACCCACACTTGGAAATGAAAACCATAATCACATAATGTAAAAAATACTACTAATAAAGCAGTGGAATTATAAAATTAGCCTCTATTTCTTGCTTGACTTAAAAAATGGGTCGAAACCCGTCACCAGGTGTGACTTAGGGTGTTACTCTGATGAGACATAAGTTCTGCCACCTTCACCCTCGTGTAAGTCCCCCTGCTTTTGTCCCAGTCCAGCCCATATTGCAATGGCAGGTTTGTACGTCAGGATGGTTTTTCATGCAGGAGAATTCAGTCCACAGTTGTGTAATTGTTAGGGTTCATTTTCAGAATGCGATCTTATAGACATTATTTCTAAGGAGACTTCCTCCTGGCTGTATTTTCTGCTGAACATTTAAAGTTGGCTGGTCGTTGTTTCCTTCTCCGTCAGCCGGACGGTTCTCTGTTCTGGCCTGTTGATAGTCTGCTCTACCTCACTAGCTCTTAGGCATGAGAGCCGTTCCTGATTGGGGTCCATCAGAAAACAGATCCCTTATTTGAGCCAAAACCCTCCCTGTGTGATGTCATTTCACATTCCTCCAACTGCAGGCATTCAGGGGTGCTTTTATAAGCCATCATGTGTCCGTTCTTATATGGGCTGCCCCCGACGAAGTCCAGAATGATCACTGCTCTTTCTTTCTTTCTTTCTTTCTTTTTTTTGCGGTACGCGGGCCTCTCACTGCTGTGGCCTCTCCCGTTGCGGAGCACAGGCTCCGGACGCGCAGGCTCAGCGGCCACGGCTCACGGGCCCAGCCGCTCCGCGGCATGTGGGATCCTCCCAGGCCGGGGCACGAACCAGCGTCCCCTGCACCGGCAGGCGGACTCTCAACCACTGCGCCACCAGGGAAGCCCCCCTGCTCGTTCTTAATCCTGCTTTCTAAACAGCTGTGGAAAATCGAAGTGAAGGCTACTGATACTTAGTCTTCGAGCACTTTCTTTTCCCTGGTCCTACAAGGACTTCCCTCTGTGTACATGAGTCTCAGTCCCCCAGTTCTTGGTTTGGTAACAACCAGAAACAAAAACAAGTCTGAGCAGGTTGGAGGTAACATCAAATACAACACCCAAGAAGCTTCTCCTGAGTTTACTACATCTAATTTTTTTTTTTTTTTTTTTTTTGCCTAAGCATAAGTTACAATGTACAACAGATGGCAAAGGGAAACCTAGAGTTTGAGTTTCTTCAGCTAATAAACAAGATGGCATTAGGGGTATAGTGGGCTGTGCTGTGGTACAGTTTTAGTAATGGATGTTGTGGAAGGAGAGACTCCCTGCTGACAATCCTGAAGGCTGACTGATCCAGGACAACTGTCCAGTCTGGGACCTGGTCACTTTCCCCATCTGATCAACCGCCTAAAACTGAACAAAGTCCCAAGAAAAGAAATTTTGTATTTAAACTGTTTACTGGCTCGCTTTCTTTTTCTTTTTATTTTTTTTGGAAACTGGGGATTGGCAAATGACCTTAGAGTAGTAGCATTTTTCATAAAATATAGCTCTCTGGATTCATGACTCAGTTTTGTTTTGGGCCTGTAATGACCTCCCTTAGGTTTTTGTCGACTCCAACATTTTTAGATGTTTTGTAGCGGGATGGTTTTTGAATAGTTAAAACCTCCATATTGCCAAAAAAGAGTCGAAATGGTTTGCTCTGATTTTTGCCCAAATATTTACTTCTGTTTACTCCTTCAATTATGTGCCTTTCCTTATAAGCTCAAAGTATAATCTTTTACTCAATTTTCTCAAAGGGTTACCCCAATACCCATACGCCAATATGTCACATGCCTTTTCATTTACTTCAATAGCTCCCACTCTAAACCTGTGCCAGTTTTCTCCTTAGAACTTCAGGTCTGGATTTCTCATCATAGTATATAAGGAACAACTGGATCTCATTCCCAGACATGGAGAAGTTCTACACTGCCTTTTATCTTATGTAGAAAATCTGAGGAGGATAATGCAACAACTTTGCATTTCTCCTTGGCCTGTCTATGGATCAAACACTAATGCTCTTATAAAATCTGCATTCTACTTACAAAAATCAATGTAAACACTCATGATCCTCTGACTTTGTAGATAGATATTTGACGTTCTGTGAAATAGGGATTTTTTTTCCCTATGTCCCTCATTTTCAGTTCATAAATAGATGATCTGGTCTCACATTTAGATGAACTGGTTGGAGGCCCCTTTGTCAAATTAAGTAGGAAGATGGTATTCTCCTATTAATTAATGAATTGTGACGGTTTTGATGTTGAGGTCCCTCCCGTAAGAAACAGATACTCTCCAAGGAAAACTGGGGCTCCTGGTACCAGTGGAATTGTTCATTTTATCCAGCACTAGTTTGTTCTGCTTCCAGGGTCAGAGCCAGGGGTATGGTTGTAGGTTTCAACGAAGTAGATTTTTTTTTTTTGTAAGAAGAAGAGCGAAACATTTCAGATCTGTCCAACCACGGGGCAAGCTCCCTCGGGAAGCTCTGTGCTTGCCATCCCCCCACAGGACCAGGTAGGAGGTTCCTGTTGGGAGGCCCATGAAGTCCATGCTAGTGACGAGGAGGAAAATGCACTTTCATAACCAGAAAGACAAGGCTTGTTTCCACCTTCATTACAACCTATTAGTGAAACTTAAGAGGAAACCAACAACTCACCACCCAACACAGGCACCTGCAGGCTCCAATATTCATTTCTGAGTCCCTAAAGGAAACCCATATGTTCAGATTTGGGGGACACAGCAGAGACTCTGCTGCCTGAATCCGATGTGCCTTGGGATGCTCCTGACGTTATGAGGGCTGAGTTGGGCACTGTGTGATACCCGCTTTCAGAACTGCCCAACTGAGCCACCTCTTCTGACTGTCTGTGCACCTGCTAAGAGCCACGTGCTTCCTGGGGAGCCCCTGGCTTTGCCTGCACACGCCCTGGGTGAGACCATGACACCCAAGGGGTAGCAATTCCCCAAGAGTGGGAGGTCACTGCCTCTCCTTCCTCACATCCTCTTCTCAGCTAAAACCCCCATCTTTCAGGTCTCGGCTTCCTGTCACCACCTCTTGCAGGCAGCCTACCCAAGTGCCAGCCCTGGACAGGGGTCCCCCGCTGCTCCTTGCACTGTGCCCGCAACTGTACTGAAGTGGTGATCACAAGACCGGCTGGCTTCGGGATTCTGGCTTCCCGTGTGCTACTGAAGAACAGGGTTGTGGTCTTTCTGTGGGTATAATACTGACTTTTCAGAATTCAATCTGAAGTCATATTCATTTATACCTTGATATGCACTTACGTAAAATAGAGACATACTGTCTTTAGGTCTCAAGTTGAACAAAAGTGCAGGCGTTTAGGTTTAGAAAGTGCTCTGATCACCTCCCTCCTTGGTTTCAAACCCTTCCCAGAAGATCTCCCTTTAATTCCCGTCCTTTTCGTTTTTTCATGTCTCCTCAAAGCAGTTTTGGGCTCCAATCTACTTCAATAGGCTAGAGAATCATCTCGAATCAGGGTGGGGTGGAAAGACACAGTTAAGCAAACAGGAGAAGGATGCAGTGAGGGGATCAGGAGAGAGAGGGTGGCGGGGGGAAGGGAAAGAGACGGGGAAAGGGGGCGGGGAAGAAGAGGAAGGGGCGCAAAGAGGGGGAGGTTCCCGGACCCAGTGCCCAGCCCTTCTCCCGGAGGGGGTCCCTTCTCTGCCCTCCCCTCTCTACTCCACACCTGTCTGTTTTCCTTCTGAACTGAAACCAGTTCCTTCGGGCCTGACCTCTCCTGCCCGGGACAATTGATTTCAGCCTGGACCTTCTTTCTTGATCCTCCTACGTGAAGAAAGCAGCTGAAAGCACTGAGGAGCCTCAGCTGGGCCCTATACCGCTCTTAGCAAGAACAGAGACTGGGGAATAGTTTGGAATATAGTTATTTAACTACAGGTGCAATCGTTTGGATATAGCTTATTTAAAAATAAAATATGAGCATCAACACAGCTTTTTCAGGATCCCATGCTACAGCACCATGGAATTAAGAGACCTGGATTGCCATTCTCCCACATTCCTCACAACTGTCATATTTGGGACTGCAGGGGTGAGTGGCCCCTGAGTCTCCCCACCGCACGGTCACCCCTGCTCTGAACCCAGGGCCTTGCACAGAACTTTGGCTACTATAGAAAAAGTCAAATAAAAACTGCATTTGCGTGTGCTATAAAACCACTGCCCCTTTGATTCCTTGGTGTCTCACATATAAAGAGGAATTAAGTCCAAGTTTATTGTGAGGAAAGCTTTGTGTGTGGCCTTCGACAAGGTCGCTGGCCTCTCAGGCCCCTTCTGTGAACAACAGGAATGATGATGTCCACCTCATGTGGCTGTTCTGAGGATAAGAAACAGTGCGTTTCAGCCAAAACAGCATGGGCGCCCAGTGGGCACCCAGTGGGCACTCAACGGGGCCGGCAGCCGTCAGGCACTGGAGGTGCTCGGCTTCCCTCTTTTGTTTTTGGCTGGCGCTGCCTGAAACTCCAGAGGAATCCGAAGCTCAATCACAGCAGCTGTGATCATCATGTTGGTTAGCACAGTTGCTTTTCTCCCTACTTCCTACTGTTCTCTATTTTTAAATCCCTGCGTATGGACATGTGTTCTGTGAATGTTATCATTCTCACCCTCGGCCAGTCATTTCAACTACTCCATCTCCGTGAGGATGTCAAAGGTCTCCCATTATCTCACATAAAACACAAAGCAAGAACGACAAACCAGCACACAAACAAAACCCTGCAACACCCACGATGTTCTCGGTGAGAACCTGCACTTGCTGAGTGCTCGGGGGTCTCTGGGCCACCCCTAGGCCAGGGGCAGTGCTGCCCCATCTCCTTTCTTCCCGAAACAACCCTTTGCAGGTGACCTGGGCTTCCACTTTCCCTCGGTGCTTAGCCTCTGGGGTGGGGGGTGGGGGTCTTTCCTTTTGTGCCAGCTCAGCAATGCATTTAAAACAGGGTTTTAGTATTTGATCCAACATCGTAGTTGTTCTATTTGGGAAGGCCTTCAGGGAGCCTGGTCTACCATCCAGCCTGAAATGGAGATGGCTTTCCGGTACCTCTCCCACAAATCACTCTTCTGTTTCAATTACCCAGAACTGGTTTTCTCTGCTTGTAAGTAAGAAAGCTGGCTGATGGAGGGGAGGCCCTTCTCCAAGACCCTTGGGGGTTCCCTCTCCTTCTGGTGACCCTGGGAAGGAGGTGAGGGCAGGATTTGCCCATGGGGCCAGGATTTGGGGTACTTATACCCCCTCTACCCGGCCTCTGCTAGGATTTCAGAAAACAACATTTCAAAAACATTTCAGGCGGTAACTTTACTTGATCAAGAAAGACGTGAAAAACGATTATCTACAGTTTCCATAATTTCATTTGAAAGGAAATGTGTAGCCCACATAAAAGACATCATCTCAGAATAAGAATAATTGAGCAATGTTAGCTTTAGGACAAGCTCGATCTCTGGCCTTTGATTTCACTTTAGACCAATGACATCTTCATCCTGGGCCTTCAGATCAGGCTTTCGAAGTGCCGGCCTCATTACGTGGGAGGGCACGGGGCCCACCCCTCCCCTGCCCTGTGGCGGGGACAGACCCTGGTTGCCTGCAGCTGATGATACTGGCAGTGCGTGCCCAGGGCCTCCCTCATCCCAGACTCTCCACCCCTGGGTGCTGGGTGGAGGGCAGGGGAGGAGGACCAGGTGGTTAAACAGCACTAGATCCAAACATATGTCTCTACCAGAGGCAGGGGAAGCTGCCGGCTCAGCCCCACCCACAGAGAACACAGGTTCCCTCAAAACCCCCTGCGGCTCCTGGGAGAGCCCCTGCTCACACTCCCTCCATCCAGTCCTGAGAGGCAGGGAAAGGGCTTGCAGAGCCCGGGCAGCGGGGGTACAAGTGCCCCAAATCCCGGCCCCATCGGCAAGTCCTGTTCTCACTTCCTTACTTACTGCCTGTGTGGCCAACCGAGGCAGAGGTCATGGCCTCTCTGGCCATCAGCAACCCAGTAGGACGGAGGAGTTGAGAGGACCAGATGACCTCTGCAGCCCCTCAACAACACCCTTAAGGGATCCTCCCCTTGGGCCCGTGGCCTGGCACCCCCAGCCCTACCCCCTGCTCTGGGCATGGAGAGCTTGACTCTTCCCGAGGTCACCAGCCTGAGGGGCGCTGGCTCAGACCATGAAGCCCAGGGCCATTCTGCCTTCAGAATAATCCCCATGGGAACCTCTTGCCACACAGAGGGGAGGAAAGTCTGTACAGAGGCCTCCGAGCTTCTAACCACAGGTTTCCCTACCAGGGTTTTGGCTCTAATCACCAACAGGGAAAACAGCTCATCATCCAAAAGAAAGAACACTCAGAGTAGGCCCTGCTGAGAAGCAGGCTCTCCCAGCGGTGTTGGGTGGCTTCCTGTTTTGTTTCTGTGTGGTCGGGAAGGGGCACCACAGAAGAACAGAACTCAAACGAACCAAATCTTTCTGTCTTCCTAGGTGCTGACCAGAACTGAGACCCAGGTTTCTGTCTGCAGGTGGTGGCGGGAGGCCGCGGGCCCTGCCTCTCCCACAGAGAGCACAGGTTCCATCCAAAAACAGGCGCAGCCGTTCCTGGGAGTTTTGGCCACGTCATCACAACACTCAGCCCGGCACCTGAGGACTTCTCTGTTCAGGGGGAATACCTCACAGAGAGGGAGCGCTTTGTGATTTGGAAAACATGCAGCCTGCACAGGGCTTTCTCTACTGCACACCTGAAGAGCCACACCTTACAAAGTTTCCATAACCTGCCCAAGGTCCCCAAGCAGGGGAGCTAGGGCTCAGACCCGAGTCTTCAAGTCTCAGGCTTACTGGTTTTTTTCCTTACTCGTTGGTTTATTCATTCATTCAATCAACATTTTCAAGGGCTTAGCATGTCGGTTCACAGTCCAGTGGAAAAGACAGACACATAAATGACAGTGACAACGCAGTTTTGTGCTAAATGCCTGCAACACCAAAAGGAAAAATCCTGGCAGTTTTGTTGTCATGTAGTGGAAGGGAGATGTGTGTCAGTGAGCTGTGAGAATACAGGGAGATGGTGCAAAAGGAGAGGTGTGTGCACTGAGAGATGGGCACCAACTACACAGAGAGGGGGGCTTCATGGAGGAGGCGGCATGGAGCCAAGAAAAAAAAAAAAAAAGAGTGCTCATCAAGACAGGGCAGCCAAGATGGAAGACCTAAAACCCACAGGAGAAAGGGGCAGGTGGCGATGGTGGTCACCGGCTCTGAGGACAGGACTGGCTCAGGGCGGACAAATTCAGAGTGGTTGTAGGAGCCAGTGTGAGGCCGGGCATATTTTTAAGTTTTAAAAGAACATTTTTTAACTGAAGTATAACATACGCACAGAAAAGGACACAAATCTTCACTGGACCGCTCAGTGAACGTTCACAAGGTGAACGGACCTGGATAACACACGCAACTCCTGAAAAGGAGCCCAACATGGCAGAACAGACCTCCAGCGCCCAGGAGCCCCAGCGTGGCCCTCACCAGTCATGACCTCCCATCGAGTAACCACAATTCTGATTTCTGACAGCACATATCAGTTTCACCAGTCTTTGTACTTTATATAACATGGAACACGCACTCTCTTGTGCTGGTATTTTTAAATCAACATCTATGTTTGATTACTGGGCACAAAGCTGCCAAGAGCATTCTTTTCCATGTCTTGCTGATGGATGGAAGCAGGGGTTTCCCTTGGATCTTTATCGAAACATGAGACTGTGGGGTCATACACAGGCAAGGAATATTCTTAGCTTTACTACCAAATTTGAATTTGTCACATTTTTCTAAGCAGAGATAGGGAGCTAGAGGCAGGGAACTGCACCAAAAAATACAGCTTTGATCAACTTGGGGTGGGGAGAGTATTCATTGGCCATTGACTAAAGCAGGGGTCCAGAAGTGGGACACCTCTAAGAATGAGGGCAATTTGGGTGCCCAGGGACTCGTGGGTGGCAGACAAGTACCCCTGTTCTGGCATCTCTCCCGGGTTTATTCTCTACCGTTGCAAAGGGGCTTTCTCTACACAATGGAGAACTGGTTGCTGGCAGTCCCCAGTTTCTCAGTGACAGATTAGTGACACCAGAAGAACGAGAAGACTTCTCTCTCCCTAGAAGACTTCTCTCTCCCTCCCTTCATAATATAAAAATTTCACGGGAGGTCACTGGTAGATCTACCCTTGACCAATCACTGGGGTCATCAGAAAGGAGGTGACATGGTGGGACCGGGATGGGTCCAGGAGGTCCCCAGGGGTCGAGTCCCAGTAAAAAAAAAAAAAAAAAAAAAGTCACATGACAGGTAGAGGAGGAAAAGTTACCCCCAGAAGATCCACAGCAGATAAACAGGGAAAGGGACGCCAAACAGACGGAAACGAAACACGCCCTAGACGGTGGAAGGTGACGGCCACCCGCCGCGCGAGCGCTACTGAAGCTTGACTTATGCTGTAAACAACACAATGCAGATACTATTATCCCCATTTTAACTGACGAGAGGACTAAAAAGTCACTTCCAGAGGTGCCCAGTAACGGGACCCTGGCCTTCAGCGGCCTGAAACGCCCAGAATATGAGGAGAAGCTCTTACCTCAAATCATGTCGGCTCCGCTTCTCCCGACGGGATGAAGGTGGGTAGGGAGCAGAAATTTAAACACTTAAATATTCCTTCTTTTGTAGCCTTGGGCGTTGCTATCATCGGTGAGTCCCCGAACCTTGACGGGAAAGGCCCACGCCTGTGACTGGGTCCCGTAATTTGGCCGTAAACCTCTCTGCCGCAAACATTAATTAATTAGCCGTAAGGCAATTTTGTCGTAAAAGATAAACTAACTGACCCTTTGGTTTGACACATATAATAACCTCCACCTGCCCCTTTCTCCTGTGGTTTTTAGGTCTTCCATCTTGGCTGCCCTGTCTTGATGAGCACTCTTTTTTTTTTTTTCTGTCTTGGCTCCATGCCGCCTCCTCCACAAAGCCCCCCTCCCTGTGTAGTTGGTGCCCATCTCTCAGTGCCTGGAAGGTGCAGAGTTGGACCCACATCTCCCATAGAACTCTGGAACTTCTATCAGCGGACATGCGACACGTGACAATACGGCAGCGCACACAGCAGTGTAGAAGGCTTTCACTACCCAGGACAAAGCTCAGTGACAAATAGCATCCTAGTACTTAGAAACTGATGGCTGATACCTCTTTTAATGAAGGAAGACACTTTATGGGGACTTCCCTGGTGGCGCAGTGGTTGAGAATCCGCCTGCTGATGCAGGGACACGGGTTCGAGCCCTGGTCCGGGAAGATCCCACATGCCATGGAGCAACTAAGCCCGTGCACCACATCTACTGATCCTGCGTTCTAGAGCCCGTGAGCCACAGCTGCTGAGCCCACTCACCACAATTACTGAAGCCTGTGCGCCTAGAGTCCGTGCTCCACAGCGGAGCGGGGGTGGGGGTGGGGCCCACTGCAGTGAGAGGCCCGCACACCGCGGCTAAGAGTGGCCCCCACTCATGGCAACTAGAGAAGGTCCGCGTGCAGCAACGAAGACCCAACGCAGCCAAAAATAAATAAATAAAATAAATTTATATATAGAAAAGACACTTTATGGAAAAAGTGCAATGCTGAAGGAGGAGATAAATCAAAAAGCAAAAAAAAAAAAAAAGTGTAAAATACTATGAATGTAAGACTTGGGAGACAAGTGTTTAGATAAAACCTCCAAAGTAAAATCAGTTATTTGAGCAGTATTGCCATGAATCTATGCACATTTTAAATGTATTCAACTATTTGTATTTTGCAATAAAGTCCTCTTTTGTTACTCATTGTTCATGTTTCATGATGTCCTTTTTCATGTCCCTCTTATACTTTTAGTTATTTTGTCTTTTACAGCAAAATTGCCTAATGGCCAATTAGTTATGTGGCAAAAATGTTTGGGGAAAAGATGCTTACAGCAAAGAAACTTACGGCAAAAAAACCTAGAACTGGCTGTGACAGTAACTGGAGAATGGAGCTCTGTGGAAGGACCACAGTGCAGGGCGGGAGAGGCTACCTGCAGCTTTGGGTGTCAGGGCAGTGGGAAGAGGGAGGCCCCTGAATATTCCTGTCAAATTTGCCCAGGGGTCCGGGCTTCATCTATTTATCTATACATCTGGCAAAGCTACATTTACTGACAATCTACTCTGAATCCAACACTGCCCTAAGGATCCAAGATAAAAGAGTTCCATTGCCAAGAAGTTCACAGTCACAGGGGAGGAGAGGCTAGTAAGCTATGACAATACACTGCTCTGCAGTGACAGGGACATGCCAGGTGTGAGGAAGCTAACCCAGGGGTCAGGGAAGGCCTCATCGAGGAGGGGACACTTGAGCTGTGACTATGACAATAAGTAGAAGTGTGATGATGTTGTAATTTACTTTAAAATACCCAGTATAGGCAATGTGATAGTATGTATTAATGTTCTCTGCACGCTAGGGGCCAGTTTCCCTGATCAGAAATTTACACTCCAGATCATTTAAATAGTAGAGTCTCAACGTAAAGTCAAGGGCCAGAGCTCCAGCTTCCTTATCCCAAAGGAGACCAGAAGCTTTATTAGTTAGGAGAGTGAATGTTAAGACTGACTTTTCAGTGGGGAAATTACTGACTTCTTAATTAGCATCACTGATGAAAGTAATGGTATTTCATACATGTGAATTCAATCTACACTGGCTACAGTATTTTAGAGACTTTTCCTACTGCTCCATAGCCAGGGTATAAGAATTGACTGAGGTCTTTAGCCTGTACTCTTGGGGTGGTACCCAAGGCTTGATTCCTAAATGATTGGGTTGGAGGAGTCTGGTTGCCAATGGTATTACAAGACTAATGGGATCCTGCTTCCAGATGACCAGTGCACCTGCTTCCAGTGTATCTTCCATGTACAATGATTGTCAGATCACCGAAAAAGGCGCTGGACTTCCCAAGCTCACAGAAGACTTCTGTGAATGGTCTCATGCTTGCTTGCTTGCTTGCTTGCTAAAACGTGTTTGCTGAAGATGTATTTCTACAATGTGGCAGAAATTGATCCTGAAAACTGTTTTCATTATAACATAGTGAAGATGTGGGGGTTGGGGACTACCTTTACCTGCCAAAAAGCCTGTGAATGAGCAAATTGGTTTAGGTCAATTTGCAGCAAGGAGTGCCACCAGGTGGTGCAGATAAAGAGGAGTTCTCTGGGAACACACTAAGAACCAAGGCGCAGGGTAGATCTCAGCCACTGGTAGTAGGTGGGTTTGCCTGAGGTGCAGGGTGTCAAAGGGAGGGGGAGGTGAGACTGTTTCCCTCCTGGAGGATTTCTGTGCTCTCCTGAGTCTGGGCTTCATCCCTTACATTAATGTGTCAACAATGTGCCCAGGGGTGACCCACATCAGAATCACCTGGGTGGATGGGGCCCTAGATTCTGCTCATAGAAGTAAGCTCCCCAGGTGATTTTTCACCCACCAGAGTTGAGGAACACAAGGAAGCCATGGCAGGGTGCTGGGCAGTGGGATGACTGGGCTGGTGGTGTAGTCAGACCCTCAGGCAGCAGTCTCATGGAGTACGGTGGGAGGGTTCTGATGTGAGGCCCAGATTCTGGTCAAGAGGTCTTGGTGACAGTCCAGGCAATGGTTCTGGAAGTGGGGCAGTCGGTTTAAAGAGGCCTTGAGGTAATGACCAGCCTGAGGAGTGATGGATGGGCTGTGAGAAGGGCTGGGTTGAGGGAGCCAGCCGGGCTGAGGATGACCGACAGACGTCTGGTTTGGGGCCAGGATGGAGGCTGTGTCCTTTTTGTCCCGAGAATGCAGATGGACGCTTACCTGTGGTTCTGTTGCTCCCTGGGCCTGTCCGGAGCCCCCTCAGTCCGGCCCCTGTTACCTGCCTGCTCTGGTCAGCGGCTCCTCCACTCCCTCCTGCGTCGGGCCTGGTCAACGGTATATTCTAGAAGGCACGGTTCAAATGAAAATAGCACGATTTGCTAACTTTCATGTAATGGGCTGTTACACCCTTCCCCTGCATTTAGTTTCTTTTAAATGAAACAAAAATAACCCCAAAAGTGGACTATGCAGAAGAAATAACAAGAGCTGTTTCCCTCTGGTCACTGGTGCCCCAAATCCCTGCCAGATGGTCAAGCAGAGAAGCTCATGTTTCAGCAAATTACAGAACCTCATTAGGACTCTATTTCATGTTCTTAGATGCTCTAGGCCTTTATACGAGGTGACGTTGATTTCTTAAACTTGTATGACAACATAATGAATGCACATAAGTGAAGTGTCCAATGAAATGTGAAAAAATCGGTGAATTCTTTGCATATTTTATTTTTCTTTTTTTGATTTCCAACTCACACACATCTGGCATATTTTACATCTTTGCAATAAAACATGGTTACAATAGCTTAAGGAATTTATATATCCAAAATATTTCACCATGATCTCAAGATGAAATGAACTTGTCTTCCAGATGTTCATTATCCTCCCAATTCTAAGCTACAAACTCAAGATATTGCTTACAGCCTGGTGATGAATAAATTAATCATTACGCCGATTCCCCAGAATTTCAGAATCTCATAAATACAAACAACGATGAAGAAGGAATTCAGTGCTAAAACTTACTAGTACAAGGTGGATAACAAATAAGTAATCACATCAATAAATAATGATATGTTTCTGGTGCAAAGTGCCAATACAAAGAACCCATTATCTTGTTTTATCTTTTTAAATAAATGACTGCAAGTGAGTGTAAATTCTGAGAAAATTACATTCCTGTAACATGCCTCATAGCCCTACCGACACAATATGTACATATCTATGACGATACAGTCACCAAATATACAAAGAAGAAACATGAATAAAGTGTATATACCCCTGGGTGTATAACTTGATCAGTACAATGTATGGAAAATCATTTGATAGCCATCATTTTATATCATAAAAGATGAAGTGCCTCAGGCTAAGAATGTGGCTTTAGGTGAAAATTTCACAAGAACCTAAAAGAATAACGTCAGTTATTGTTATAATAAAGTCTGACTTATTATTAAAGAAACTAAGCTATTCAAGAACCAAAGAGAGAGAGAGAGAGAGAGAGAGGGAGAGAGAGAGAGAGAGAGAGAGGAAAAAAAAAAAAACCAGCAAAAAAGTTAGCATCAGATTCTCCTCCCCTAATGTACACACGCTAAGCCAGCAGGATGATTCTGGAAGAGTTGTCCAGGAGTTGGGAAGTCATTACTATGGAACTAATGATCGGGACTCCTATTTATACAATAAAACCAAGACCTCATCCCTAAGCCCCCTTTCTGCTGTGTCTTCAAATTATGAAGGTTAGGGCTGAATTTTCTTTGTATCAAGTACCAAAATGGCAAATAATGGCTTAGTATTCAAATGCTTTATGAGCAAATTTCACTTAGAAGGGATGAATTTAGATTTAAAAGTGCAAAACTATGTATTTTGGTGAAAATGTCAAAAATTACTGATTGAGCCCAAATTCAATCCTTTCATACAAGCTGTGTCCTTGGACAGATCTTACTATTTCCTAGTGTCAATGCACCTGTTCCATCAAGACTTCAGGATTAAAGAACATGCAAGTTGTAACTCCACAATAAAATTAAGAAATGTTTTGTTCTTTATACAAGGTTTTACTTTTACAAAAGTATCCCTTTAAATAAGATGCATCTGATGTACAAAGTATCAAACGTGTTTTTTTTTTTTTTTTCTCAGCTTGAAAAGAGGCTGGAAATGGGATGCAGGTTAGGTTCAAAGCTTAAACTTTGTAACAACTGGACACAAGGTTCCTCAGAATTGTCAAAAGTCTCTTGTGACACGTCCTACTACCTTTTCTCAATAAACGACAAGATATGAAATAATTACCAAAACACCTCTTAATTCATATAATTTACATGATATAAGCTTGCTTGGTAGCAGCTGGTGTTCAGTAGTGAAAAAACACACAAAGTAAAATGGCTGCTGACTACAATGTACAGCTATTGCTGGGTGTGATGGAATGTACAAACGGAGGTCGATGTAGACGAGTTTTTTTCCACCAGAGATATTGCCTTTCCATGCAGCACTTGTGCTCTCAGCTTTAACTTGGCTTTTGGTTCTCCATTTGTCTTCAGTATCTGTTCTGATGCTCATAATGCCACCGATTAAAATCTATATTAAAAGCTACAATGCTACCAGAAGCCATGCCAGTGATCAGAGTCCTGGAAAAGCAGAGGCGGTAGTTAAGAGAGACACAAAATCACTGATGTGGTTCTACTTTACACTAAACAATAGCACGATCTCAAAGTTCACCAGGTTTTACTTTTGGGTGCCCTCAGATAGGATTAAAATTTATTCTTGGTTCTCCTCGGAGAAGCTGAATCAATTCCGAAAACACCTCGACTGCCAGACCAAGTGTTGATTAACTTCTGATCAGACAACTCATCAGATAAACACTTTCTGAGTAGGCATCCTCACTGCATGTTTATCTGTCAGTTTGTAACTTACGTGCATATGCTACTGCTCCAACATATCAAGGACATCATAAAACAACAATAATAATTGAAATTAAGGATGAGGTTGAAAAAGAAACAGACACTTGGTTAGTATCTTTCCTTGCTCCTCCTGGGAGACCACTAAGACGACTACAGCCTTGCCTACGCTCTCTCTCTCATCTACCCTCTCCCCCATACTGAGTGAAGGATAAAGATCTTACAAAACCTTTCCTGCCCTCTGCACCCCTTGAGAAGACCTAATCACTTCCTTCTTCTGTTTCTCTGCTCCTGCTTCCCTCATATACAATTATTATGATTATTTGAGCTCTTTGCAGTCAGTGATCTTGTTTTGTATCCTCATGACTGTGCACAGTGCTTAATCTACGATGGTGGCAGCAAATGTTTGCAACATGAATACATGAATGAATAAAACTATCTGGGAGAATATTTAAACTACTTAAGAACACGAATCATTTCAAATACTTTAGAAACACCCATGTATATAAAATAATTACATGGTAAACCATTCCCGTTTATGAAAACGGACTACGGCATTTTGGAACACGTTTGGAACACTCTGATAATAATCTGCTTAAATTTTCTTTAAAACAGGTTGGGCTGCAGATCAAATACCCCTTCCCCAAACTAACTTAAATTCCATTGCTTTCCTTGATGACTTCAGTACCATTTTACTATAGTGTGAAGATGCTTTGTTAAATTTATCATAGAAGCCTTAACATTCATACTGTTTTAAAACCAATACTCTTATAAAGAATATACACATAGTTGAAATAATTCGGTTAATAAGCTTTTCTTATTTCTGTTAAATATATAGCAAAAAATGAGAAATTACTGTATTAAGATTATAGAGTTTTAATTTATTTTTTAAATTTAGAAATTTAGACTTTATATTCCAATTATTCTTTTCACTTTATAATAAACCCAAAGGCAAACTTTAGGAAATAACAAAATCTTGTTGCAAATTGAGGAACAGTAGAAAATCATATTACTTTGTTAACATTCCTGTCAATTCTTTCCAAGAAAAGATTATAGTGTCTTAGGGAAATACATAAAATACCACAAAATAACATAAATGGCAGATATGTGAATAAGAAAATGGGGGGGGGCGGTGCTGGAGATTGTTTCAAGTAATGAGTGCCTTGTATTTTTAAAACAGAGGCCAGCTGTGGTCTGTACTTTGCATTTGGCTGCATTTAACTAGATGTATGCCTCAAGCCGAGACTCTGCTAAAAAATATGTGTTTCTTTCACATAATGTAAGCCAGGCAGGCCTGTCTGAGACCAGGTAAGGATGTGAGAACAGAGAAGTTGGTGGGGATAATTCTACATTTTGGGCAGTGTCTAGATGCGCCTGTTTTTCTTCAGACCCATTTCTTTCTCTTCTCCCCCTTATTCTCTTCCTCTGTTTCCTTCTTACCAGAAGCCTTTCTTACAGTACTTACTCCTCTCCTCAATTTACCCTTTTCTGCACTAGTCTTTCTTCCATCTGGATGCTGGAATCTCCTTCACAGCAGGGTTCACCCTTGGTAAAATGTTAAGGACTTTCAATGACAGTTCTTGAGTGATTACATTTCTCCCCAACATGGCTCACCTCTGGTCATGGGATAAGTCCATTGCTCTAATGCCAGCATCACATCCGGGGTAAATGTACAGCTGCTTGAAGTCACAGGCCTGCCAAACCTCCACCACACCATTGTCCCCTCCGGTCACCAGGTTCTGGCCATCGCTACTCAGGAGAATGGCCTTTGGACAAGGCAGAAAAGCAACCATTTCTCTCAGTGTTTCCCAAAAGATCAGTGGGTACTACTGAAAGGCACTTAATACAGGTCCCTTGTCATTATTTTCTACTTTTAGCCACTTGTCCAAATTTTCTAAACTCCAATCTATAGACTTTCCAATGTGGAATTCATCAGAGTTCTTACATAAACAAAGGATCTTATTAAAACCAATTTAGGTTACAAAATAACAGAAGTCCCAAAGAGAATATTATCAGTCTAATCCAGAAAGAACTTGAGAATTAAGTAACATGATGTTTTGTTAAGTTCTGAATACTAGCTATGTCAAGACTTTTAGAACAAATGGCAGAAGCATATTTAAAAGCTGTTTTTAATAATGATAAACCAGCAATTATAATTCATTTGCGAGTGATGGGCAATTTGGTATGTAATTTTGGTCTAGGGTTCAGAAGATAAGATTCTTTGACAATAAACTCATTTTTAATGTCAGGGGAGTTCAACGCAGGAACAAATGTTTGTAAGAGGAGATTAGGAAAAATCTCCTTAAGGGTCTAACCTCTAATCAAACTACAGCCATCACCTCCAAAGTCTAATTCACTGAGTTAGCTACTTGGGATTAAAAGAACTTTGGGTTTGTTCAAAGCATCAATCAACATGAATTTATATGCTTTTACAAACCAACACACATTTACCTGGATACCAGAGAAATTCTATTATGAGTCATTTAATGTAAAATAGTCAATCTTTAACCTCTTGGCTAGGTCCCCAGTTAGCACGGAACATGCGGATTTACCCGTGTTGAATCGTTGATCTCCATTTGAGCCAAAAGTTTCCCATTGATGCTGAAATTGCTGAATCGCCCTCGTTCATAGTAGATGATACAGTGGCCTTCACTGGAGACAGAAATCAAGCGTGGGAACAAGCAGTTTTCTGGTCCTTCGAGGGCTCTTAGCAAATCTCCAGTGATTGTGTGGACGAGGCAAGGGCCCTCTGCAGAGCGGGGAACAGCAAGGCCAGAGTCATTGGTGACGACCAGTCACGTATTAGCTCCCACACACCTGCAAACTGTACCTGAATAATACACTCAGATTTGTTGAAAGAAGGTAGAAAAGAAAAGAACTATGGTGGCAAGAGCCAAGCACTGATGTTAGATTTCAACAGAACAAGTACAGAGAACTGTTACATAACACACACGTGTCTTCCAAACTTTTTATCTAGGTCAGTAGTTGCTCTTTTCCTTCATGAGATGATATTCATTAAAAAAGGATACAGTTCATACGTTACATAAGAATAAAAGACTGTATGTCGAAGTTTTCTCTTAATTTGTGTTTAGAAATTTTTCTTTAGAAAGTTCAGGAGAATTATCAAAACAATCACTAATTTTCTTTAGTGTCATCAAAATTTTAATTGTACCACATAAATACAATACTATCAAATAATAAGTTTTACCTTTCTATAGTCTATACATAAAATGTAAAAGGCAAAATTAAGAAAAGGAATCCAGTAATTCAGACTGTAGGAACACTTTTTCTTTTTTAAATAAATGAAGAGTGAGGCGAGAATGTAAAAGTAGTATGGGGAGTGACTTATTTTTTCTCGGGTAGAAATTTTAAGATAAAACATTCAGTAGTCAAGTTCATACAAATAATTGGTTAATGTAGTTTGGTATTACCTGTCCCCCACATCCCCCAGAAAAACTGCATAAAACCATGCATGGATTACATTCTTATTTTTCAAACAATTGATTTCAGTAGATACATATTTTACAAAACAAGTGACATTATAAGGCTATACCTAAATGTTTTCCTGATTACTAAAGTAATAGATGTGCATTCCAGAAAATACAAAGAGTTAGAGAAAAAAAAATAGCAATCACTTCTAGTATCAACCGTCATCTATAGAAAATTAATGTTTTTCCCTATGCATATTGTGTCTCGTTTTCCTTCCCTTTCCTTTTTTTCTTTTTTTTGCTTTACAGAACAGAATGCTATTACATGTTATTTCTAAAACAGACATTAAAAGACATTTATTGAAAATATCCTATGTGTCCCTCTCTGGGTTATTTATTCTTAAATACAAAAACACAGTGTCCCTACCTTCAGACATTATACCCATTATCTATAAAGCAGCCAGAATAAGCTCTTAAAAACCAAATCTGATCACCTCATCACCTTGCTAAAAGACTTCAATGGCTTCCCACTATACTCAAAATAAAATACAAATTGCAAATACTTGTGCCGCGGGGGCCCCTCACCTCTTCAGCCTTTGTCTCCTTACGTCCGCGGTGTCCTCACCGCACTCGGCTCCTTTGGTTTTCTTTCAGTTTCTCCTAAGCATTAGGCTCCTTATTGCCCCAGAGCCTCCCATGGAGAATTGGTATCTCAGCCAGAATTAGAATTCAAATTTCCTGACTTTTCCCGAAACAGTACTTTTTCCACAAAAAGTCAAAAGAACTAAGTCATCATATTTCCTTTCCCATCTACCACTACACAGTCCCCAGCCTTGAGAAGAAAATGACTTGTGGAGGGGGTTGGATCCAAGGCTGTGTCTGATGAGCAGCCTGAGGCCCCCATGGACCCCACCATCATGGATATCTTCCCCTTGTCTTTCATTTTTAATTTTTTTACTATATTTTTGTTTTTGGCTGCGTTGGGTCTTCGTTGCTGCATGCGGGCTTTCTCTAGTTGTGGCAAGCAGGGGCTACTCTGTTGCCATGTGTGGGCTTCTCATTGCAGTGGCTTCTCTTGTTGTGGAGCATGGGCTCTAGGCGCACGGGCTTCAGTAGTTGTGGCACACGGGCTCAGTTGTGGTTTGTGGGCTCTAGAGTGCAGGCTCAGTAGTTGTGACACACGGGCTTAGTTGCTCCGTGGCATGTGGGATCTTCCTGGACCAGGGATCGAACCTGTGTGCCCTGCATTGGCAGGTGGATTCTTAACCACGGCGCCACCAGGGAAGTCCCCTCCCCTTGTCTTTTAAATGTTATCTGTAATGACTGCATCATATGGGTGTGCTGCAGTTTAATTTACCAGTGTTCTGGCTAGAATGCTGGTGAACACAAAATACTACATAATATTTTATATGTATTTTATATTAGTACTAGCAAGTATTAATAATAAAACTAAACAACTACAAAAAACCTAGGGATTACATTTGTCTATGGAGAGCCTCCTAAAGGAAATAAATCATAAATCATGGTTAACTTGTGAAAATCGTATAGTGTTTAAAGACCGAAAATGAAAGAAATGTCTTCTGACCTTTAGCACCACTGATAACAAGTCCAAGTTCGGCACAGACAGAAACACAGACAACTTCATGGTCATGGCCCGTGAGGACAGCTCTTGGTGCAGGATAGTCACCTGCAAGGGAACAGCAGCGGAGAGTCACTACAGACCGATGGCGGGAATGAATGCCATTAAATTATGCCATTAAATTGAACGTTAAAAATAGCAATCATTGTTTAGTAAGGGCATTTATTAGCTGTGTGACCATGAGCCAGTTACTTAACCTCTCTGACCCCCTTTCTTATATCTTAGAGAATATTGTGCCTTTTTAATGAGTTCCGTGTTTTTCTCTTCTGTTCATTCTGCTTCACCTTGTTGTTGAGTCTGTGATCTTTCCCTTACGGTGCCTGAGACCCTGCATGCTGGCCTGTTTTCCTCTGTGCGCTCATGTTCTGGACGGGGTTGAACCACCGCTCCCTCATCTTGTCTCTCAGAAAAACATCCTATGCTTTGGTCTCGGCGACGCTGCTCTTTCTGAGAGCTGTCCCCCGGGTTGCAATCCCCCGGCCCCCACTGTAGAGGGGGCAGTGGGGGAAGTGAATGTCAAAGGGATGGCACTTGTGCCCACCACCTGGGCAGCCCCTCCCTTGACTCTGATGTGATGCCACAGCCCTGAGCAGCTCGACTGGTGCTCCGATTCCCTGCCCCACAGTGGCAGGAGGGAAGGCATCAATAGATCGTGGAAAATTCTGGGAAGACAGAGCATAACTAAAACGCCCTACCCAGCAAGGCACCCAACACTCTTCCCCTCTGCCAATATCTCCTCCTTCAGACCCACCGGTCTTCTGTCTCTCCAGGAACTGCTCACAGTTTTCTGTGAGTTTCCTCAGATCCATCATGTGAGCCTCCATTTTGCTTTTGAGGCATTTCTTTCTTAGATGGAGTATGGGAGGGAGAGCTGAAAGCCCACGTTAGTTTGTCATTTTATTCTAAATTTATGTATCTTGCTATAATGTGTTTGAGTATTGGCAGAATATCCTCTTAGATTTGTCAGCAGTCCTAGATTTGTCCGACACATAGTTATATAATTTATAAACTTACGCTTCGCAGATGCCCTGAGCTTCCTGACAAAATGAAGATTAATTATTGATAAGATTTTATGTGTAATATCATCCTTAATTTTTCTAAGTGATTATTTTACCTTGGAGAGACTGATGAATTACAAATCCTGCAATTATATGTTTAATACAATTTATAGAGAGTTTTCTAAACCTTTCCCTTATATGCTACAGAAAAAGTAAAAAGCAATCTAGTTCTACTGCAGGGAATTAAAAAAATGTATAAAAATATTAAAAATCTTCCTTATGTATGTAATATATTTTATATTAGAAAATAAAGTTTTTCAAAGGCTTACCTCTGATTTAGAAAGCTTAAAATGTTCTATTTTTCATTACAATTCCCCCATATCATTTGAATAAACTGTGAAACTTAACTATTAGGGGATTTTGTAGGGCCCCTGAAAGCACTGTTTCCCTCTTTCAACTATAGAAAAGTAATTAAAATGTTATTCAGGGGTTTTGAGTTGGAGAACCTGCAGCAGGGGGAAAGCGTATTTCCTATATTTCATTTCATTTTCAGGGACAGATGTCACACACCCCAACAATCATTCAAAATCCTAGGAATATTCTGTCACTGTCACATCACAATTGATGGATGTGGCTACGGGTTAAAGGGCCCTGCGCAGAGGGAGGTGCAGGTGAGACCTCTCCTCTAAGGACCACAGCACCACTGCCCTCCTTCCCTCATCACTTCCTCAGGAGAAGAGCTTTCTGGGTGATGGAATTACGATGAATGATGAACAAACACGTCCAAATTTGAGATTCCTTATAGGCAAGCATTTGGAAACTCCAAATATAAAAGTCTTATAGTAAACAGATTCCACCTCATTTTTATCAAAAGATATTTCAATATCCTCAAGATGGATGATAAAAAAAAAGTGCAAAGGTGTTAGATGCTGCTACCCACAGAAAGCTGACAAGGAGAGCATTGTCAGTGTGACAGTCTGTGGCTTTCAGAGAAATGATCAAAGTAAAGATTGCTCATGGCTCTTACTATTTTCAACCTCATTTATGGGACTACTAATACGCAGGGGAAGCTTTGGTCCTTCTGAATTGGAGCTAAACAAAAACAGCAGAGTTTTTCTGCGAACCTCAGTGCAGTTCTGGGGGAGTCGGAAAATGAACCTCTTGATGATGTACGACATTCAGGTTTTATCTGCGACCTTTGCTGAGTCACTGAAGAATCACTGCAGAAGGTATTTTCATTCACGTTTATACTATATAAAAATGATGGACTTTTGACTTGAAATCCCGGAACAAAAGATTTCAAAGGGTGCAGCAGTTTCATCACTACTCTGATTTCTAGATTTATTCTGAAAAAATTATGTTAGACATTTGCTGGGGTAGCTCAGATAAACTTAGTTTGTGAGGATTTCCTATTGAGGTACTGTGTCTTCAGCGACCTGAGGGCTGCTGCAGAGGTTTCTGGCCCAAGCACCAGAAACACCTGGGCCTGCATTTTCCAGAGGTCACAAGGTAATCCACATAAAAACATTCCATGGGTTGGAAAACGTCCCATGATGTGGTTTCATTTCATTACACAATCACAGAGTACTTGATGAAAAATAGAAGATCGATATAAGCCTATTTATTCACTGACTCTAAGTTGTTCTTTTTCTTCTTCAGAAAGGACACTGACCACATTTTCCCCTGAGCCCTGCTGTTTCGGGGCAGATCTCTTCTTCCCTTGAGGTCCTGAACCTGGATCTAGGCCACAGTACCTTACTGTCCTACCATCTCCTTCCCCAATCAATAGTATAATCCACCTGCCTTTCCCAAGGAGGTAGAGCTTTCTGCATGATGCCCAGAGAGCCCGCTGGTATAGATCCGAGGCTCCCTGATCACGAGAACATATTATTAGTCACTCTTGTTTTTTATATTGCTTCTGACCCAGGACAAAGACCCTTGCAGCCTCAGTTCCATAAAGGGGAAGGAAAAGCAGAAACTGAGTGGCAAGCAGCCCCCTTCTTAGTCAGGAACCCTAATGTCTCCTAATGTTGGGCTGAGGGAATGGGAGGGCTGAGAGGTCTCCTGCAGAATGGGCCTGTATTAGGGATGCTACATTATAGACATTATCTTTTGGCTCTCAGAAAGCTCTACGAGGTAAGATTATTACACATGTAACTATGCTTCCTCTCAAAGTTAATGAGAAGAGGTTTAACATTTACTAAACCCTAGTTAAGATTCCTTGCTCTGAGAAGTGAGACAAACTCATCATATATATATATAATATATATATCATATTATATATATATATATCATATTATATATATAAAATATCTTCAGGCTATTCTTTGTCCACCCTTTCTTCATCCCCTATAACACCACTGGTTAGTGGTGGCTGTGGAGCTGGGCACCAGGATGGTTGTTTTAAAAGAAGGCTGGATGCAGACAAAGCGAGGGATGTGATTTGGCAGATGTTTAGTGACAGGTTGGGGCTGGCGGGAGGGTCAGTGTCCAGAGTTGAAGCTAACACAATGGGAGCCCAGGGAAGGGATGTGTGCACAGCTGGAGTCTCCTTTTCAATGGGCTTCTTGTTTCATAGTTTGTATAATTCTCAAACGTGAGCTGAAGACTTGTTTTTCAAAAGTGAAACAGAAAAAGCATGATAACAATGTCATACATATTACTCAATGCATATTTGTAGATTGGATTTGAAAAGATGAACAGTAAATTCTCTTTCAAAGTTTCCTGTGGCTATGATTTTAAAAATGTCAACAAACTCTCTATCAGGCACGTTATATCTGGTATAAACATGAAAACCACACACTTTACAAGCCGACTGGATTTGGAGCCGAGGTCCCAATGTATTATAAGTGTCTGCTGAAGAGACAATGTTGCCTTGCCCCTCTTGTGACTATCTCGTTGGAAGCTACAGCACGTAATGAGAAATGTCAAGTCCCAAGATCAATGAAATCTGGGGCTCTAGGGATTCAACAGGAATAGCATTGATCCTTTTAAAGAACACCAGTCAGAGATGGGCTGTAATATATTGCAAAGAAGGGCTCAGGAGGATAGGCAGCCAAGTCCACGATACCTACCTGACAAAAAATTCCATCAGCTTTTACACAAATTGCCTGCTCTGTTCTCCTTCCTTTCAGGCGATAGCCTGCTTCCAATTAAAGTGCGCAAATTAATTTTTATCACTTCCAAATTAGTTTCAGAATTTGTGTAAAAGTCTGTTTCAGATGAAAGCATCTGTCCCTCACATCTCTGCAAGTCTGTTATCTAGTCAGGGACCTATTTTACATCTACAAGAAAACTGTCTATGTTCAAAGTCACAAGTTTGAAAGAGTAACAATGAATATTAGCATTAAATATATTAATAAAACGACTATAATTCAACTGGAACCTCTGCCAGGTAGCCTCTGCTTGTTTCTTTTATGGTCTAAAACTCTATAATAATCTGCTTACACATTTTCATTGCCTTTGCGGCAAATTCATTAAAACTATAAAAATAGTTAGAAAAAGATATATTTATGAGATGTCCAAGTTAGTCACAACAATATATTTGACACACAATGAAACCGTTAACTCTTTCAAACCTACCTAAAAAAATTCACAAACATTACTTATTTTTTCTCTGTGGCACTAACAGAGCTAGCCATTAAAAAATAAGGATGACAATGCAAAAGAAACATACATATATTAAAGCACCTGAGTTTATCCTGAGGAAGTTTTAGTGATGTGCACATAGGGTGAGTAAATGAATCCTATTACGTTATGGTGTCGTGCTGGATAAATATGATTCAGCCTCTGACACACAAAGCAAATTCAGTGTCCACACCAAGACCAAGTCCTGAATTCTAACAGCTACTGGGATATTACGTTTCATGCTAGGACTTCCCCCTTCAAGTCGAGGTTAATATATACAGCCCTCGAAACCTAAGGGTGTTGTGTCACACACTTTAATATGAATTTAGACATAACTAGCTTTTTGGTCTTGTGTAGCAATGCATTATGAGACAGAAAGAACATATAGCCTGATTCTCTGACCTGTGAATTGGTAGCTAGAATAAAATAAAACAGGAAAAAAAAAAAACCCAAAACCCTTTCCCTTCATTTTGTGAGTTTTCTGACAGCAAGGATACATCTGTGTCAACACCCACTGCCAGTCCCTGATGTGGCAGTCAATTCAGTGTGTGCTCTGACTGCCTTTGCAAAAGGTGAGCTGACCAAAATAGATGGTCTCTCTAGGCATGCCTACATGAGCTGCTAGGTTGGCTGTTTTCACAGACTGAGTCACAAATCAGTCAAGTTAATCAAATACTAAATATGACTAATTATGATTTTTTACTGTGTTTTACTATTATGATTTTTACTATCCGTATGGCAAAAAGCTGAAACCAGTTTTTACATAATCATCAATGTGTGCCCAAGATGTAATGTTAAGCATTTTGTAGATACAAGTACTTATGACACTAAATATTATCTGATAGCAATTCAAGACTCATGTAATACTCAGTATATTCACTACTTCCAAGCAGGACAGGCAGTTTCGTGGTCATAATATAGGCTTTTGTAAACCCCAGAAAGTCAGAATTGGACTACCCAGCACTCCCAGCTGCTAAGGTAGTACCAGCACACAGCAGGCATTTAATACATGCTTGCTGCTTGACTAATACTTGAGCTACTCATCCTGTTTAATCTAAAAGAGCATACTTCTCCCTTTATGTTAAGGATAATGGATCAGATGGAACCACATTACATATGCCCACATTAAATGCCTGGGAAAGTCTTGGCGGGTTGGGTTTTATGGAAGTCCTTAAGTTTCATAATGATGACAACAGTTTTTAATCAAAAAATAAATCCCCCTAAATGGAGGCAATACTGTATGGATAATATTATGCAATAATGTCTTAGGGATAATCTTGTCTTTATTTAAAACTTAAAATTCTACATTTTAACAAATCCAGTATTCACAGTTTTGTTCTTAAGGATTAACATAAACATTTCTATTTGCATAGTTCCTGTTGAAAGGAACTTTAAACACTCTAAATATTTTTACATTTAACTTTTCTTGCTAAGTGATGGAAGACACAATCAACTGTTAACCATCATTTGGTTTAAAAGGTCATTAGAAAATAAAGTAGTTAACAGATAATTACTATAATTTAACATTTTTCTTTAAAATTCCTTTTTTTTTTTTTTTTTTTTTGCGGTACGCGGGCCTCTCACTGTTGTGGCCTCTCCCGTTGCGGAGCACAGGCTCCAGATGCGCAGGGTCAGCGGCCATGGCTCATGGGCCCAGCCGCTCTGTGGCATGTGGGATCTTCCCAGACCGGGGCATGAACCCGTGTCCCCTGCATCGGCAGGTGGACTCTCAACCACTGTGCCACCAGGGAAGCCCTAAAATTCCTTTTTTTAAAACATCTTTATTGGAGTATAATTGCTTTACAGTGGTGTGTTAGTTTCTGCTGTACAACAAAGTGAGTCAGCTATACGTATACCTCATAGCAGGACATTGTATTATCTTCTCTGCTACCAAATGGTAGTTTTTAAGAAATGAATTCTCTTTTTTGGAAATATCATTTTCATCATTTTTGAGCTTCACTTTGAAGATGTTAATTAATTGGATTTAAAACCCTATTCTGCTTCTTTAAAATGTTTTTCTGTCTAAAAACTTCTAATTTGTGTCAGTAATGGATGGAAGATACCACACAGCCCTGCTGCTCAGTTCAACTTTTCTTCTTATGAACACTACACTCATCTAAAAGGAAAAAAGGAAACTGGGAAATACGTAAAAATACAATTAGATAAAATACATGTGATAATGTACCATGCTTAAAAATAATAAAATATAATAATAATAAAGTAGATCAAACATTTTTTACACACACACACACACACACACACAAATATCCTGCTAAAAATGAAGTTTCCTTTTTTAAGGATATGGTTTTAAAAAGGAGAGTAAATAAGGAGGTAAACTTACTAGTATTTAGAGTATGATATTCGGTATAATGTACAATTGGTAGCTAATTAGTTGAGCTGGTTGGAAATCAAGCAACACTGAATATGCGTTTTCCTCAAACCAATATCACATCTTAGTTCACAACTTACAGCAGAGGCACTTTCTCTTATTCAGTATCTACACTAAGTGACACTACTTCATATTACACTTTTAGTTTCTTCATTTACTGTTCTTCACCTCTAGCTATGGGCAACAAGAATAAGTCACCTGGTCATCTAGTTCATTCTCCTACCACCTTTATATATATATGTATATGTATATACATATACATATATATATGTGTGTGTGTGTGTATGTATGTATATACACACATATATATATATATATATATATGAAGCTTTCCATGCCTAGCTCTCTCACAGGCTGGAAAGGGGCCAGCCATGTAGTTACAATACCGCGTCCTGTACACGTCTTTTCTTCTCTACTTTTATAGTATTTCAGTGGCAGGTGCACAGCATTCCTGGAAAATTCCTATCTCTGTTTCATCACAAATATTCCCAAACTCATGTTTCAGTTTATTTTAGAGAACTGTTAAAGCTGTGCCCAATGTACAAATCATAATTAGAATAATCCGGGTTTAGGTACTTGCCATTATCAACCCTTTACAGAAAATATTCTCTATTTTACAGGAAACATGTGTATGTGAAACATTGAAAGCTTGGTAATTAAAGACAGTAATTATTTCTAGGAAATGTCTTATCCAGTTCTTCAGTCATTCAACAATATTTATTGAAAACCTATTATTTGTGCAACTATGCCAGGAACCAGAGACTTAAGATGCAGAGAGAGGGACTCATGGTCCACTTCAGTGTTTCCTCAGAATAGCAGCTCCAAGGAATAATAACTGCTCTTCCATGAATGAAACGTTCCATGGAAAACATGTTTGAGAAACTGTGGGTTATCAACAGCTTTCCTTGTGTAAGGCTTTCAGAGCTCACATAGAAAGTAAGCGTATATGCGGTGTTTTCTAGAATTGTTTTACTCTGGAGTCCCCCCATTTTTTTCCTACAGGATATTTTTGGGAGCACTTTTGAATAAAAAACACTCAGGAATCATGCCAAGCAAGAAATCATCTTATTCAGCTTTGCCTCGCCAGGGCCTAATCTGAAGGGGGTATTCAGTTATTGTCAAATAAATAAACAGATATTTACTACACCCCATGGTAGAAAGCAGTAAGTGTCCTCTTGAGGAACAAATAAAACATATGGAAATTCAGAGAAGGGAGAGACTACACTTAGCTGAGAGAAATCATACGAAGTTGAATGGACCCGATGACACTGAAGGAAATTTCGGCAGGATGGGGACATTTGGAGACTGGGGAAGGGCTGCTGAGCACAGGGTCAATGTGAGGGAATCTGGGAGTTTCCTCAGGTTGAAGGTTATAGTGGTCGCTCTTATGTACACTTTGAATATAGCCACATTCCAACGTAGATGTTTGCTGCTTAAGCTTTCGTATTTTAAAACCCTTACAACACCAGCAAAAACTATTAGGAAAATTAAAAGAGTAAAACATGTTTAAATGAGTTCTTAGTCTGATAGGACAATTCTAGACAAATACTTACTGCTGTTTGGGTTGTCTCCTATGATATGGTGTCGCCCACTCCAGTACCAGAGAAGCAGGGTAGCATCTCGAGACCCAGACACGATGTAGCAGTCCCCACCTATGTATGACTCAGACCTGGCCAAGCACGTCACTACATCCCAATGGCCAAATACAATCTGAGTTAGCTTCCCTGAAACACAGAAATGGTAAGTCAAATTCATTTGCTATTTTTCTTTAAATGGTAATAAGCTTAACTTTACTAGATTTGTGAAAGGTGAATATATAGACCTGCAAACTTACAAGGTAATTTTGTAACAAAATCTAGCTACAGATTTGGTTTCTTGAGTTGCTTCTGAAAAAGTGATACAAGAATGTCACTTGGGACTTCTTAAGAAAAGAACATAAAATAACACAATCATGATTTTTTTTCAGGGTTGGGCCAGACTAAGGGGAGGTTTAAGGTCTTTTATTAGACCTGATTTGTGGGAAGGGGACTGTAGTGCCAGTTGTCCTATGAACTCAGAGCTCAGCTCACACTGAAGTTCAGAGTGGATAAAATTATAAGTAGTCATTTGCTTACAATGTGAGCATTTAATTTGAATCTCGGCACTCAAGATGAAAATGCCTACGTCATTAAGTATGATTTCATATGAAGCTTTAGGTGTAACAATTGGCATTTTGAAGAGGATAAGGTATTTCATAGCTCAGTTTACCTGTTTCTGTAGAATAAACTCTGAAGCTCTTATCCCAGAATCCACAGATAAGAATATAGCGATTGTCTGCTGTGACCACAAAACAATGGGCGTTGATTTGTATGCTCTGGTCAACAAGGTCTGTGATCTGCCGTTTGTTCACACCAGAGTTATTGGCTAAACGTAAATAGAAAAAGAACTTTAAAGAAAGATTCCACAAGAGTTTCACCAACCACTTATAGAAGGAATACTTTTATGCTTCATTTACCTAGAAATGGGTTCTTAAGGCTGTAAGATTATTGAGATTGTAACATTTCCCCATGAGAAATATAAACTCTATAGTAGCAGTGATTATTTATGAACCATATTATATATTAAAAACTTGTTGGAAATTTAAGTTCTCCAGCGATATGAGGACTTCAAGATGTGAATTTACAACATAATAAAAATATTTAAATGCACTAAATTCAATAGATGTTCACCCTGCACAAGTTCATTAGTGTCCAACAAGTTCAATACTAACGAGGAATAAATATTGTATGAAGTATGTTACATAAGGAAAAAAACGTCTTAATATTTGCCTCCATCTGTCATTTTCTGATGGCATTTACAATTCATGTGAAAAGAAGAAAGTAGGGGTTTGTGGGAGGGGTGTTGTTATGTAGGCAGCCCCTCAGGGAACTTTAGGTCAGCGGCTTTAAAGACCTGGATTGTCAACAAACAGAAACCTTTCCAGAGTGGTCTGGCAGGGGAGGAGAGGAATAAGAAAGATGGGAGAGGGACTGGGGAGGAAAGAGACAGGCAGAGAATCAGTGGGTAGCACTGGGATTGAATCTGAATAAAGTCAGGAACTCAGACACACCATCTGATTTCCCTGGTGCCTGTCTGTATGCCAGCCTGTCCCTTACTCCACGCCGTCCTTTCAGGCTAAATCCCTGGGCTGAATTCTTAAACAGAAAATGCAGATGTAGAAGATCAACATCACTTTCTAACACCAATTAAATCTAAGTGCTACTATTTGTGGATATCTACTAACACTATAATAGTAATTACTAGAGAAGGTAAAAAATAAGAAATAATTTTAAAAACAGCAAAGGAAAAGAAAAGCAAACATCCCAAGTCACTTGAAAACTATGTAATTGGTCCTTGATTAATTAGAATACAGCTATTAATTTTTCCACAGTTACACTCCAGCTGTACGTGACACTGTCGATGTCTTTTCAGCAGAGAAACAGCTAGACCTCAACTCTAAAAATATTCCTTGTCCTAAGCGTATATTCTCCTAAAGAAATGTTAAGTACTATTTTGTGTTGGAGTATAAGGAACTAACCCAAATGGCTGTCCCTCATCCTATTTCTGGGTTCAAAGATGTAGGGTGGATTAATCTAAGAAAAAAATACCATAACTTGTATATGGCTTTATAATTTTTCATATCATGTTCAATTTTTTTCTAATTTAGTTCTCATAAGATCCCATGAGGACAGGCAGAACAAACATGATTAGGAACCATCTTGCAGACATGAAACTGAGGCCCAGAGAGATTAAGGCACTTGCTCTGGATCACACAGCTAATAAATGTGTATGTGATTATTTTAGAACACTTGGAATATCTGCTGCAAATAGTTATAGCTCCCGAGTTTGCAATTCATATGAAATCTTTAATTTAAAAAATGTTTAGCTCTAGTGAATGGAGATTTCCAGAAAAGAAATTCTTTAGTATTAGTTTTCTTTAGTAATAGCTTTGAGTCCTTATATATTTCAAATAATATAAAGTTGTTAAGGAAGAGTTGAGGCTGAAAGAAAGAACAGTTTGGAATCATTTGCGTTGTTTAGAACCAACCTAAGTGACCTCCTAAAATACCAAGAAAATGCCACAAATAATTATTTTAATACCAACAAATTCTTAGATTGCATGTTATGATTTGCACACAGCTCCTTGATGCTAATTTGATGTTATCTGCACATTAATTTGTGGCAGAAAAAACTATTATTCAACTATCATTTGTGATAAATAAACACATAGATATCTATGGAGAGGCAGCATCCATGAAAATGTGTTTTTGTTGCTAACATACCAATGAGTGGATCCATTTCAATGGGAAGATGATGGGCTTGATCCAAGGAGTAACCTGGAGCTCCTCTGAGGCCTAAAGATTAATTAAAAGAGAAAATGGCCATAAAATTCTCAGAAAGGAATTTCCTAATAAGCAGTGTTTTATAATGATTATACAATAAATATATTTGCTTAAAAATTATTTGGTAAATTACTGCAAGAATGATTCAGTCACACTACATGTTTTTGTAGACAGTCTTAAAAAAATCATCACAACAGGGACTGCTAGTCTCCACTTAAGATGGAGAAAGCTGGGAAGAGTGTTATCCTAACAAGAAGAAAAAGCTGGATAAAGTAGAAGATTACAAAATTTCTTGAACCCATCAGAGAGCTGAAATCTAAGAAAAGGTCATGCCTACAAGTAGGGATGGGTATGGGTACAGGTCCACCTGGGTCAAAGCAGAGAGGAAGATGGGGATCCCATCTAAGTGGGCCTTCTTTCAACAGATGACAAGTCAACTGAAGGTACAAAATTGAGCCACACCTAAAATCTTAACCTAAAAGCTACTTTCAGAGGATTAATATTTGGAGCTTGACTGAATTCATTAGTCATAATTTTTTACATGTGGTTATATAACATATAAAACTTTTAAACAATTCTAAAGAAAGATCAATTCTTTATAGCTTTCTTTCAATGCAAAACATTTCTAGAGGCTAAGACTCCTGTGAATAAAGTCCTATTTTTAAAAGATGTCTGCTGCTTATTTCTGATTGAATGGAAGTCGTTCTACCTCATGTTGAAAATATCGCCAATAACTATAAAATAGGGGTATTTAGAAACTCTTAGGAGATGAAGCTAAAAGTCGTTTGGTTTTTCAGAGTGATGCAGAAGTCAGTAGAATAGAAAGATTCAGGTGAATTCGGCGTGTCTCATCATTCAGTCTTAGAGATATGGGAATCCTTGGGCTTCCAGGGAGATCTTAAGTGATGAACCCGGCCAGCTAAATCAATTAGCCACATCCATTCCTGTCCTGGCTAGATAAGTATCAATATGTCTAATTTTTATGACAGAATTATATCACTTCAAGATATACTGGTTGGAAACTTCAGGAATGAGTTTGGAGAAAACACACGTGGAATCACTGAACGATTTAGATTTTGTCTTTTCTCAAAGACTCTAAGCTCCAGAGAGAGAGCCGTGCTGTCCGTCTTGTCCACTGTTGTACTCCCAGTGCCCAGGACCACTGACACAAAGTGGTCATTCAGATATTTCCTAAATGAATTAATGAAGTGGAAGAAAGAGGATTTGAAACCATCATCTAGAAAATCTAGATTCAAAATCACTTTTGTTTAATATGGGATAAAAGTGTTTTGTTTGTTTTTTTTCTCCTGGGGGGCAGGGTGGGAGGACCTGAATTATCTGCAGGACTGCTTCAATTTGTCACATACTTATTGGCTACTTAACCATTAGCCAAGCATTCTGTGCAGCACTAAAAGACAGCAGCAGTGAATAAGACAGACAAGAGTTAATCAGTTAGGTTCGGCAATTATGTCCTCTGCCGCTTTCTGCAGCTCATCTGGCGCCCTTGCTAGCCCGCAGAACGCCTACCCTACCCTACCTGAAGCGCAGCTTCTAAGAACCCGTTAGTAAGGGGCTCCCTTAGGTACACATACCCACTGTGTTGTGCCATCGGTTCACTGCAAACAGTCTGCTGCAGGTCACGGTCACCACCGCAGGGATGGTCAGGTGGGGGAGCGTGTTGGCTGCCACATGCGTTACTGGAGAATTTGATGGAAACTTCAGCACCATGATCACATCCTGCTGCATCTGATCTTTAAACATGAGTGGACTCTGTGGAAGGAAACACTGTTGAATAGAAAGGGAAGAGAGCAAAGAAAACAAAAGGAATGACACAGTTAGTGAAAGCTCGGGGGAGAATGAAATTAAAACAGGCTAGCAAGAGCACAAACCAAGAGCCGAGCAGTCGGCACTCTGGTCTGAGAGGGTGGCACAGAGAAGCGAGCAGGGACTCCGCGAAGTCGCCGAGAGGACACCCGAATAATTAAAGACCAGCCGCAATTTAGGTACCGCCGGACGATATGAGGAGTTGGAGATACGTCCACGTGATGGAGCGTAATTGTTCAGTGCAGTTACAACATCGGTTTGGCGGAAAAATCAGTCAAATCAGTTACTGACACTGTTTACATGAAATATGCAGTGAACGGATTCTTTCCTTTTTTACCTGGTTGATCTGGGGTCATGGCTACAGTCTAAATAATTAAAATATCACAGCCTCCCTTGTCAGCGCTGTGTGTGCATTTCTGCTGCGGCTCTGATGACTATGGTCTCCTTCCCCTGCTGGATGGTGAGCTTCCTGAGGGATAACACTCTCTTTTCTTTTTGAATCTTTGTTTCTCAATCATCTAGCATATGACTTGATAGAAAGTAGACACTATAAGAACTACTATTTAGTACTATAAAATACTATAAACATTATTACATAAAAGACACAAAATAGGGATGCTGGGAATAACCATTATTTAGCTTTCATGCATGTTTTGTAATTGTTCACTGTGATATATACACATATATATGAATCCTCTGCTACACAAACTTAAGCTTATTTTCTTTATAAACAGTTCCATGCCAATTTAGTCTCTAACCATTTCCCCTAGGAAAGTAATGAGTTCTGACTGGGCATTTCTCCAGGATAAATATTTTTATTATCATTATTAAACAGAGAAAACTAACAGGGGAATACAACTCTTCTGCCAAAGCATTTCATAAAATAAAGTGTGAGAGATATTCTCTTGGACAGTTTATTAAAAACGCTTCATCTCAGGTCTGGAGGCTCCACGTCTACACTGTGTCTGCGCACATGGTGAAAGCCTCTTTGCTTGGCCGCACGCGAGGACCCACTTCAAGCAGCAGAGTTCATTAGTGACTAATCAAGGGGGCTGAAATGAGTTATTGCAGAGGAAAAGAAATGTTTTCAAACACACACATTCATTTATGTGTTTCAGTAGGTGTTCGACTATCAATTCCTTGAAGGCATAGAGGATGTATTACCTCTGTGTCGCCAGAGCTTAAGGTCGTGCCTGGCACACAGAAGGGGCTCAATACTAACTTGGTAAGTAACTGATAGAATAAATGAAAGGTGTGAACAATACTTCCGTCATGAAATAACAACTGATACATTTGTTTACACGTATATTATGGGCAATGTTCAGGAGCATTTTATTCCAATACTAGGGTGTCTGGTGCCTTGATAACTGTCTAGAAACACTGATGAACTGTAATTCATTTTGCAAACACGTTTTTACCTTCAAACTTTTTTTTTTTCCAGTAAAAACTTAGTGGAAAATCACAGTTAAAAAGTGAATTCTAAAGTAGTTTCTTGGAAAAAATTTTACCTTCTTCAAATTAGATAAAGAGGGAAATGTTCACCATTTGCTAAAAACTGAAAAAAGGACTGTTTTGTTATGAAAACTGATTTTTAAAACTCTGATTAAAATGAAAAGAATATTACCTTTTCCTTTGAAAAATGAGAATAAACCTTTTAATGTAAGTAGCTGCTGTGGCTGCTGACACTAGCTACCATTTACTGAGCACTTGTATGCCAGGGGCTGGTCTAAGTGCAATATTCAGTATTGAGTCATTACATTTTCAGGGTTGGTACTATTTTTACCCCCAGTTACAGATGCTGAAATGTAAACAGAGAGCTTAAATACCTTGTCCAATTCATTCATTAGTTCTTGGCAAGAGACGGTGTTTGACCCAAGTCTGGCTCTGAGGCCCTTATTCTTAACCCCTCTTCTCTACAGCCTCCCTGAAGTGGCTGTAAATTAAATTTCTTTCCTTTTCTTAAGATGAACTATTTCCCCTACCCAACCTTGCCCAAAAAGATTAAATTGGGCATCATATTGTGTTTATATTATATTTACATTCTAATTTGTAAATGTAATCTAATTTTGGTGCTGGTGTGCGTCTGTAAGCCTGTATGTGTACGAAGGAGTTTATGTAGACGCGTATACAGTCAGAGAGGATGGCTATTTTTGTGAATCCAAAATTGGGTTAGTTGAAGCCAAACTTAAAGGTAAGAACCCTACTCCTGTCTCTGTTTCTCCCTCGGGTAACCAGTATATACTGAGGCTGAAGAGTTAGCCAATAAAGTGAGGAGCCTTTTAAAATGCTGCTAAAAATCACTATTTGATTTGATCTATACTCAGGTCCAAAATGTTCTGCAAGCTGCTATGTCTTACCAGGTGCATGGCAGAGCTCCGAGGCGGATGTGGCTCAATAAGCAACTGAGATGGCGTTTGTCCAAAGTTCTGTATCTGTGCCTCCATGGCCTGCAGGGGAAGGAGAGTAATTGTCATAATCAATATGCATCAACGAGAGAGGTCAACACACTCTTTGACAACGCAAGTGTATCCCAAGTCAGCCATGAAAAAAGTCCAGAATATTCACCGGGTGCTCTTCCCCCAGGGTGCAAAATCATCCAAGTGTTAGTATTTTGTAGACAAGCTTTGCTTCTCCTTCCAAACATGCTTCCGTTAACCAAGTCACTATTCTTATTTAGAAGCAGGGGTTAAATGTGGAAATGTTATCCTGTGAGGGCATGCATGCAGCTAGAGACCAAAGAACACTCTGAACACTAAATACAACACATATACCTTAATAAAGTCCTTTGTAAGAAGGAACGTATGGGGATCTCTAATGAAATAAGCTTCTGGAATCTTAATGGGAAAAAAAAAGAATGAGACATAAAGCCCACTAAGGATACAAAATAAAATCAAATAATCATGTGTTCTAATCAATTCAGAGGGCGATCAGTAGAAAGAACATTAAGACTTTCGTATAATAATCAAATATGGTAAGACTTTCACTACAAAAAATACATTTTAGTGTGCTATGCTATTCTAAGATGAATCCTGGAATATTATTTATAAGGTATGAATTCATTTCTCTCAAAAATTTCCTGAAAATTTAGAAAGAACTAACCCAAAGAGGAAATAATTCTTGGGGCATCCTGACCTACGCAATATGTCATTAAAACCTATGCAGATGGAAATATTAATGAGATTTTGTGATTTCCAATAGATAAAAATAATTCTAGATCTCAGACTGTCTGGAGTGTAAAATATGCCTTTTTTGTGTGTATGTTAGAGATACTCTTATAAGAGATTTAAGTATTTCTTCTATACATAAATTCTACAGGGAAAAATTTCAATATATTAAGCTAGACTAACAGAAATATTTTTCTGAAATATTGTAAGTATGTAATTTAAGTCAACAAGGAGAAGCACAATATTGACTATGATTATTACTCTGTTACCATGCTAATTTTTCCCCTAAAATTGTGTGCACTGTGGTTGCACATAAAAGTAAAATTCGAAAGTCATTGCTGAGTGCTTGGGAGTCAGGTAAGGTGGTAGGTGGCTCTCGACACAGCACTGCTACTAATCCCGTCACTATCTACAATTCTCATTTATAAAGTCTTTAAATTTAATAATCCGTCCTCCTAGACTGCATTTCAAGAAAACGTTTATCAATAAAAATGTGAACTTTCAAATTTATTAGCAATATTAAACATGAATGCATCATTATCTGCCATATTTTAGCAATTGCATAAATGGAGTTTTGGTTCTTTTACTTGCAGAGGCAACAGGATGAGTTATTAAATCTCTTTACGTGCTGTCTAGTTTTAATGTACACATTTATTTGCATGTGTCCACTCATATGCAAAGTGTGACTATTTCACTAAATTGTACTCACACAGATACCATCATACTTTAACTCCCCAATGCAAGATTTATGATTAGAAAGGGGGGAGAGACCATTTCTGGTTAGGTTCACATTCTGAACAATAAACTCTTGAGAATTATTTGAAAATCAAAAAAAGTACTCACTGTATTGTTAAAGCTGCCCTAGTTAGAAAATGTCCAATACCTAGCTTAATGTATCATGAACTAAATCTCTCTAGCAATAGACACCATTGCTTGTGTTTTTCCTCCTCCAGATAGAGGACCAGGTTGGGGGTAGGGAGACAGAAGTAAAATCAAACACATTTAAATCTCTAGATCAGCGCCTTGCATTTAGTGGGTAGCCTTTAAATGTTCACAGAAAGAATGAATCAACAAACATAATTTGCTTGACTTTTTTTTCTGGAAGGGAAATATCAAAATTACATTAAAAAGTGTTCTGAAACAGATTTAATTTCCAGAAATCTTCTGTACGGTTCTCTTCAGTAGGTCCTGCCTCTGATCCTTTTGGACTGAGGCCCAATACACACACACATACATATCTTAAATGGCTCTCAAATGGCATCAGGGTAAATTTCAAGTTGTGCTCAATCTCACCCTTGCATTAAGACAATCGATTCCCAACATTCAACATTTATTTATTTTAAGGCTAAACTGAATCCCTCTTCCTGTGATCTACCTAAAGGTTCTTATTCCAGTATTTATCTTTTAGCTATTGTGTAGTCCTGCTTTCTAATAATTCCTCGCCCTCTGATTTTAAATTGCACAGGTCTTTCCGATCCTGGAAAAGCATGCTGTCTCCCTTAAGTCTATTAAAATGTTTGAATGGGAAGTGAGCACCTACTGACTTTCCTGACTGGCTTCCCCTGTCATATGCTTTCTGTGCTCCCCCACTTTTAGGAAGTCATCAATGTCTTCTTTTTCATCAAGAAGGGAGGTACTACTGCTGACTATTGTTATTGGGCAAATGGATATTTGTTATATTATTATTGGTTATATTATTATCTCTACTTTTGAATATGTTTGAAGACTTTGATTTTTTTAAAAAGTGATGCTGACAAGGAGAAAAATATTGTTTTCCATGGTGAGGCTGGGCTTTGAACAGAGATACAAATAAAACTATTGTAGAGCAGAAAAGGAAAAAAAAAACGGATAAATTTTTATGGCTCCATCTCTGTTACCAGCTCATATTTTTGATTGCCTATTTCATTTCTTTAAACATATTAAATCCTTTTAGAAATTAAAAAAAAAAAAAGAAGGTACTTTGTATGGGCGCGTGCCCGGAGATGTACACAACCCATTCTGCAACCTATGACGCACAGCAACTGAGTAGCTGTTATGATGGAGGAGAAAATGCCTCCCTTCATGCTAACCTTGGGCAGGGTTCTAAATCCTTCCCAGAAATCCTTCCTAAATCTAATCAATGTCCTCCATATTCTCACAGCATATTTTCCCCTTTATCATGGAATTCAACACATGATTCCTTACGTGTGTCTGTTTGCTCAGACTGTGAATCTCTGCAGGTCAGGGCTGTGATTTTGTCCTACAGAGTCAAAAAATGTTTGAATACAGAAGTGGGGAAATGGTAGGGCATTTGGGCAAAACTGAAAGGTAGCCTGAAAAGAGACAAGCACGGTAGCAGAGAAAACTTCAGAGTTCTTTACTCTTACAATTCAATACCACAAAAACAATTCAGTTAACGAACACTTGTTGAATATTTACTTCACACCAAGGGATATAAAATCAGACAGCAGACTGCCCTCCAGAAGTTTTCAGCCCATAAGGACATGAGATGAGGACATCAGGGCACATGGTAGGTAGGACCATGGGGGAGGCCAGCCCAGAGGGCCAGGGAGCCCGGAGGAGTAATGGACTGAAACTCAGGTGGAGAATGGGGGAGGAAGAGCAGGGCTGCTAGGAAAGGGACTTCCAGAAAAAGAACATGAGCTAAGGTTTGAAGGTTAAGTAGAAATTAGCAGGATAACACCATAAAATGAGTTTTTGCTATGTGGAATTTTTTGTCATATAGTGGAATTTTTCCAAATATATCAAGTAAAAAAACCCAAACAACTACTTACAGTTAATTATAAGGTGGATTCTTTCTATATTATCAGAAATGGTATTTTAGTAAATTCTACGTATTTCTATTTCTCTCTATATTGTTCTGCATGGGTCAGAGAGACTTAATGTTATTCATAAAACATATATTTATTGAGTACCTACTAGTACCTGGTACCCTTCTACAGATCTCTGATACTCATCAAACAAAACAGATAGAGATTCCCGCTCTCGTAGAGGTTACATTCTAGCCAGGATGCCATAGGGGCTTACATTCAGCCAGACGTCACACAATGGCATCCTATGGGCTAGATGCAGCTCACAGACATGGTTTCTATTTGAGCCAACATTTATAGGTCGGGAAATTTCATACAGTAATTTGGATTTTCTGGCTTCTCTCAGAAAAAATCAGAAGATCTGACATTACCTCATTAGCATTCCTTCATGGCAACACTCGTCAGGGGCACAGACTCTTTTTTAACACCCACCACTCATGTGACCCATGCATGCACTGCCATCTGGCCAGCTTCACTAGTTTATTCCCTGTCTGACCTCTATAGACATCAGCATTTGTGAATCCTTTTAAAATCTAATACCAAAACTTTAGTTTGAGTTACAAGAAATCTATTGCTTTATGCATCTATTGCACTTTCCAGGGAAGAAAGGATGAACTGACATTGTATGTGGGAGCTCATGAGTTGTAAACCTTGGGAAATAAGTCTGTAAACCTAACTCGCTTCATTGAATCTAAGATGTTACCCATTATTGAAGCATCATTATTTTATATATGATGAAGAAGTACAAAATGATGCCAATTAAACGAGGATGCACCGTTGAAGGTAAGACACACTGTGATTTGGATTTTGAGATACAACAATGATGTACATCTTAGAATCAACAAGTTACAGTAACTTTTTACGTATAATAGTCACCAATATTATAAGTCTTACATATTTCATACAAATCTAACATAAGTAATAGGCTTTAAACACTAGATTTTAAAACATGTGACTGACAAAACCTTTGCTGATTTACAAAAGGAAAGGCTATGTATTCATTGGTGGACAACTCTGGTGGGAAAACATGAAAATAAGGATCTGCTTATACGTAAATAATAACACTGGCCCTTTGCGATTGCTGAACTTGCTATCTATCTATTTATATTTTTTTGAGGTTCAAGGAAGACAAGTTCATAAAGTACACTACTCTTAGGTGTACAGGTTGATGAATGTGAGTGTGTGTGTGTGTGTGTGTATTTCCTCCCCCTTATAACCACCACCCAGATCAGGACAGAGGGCTTTGGAATGAAATGGGCAGGCTCCATATCTTGACCTGGGTAGCAGCTACCTGGGAGTGTATAGATTCCCTCTTTCCCCTCCCAGCCAGTTATTCCTACGCCTCATCATCTGCCAAGCTGATCACTATTTTGATGTTTATCATCACTGACTATTTTTTCTGTTCTTGAACTTCTGATGAATGGAATCGTAAAATATATATTTTTGTGTCTACCCTTTTTTGGGGGGATTAACATAAAGTCTGTGACATACTTCCTTGTTGTTGTGTGTCAATAGTTTTTTTTTTTTTTTTGCTATTTAGTATTCCATTGTATTAATCTTCCACAATACATCAATTCTCCTGTTGACGGACATTTGGGTTGTTAACAGTTCCAGGTTATTATGGATAAAATTGCTTAGAAAATACTTGTACATGTCTTTTGAGGGAGGTGAGTAGTTATTTCTGCTGGGTGTATACCTAGGTATGGGGTTGCTGAGTCATAGGGTAGGAATGTTTAGTTTTACTGCTAAATTGTTCTCCAAAGTGGTTGTGCTGATTTTGAGTATTTGTAAGCATTTGTGAACGCAGAATGCAAAGGTCAGATTGTAAACAGAGCAATGATTTAGACTATGTGGACTTTTAGGGCACTGATATGCTGAAACTCTTACATGTCAAACTTATTTGTGTCTGATAATTATATAAAGAATACCACTTTACTTCTTCACCAGGAAGTTTTCAGAGAGAAAGTTAGTCAAGAGATTTAAATTTTAATTGTTGTATCGATTCTTGCTTATTCTTATAAAAATTATTCTGTGAATATTTAATTAAAGCCGTCATCATGTATTTAGCATTTATTTTTCTTCCCAGCTAAAATCTGTCAAGAAATAGGTAGGTGAAGGGAGGGAGGGATAAATTAGGAGTTTGGGATGAACAGATACACACGACTACATATAAAAGAGACAAACAACAGGCCCTACTGTATAGCACAGGGAACTATATTCAGTATCTTATAATAACCTATAATGGAAAAGAATCTGAAAAAATATATACATGTATATATAACTGGATCACTTTGCTATATACCTGAAACTAATACATTATAAATCAACTATACTTCAATTAAAAAAAAAGGAAAAGAAATAGGTAGGTTATAAAATTCGAGGGAAAAAAAGACTTTTTTTTAACACCTTGGAGGAAGTTCCAAAACACAGAATTCTGCAGGGGAAGGCAGAGAAGTGAAGAAAATGTGAACTGAATTATGCTTAGGAGAACAATATAAGCACATTTGAACAGTACATGTGATTTTCAGATTTCATACACATATATGACACACAACTCAGTTTCACCTGCTTATATGTAATATAAAGCTCCTACTAGGGAAAGTTCCCATTAGGGACAGTTTCCCTCTTGTCCCTTCCCTACCTTCTGAGTGTCCCCTTCCTTAGCCTTGTTAGGTTCGCTTTGAAAAATCCTCCAGGACCCACCTGCCAAGTTACAAAATTACCCACGCCTTCATTCAATTCTCCTTTTTCTCACTTATTCTCAAGGAGCTCTCTCTAGTTTTTCATCTTCCCCACAGGTCAGGGGCACTGTGTATGGCTGTGTCATTGATGCCACGTACAAAGGTGCCCAGTTGGGGGACAAATGAGTGATAGAATCAACCCTAATTGCCAGAGGAAGGAGCACCTTTTGTAATTATCCTTCTAAAGAGGGTGGCTTTTTAAATTTGCACAAACGGGCCATATGTGTTCGCAATGGCTATGACATACGCCTTATTCCTTTGACCTGCTGCACCTCTTGCTTAATTGCTTTTTTTTTTCCCCCCGTCTTACCTTCCCTCCCAAGAAAGTTCTACCTCCTTTATGAACAAAGATACAAGTTTGGGATTAAATTCTCAGAAAAGGAAGTGAACATGCTGTGGTGTATGTGTGTTATATGTATGCCTATTAATACAAAAGACTTCACAGCCAAGGTAAAAGTAAATGTGGTGACAGCTAAGTCATAGTTTGGAACGATGTTCAAATTAATGATAAATTCAAAATATTCTAAAAGACAGAAATTAGGTGAACAAGTGTGCTTTCTCCTTCCCTTTGAGTTAGACTAGTTATCTATTTACATCTTCCCTGGTATGCACCAGCTAAAAACTTGATTAAGGTCCTCTTTTCCTCAATGCAGGTGAATTTAGCCCAGATACATTTTTCTCCCATAGAATCTTTACAACTTCTAGTCTTTTTTTGCAAATGTAATTTAGTATTGCTTTTCAGATGAAATGCCATCAGGTCTAAGTGCCATGAGAGAGACAGTGTGAGGAAGCTAATAAGGTAGGCTGTCAAATGACCTATTTCATCCAATTCTCTTGGTCTGTACAATCTTTTAAACAGTTTTCCAAAAAATCAGCATTTTATAAAGTACTATAGGCTATGCTATCCACAATGCAAAATATCAGACTATGTCCAAATTACCAGTCAATTATCGACAAGTTTCAGAAAATTGAAGAAAAAAATAGTAAAAGCTTGGGAACACACAGAAAGATTTTCAAAAAATTTCTTTAGTACTGTGTGTATCTCAGTGTACAGCTCTTACTTAGAATGATTTTACTTTAATGCTTGAGAGTGGATATTCTTTTTTTTTTGTTTGACCAGAGAATACAACTTTGACATACAGTTAAAAATATATGTGATTTTGGGCCTCCCTGGTGGCGCAGTGGTTGAGAGTCCGCCTGCCGATGCAGGGGATACGGGTTCGTGCCCCGGTCTGGGAGGATCCCATATGCCGCGGAGCGGCTGGGCCCGTGAGCCATGGCTGCTGAGCCTGCGCATCCGGAGCCTGTGCTCCGCAACGGGAGAGGCCACAACAGTGAGAGGCCCGCGTACCACAAAAAAAAAAAAAAAAAAAAAAAAAAAAATATATATATATATATATGTGATTTTTATCACTTCTGTTCTACCTTCAATTCTACCAATTCTATATCAAATAGGAAAAAATATGGAATCTTGAGAAGTCTGAAATAATAAAAAGAAAGATTGCTTAATGGCAGAATGTATTTTAAGTGATAAGCTTTTGCTTCTGGTTTATTATTGTAATAAAACAAGATCATATAAAGCATTACTTTTTAATGCTGGAAAAGCAGGAGCAAAATAAATCAAGCAAATGCTACCTGAACTTTATTATTTCTTGCCTTATAAACATTTAACTATATAAAAAATTAAAATGCTATTTTATATTCAACTGCTTCTAGTTTTTCATAGAAACTACAAAATAAAAGAACCAAGATGTTTCCTTTGTTTTAACAATCGACTGCATTAAGGCTAAGCCTATACTAGCAAAATTATGAGAATATTTAAACAAATATTTGGTGACTCAAGTGAAAAAGAACCACATTTGCTTTAACTATCAGACTATGTTAGATGATATTTGAGGAAGGGGGTTTCTAGTTTGTTCATTTATCTGCCTCAGTGCTTGGTTTTATTCTTTTGGTATAAAACTAAAAAAAAAAAAAAAGAGAGAGAGAGAGAGGAGACATCCTCCTGCTGATTCCTATTTCCTCCTTCTTGGAATGATGAATTATAAGGATATTACATAATTGACTTAACAAATGAATGTGAAAAAACAAGCACCATATCCTCTAGATAGAAAAAGCTCTGTCCAGAACATTAAAAAAAAAATATTAGGTCAGTGCCAGTGGTGACAAGCTCACTCAATTTTTCTACTTAAAAATAAGTCAGGTAGAAAAAGTACATGTATTTTAACGTAGCAGGTAGTGGTTTTCCTCCCTTGGATGCCTTAAATAAGTCTGCTCCTCCTAGAGTGGTGACGAACTCAGGGGAACAGAGAAGTGAGCTGGATCAGCATCCTTGCCCCTGGTAGATGGTCTCCAGGGACTGCATCACTGGTACTCCCTTGCTCTCTGGCTTCCCACTGGGTTTAGCCACTGAGAAGTCAGGACAAAAGATAGGAAGGCGAAGTATTTATTGTATGTTCCCTCATTGCCAAGTCATAGTTTGGCAGTGGCTGGGTTGCATTTCTCTACCCAACGCCACAGATCCTGATGGGCGACCACCCACCTAGGGCTACTTCTCCTGCCAGGCTCTGGCAATAGCCCCCTGCCCTTATACCCTCAGGCCTCGGTGCGGTACCCAGATGTTAACCCCTGGAGGCTTCACCTTCCCTTGGTCATCCACTTTATCCTGCCCCATATTTTTGTAAATAGGACTATTATTAAACTCTTCATTATCCTTTTAAAATTTGTTAAAATTTTGGTAATATTTATCACATAAAATTTTACAACGTAAAATTTACCATCTTAACCATTTTTAAGTGTACAGTTCAGTAGTGTTAAATACATTCATATTATTGTGCAACCAATCTCTAGAACTCCCTTTATCTTGAATAACTGAAACTCTGCACCCATTAGACAACTGCTCATTTCACATTCCCCCAGCCCCCAGAAATCACCCTTCTACTTTGTCTCTATGATTTTGACTATTCTAGGTACCTGGAATCATATAGTAATTTATCTTGTTGTGACAGGCTTATTTCACTTAGCGTAACATCCTCAAGGTTCATCCCTGTTACAGCATGTGACAGAATTTCCTTCCTTTTTAAGGTGAAATAATATTCCACTATCTATTTATGCCATATTTTTTTTATCCATTCATCTGCTGATGGACCTTGGGTTGCTTCTACCCTTTGGCTATTGTGAATAATGCTGCTGTGAACATGGGTGTACAAATATTTCTTTGAAATCTTGCTTTCAATTCTTCTGCATATACAACCAGGAGTGAAATTGCTAGATCGTTTGATAGGTCTCTTTTTAATTTTTTGAGGAACCTCCATACTGTTTTCCAGAGAGGCTGCACCATTTTACATTCTTACAGTAGTGTACAAGGGTTCCAATTTCTCCACATCCTTGCCAACACTTGCTATTGTCTGTTTGTTTGTTTGACAGTATCCAACCTAATGGGTGTGAGGTGGTACCTCACTGGGTTTTTTTTTTTTTTTTTTTTGCGGTTCGCGGGCCTCTCACTGTTGTGGCCTCTCCCATTGCAGAGCACAGGCTCCAGACGCGCAGGCCCAGCGGCCATGGCCCACGGGCCCAGCCGCTCCGCGACATGTGGGATCTTTCCAGACCGGGGCACGAACCCGTGTCCCCTGCATCGGCAGGCGGACTCTCAACCACTGCGCCACCAGGGAAGCCCTCACTGGGGTTTTGATTTGCATTTCCCTAATGATTAGTGATGTTGAGAATCTTTCCCTGTTCTTCTTGACCATTTGGATATCTTTTTTGGGGTCTTCATTATCCCTTTGAAAAGGTAATGTGCTGAGATCCTGACTGATACAACTAGGATTGGTATTAGGTATAATATATAAGAAAAATGCTGGTTAGTTTTTCCTTCATTTCCAGGTAGGACTGACCAAAAGGTGATTACATCCAAGCAAGAGACATTTTCGTAGAGGATTTAGAATATCTGGGGGATAAACACTGTCATAAGCTTCTTGGGGGAGGCCATGGAGTCTTTTTTAAAGTCTATACTTGTTAATCCTCAAAAAAAGAAAAAAGAAACTAAAACACTCTGTTCTGGATGATTTAGAGACTGACCTACCTGGAAGCAAGGGTTTTAGCAGATGATATCTTAAGGATGTTTCCAGGTTTTTGGTTCTTTGCCCACTTTTGGGTCGATCATTCAATAGTACATAGTAGAAGACTCAGCCCAGAAATGCTTAATGATATGTGAGAGGAAACAGTACAATATCCCTGCCAAATTCTCCCTCGATGAATAAATTTATATAAAGCAAACTCTATGCTGGCTGATTCAGGAAATGGAGGAGGGAAGGAGGTTGAGGAGAGGGTGGTGGTGGAGGGAGAGGGAGGGAGAGAAGCAGTAGTACAGGTGGTGACCTTTCTTCACTACATGAAATAAGTTCACTTGGAGTGTCTGATTATGGAAAGAAAATAATAAAGCTGAAATAGATTTAGTTGGTATGCAGGAAGATATCAAGACAAAGGTTCACCAGGTGCTGGTATAAACATTACAAAATGAAATCATACATTTTTATTAAACTAAATTCAAATTAAAAATAGTATTGCATGTATTTGGCAGAACAAAATGCTCTTCTTGGATTTTGACATAAATGGGAAACAGTAATTTAGATATACTATACTGAGATCAAATGGCTTTAAATAGGCTCATTATCAATATGTTTAAAACACTTAAAAATGAGTCTTAAACATCTAACTGAAATGTGTATGTACTTAGCTTGAATAATATCCACTTCAACAAACTGAAGCATGCAATATGTTTTGAATAATTGTTAATTTATGCTAAGGTAACAACTGTGTAATATAACTGAAATCTATGTTAATAGAAGATAAGGAAAGCCCTTCCAGCTATTTCTATTACAAACAGCAGGCTGCAATTTTCACCCTTCTTCCTTGTGTAAAATATGACTTTAGACGCTTGTAAAAGCATTTGCTGTTAATTTCTGAAAATCAATAATTAGCATTCTCAGTACCACACAATAAAAATAACAAAACGAGGGGAAAAAGCATATCTCACATAAATGACACACATCCCTCTTTGACTAACTGAATTATTTATGCTTCTCTATGGATGATTGATGACCATGGACTAGCTAAGGATTGCAGTAATTAGGAGAAAAGATAAACCTAAATTAAAGATTCATTCACTTATCAAAATTAAATGTGTCATTAATTTCCTTGATACTAATTTCTATATAGAAACTTTATTCATTGAATCATCTCAGTGCATGCCTTATTGCTGTGGATGAGAAGCACATTAACAGATATATTTGAACTTATACTCTTACTAGTTTCAGGGATCATAATATTCTTGTTGTTTCCAAAATGACTCTTTAAATGTAAATAATACCTAATGTGTATTTTCACTCCGATAATTTAAAATGTAGGGTTTTTCTTTCTATTTTAATTTGGCTTTGGAATTTGTTAACATTTTTAGCTCAGCAAAATTTCTAGTAATTATAGGGGGGAAAATTAAGATGGTTTAAGAATCAGCAAAATTTCTAATAATTATAGGGGGGAAAATTAATATGGTTTAAGAAATCTTTATCAGCCCTTTTGTTGATCATTTGTTGCCATCACGTCTCAGAATAATTGCCTAGGAGAAGAACCCTGAACTTCCCTCATCTGAAGACAATTAGGCATCATGGCACCGGTAAATAGACAATATTGTGCCACAACCCACTCAAGCGATGCAGGAGGGGGTGTTGTTATCCGTTGTCAGATCAAAGAAAGAAGTCAGAAATGGGGGATGGAAAGAGGGGTAACAAATTCACAGAAAGAATAAGCAGTGATTGTAGAGGCCATCAATGTTGTCACTATAAATACCTTCATTTACATCATCAAGATGAAAAGTGGGTTAATTTTTTTCCTTGTGAATTTTATGAGTTTATCTTCTAGGAAAGCCAGCATTGCAGATGTTTTGGTTAAAGACACATCTGTCTTGTTGATTCTTGACAGCCCTATCATGTCAGTTCTCTGTAGTAGCAAGGAATGTTTCAGCAAGAAAATAAAGTGAAAACTGAAGTGATCTAGTCTACTTCCTATGGGCATATTTTCACCATAGCAGATCCAAAGGACTACTTTGTTATCCCTGTCAGATCAAAGAAAGAGATAAACGAAGAAAATATAGCCTAAGGTTAAGAAATATTAGTAACAGAAAATCAGACTAAAAATACCACATTTTTATGACTACTGTTAACATTAAAATGTATTTAATATTTTGATATTCCCAGCATAAATAGATAAATGAGTATATATGTATAAATAAATAAATGTTGCATTGCCCATATGTTCTGACAATTTGCCAGCAAAACAGCCTTTTATGGTAGGCTTATGTGTATACCTTTCACTGTCAAAGAGAAGTCATTTAAATCATTTTTCAGCTTGGCAGTGTCGACTATAGATATGACGATATAGAGAAATAAATTATTAAAACAAAAGTTCTTCCAAGATACTTCATTTAATTATGTTTCGGGGTAGTAATAATCAATGTCCATGGTAGTGCTTTATATTTTACAAAGTATTTTTACATATCTTTTCTCATATGGTCCTCAAATACAGTCCTATGAGGTAGATATCATTTCTGTTATCATATTTTAGGTGGTTAAACAAAGGTACCTTAAGGTGACTTATTTATGTCATTCAAATAATAATGTTGGAGCTGTGCTATAACCTATTATCTGATTTCCATCTTTCCACCATCTTTTATTGATTGCTAGGTACCACAGAATCATACTCTGAGGCAGACAGGCTAAGTAATTATATCCATGACGGTAAGAGTGGTAATTTTTAAAAACAATTTTAGAATAAAATATTTTTCACTCATCATAAGAGTACAGTAAATAATTGTTGTGGCATTTAATAATCTCTACTAACCAACTATTAACTATGGCATAATCTCCTAGTGCCTTTGGAACTCTCAGAAATTGATAAAATTTATGTTTTCTGGAAAGTGATTAGAACATATGATCCAAAAAAATGACTGATAAAGATTTCTTAAAGCTACCTTAAAATTTTCCCTATAATTACTGGAAGTTTTACTGAGTTGAAAGTTTTAACAAATTCAAAAGCATAAACGAAATAGAAAGAAAACCTTACAGTTTAAATTAGTAAAATGGAAATGCACATTAAAAGTCCCCTACATTAAAAAAAATTATTTTAGAAGAAGAATATCATCTCTAAAGCTAAGTAAGTGTTCTGTTGTTTTAAAATTCCTAGAGAATTTTTTTCAAAATAAACCTGTTTGAACCCTCTCCCTGGGTATTCTGAGATACACTCTAGATGGAGGGGGGGATGGAGAGTGGATGGGGCTAGATGGATATGGCATGTGTATTTGAAAATAGTAAAGGGGGCGGCGATGAGGATATAGGTGAAATAAGAGTTAAAATGTTTGAAACTGGGTGATAAGAACACCCAGAGGATTCATTGTATCATTCTCTCTACTTTTGTAGGAAAAAAAAAAAAAAAAAAGAAAAAGGCTTTCCAGATGATTCTAACACACCTTTAGTAGAGCAGTGCTTCTTACACTGTAATGTCTCAAACAAGTCACCCAAGGATTTCCTTAAATGCATATGCTGATTTACTAGGTCAGGGAGGCCTGAGAGTAGAGTCTGAAGTTCTAACAAGTTCCCAGGTGATGCTGATACTGTTGGTCTATGGACCATATTTGAGTTGCAAGGAGTTAGAAAACCATGGGACCAGACACTTAACAAACCAGAATAGCTTATTCCCCAAGCAGCTCATAGGATGAAGTTCTTGGCCATCATTTGGTAAGTAGAAATATAAAGCATATCACAAAATTTTTATTAATATGTAAGAATGGATAAGAAAGATATTCAGTATCATGTTTAAAAAATACTGCTCAAATAGTCAGATGAGCTCATCTATGAAAAAAAGTGTCTAGAAGATTATGATAAAAGCTAAGACTTAAGACAATTTAAATAATATCTAATATCCAACAGATCTAGTGTTTACATATTACGAAGAGCTTTGTACCAGAACGGTTCTGTCATGTTTCTGCCCAGAGGCTGTCATGATAAAGTTTATTATCAATTACTGCTGTACAAGTATAAAATAAGTTAAGCTGTCATATTTTTCTCAGCCAGAGATCCTAAACTGTCAAAGAATGTCAATTTTAAATCTGACATAGAGAAGAAAATTATCTGTTATTCTGACCTCTAATTTCTTGACATTTTAATGCCATAATTGCTGTGGTTAGTGCTGCTTCATGATTTCACCTGTCAAGGAAGAATGAATCAATAATCTCAAGCCATTTCTCAAATTTCAGCACTAACTTCAAAGTTCTACGCAGATTATGGGATATATATATATATATTTGTGTGTGTGTGTGTTTGTTTGTTTGTTTTTTTACAAAAGGGACATATGTAGATTTTTGTATATTAAATGTTTCTCCTTTAAATCAGTGTTTGATTAAGGCATTAAAAGATCATCTTCCTTAGGCTAGCTGGAGTTTAGTATAACTGTAGCCTTCCTTTGTATCTTTGTGAGATATAGTGATCTTCACATTTAAAAAATACTAAGATAAACATTATCAAATAAAAGGAATGCACTGAGCTCAATAAAAGGCTTAACATTTTGAACACTATTTTTTCCAAGAGCCTCTGTCCGACCATTTAGGTGGACAGCAACTCTCTCAAGTCACAGCACCACAGAGCAGACCTCTGGGAGCTCAACGCTGATGTTCTGATGGAAGGCGGTGTGCCTTGCACAGCACCTCCTCACAGGCGGAGTGTAAATGCAAAGGGGAATAAATGACTAGCAAATAATGACTACGCTATACTTCATTCCCCTTATCCACAGGGCTCTTTCTTGTGACAACAGATGCTAGATGCTTCTATGCTGGCAAACGTATGTTCTGTACTATTCCTCCTTTGCAGAGAAAGCAATGGAGGAAGAGGGACATTAAATGACTTGGCCACATTAGAAAGCTCACAGGATTTAAGTGGGTTCTCACCCTTTGCAGGTTCTTACATGTTAATGCAGAACTTTTTTGTATGGAAATATGTTAGCCGTGGGGTAGAGGAGGTAAGGGTGGGGAGTGGGGAGAGGGACAGTTAACTCATATTCCTTGGAAGGTCATTTAATCTGTTATGTCTACAATGTACTAAGTGGTTACCTAGTGGTCTTAAGGACCACTTAAGTATCTTCCTAAGGAATCTTGAATTGACATAGGGCCACTGGGTCAGTGTGAATGCCTCTGCTGGTATGTGCCTGAGCCCATGCTGCCTGGCGGAAGGAAGGTAACAGCGTTCCAGGTATGCGCTCCCTCACCTAGTATTCTGAGAACTGACAGAAGCGTTTCTGGGTGAGAGAGATGGGTGAGGGGCTTGGGGAGGGAGGACATACATGCCACAGAATGACTCTGGGAGTTTCTCTAATGGAACCTCAGTATTCAGCAATTCTGGAAGGAGAGTCCTGGAGCAAGGCACTCCCAGTCTGCATCACTGTGAGGTAATCAGGAGCTGTAATGTATTATTGTTCACATTGCCTATATAATGACAAACACTGTGGTTGAACCGTTCCTCTCCAACAGAAAAATTTTTAATTATGCATTTTCATGTAATGTTTCATTAGGAATTTCTAGAGTTTGGCAATTATACATAGTTTTTATTACTGTCCACAGCAATGGTGTGCTATTTTGTAGAAGCAGGTATTTTTATAAGATTCGAGTAATAAACACTATATCTGAGTAAAGAAAGTCTCAATCCTAATTCCATTTTCTTTCTATTCTCTCATTTATCTCTTTATTTACTGTCATTTAAATATGAAAGATCTGCTATTTTCAGTCAACTTTAATGCTGCCTTGCACTTTCATTATGTACAATATGCTTAAAATATTTTTATTTTGCCCAAGAGGATTAACTTGTAACTTTCTTTATAAGGACAGCATGTTATAATGGACAAAAATGTATGCTAAAATTTTCAGGAGCAAAAATGTCTATGATATTTAAAAGTCAAAAAACCATTTGGAGTTGGTCTCGGAATAAAAGGATAAGCTATTCCAATTATTTTCTTTTTTATCTGATTCTAAAGGTATTGGTTCTGAAAGGAGAATATAGTTGGTAAGATGTTTATAAAACTGGGCCATGTGTTAAACAAAGGTGTATTGTTAAGAGAGTAATTAAGCTCAGAATTAGAATCCCAAGTTATGTACAAACTAATCACATTATTTTGTGGAGAAAATCCCTTATTTCACCAACTAATTTTATAATATCTGGCTCCTCTCTCATTCATTCATCCTCTGTCCCTGTCTCTTTCTTCCAGCTTCAGGCAATAATCCCATTTCCTTGTGCACACAACATGGTATAACAATGCACCTAATAATATGCTTGCAATGTGTTCTCCAAATATTTAGCCCTAAGGGTCCAATGATCAATGATCATGAGGCTCTTCTCTTCCCTTTCCTCTTCTCTGCTTGAAGCCATACAAATGGAGTCATTTTGTTTTTATAGACGTCTATAGGAAATAACTTTATGGATGCAAATTTTTCTTTTAGAGCTTTATTTCCCAAATCTATGAGTTTTCCACCTCTAAAATTAAAACTAAAAAAATAAAAAAGCATTCCACTGACTGGAAATGGAGAAGTGATTACTTGTTTTGTATAAAGCAGATGGCAGATATCTGGTAGAATGGAAGACTGGGATACAGCTTCCTTGAAGCAAGACTCATCTAGCAGCTGTTGCATCTTCACTTTTTTCACCTATCTGAAATAATTTTGTGCAACGTGGAAATGATTTAAATAATATATTTTATGAATATTTTCATAAAAAATAATTATACACATACTATAGTATATAATTCCCAAATGTTAGCTATAAAATTTCAGGGTGAGAACACACAGGAATAAGATACTATAACCTCATTTATTTTATTGATGCATTTTTGAGAACATACAGGGATAAAATACTATAGCCTCATCTATTTTACCGATGAATTTTTGAGAACATATAGGAATAAAATACTGTAACCTTATCTATTTTTTATTGATGCATTTTTTAAGTATTCTGTCTAGAAGGCTGTAATTCTGCTTTTATTAAAAAATAGATACTGGTAGATTATTTTAATGTGAACTATTCATCTTTAAATACTCAACTAGGTTTCATTAATTAATAATACACATAAGGCATTAAGCATTTTAATGAAGATGCTGAAGTAAAACAAACAAAATAGGAATATTGAAGTGCATTGTACATATCTGCATTTCAAAAAGGAACTATGGCTTCCCTGGTGGCGCAGTGGTTGAGGGTCCGCCTGCCGATGCAGGGGACGCGGGTTCATGCCCCGGTCCGGGGGGATCCCACACGCCGCGGAGCGGCTGGGCCCGTGAGCCGTGGCCGCTGAGCCTGTGCGTCCGGAGCCTGTGCTCCACAACGGGAGAGGCCACAACAGTGAGAGGCCCGTGTACCGCAAAAAAAAAAAAAAAGGAACTATATGGTGGTCTCATTACTTGTTTTTGACATATAACACTCACTTTTCCACATTTGTCAAGAACCTGAAATCTATGTTTTCTAAAAATTTCATTGAAAGGAAATTTATACAGAAAGAGATGCAAAGCCACGTTTGTGCTGAAGGGATGACAGAAATTTTCATAACAATATTCAACTTATTACCTACCTCCCTCAGTACAGGGTCAGTGATACTGTCCAGGTTCACAGAGCCTTCATAGGTTAAGTAGTGAAAAACATTTAGAGCCCGGACTGCTTCTGGTCCTCGCTGCTTGTAGCCAAATATAAGGTCAATCCACTGATGGAGTTGGCAAGAAACAAATTCACTTTCCAGGGCCTGAAATCAGTCAAGACAGAAATAAGACACCATGCAAATTTCCCTTTTTCTTACTTTGAAATATTCTATATAAATAAGTAGAACACATTCTTTGCATTCCTGTATTTTATCTGTACATATTAAGACCTATTCTTAGGAGTGACAAAATACAACCTCTAATAAAACATAGACCTAAAAGAAAATTTTCTTTCTAAAATACTTAATGTTCTCTTGGCTTAACTGTATACGTGATGTGAATTTTAATGTTAAATAGATTTCTTAAAAAGACACATTCATGTTTAAAAGTAATTTGAAATGCCTGTTTTAATGCCATTTACAACAATTTCATTTTTAATTTTTAAATATTAGTTTGAAGCTAAACAATTTTATTAGAAACTTTGATACGTACTTATTTTCCTGACTGAAGTCTTCAAATTTACCTCTAACACTACTAAAAGGGAATGCCTTCCTTCTGTTATGAATGAACTCCGCTATTACACTTTTAGGAACCAGTGGGTAATTTTAGATGTTTGCTAGCCAGTGGGAAATGAATGGAAATTACTGAGAGTCAGTGACCATACGAAACCCCCATAAAGAGTCAGAAGAAAAGAGACCTTTTCAGTTCCTAAGAAGTCATCATAAACCTCCTAGAGGGGCCCTGGCAGGTAGGCAAGGAGTTCTGGTCACACCTGTGGTATGAGCAGTGACAGTGACAGTGTAGCTCACTGTGCCTCTCACCTCCTGCACTCATTCATCATCAATTTCTTATTGATTTTAAGGACACACTGATTTCAGCAGCATGAGGAAAAAGCTGTAGAGCTAGCTTCTTAAATTTCAACTATGCAAAGCTGTAGAAAACAATTTTTGAAATTACAGCTGTAACTAAATATGTGAATGAAGTCATTCTTTGGCTGCACGACCTTGCTTTCTAAGGTGCTGAAACCAGCTTGGATTCACTTAATCAATAAATGGTTTCTTAAATTAACCCTCTGATAATTATATCAATATTTCATTTTTTTAATCTACAAAATATCTGAATGATAATTTTAAACTATTCCTGTGATGACATTTAACTAGTAACTTACTCCCCTCGAACTCCCTTTTTATCTATTCCTTTCAAAATTTTTGGTATTTTATTTACACCAGTTATTGTGGATGTTTCTCATCCAGAAATATAAATAGTTAGATTTTATAAAAGGATAGTTTTCATACTAAAACTAAACAGAATTTCTATACTCTGTATCTCACTGGTCTTGACATAATAGTTTGGACTAGAACACAGGAAAAGGGACTAAAATACAAAAGAGATGTTGGTTAAAATTCTATACTGATTAAATCTATCATATTGGTTTGGTCAATTTGTATAAATGAGAAGTTGGTAATTATTTAGTAATGTTTTCAGTGCATGGTACAATAAACGAAAGGATGAAAAAAATGAATAAATGGCAGTTCATTACAGAGTCGCTATTGCCCAAGTCTGTTCACTGGAATTCAAAATAGTAGTGAAATCAGAAATATTATTTAAAGGAAGATCTTACCAACATAATCACATAATCAGCTCAGCAGCAACCATTTCAAATCAATCTTATAGATACCACTAGACATATTTGGAAAGAAAGGGTCAATGAAATTTATTCCATTCGAATAAAACAGTTACTGAACTAAATGCCTAATGCAATGATGAGGGTTGGAAGGAATGGTCATCTTTCACTAATTTGAGTTTTAAAACATTTATTTATTATCTCCAACCACTAACTTTCATTTTCCTCTGCCATGGGCAGTGCCTATAATTTGTTTAATGTTTCTCCTTTTGTTTACATGTGTTTTTATAAAACACTACTCATGTAATGTATTTCTGTGTGTATGTATTTTTGATTTATAAAAATGGACTAGGGTTACAGATTTCATCTTGTTTCTTACTTTCTTCACTTAGCCTTGCTTTTTAGGATCTATCTGTGTATAGGTAGGTAGTCTACTGCTTCCAGTGGCTGCTCAGAACTCCCGCAGTAATGAGCGCTAGACTGCCACTAACTCACCATGACACCATGCTGAGATGAATGTCCACTTTTGCATCCCTGTTCGGCTCTTTGTGAGAATTTCTTTGGGGCATATAATCTGGAGTAGGACTGATATGTCCCTGCACTAGATGCGCGTAAACTGAGTCTGAGTCATCAGTGCAGACTGGCTGCCCCTGTCCCCCTCCCTCCAGCAGTGCCTGAAAGTTTCTACATGGCCACATCTCCATTGACAACTGGTATTATCCCAGCCTTTAATATTAGCCTGTGTAACAGATACAAAACAATATCCCATTGTTGTTCTAATATGTTTTCCTCTGATTACTGAGGAATTTGACAGCTTTTTAATATGCTTGTTGGCCATGTGGGTTTCCTCTTCAGTATACTTCCTGTTCATGTTCTTTGTCCATTCTTTTCTGGAGGTTCCTGTCTTTTACGTTGTTACTTTGCAGAAGTTCTTTATATATTTTAGATAGTTGTTTGTTGGTTTTAAACATTGCAAATGCATTCTCCCAAATGTCACATGTCTGTTAAATTTATCCATGTCACTCTTGGTTGAAGAGAAATTCTTAATTTTGAGATAATCAAAAAAATTTGTGTTACGTTTTTGGGATTTTGGTTTAAAATAACAAAGATAACTTTCTGTATTTTGATGTGTCAGCTTTATATTTATGGTTTTACTTTTCATATACTGGTCCTTATCTAGAATCCACTTTCACTCATATGTGGTATTAGATAGAGATCCAGTATAATTTTTGTTAATATAGTAAGTCAGTTTATCTAATACCATCTATTAAACAAACACACCTTTCCTGAGTGATGTGTGCTGTCATCTTAAGTGTGTGAATATATGTTTGAAACAAAGATATAAAACTGGTATTGTTTACAGATAATATAACAATCTACCTAGAAACAGCAATACAATCCTTCCTCCCTTCTTTCTGCTTTCTTTCTCTGCTATCTATCTACCTACCTACCTACCTACCTTCTTATCTATCATCTGTCTAGATATGTGTGTGTGTCTCCAGATCTTTGCACCTTTTATTTCTATCGTTATCTTTATTTCTTATATATCTTAGTATCTGGCAGATTTATTCCTTTGAGAGTCAACTCAGCTATTTGTGGACCTTTATTCTTCCCTATAACTTTTATAATAAGTGTATAGATAGATACATCAAAATAATTTTGATTGGTATTCCAATAAATTTATAGATTAATTTGGGGAAATTGATATTAGGTTTTCCCATCTAAGGTCTCAGAATGTCTCTTTATTTATACACATCATTTTCTATGTACCATATTAGATTTAAAAATTAATATTTTCACTGTAAAGGACACGGGTATTCTTGGTTAAGTTAATTCCCAGGCAGTTCATAAGTTTTGATGCAACTATAATATTTAAAAAATTATATTTTAAACCCCATTATTAATGATGTAGAAAAATGCTATTGATTTTTATAAGTTGATTGTGTTCCTGGCAACTCTTACTAGTTAACTTCTTTATTTTTCTTATATAATTGTTCTCAACCTTGAGAACTATATTAAACAACAGTGGTGACATGGAACATCACTGTCTTTTTCCTGATCTTAAAAGGGTCAAGACACACACACACACACACACACACACACACACACACCATGTATTTAACAAATGGCTGGGTTGTTAGATAGCATTTTATTTACAGTTTTTGTATTTATATCCATACTTGAAATGGCTTTATTTCTTTTTTCCTTTACTTCCCTCTACTCTGGAATCAAGATCACAGTAGCCTCCTAAAATGAGCTGGATGGTTATTATGTTTTCTGGATAACTTGCAAAAGAAATGAATTCCTTATCTCTTGAAAATTTGGTAGAATTCACCTGTAAAATAATATGGCCTTGGATATTTGGGGGGCTAGGAAGACTTACTACTTAAATTTCTTTAAGGCTTATAAGTCTTCTGGTGTCAATTTTGATGTTTTATATTTTTCTAGATATTTATCCACTTCATCTCAGTTTTAAAACTTATTAGTTCATGACTATCTATAATAATCTTTAATTAAATTAAAAAATTTCTGTCTACAGTTACCCTATTCTATTCTATATGTTAGGTAGCAGAGTGAATCAACAAACAAACAAACAATCAAAAAATAATTTCACCTCAGGTTTTTTTTTGGGGGGGTTATAAAATTAAATGACAAAGGAACAATAAAGTAGTAGATTAAACAGATAGTCTTACAGAGACTGTCTTGCTAGTCACTGCAGAAAACAAAGAAAATCCAGTTATAACATTTAAAAGCTAAATCTGGTTCTAAATCAAATGCATATCTAAGAATTGAATTTTAGATTTCACAAAATTAAAGCATAAAGACCTATCTAAAGCTGAAACCTGACACTGAGACTTAACTGTATTCTAAACATTATTAATGTATTAGTAAATGCATGCTATCTGCTTATTTGTTCTTTTTAGAACTATGTTTTCATGCACAAACCTATTTTGGACTTTGAAACAAGATTTTATTGCAAACACTCACAACTGAAAAATAGAAAGAAATACTTGATTACTAAGCTATTAGGGTTATAATGGTCTTAATAGCTTGCTTTACCCTCTCCTTGCATACCTAAAAGCAGAAGCAATTGCTTTAAGCCTAGATAAACCAATTCCCAATCCATAATTCTACCCTGGGGATCTGGGAGGAAGGAAATAAACAGTGAGATTTAAACCAGAGAGGATATCTCTTAGATGAATAATAGTTACCTAGTATCTAATTTCAATATTGTCCCATGGGTATTAGAATGTAGAGAAGTCTTTCTCTAAGGGGTTTAGGACAAAAAAAAGGAAACTAGGCTAGTGGAATGAACTGTGAGGAGAGAATTTTGTTTTCTCCAGAATTCTTCTATTTAAGAATACTGCATTTCTCTCTCTCCTTCTAGACCAGACCAAGAACATTTTCAAGCCCTTTCTCTTGTGGCCTCAAAAATCTGCTTCTGATATTGAAAAAATTCTCCAAATAGAGTTGCATATATTCCAGTGGACAATTAGAAAATCACATTGCTACTTCTTCTGTAGTGTCTGTACTGGCTTCTCTTCATGATTAAATTGAAATTATAGCTATTACCCAGTAAAAAATTTAATTATTTTAAATAAAGGTAACATAGTTGTTTTAAATGTTTATTTTGGGGGGCTTAAATTATTCTCTTACTTGATTGCTTCCTGGGTGTATAATATAGTGGATTATTTTCCATTCCCACTAGCACCATCCTAGTCTTAGCTCCCATTGCTCTCCATGTGGGCTACTGCAATAGACTTTGACCTCCTCCTCTACTCAGGGGCTTGCACCCTGCTGGTGGAACAGACTTCTGAAACCATCATGCTCTTACTGTCATCCTCGATTTCAAATCTTCCTAGGTTCCTTCTAGCCTAACACATTCAGTGTAAATTTTACCTGACCCCTAAGGACTTTCAAACCCTGATCCGACCCTCCCCCGTGATTTCTTTGGGCTTCTAGATACAAATTCTTGGCTCCAGCAGCACAGTTTACAGCCCCCGGCCCATTAGTAGCTGGTATGACCTCTGAACCTTTGTTGCTCCTTTCACCTTAACATGAAAGCATTTCATCCTCCTGCTTCCTCTTCATGTCCCAGCCATCCTCACTCAAGTCCAATGTCTGTTTCCTGAGTTCTCCAGCTCAGAGTCTACGAAGTCTTCTATGAATTTCTATGACACTTACCATCAGTACCCTCCTGTTTTTTTTTTTTTGGGTTTTTTTTTTTTTTTTTGCGGTATGTGGGCTTCTCACCGTTGTGGCCTCTCCCCTTGCGGAGCACAGGCTCCGGACGCGCAGGCTCAGCAGCCATGGCTCACGGGCCCAGCCGCTCCGGGGCACGAACCCGTGTCCCCTGCATCAGCAGGCGGACTCTCAACCACTGCGCCACCAGGGAAGCCCTACCCTCCTGTTTAATGTAGTAAATAATGTATACAGATTTACTTGTGAAAATCAATTTGCATATAAATTGTAAAGTGCTAGACAAAGGGAATGGGGTTATTACCAATTAACACTTAATTGTTTCAAACATGCCATACTATATTCTCAATTAGAATCCAAGCATTTGGAACTTAGGGACTATACCTAATGCTTCTTTTACATTTCCTATAGTTCCTAACTCAGCATTAAATGATAAATATTTAATAAATATTTATTGGCTGATTATTTAAGCAATGGGAAAGATGTGTTGGTCACAAGAAGGAAGAAAAGAAATGTCAGGAAGTGAGGGTGGGGGTGGGAAATTCATTCATTCATTCAACAAATATTGACTGACCATCTGCTATGTGCCAAACACTATTCTAGGCCCGAGGATCACAGCAGTGACTACGTGAAACCAAAATCCCTGTCGGAAAGTGTACGTTGTAGTGGGGAGAAACTACTAATTAGTAATTAGTAAGAGAGTCTGTCTGAAGGTGATAAATGCTAAGGAAAGGAGAAAGACAGGAAAGAAAGCTAAGAGGTGTGAATGGATGGAGAGGGGATTGCTAATTTAGAGGAGGAAGTCAGAGAAGGCTTCCTTGAGTTTGTGACAATTAAGGACTACAATGAGGAAGTGAACTGTAAGGACATCTGAGGGAAGATGATCTCACACAGAGGGATCAGTCACGCGTTTGTTCATTCGTTCATTATTCATTCATTCAATATGAAGCCCCTCTTATGTGCCAGGAATTACTCTAGGCCCCAGGGAGACTGTGAGAAACCTCTGACAAAACCTCTGATCTCCAGGAACACATCCCACTGAAATGCAAATAAGCAAGGTGAATACAGCCTCAACTCTCTCCAGCCCCAAATTACTGACCGCCTACCACATGTCAGATGTTAGCCCTGGAGGATATACAGATGAGTAAGTATGCCACATCCTCAAAAAGATCACAGTTTGGTGGAAGATAAACATGTTGACTTGGGCTTTTCGTGCTGCTCGAATTTCTGCTAAAACTCTAATACGATGATATTAGAGTTATTCCCCACCCCATTCTTTTTCCAGAAGAATGACTTCTTCTAGAAAGTAATCCATCTCTGCTGCTCTAGCCATCACCACTCAGCACACTTGGCCCCCACCCTTCCTTTACCTGGCTCTGTAGGACTAGAGAAATCTAAGGGAAAAAGGTCACTACTAGGAAGTTGCAGAGGGAAACTGTTGTCTCTAACTTTAAAATACATCCAGAATTGATTAATTTCTTGCTACCTTCACTGCTACCACGCTGGTCCAAGCCGCCATCATCTCTCACAATACCTCCTAACAGACGTGCCTGATGCTACCCTGTGCCTCAGCAGTTCATTCCCATCACCGCAGCCCGGGTGATCCTTTCACAGCACAGCAAAATCGTAGAACTCGTCTGCTTAAAGCACTGCAACAACTCTTGATTTCACTCAGAGTAAAAATGCAAAGTGTTGCAGTGGCCTTCAAGGCCATATGTGATTTGCATCTGTTACCACTCAGTCCTCTCCTCCTACTGTGCGCTCCATGTTTCTCCTACCCCAGCCCACTGGCTTCCTTGCCAAGCACACCCCTGCCACAGGGTCTTGGCTCCGATGTTCCTTCTGCCTTCACTGCTCTTTTCCCAGGAGAGGAAGAGTCTCTGGGTCACTCTCTCACGTCCTTCAGGCCTTAGTTCAAGTCTCACCATCACAGTGAGGGGATCCTGACCATCCACCCCTGTATTTCTGATCCCCTTGCTTTGCACTTCTTTTTCCCACAGTATTGATCACCTGCTAACATTCTAGATATTTTACTTATTAATTTCTGTTTATTGTCTGTCTCTCTTTGATCAAAAGTAAGCTCCATGAGGGCCAAGATCTTTGTCTGTTGGTTCACCGGTATACTCGAAACACATAAAATAGCGCCTGCAACGCTCAGCAATGATCTGTTGACTGAGCGTTGACTGAGGCTGTATGTTTATTCATGCGGGTTCCTAACTAAAATGTGAGCTCCTGAAGGCCACTGGCTGCGTGGCTCACGCTTGTGTCTCCAGAGCCTAGAGCGGTATGAAGACAGTAACAGGCCCTCAATGATGGGGGTAAATGAAGGGATTTCTCTGCTTTACTCTAGCCTTATTTAGAGTAGGATTCATGGCCAACTCTTCTTTGTGTTTTCCATAATACCTTACTCAGAACTGGCTCTCAATAAAGATTTATGTAATGAGCAAATCCCCAGTTTCAGAGATAAGGAAGACTGTGAAGCTCCAAGAGATAAGGATGTCTTATCCATCCAGAGTGTCCCAGCTAACAGGTGGCAGGGCAGGCACCCACATACAAGATATCTATTGCAATATATATACTTTTTCCATCTCAATATTTTAAGATGCTGCCAAAGACTTCCAACAATTCTTATGTTATGTTATTTGCTTAAACTTCATTTTTGAGCAAGGTATTTTTTCAGTACAATATACCCTAAATGCACGTTTTTACCTATCACAAAAGAGACTTTTTCCTTAAAAAGTGAGAATCTAATAAAGGATGTAATACAGTCAAAGCAAAACTACACCCCACTGTGCTCTCTGCCTCAGCGTGCTGCATCCCGCCCTGCAGACAGAACGGTCTGCGCCTGGTCCCACAGCACCAGGACATGCCGGGCGGAGGGCTGGAGAGATTAGTAGTGCACATCCGAGACAGGTCTTTTTCTAAAACAAATTTTTTAAAAGGGCAGATTATGATTGATGAACCCGGCATTAAGGTAATGCTATCAGACGTACTTTCTATTTCTACCCTTCGTGAGGAGGTCAGATTATAATCACGTTAGAACTGAACACAGTGCTTTATTAATGTTTCATGACTGAGTCGGTCGCAATCAGCCTAGCTTCATGTGGATAAATTAAACCAGTTCTTGATGTATGAACTCAATGCATTGAGAGTTTATTGAAATGTCTACTAAAAGTGTCTCTATCACCTTTCCAGGTTTGCTAATGAAACCAAATTTTGAATTTCACAGTTCTTCAGTGAAACACAAACCTTGTCACCATTTTTACAAAATACAAACAACTCTAACCAATTATATATATTGTTGTCTATAAATAAAAAAACAACGGACTAAAAGAAGTACATCATTAAAAATTCAAAGTATTGTTTCATTTTAAAAAATAAGAAAAGTTAATGAGGTTGTCAGCACGTAAAGGCATCTACAAATGCATCAAATGCCTTTTTAATTGCTGGCATGGGATAATGAAGCTGATCATTTATAATCAATGATATCATCCCTTTTTATAACATTATTTTTGTCTTCTTTGCCTTGAATTTCTTAATGACAGCTTGAGAGAAGAAGGAGGGAATGCTCCTTTGTACGGATACAGAATACTAATCCACACAAGAGCCGAAGGCTTTTTTACCACTGTGAATGTCATTTCTTTGGGCTCTATGACATTTTCATTTTATACTTTAGTCTCATTACAAAGAACTCCATCAAATAACTGAAGATAATCCCAGTCCAAATTATAAATATACTAGAGCGCATTTTCTCTAAACCCATTCCATTTCATAAGCACTAAATCCTGTATGAGCTAGCTACCCAGCCAGTATAAAGTTAGAAACTTTCAAAGCTACAAAATAATAATAAAAGGTGGATGTTGTATTCATGGAATTTATGGAAAACTTATGAAAAGTTAAAGACTTCTATATTTTATATTATCACCCAGGTAATTATAGAAATATTCATCAAGTAAATATTTCTTCAGCAAAAAAAGAAGATAGGTAGATAATTGGTTACATTTTCCAGTTTTAACACAGATGGCTGACCTTATTTCTTCATAACATCAGTATGATCATTTCCCATCAGTATGATGGGAAAATGGACCAGAGGTTGGAGCAAAGGAAACCATACATAGGGTGCTGTGAAGGAAAACTTCAGGTTAAAGGAAAGTACAGGAGACACTGAGACAGGAGAGCAGCTGTAGACACACACGGCTACATTCTGTAACGTGACTTTTGATAGCTCTGATGCTTTAACACTCTTCCCAGAGGCAACAGCTTGGGTCTGCCCTTTAGCTCAATTCTGATGCACCAAGAATGGCAGCTATAGACATAGAATCTTTTGATACACATGGTAGCTTTCCCTTTCTATTCCGTGGAGTCCCTTCAAGGAAAACCCAGGGAAAGAAGACAAAGACTAACCACTTCTCAAGCCACCTATTACGTGCTGGCTAGGCACTTGCTACATAGGATCAATTTAACCTGTCATTGCCTCCTGGTGTCCCAGGGAACCAAGACTGGGGCAGTTTGATTTTCCCAAATCAGCAGAATTTTGTGTAAAACCTTTCATTCCGTGGAGTAAAGGTTCAGTTCACAAGTCTTACCAAATTCATAACGCCTATAAGATACCAAGAATTTGGTTTTGAATAGAGAAAAAAAGTGCCTTGCTTCTTTCATTTCTTCATGAAGCCAAGTTGGAACTTATTACTTACAATAAAAATGTACCATTCATTTCTGAAAACGTTTTATGACATTTTCAGAAATGCACAAGTATTTATCTCTCATACTTTAGTTATAAAAACTTGTTCTTTTGAACAGATGAAAGCAAATCTTTGAGGAACAGTTACTTCACCATATCATGCAATCCTTATAGTTCCTAGTACACTGAACACGAAGGTCGACAAACATGTGTTTACAGTGATACTAAATAGTGAGATTTATTTTGAAGAAGCACTGTATTCTGACTTAAAGTTTGCTCAGCAGTGCTTCAGCTCTTAGAAAGACAAGATGTAAGAGATAAGAGGTGTGTAAACAGAAGTCAGTTCTTAAACTGGTAATGTTAGGACCAGGAGTAAATTATTTATTATATTTATGTGCAATAGAAGTACACTGAGCAACTATAAATATATAAAAAATAATTTATTACTCAAAATTTGCCTTTGTGTATTTTATTCTCTCTTAAGAGGGAAAAATCTATTTTAGAGTTTAAATTGTTTTTACAGTGTTATTATCCTTTCTCAGCCTGTATCTTTCAATGAATAATCTGCTAATTCTCTTAAAACCCAAATGAAATGAGAGCATTTTGTGAGAATCAGGTATTTCTAAGGAAAAGGGATTTCTAAAAACTCTTATGTGGTGATCGCATGAATAATAAGATAGGCCAGAGTGTCACTGATTAAATCTGAATCATAAGTCTGAGTCAAATTAGGCGTTTGGAGGTCATCCATGCTTAGATACAGATAGTTTGCAAATAACACACAGGTTGTATTTCAAAGTGCTTTATAATTTGGTGTTTGGAACATATATTGCAGTAGAAACAGTATTAGTCTAATCTGGATTGATTCTCAAGTCGATCTATAAGGCCATATTTTGTTTAAAATATAGGTGAACTTTTAAAGTCTGTAAATGGATATAGGGGACATGACATTCAGAGTGCCAACCTGTGATGCCAGGCACAGTAAGTAAGAAAAGGCACTTGGGTCCAGACCTGGGGTCAGTCACTTTGCCTTTCTGTGTCTCAGTCTTATTCAAATAAAGGTCTGCTCCGGGTCTCAAATCCTGTGTGTGACTATAAAGTTTAACATGTAAACTAATGTAAAATAATGCCATTTCCTCCATTTTGTAGAGCTGGAAGATAGCCTTCTTCCAACACCCGCTGGGTGGTGGGACGGGACTTCCTCAGCTGTAAACCGAGCTTTTACTGGCTGGGAAAGGAAGTCTTATGGGGTGAGAACTTTGGGGATAAAGAGTTAGAAATAGGATCACAGAAAGTCAGGTCTGCTGAGCTGTTGAGGCTGGAACATGCTGCTGGTTTGGGGTCAATTCCCTCTTATCTCTGTCTCTTCTTCTGCTGGCCCCAAGGTACTGGCTTCTAGTTAGAAGACATGTTTCCTTCCCTCCTTCTTTCCCTCTCCCTCTCCACAGCTCCTCAAGTCACTACTCACTCGAGCCTGGAGTCTGTGGGTAGGAACACTGCCACTCTGATAAGTAGGTGATCTTTGACAAAGTAACTTACCTCACTGAGTTTCAGTATAATTCTCATTTCAGAAGACTTTTTGAGGATTAAATGAATATTGCACCTGAAGCTCTATCTAGCACAGTATTTGACAAATAATAAACAATCAATAGATGGCATAGGTTACCAGCACTACTGCCATTATTTTATCTTGGTCAGCCATCATATTGGGATGACTCAGGACCACCACTGAGATACGGGGTATGGTGACTAAGATTAGGGTATCCAACCTCCTGTGCAGCAGTTGTCAGCTGTAAGTCTTGGAATGAGGAAAGCAGAGAAAAAAATTGTAAGCAACTACACCCTGGAAGAAAGGAGACTGTCCTAGCCCCATCATGTAGCTCTTTATACATAAAAAGAGGTATAAACTGGGTGCTGTCTAGAGTAACATTCCACTTACTAAGGGAGGGTTTTGTCACTTCACGTTTGAGTACCAACTCCCAGATCTGGAATTGATCTAACAATTACCAGTGAAACCTGAGGTAGAAGACAGTCACTCTCCTCCAAAGCTATAAAGTTGACACTTCCCCTAGGGCCTCTGTTAGCACTCGACTGACTCTTGTTTATCGTAAGGCCTTGATAAGTTTGATTGTCTGATTTTGTAGACTAGAGATTATAAGAAAAATTCGAATCACTATGGCCATTAAAGGAAAGTGTGATGATAGCTAACAATCTAAAGAAGAAAATAGAAAAAGAATAGATATGGAATTATATCACTTCACAGAATAATGGGTACTTATGATAATAAAGAGAAGTTTCATCCTTTGTATAAGAGGGTAGAAAACCAAATAGTAATACATTTTAGAACAACAACCACAACAGGGTTCAAAAAAGTTCTCACTTAGCTATAAAAATCTAGAAACTTCATTTATTTGGTAAGTTTATTTAGCTGGACTGCATTAGTACCCAACATACTAGATGAATGAAGCACTGTGATTTTTCTGCAGGTTTAGTCAAGACTGTACGGTCCTGCTTGTTCAGTTTATATCAGTAATAACTATCTGATAATTTCTCATGCATAATAATCATCTTTCCCTACATTTAAAACATTCTGTGCACGATGCTGCCCTGGGGATTTGTGTTTAGAAACACAACTGCTTTTTCTTTTTCAATTAGGCATATCATTAATAAAATTACTAATTCTGGGGCGTTTAAACTTTTTCACTAATGAGGAACACAGAAGTTGTATCTATAATGAATCATTACCTGATGTTTATTAAAATATATCTAAAAATGTTTTAGCATCCAATAAACACATGAAGAGATTCTCAACATCATCAGTCACCAGGGAAATGCAAATTAAAATTGTAATGAGATATTATTTCACATCTACAATAATGGCTATAATAAAAAAAAACAAATAGTAACAAGTGTTGGTGAAGATGTGGAGGAACTGGAACAGTCATACATTGCTATTGGGAATGTAAGATACACAGTCACTTTGCAAAAGAGTTAATTTCTTAAAAAGCTAGATATAAATTTACTATATGACTCAGAAATTCTACCACTAGGTATATACCCCAAAGCAAGGAAAACACGTGCCCATATAGAGACTTCTATGTGAACATTCATAGTAGAATTATTCATAACAGCCAAAAAGTGGAAACAACTCAAAAGTTTATCAACTGATGAATGGATAAACAAAATGTGGTATATCCATACAGTGGACTATCGTTATGCAAAAAGAGGAACAAAAACTGATATACGCTACAACATGGATGAATCTCAAAAACTATGCTAAGTGAAAGACGTCAAACACAAAAGAACACATATTGTATGGGTCTATTTAAGAAAAATGTCCTGAAGAGGCAAACCTATGGAGAGAGAAGGCAGACTAATGATTGTCTGGGGCTGGAGGTAGGCACAGGATAATTCTGGGGCAAAAGAAATGTTCTAAAATTATATTTTGGTGATGGTCACACAACTCTGTAAATTTGCTAAGAATCATTAAAATTGTACAAGTGAATTTTATCACAAATAATGATTTTTTAAAAACACTCATAATGTAGTCCCACTTTACAGATGAGAAATATGAGAACCAGAGATGCTCCATAATTTACTCAGGGCAATGAAGCTAGTAAATGGCAAAGCTCAGATTCAAGAGCCAGGAAACTTTTAAACCCCAAGTATTCTTTCCAATATAACCACCTGGCATTTATTAATTGTTAGCAGCCACATAAAAACCTGTGTTTAATCAGAGCAAGAGAAAATTTGGTCCAACAATTTTTGCTACTTTGCCTGCCTGAGTGAAGGATTCATTTCGTTTCACTAGTTTGGACCTAAGTAGACAACATGCTAAAATCATTAAGATTATTACCCCATGTGATTCATTCAATCATTCATAACAGCAAATATCTGGTGACTAACTACTCTTGCAGGCACAGTTCTTGGCTCTAGAAATATACAGTGAAATGATGTGACTGAGAGACACATCTCAGACACAACTCAGTATGTAGTGGGTTCCAGAGTTGAGTTTGTGGATCTGGTATCCTTACACTGATATCATAGCCAGTATTCAAGTATGTAAGGGTATTGTGGTAATAATAAACAACCAGTTCTAAAAATAAGTATAGACTTTAGAAGTATGCATCACTAAAGTATAAATCCTTCACATTAAAAAGATAAATTGAAGAGATAATCTATTGTTCAAGAAGATGGTGTGAGATTATGCCATATACCTGAAAGTGCCAATTTCCAGATTGAGAAGTGAGAGAAATCCTATATAAAATTTATGTACTACATGATATTACCTCAGGGGGAGACTAGATTACAGATTATCTATACAGTAACTTTAAACATAGATCTACTGTCTCAGTACCAGCTTTCTAAAATAAAGTGTATTAAAAGTAAAATATTTCTTGGAGACAGAAAAATAGCTCTAAAATTGAAGGGAGCATGTGACTGACAGTGACAAAAAGAGACACAAAATCAGGGGTAGAAGAAGGAACCACACATTGTATGATCCTGTTTATGCGAAATAAACAGGATAGGCAAATCTTTAGAGACAGAAAGTAGATTAGTGGTTGCCTAGAGCTGGTTGGGGGAATGGGGAAAATGGGCAGGGGGAGATGCTAAAGGGTATTGGGTTTCTTAATGGGGTAATGAAAATGTTCATAATTGACTGTGGTGATGGTTGCACAACTCTGTGAATAGACTAAAACCCACTGATTTTTTTTTCTTTACTTTAAATGGTTGACTTGTATGGTATGGGAATTGTATCTGTGTGATATATGTGAATTATACAGCTCTTACTAAAGAAGGACTGAGGGATATGTGAGGTCCACTGCAATATGTGGACCTTATTTGGATTCTAATTCAAATAAATAAGCTGTCAAAATGAAATAAAACATATTTATGGGACAGCTGGAAAAACTGGGAGTGAAACAGGGTTAAAAACATATTTGGGGTCATAGGTTGTATTGATATAATTCCTCAATTGGCCAAGAACAATAGTACACTAGAGACGTTGCTTGGTAAAGTGGTTCATTTCCATATACCGTAACCCCATTGAGATTAAAATCTCCTTAAATATGGATAAAATATATTAAGATCTATAAAATAACCACATGCAAACATTCTATTTACACATTTTCTATTTGAACACCCAGACATCTGTCATACAGATTCAAAAAGTAATGACATTTTCTATCTAAGAATGTCTACAAGATGGGTGTTCTCTTAGTCAAGTATATTACATTTTAAGGTGTGTTTTACAGCTTATAATTTCCTACATACAAATATGTTCTAAATGTATATTGTTTTGAGTACTTTATGAGTGAAAAAACAGTGCAGATTTAGCCAATAGACAAAAATAAGGAATGGGCATCAATTTTGACCATTTTAGAATACATTAGTCAACAGATGCTCATCTGATTGTCTTCTCCTAAGGGAGCAAATATAACTGAATTACCATTCCTTTATTAGTCCTCATGAAAGGAAAATCCACTCTACAATAAAGAACTGCTGTCAAAAGACAACAGTAAAATGCTTTCTTTTTTTTTTCTCAAAAATTTAGCCTTGCATTTATAGATGTTAAAAGACAATTTTTTAGTAGCTGAAAACTAAACTACAGAATATTTTTTACTTCCTTGTGACTGCTCAAGCAAAAACAAAATCGCTCTTACCATCCTGTTGATCCGTACAAAGTCTTCAGGTTTTTTTGCCCAAGGGGGAAGATCAACATCATTTACCACCACTTCATCTTCTCTGACTCCAAGATTATATCCATTACTGTTGACAAACATCTCCGGTAGGTAATAGAACTCTGGAATTAGTTCCTGCCAGGAATAAAAATGTAGCATATTAAACCACTTTAAAAATCAGTTGAATGAAAGTATTAATTTATAACAACTGTAAACAGAATTAATTTCTTTACTTAAATTCAATATTTTATTACTTAGTTCCATTCTTTTTTTAATTTTCTTTAGATAGGAGTCTAGGAAAAGAAGGCAAACACTTTTCTTGAACAATATGCTTGATAATTTATGTTTATAAGATTTTCAATCTTATCTTGCCACAAATTAGTTAAGAGAAATGGGTTACAGAATCAACAATATTCCCAATAGTATCAGTGAACAAATATATAAGGTTATACATACAAGTCTCTGCTGTTCAACAAACTTTTCCAAATTCTATTAATAAAATATCCAAATTCAAAAAAAGGTGTTGCCAGTATTGGTTAAAAATCATGTAATGTCTTCTACTTTTCTTTTTGACTCCACTGGCAATTACAATACATGATTTTTATGAAGAGACTCATTGTTTTATTTTATAGTTTGGCAAAATAAATTGTTTTTATACCTACCACTAAATACAATAAGAGATGATATGCAACATAATAAGTTTAAATATTCAATGCATGCCACTTGAATACTAAGTTCTTAACTTGAATGCAAAGATAACTTGTGTTATTTGTATGTAAGTATGGCATTAACGACTGGGTTCAGGGCAAACTTGCGTTTGATGCATGTCTAATATGTGGTTTATGTAACTTTAGAAGAAATATGATACAGGAGTGAACTGATTTTATGACCTTAAAAGTTTTAATTTGTTCTCCTTTTTTTAAAAAAAACAACTTGAGGAAATGAAAACAAAAAACACAGTAGTTTTATGTTTACCATCAATATTATGAAAAAATACTGATCTTTTCAAATATCAAGATGAGGGTTAAATTAACTTTATCTGTGAAAAGCATAAGAACATTTATTTGTGTAACAGGTCTGACATGGATGGCATAGTACCCAAAATTTGAATCTCACTTTGGAATACACAGTGATAAATAGAAAAGCTAAAAAATAAACAAACACCCCCACCAAAAAAAAAAACACACCAGACACTGAGGTCTTCAAATAAACTGGATTCTTCAACCCAAGAAAAGCATACACAAAAGTGTTCCCTTTATCAAATTACCAATGGCATTTTTCACAAAACTAGAACAAAAAATTTTACAATTTGTATGGAAACACAAAAGACCATGAATAACCAAAGCAATCTGGAGAAAGAAAAACAGAGCTGGAGGAATCAGGCTCCCTGATTTCAGAATATACTACAAAGCTACAGTAATCAAGACAGTATGGTACTGGCACAAAAACAGAAATATAGATCAATGGAACAGGAGGGGAAGCCCAGAGATAAACCCATGCACCTATGGTCAACTAATCTATGAAAAGGAGGCAAGAATATATAATGGAGAAAAGACAGCCTCTTCAATAAGTGGTGCTGGGAAAACTGGACAGCTACATGTAAAAGAATGAAATTAGAACACTCCCTAACACCATATACAAAAATAAACTCAAAATGGATTAAAGACCTAAATGTAAGGCCAGACACTATAAAACTCTTAGAGGAAAGCATAGGTAGAACACTCTTTGACATAAATCACAGCAAGATCCTTTTTGACCCACCTCCTAGAGTAATGGAAAATAACCCAAAAAACAAATGGGACCTAATTAAACTTAAAAGCCTTTGCACAGCAAAGGGAACCATAAACAAGATGAAAAGACAACCCTTAGAATGGGAGAAAATATTTGCATACGAAGCAACTGACAAAGGATTAATCTCCAAAATAATACAAACATCTCATGCAGCTCAATATCAAAAAAACAAACAACCCAATCCAAAAATGGGCAGAAGGCCTAAACAGACATTTTTCTGAAGAAGACATACAGATGGCCAACAAACACATGAAAAGCTGCTCAGCATCACTAATCATTAGAGAAATGCAAATCAAAACTACAATGAGGTATCACCTCACACAGGTCAGAATGGCTATCATCAAAAAATCTACAAACAATAAATGCTGGAGAGGGTGGAGAAAAGGGAACCCTCTTGAACTGTTGGTGGGAATGTAAATTGATACAGCCACTATGGAGAACAGTATGGAGGGTGCTTAAAAAACTAAAAATACCATATGACCCAGCAATCCCACTACTGGGCATATATCCAGAGAAAACTGTAAAACAAAAAGACACATGCACCCCAATGTTCACTGCAGCACTATTTACAATAGCCAGGACATGAAAGCAACCTAAATGTCCATCAACAAATGAATGGATAAAGATGATGTGGTACATGTACAATGGAATATTACTCAGCCATAAAAAGGAGTGAAACTGAGTAATTGGTAGAGACGTGAATGGACCTAGAGGGTGTCATACAGAATGAAGTAAGTCAGAAAGAGAAAAACAAATATCGTATATTAACACATATATGTGGAATCTAGAAAAACGGTATAGATGATCTTATTTGCAAAGCAGAAAAAGAGACAAAGACGTAGAGAACCAACGTATGGATACCTAGGGGGAAAGGGCGGGGGGTGGGAGGAATTGGGAGATTGGGATTGACATATATACACTATTGATATTATGTATAAAATAGAGAACAAATGCGGAACTCTACTTAATGCACTGTGGTGACCTAAATGGGAAGGAAGTCCAAAAAAGAGGGGATGTATGTATATGTATAGCTGATTCATTTTGCTGTACAGTAGAAACTAACACAACATTGTAAAGCAACTATACTCCAATAAAAATTAATTTTAAAAAAAGTGTTCTCGGGCTTCCCTGGTGGCTCAGTGGTTGAGAGTCCGCCTGCTGATGCAGGGGACACGGGTTCGTGTCCCGGTCTGGGAAGATCCCACATGCCGCGGAGCGGCTGGGCCCGTGAGCCATGGCCGTTGAGCCTGCGCGTCCGGAGCCTGTGCTCCGCAACGGGAGAGGCCACAACAGTGAGAGGCGCACATACCGCAAAAAAAAAAAAACTGTTCTCTTTATGGGTTCTCCTGCTAAAACCAACATTTATCTGCTATAGCATAAGTGTTTATCTTAGCAATCCTCTGTGAGAATTTGATCATTAACCGTTCTTATGATAACAAATGTGAACCATAGAAAAATATAACCATGTTTATTTTCTCCAGCATTATGGGAGTTTGAACAGATTTGTGTAAATGAATTTTCCGGATAAGCAGAGCTTAACTTTTTAAGAATCATAATTTTTCTTCTATTTAAACCATTTAAATAGAAATCTCTCTAAAACCCATTATATAATTCCCTGATATTTATTTATTCATGTACTAAAGTTTGAGTACCAGGCATTGTGATGGGTACTAAGAAAACAAATAATGAACAATCATGGCCTTACCTTTGAGTAATTCATAGTCTGGTCTATGGGGCAAATGTATAAACAGATGGTTATAATGCACAACAATAATAGCTGTGAAAGTATAAACAAAGCACAAGGGAGCAGAGAGGACAGAGCAGGGAACTCTGGGCAAGTCAGAAAAGATTTCACTGGAGATCAGACATTGAGTTCAACCATGGCGAAGATAAAGGTGGGGGAAGGGGCAGGGGGACTGGCAGAGAGTATTATCAAGGAGTGGTACGAACCGAGTACGGGTGGAGTGTCGGATATATTGGGGGACAGATCAAGATGGGGTGGAATGAGATGGTGGGAGGTGTATGGAGTCAGAGGACGAAGGAAGTTTTATGCCAATCTAAGCTCTTTGGATTTTGTCTTATGGGCAATAATTTTTTAAAAAAAGAGCTATTGACATGATTACATTTATTTTAAAGCAAGACACTGGGTGTCAGAGTAAAGAATGAACTGGAGAGGGGAGAGACTAGGTATATGTGTGGGTGGGGAGGGGGAAAGGGGGAACCAGCAGCAGCAAGGAGAACGGGAGGGAAGAGGGAAGGGAAACTGCGGCCGTGTTGAGTAAGGGGACATATTGTGGGACTGTACCAGGGAGGGCCATCTGCAACACACGTGAGGATGAGCAAACAAAGATGTGGACCCGGGGATGCAAAAAGGAGAGGGAATCAGATGGCTCATACGGAGAGGCAAATATATATTAATAATCAACTACGTACAAGACATCAAGGGCACAAGAACTGTGGGAAAGGAGAACTACAGTGAAATTAATGTTAATGTAAATTTTCAGTGACTTGAATGTGAGGGGGCAATTAAGAAGGGGCTAAAAGAAAAGCTAACAGGTAAACAAACATTCTTATTTGCAGATAATGATACAGCTTAGGTGGTGGATAAACCAGGGGCTAAAGGGTGCTTCAGCAACATCTATCAGCAATGACTATCATGAGTTTGACTTCTGGGCTGGGTAAGCATGACAGAGTATATACCATGTTGCACTGAGGGGCCAGTTTGGTAAAGGTGTGTGGTCACTGATTAGAAGGTAGAAGTAAAGTATCATTGCTATTCTCATTTATTTGTACTCAATCAGAAATGTGTAACTGTTACAGACTGAATATTCTATTCCTCCAAAACTCAAATGTTGAAACCCTATCCTCTAATGTGATGATATTAGGAGGTAGGGTGTTTGGAAGGTAATCAGGATTAGATGAGGTCATGAGGGTGGAGCCCTAGTGAACGGGATTAGTGTCCTGGTGAGAGTCCCGAGAGAGCTTGCTTCCTCTCTTTGCCACGTGAGGACATACAAGAACATGTCCTTCCGTGAGCCAGGGGGCAGGCTCTCACAAGACACAGAACCTATGTGGGCACCTTGATCTTGGACTTCCAGCCTCCAGAACTGTGAGGAACCCATTTCTGTTGTTTATAAGCTACCTAGTTTATGGTAAAACACAGCAGCCTGACCAAGACAATAACCGCAAAATTTTCTTTTGATCTTGCTCTCATTGCTTGGGAAAACGTGGGAAATTAGTATAAGATGTAGAGAAGATAAAGAACATTGCTATTTGCACATTACCCATTTTATATATGACAATGAGTATCCATAGCATCCCAAATGGTCCAAAATGGGGAGAGGAATGTAAGCTCATGCAGTTGCTCCATGGAGAGGGTGATTTATGTGTAATAAGCTCACATAAGTCAGGGATTTCCCAACTGTCTTTCGTCAGTTATTTGTGTCCATGTTCTATCTCTAGAACTACCCTATGTAAGCCTCCTTGAGGACCGAGAGGGATATACATCCACATGGATATAGCAACATGGATTTATTTTTTATTTAGACAGCCCAAAGAGTTTCGGTTTATCTTCAAGTGTCCTGGTGCTCTAATGTTTTTCATATATATTGTTTCCCATTCTTTCCCGTGGTAGAGGGGCAATAAAATATGTGGTTATTATTAACCTACTTGCCACTGAATGTGACATTCACTGAATGTCATTAAATTAGACTTGCAAAGGCATAAGAAGCCTAGGATTTTATATTAATAACAGTTTGGGCAAAGCAGACTTTGAGCCTAATTTTGTAGGTTTATATTTTGCTAAATCCCCCACAGCTCTTGGTGCTATACTTTGTATGCAGCAGGTACTCATTAAATATTAAACTATTGAAGATATGAGATAAAATCATTTTAATATCACTAGAAATCTTCTGGGGACTATGGAGATGGTTGCAAGAATGCTTCGAGATAGGAAAAGAGCCAATAAAGTACTTTATTAAATAAAAGAAAAAGGATGCACCCAGAAATAAAATTTGTACCTTTCGAGAGGAAACTTTTGCAGCTTAAAAAATGTTATCTTGCTTATTCTAGTTTTGTTAGAGGTTCAAAGGTGTAAAAGAGTTCAATTTAAATTTAGAAAAAGTTGGTTTTAACGTTGCCAGTAAAATTGTACCCAAACTGAAGAAGTGAAGGAAGCAAGTCTTTTTCATTTTAACTTAAGCTCTCCAGAAAGAAGGGGCTGAAAGCCTGCTACCACCAAGGAGAACAAAGCGAGGCTGAGGAACCTCTCCTCTGAGGGTTATTTAGAACAGCGGGAGTGGGGTGGGGACTTTGAAGGCTTGAATCGCAGCCAATCATGAAAAAGTAGGATTACCAGGGCCTTCAGGATGATCCTAAGTGAGACATTTTCTCCACTCTGGTCCTCATCTGGCCGACCAGAATGTGGTCATAAATTAGGGTGTTAGCTAAGATGTTGGTGTAAGCCGCTGGAGGCCTGACGTTTGACGGGAAGAAGAAACTCTCCCAGATTCACTCTAACAATATTTTTTGTTTTTTTAGGATGCAGATTTAAAAAAAAGACACATTTTAAAGCAATATGAAGAAATTCCTGAAGTACAGCATATTTGCAAAGTCCCTCGAAGCTTCAAAAGACCAGAGCTGCAAGTGACTAAAGCAGTCTGAACCCTGAAGTCTTGAGCTGGGGAAGTTTAAGTTTTGGTTTTTTTGTTTTGTTTTTCCTTGAAGGGGAAGGAAGAGAGTAAAATCACAGAAAGTCTAGGGAGAAGTTGCTGAAACAGCAGAGAGGGTGCAAGTTTTTATGCCTCAATTTTATTGCTTTAAAATCTTGTTTCAAATGGCATTTTAAATTTAAAGTTAGTATGTAAATACAGGGCATCCATATATAATGAATATTCACATTTATATTATTTAAAGGATTTGCTTATTCTAAAAAATTTAATGAGTTAAGAGAGTTTCACCTCTGAGATTCAAAGGTTATGTACAAGAAGATGACAATGATTGTATCTGGGCTCCAAGACAAGGAAACAGCTGAAATGTCACATCTGGCCATTCAATCTTAAAACAGCAGGAATTACTTATTTGTGTCTTACTGTGTCATGACACTGTTCTAAGTACTTTACATCTTTTTCTTAATCTTCACAAAAGCTTCCTAAGGTATGTATCCTCATTCTTCCCACTTATGGACATGAACACTAAGGGTAAGTAAGTTGCTAATAACTACACTGCACATAGGTGGTAAAGTCAGAAATCAAACCCAAACACTTTAGACTCAGGGTCCCTGCTCTTACATTCTCTATTTTTCCTTTTAAAACAGCAACCCACTCTGTATGACTTCATTCTGTTTTAATTTTCTGCACAGGAATTCTTCTTTTCTTTTTTAATTTATTTATGCTCCCGTGTCCCACTGTAACAGAAATCCCATCAATAAGGGATCTCACTTGCTCACCACTCAGTGGTAACAATGGTGCCTGACATATAAAAAAGGTACTCAATACATATTTGTGGAATGAAAAATGAACAGGTCATTACTATATATTTATCATATCCTGAACTTCAGGCATGAAATAGTGGTAAAAGGTTTTCAAACAGTATTAGTTAAAACAGAGTTACCGCAGGGCTACCAGTTAGTCGTAGTGATGGGGGAGGCTGTCAGGCTGGCAGTTTGGGGACCGTCCCTTCTACCGGGGAAGTGCATTGGAATCATATGGTTCTGAGTTGAAATACAGACTTCTCACCAGCTTGGGCAAGTTTCTTAAACTTTAAGAAAAAAACAGTTTCTTGATACGCAAAATTGTGATGATGACAGCAACTAAATCAGTGTGGATGTGAGGATTAAATGGGGGTAATGTGTGTGAAACAATGCATTTCATAGCTTTATGCAAAATGCTTTTTGAAGCTATTATTTACTCTATCAACAGAGTTTACTCAGTATCAAAGTATATCCCATAATCAGTTAAAAAAAAAAAAGCTCTGTCACTTTGGATATTTGTGTTTGAATGAACACCTATGTAGACACTTCAGACAATTCAAGTGTTTTTTATCAAATATATGGACTAGCTTACATGCTACCTAGGCTAATCAGATATATTTTTGTAAGTTTTTTGCACTTCAGATTTTGGTTTTTCCAAATGCACAGTCAGAATGAACTGGTTGTATAAACCAAACTGAAACTTACAATTTTTTAAAATTAGCAACTTACAGAGTTTTCTCAACGATCCCCATAATAATCCCTCTCATCCTGCATGCTGTCTGGCATTTCCACTTTACTGTTCCTCCCATAAAGAGGTGGAGTCTATTTCCCTTCTCTCTGAATATGGGCTGGCTTATTTCAACACACAGAATGTGACAAAACGACATTTCAGGGCTTGCAGAGATGCCTAAGTCTTAAGAGGCTTGGCAGCCTCCATGGTTGTTCCCTTAGAAGTCACCATTACATGAAACTGTGTGGCTGCCTTACTGGAAAGATCGTGTGGACAGACAGACAGGCCTGGACAGTCTCCGACCGCTCCATCAGCTCCATCAGACGAGGCGCAAAACATGGGAGTGAAGCCATCTTGCTTCTCTGACCCAGCCAAGCCTCTCCAGCTGTCACTGTAGCACAGAGGTGAGTGGTCCCCTCTGAGCCTTAACTCCCATTGCATGATTGTCAGCAAATAATAATTGATGCTGTTTTAAGATGAGGTTTGGGTGATTTGTTACACAGTGATAGATAACTGAAACAGAAATTAATGCCTGGGAGTGGAGTCCTGAAGTAATAAAAACTTAAAACACGTGGCATTGGCCTTGGGACAGGGCAGTAGGCAGAGGCTGGAAGGATGGTGAGGACACTGCTGGTGGAAGATCAGGAAGGACGTTGCTGTTAGAAGCAGGAGGAAATCAATGCGTGATACGTCGTGTGGGATAAACTAACAAGACTAGTTCCTGCAATCATTTCAAAGACAGAAAAAGTACCGAATGAACCTGTGCTTCTGGTTAAAGATATTTCCAGGCAGAATGCTGAAAGTGACCACTGGTTTCTTTCAATGGTATATGGATAAGGTATTATGAGCTAAGGAAGAAATTGCTCAGATTTAAAGCAGTATTTAGAGAGACACAGGGGCCTAGGACAATCTTGTCAGATTCTCAAAATTAAAAAAGGTTCAGACAAAGATCAATTCTAAGGTGCTGTAAGTAAAATATGGCCATAGGGAAAAGGGTGCCTGTAAAACCTTTTATAAGTGCTCAGAAAAATTTAAGATAGAGGTTTGCAGACTCACTCGGCCACACAAAGGGATTCCAAGAATCTTATGAGCATTATAAAGGGCATCCTAATCGCAGCCTGAAGTAGGGAGGATCCTGTCTTGAAAGAACTTGTGAGAAAGAGTTTTTTCTGACAGTGAACTATACTTTGATACATAGAAAATCCACAAATTTTTTAAGTTGCTGCACCAACTTGGGCAAAGGACGCCTTGCTCCCAACTTTCTATGATCAGGAAGCATGTGGAGAAAGCTACTCAATGACTACTATGTACCTTCCACACTCCCCCATTTTTTTTTTTTTTTTTTTTTTTTTTGTGGTACGCGGGCCTCTCACTGCTGTGGCCTCTCCCGTTGGGGAGCTGTACAGGCTCCGGACGCGCAGGCTCAGCGGCCATGGCCCACGGGCCCAGCCGCTCCGCGGCATGTGGGATCTTCCCCAACCGGGGCACGAACCCATGTCCTCTGCATCGGCAGGCGGACTCTCAACCACTGCGCCACCAGGGAAGCCCCACACTCCCCCATTTTTGAACAGAATGTCTGTTGATGTTTACCTGCTCCTATCTTACCACTGGGAGCTGAATATACGTGGGACAGATAACTTATCTTTTTAGCTTCCAGGTCTCCAAATTAGGAATTTCTGTACCTCATCTGTATGTGGACTTGATATAGATCATGAGCTACTAGATTTTGAGCCTGATACAATAGTGGGATGAGACTGTGGGGAACAAGTTGAATATATTTTGCTTGTACGAGGAATGTGAATTGTGACTGGGGAGAGGACTTCAGTAGATTGTTTTCAAAGATAGCCAGAACAATCCCCCTGACCTCCATGTCCATTTGAAATGTGATTTTGCTGCTCATCTCATGGGGAAGTGGAGTCCATTTCTCCTCCCCCTTAACTTGGGCTGGCACTGTGACTTGCCTTGACCAAAAGAGTGCTGTGGAGGCAGGTAACACTATGTGACTTCCAAGCTTAGGCACTAAGTAGCTTCGCAGTTCCCATTTTTTTATCCTCTTGGTAGGCAGACACCTGAAAAAAATTGTGATGATCTTCCCAGACAGACTACACAAAGAGAGAGAGGACCAGCCAGTCCCCAGATGTTCCAGCCGTTCTTGCTAAGGGACCAGACATGTGAATGAAGTCATCTTGAATCTTTCAGACCCAGAGAGGCCACCCGCTTGGACCTGACATGGATCAGAGACAAGTACCTGATGAACCCCATTCTGATTGCAGAACTCTGAGAAAATAAATGGCTGTGTTTTTTTAAGCCACTAATTTTGGAGGGTGGTTTGTACATAGCAATAAATTATTAGAGTATGACTTGATCTGTCAGTTACTCCAAACTAGTCAACGTGGCTGGATATAATTGTGAGATCATGCAGAAGAATTAAAGCAGCAAACCATCCAATGAATAAAGCACTGGAAATAACTGAATAGCCCTCAGTGCTAGTTCTGGCTCCCTCTTGACCTGCTGTGTGAATTTAGGCAAGCCACTTAATATCTGTGAACTTCCTTTACTGAACGGGGATAATGATCTCTATCTCATGGGACTGTTTTGAGGACTGCATCAAATGACCAAGAAAAAAGCATGCTTGAAAACTATTGAGAATTATTCAAGAAGAATGAACTCTTCTATTATAACTTGTAAGTGTGCTTCTATAGAGGTAGCTCAGGCACTAGCTTGCCCACTTAAAATAACAGCTCTTCTGTTTACTCTCTTCCCATTGATAGATTTCTGTTAACCAGCTTCTCTTTAAGGAAAGAGTCCAAGTAGTTTAAAATTTCCTAAATGAAAAATAGTGCAGAAGGCACCAAATACTATTAAAGAAATGGCAAGATGAATATTAAAACAGGCATTTTGTGTCTGTAAATGTGATTTCTAGTTTATTTTAACAGCTATACTAAAACCCCATGGTACAGTTAATAGTATTATATGCGTCCTGTCAATAATAAGAAAATATCCTCTAACACAATTTCTAATTTACAAGCTTATGACAAGTTCAAGCTGCTGAGAAATTGGACTTGAAAGTATGTCTTAGAATGATAGAAGACCACTATTAACACTATCATAATTGTATACCAACTGCATCAAATTTGACATTTCAGTCTAATATAGTTTGCTGAGAGAACATACCATTTTATGGCTGCCTAGTGAAATCAAATCCAACCCAGACGTTTTCACTTTTCTAATATAATTCACTGCAAGGTTTTAAAGCTGCCATCTCTTTTCTTCCTTTTTTCAAAAGATTGATGCCCTGGCATTCGTTGATTCCACAAGAGCTCATAATGGGTCAATGAGTCAGTGGTGAGCACCTCCATTAACTGTATTAATTTACACTATGTCACCTTAATGACATTTTGTCACAGCTCCCTTTTCTGACATCTACATAGCTATTCAAAAGTAATAGAACAACTTTTGAAGGCATTAAGGAAAATAAGTGTAAGAACTTCGGTAAGTTGAATGTCATTGTTACCAAGACTATGCTGAAGGAGAGAAATTAAGAAAATAAAATAAAGTAAAAACGAACTGGTCTGACTTAGCTCGGGAGGCCTCTCTCCTGAGAGATCACCAAGTCTTCTCTGCCCAGCTTGTACTCATTACCACAGGAAGAGACCGACAGTAACAAAGACAGACAGAATGAAACCATCTACTCTGTCCTGGTTCTCCCTTATATGAGACCTTACCTAAGTTAGGAGATGTTGCAGATGTACTTTTCTTCAGAAATATAAAAACATTTCTTTAAAATTATATATAAAATGTTTTAACAGCTCAGTGATAAGAAGTCAAGAGTTTAGGCTTTAAAACTATATTACTCTTGGTAACACATTCTTCCCTGCTAAATCAGGTATTATTGTAGAGGGAAAAATACCGTACATGTTAATCAATACATTTAAACATGAATTTAGAAAATCTCAAGCGTACAACCATCATTATTACCAAAAAACTTCTCTCTAACATTCCCTCAATGAGGACCCCCACATTCTGATGTTATAAAGGGAAAGAGTGATACATTTGGACACACACACACACACACACACACAGCCACAAAAATATAATTGAGATATAGCAAAGGTGAAAGACTGAGAAACCATACTTGCAATGCAACTTTCTGCAGTCAATTTCAGATCTTTTTCAAATCAATAGGAAAAAGACATATGACCCAACTGAAAAATGGGCAAAAGATATGAACAAGTTTACAGGTCAATAATTATATGAAAAATGCTCAACTTCACTCATAACTAATGAAGTGCAAGCCAAAACAAAGCTGACTCTGTTTTTCACTCACCAGATTAGCACAAGTTACACTGTTTATTATAAGAGTGATGGTCGGGGCAGGGGGCATGGGGAAGGTGGCATCCTCACATGATGCTGTGAAGGGAGTGAATGATCATCTTTGGGAATGAAGGTTTGGCAGTATCTTTCAAAATTAAAGATGTATATAGCCTTTGAGCCACCAGTCCCATTAACAGGAATTATCTTCACATATACACACAAAGTTCATCAAGATATCTGTGCAAGGATTTATGGCAGCCTGTGTTTAACAATAACGATCAGAGAGAAAGACAAACTATCCATCAATAGAAGATTGTGTGTATAAATTATTGTATATGTAGGCAATGTGCAGGCTTCAGAAAGAAGGGGTCTACGTGGAAAGGTACTCAAAGTATATTATCATAGAATATAAAAGGTTCAGGGTGGTGGTGGGAGAGAACTGAAAATGAGAGCAATCCATGCAATGTCAGACTGAGGAAGTGAGCATCTTATGAACTAATTAAGTTGGGGGGTTGGAGGACGGTATCTGTTTGTATTAAGTACAGCTACCTGGGATAAAAAACTTAAAATGTCCTGAATTAGTGATAGCCACATTGGTCTTTGTCCTTGACGATGTGCCCCCAGGAGCCAAAGGAACACAAAGGGTAACAAAATATAAATGTTTCTGAAAAGTTTCAGAACAGGAAAACTGCTGGGAGAATTCTGGGAAAAGCCTGAATTCGGCTTTACGGGCACTGGTCCTCAGAGACTGACATGTAACTAGGGGGAGATATCTGGTGATCGGAAGCATCAATAAAGCTCTCAGGATAGAAGGTAGAGCCTAAAATGCTACATAAATTAGGATGACTGGCTCATGTGTGTGGACTTGTGAGGGTGAACCTTTGAATTAAGTAGAAAAACCGAGTTTCTGTTTTGTGATGATGTCAAGAGTGAACAGGCATTTTCACTTGAAAGAGTTTGATATAATATGGATACTGAATTGAGATATAAATAATCTTACATATGATGGGAAATCTTAAAATATAGATAAGAATATTTAATTTACATACAAAATATTTACTGAATGCCTTTTAAAGACACTGTGCTAATTCTAGAAGCCTATGGACTCCCCATTTTATGTTCAAAGTGTTATTAAGTAAGAAATGGACTCCCTTCTTGATTTCATTGGTTGTAAATCAGTTTAAATGGTGGTTTATGGATCTTTTAGAGTGGAATTTCTCAGTGAAATTATAAGTCTGTTCGGAGAAATATATGGGCCTTAAGAGTTTAATATAGCAAGAATGCATGTTACATTATCTTACTTCCAAATGTGAATACGTTGTATGTATAAATTATATGCAAACTTTGATGGCAACGAATAAGACACACAGGTATGCTACACATTACTTGGATTCATTCCCTTTGTTTTCTGCTTTGAAAAAAACTAAATAAAAGTTGTATTCATCCAATTTCTTACAGTTCAGTAACACTGTAATTGTCTTTTAAAAATATTTGCAATAGATAAGCATAAATATGTAAATGACAATTTTGACTTTAATTCACTGTCTTTTGTTGGATTAAGACACTAAATGGAATGATACTATAATATTTGTATATTCAATAGCATGAGTGGCAGTGATTGGAAAAAGTTTGAAGAAAAGAGGATTAAAATAAGAAACACATATACTTATGTAATAACCTGATCATATAATCTTATCATCAGGAAAAAATGAGAAAAATGAGAGAGCAAATATATTTTAATGTTTTGAATACAACCATTTTTTAAAAAACAAAAGCCCATATAAATGAAAAATAAATCTTTATATTTAACAATAGTTGAGTAGTACCAACTGTAAAATGACTCTGCTCTCTGGCTGTTCCTGGATATTGTGTGTGTGCTGGTTTAATCTAATGTGTATTGTTGCGTAGTATCCCCAGGCACAGCCAAGTAAAAGCTAAGGCTGTACAGAAAAGGCTACATTTTAAATGGGTCTTGTCATTAATGCTTTATTAATTGCCCCAGGCTATGTAAACCCAAAGCTGGGCAAGCTATAACAATATGACACATTAAGGTCAAATCCAATTCCTGCTGTGTTTTATGGAATGGGCCAAATATTGAGTTAACAGCAGGAAAGGTAATTTCTTTCCAGCTCCTGATTGTTCGATCTAAATTAGATAGGAATTTTTTGAAATAACAAAAACACCTTAACTGAATAATATAAAAGAATCCTAATCATTTTCTGTGGTGCTCAAAATTATTTCCTTTAGTTTCCTCTTAGGTTAGATATGCCACATAATTTTAAAATATGATGGAATAAAGCTGTGGAATAAAATATCTTATATACCCACTTAAAAAAATAAATCAAAACTTCAACATATTTTGAAATTAATATTAACAAATAAAAGGGCCTACCTTTACATCAGAAGTATCTCTCTGACTCGTTCTCCAAGACCTTGCAACGGACGAGAAGGTTCGATTAGGATGGTCAAATTTTCCGTCATTTGCATTGAGGAAGAAGGTTGTGAAAGGTTCCTAAAGGAAAAAAAAGTGAAGACTTTGACCCTTCTGAACACAACTGTCCTCTTCCTTTGTAAAATATTTCATTTTTTGAAACTCTTCTGAGGTGGAAATGGTGCAGGTTCCTGGAAGGACACCCACACCCAGGAGTCAGGAGGTGCTGGTCTGAGCCAGTCTGGACCACTGAGTCACCTGTCACTCTTCAACCTCGGCAGGTCATTTTGCTTCTTGGTCTTCAGTCTTCTGATTTATAAAAGGATAGAGTTCTAGTGCCCTGGGATTTTATGATGAATGATTTTGCATTACTGTCAATATATAACTCAGATCTTCTTTCTCATAACTAAGGCCACACATAGTAACACTCATAAGAAAATCTCTCCAACACTGTTCACCGTAGTGTGAAATTAGGTAGGGAATATCCATCTTAGGCTACCTGTGAAAGTCTCCTAAAGTTACCATATTATGGTCTGATGATCTTTTTAAAATGCAATCCTTGATTAAAATCCTTCCATAGCTCTTCAGAGCTCTCTGGGAAAAGTCTAAACTACTTGATTTGTCTTAAGAGAGCCTGAGTGATCTGGAACCTGCTTAACTCTTATCTCTTGCCATCCCCATCTTCACATCCTAAGGTCTTGCCACACTGGTCTCACTTCTCGTCCCTTGTATGTGCTGTTTCCTCTGCCTAGTATAAACTTATCCCTCTACCTCACCATCCTGACTTGGCTAAGTTCTTCTTATCCTTTAAGTCTCAGCCAAGACATCATTTTCTCCTGAAAGGTTTTCCTTGATTTGCCAAGTTTTCCAGTGTGTTTAAATAGCAACAGATATTTTCTCAAAACACATCCCTGAAGCATTTGTCACATTGTTTTGTAACTGATTTTTAACTTCTCTATCTTCCCCACTACATGAATAGGTTCCATATCTACCATATTCACTGTTTTATCTCCAACACTTAGAAGAACTCCTGGTACACCCAAGTTGCTCAATGTATAATTTGTTGAAGGAAAGAATGAAATGAAGTTAATACAAATCAGACTAGATAAACTCTAGTCCTTCTATTCAATAGTATTCTGTAACTATTACCTTATCAAAACTTGGTGTCTGTCATCAAGAACATGTTCCCATAGCAGGAAACCTAGGAATAACTTTATCACAAGGTCCTAATGTATTTAATTTTAATGCTTTTTCTATAGTTTTTATGATAGGAGAGAGGCATTATTTCTGATGTCATTAAACTTGCTTCCAAATTTAAAAGGATTAAATAACATTCATTCTTACTAAGGATTTCTTAGGAAATTTCAAATATAACAAAGATGAGTATATATTTACTTTCCTATGGTTCAATCCTTTTCTCTTAAGTCTAGGATAAATGACATGTCACTCCTAGGTTCAATAATGCTAAGAAATATTTCCTAAGTATAGTTTTTTTCTTTAATATATAATTTCTGTTCATTCTTTTATATCCATAAAACATGACTTTGTTTCTTTAAACTCCCCTTTTTGCCACTAGTCATAAGGTCCAGTTGTCAGGCAACAGCTATAAATATTCATATTCCTCAGTACGTTCCTGACATTTTGTGTGGCTAGATGACGTCAATTTTATAAGTTTATAATGTATCACCAAATCTCATGTTTAGTACTGAATAACAGAAAACTATGGTGAAAGAGATAAGATGAAGAATGATATAACACTATATAGGTAAGTAGGGTATTACTGATTTACCTGAAAATCAAATATGCATCCAGTAAGTCCAAATTGCTGTTTAAGATTTTAAGTGACTTGAGAGACAAATAGATGTCACCAAAATTAAGTTAGGAAAAAAAAATTTAACTCCCTATTAAACTGAAGGTAGTCAATGACGTATATCTTATCACTAAATTAAAGTAGGGATATAAAAATTCTAGAAGTAGCAACACTAAATCGAATGAAATATGACAGATCTAAGTTTGAGTCTTGGTGGAACCATTTACTTCTCTTAGGCACCTTACTTAACCCCATCCAAGTAAGTAGCGGTGTGAAGTAACTGTATCTCAGTTCTTTCATCTATGTTAGTTGGGAATGACAATACCTTGTGGGTAATTAAGATTAAATAATATTGAGAAAGCTTGAAGTATCTTAGCTGACACAGAGTGATGAAGATGACTACCAGCTTCATGCACTGTGTCAAGTATTCACTGCTGGGTTCCACCCTGACTGCCAGTTTCCTAGACACTGACCAGACTCTCAGTTCCTTAGGCCTAATTCATCCCTCTATTCTTAGAACCAAGCAAGTGCTTGGTTCATAGATAGTGTTTAATTAATGTTTTTCAAACTCATCTAAACATACAAGGTAAGGTTGGGAGAAGGGGGGTATGGCTGGATAAGAGTAAGATGTAGTTTTTCTTGTCAGTTCTTAACCACTAGTTTGACCATAAAGTTGCATCTTCAGAATCCACTTCTTCGTTATGCTAGGATGCTGATGTAAGGCATTTATTTTTTCTTTGTCGGTAGTAGGCAGAGAATAATTTAGAGGGACCAGACTTGTCTTCATGATTTTTAACCTACTAAATACATGTGAGTGAAGGCCCGTTTATACATGTAAAGTCTTACTTCTTATCATCGACCACTAAAAGCTGATCTCTACCCCAGCCTAAATGATAAAATCCTTCCTTAGTTTTCAACCCTTAATGAAGGCATGCCAAGAATAGCGTAGATGGGCATAGTGAAAATAAATCTGAAATTGAAGAATTATTATCTCTGGTCGTGAAGTTTATGAGTCTGGTGGCACCTAAAAGTGGAGAATATTGAAGAATTCCACATTTCACTGTCCTACGTAGCCTTTATAAAGATCTGATTAACAACGGTTTGAGGGTCACATACTACTCTACTGACATTTATTCTCATTATTCCTGAAGGCCTCCAGTTGCTACAGTGGTAGAGCACCAACAGAAATGGATAACCTATTTGTTTATAAGTGGGTATTGATCTTCAAGCTCTGATCACTGTGGAGATTACCTTTTACCATGTGTTTCTCTATTACCTTCAAGGCACAGTACAAGGACTTTCTTTTTCATTTGACTCATGCCTGACTAACACAGAGGACCAAGAGCTGTATTAAGTTTAAGAAACTTCTGTATTTATTCACCTGACACATGTTGATCAAACCATGCTCTATATGTACATCACCATATTAGATATTTTATCATTCTACTAGAAAAGCTTTTGGCTTGGGAGATAAGATGAACAAATAAATAAATGTTAAACAGACATTTCAAAAATTAAAATACTTGGGCTTTAAAAACGTCAGGTTTAAAAAAAAAACAAAAAACTTCAGGTTTGGTCCAGTAATACAATATAAGTGGCTGATGGCAGACTTCCTTCTCCTGATTACATCTACCCCAACCTTCCAACCCTTTCTCAGGGCTAGAACATCAAACTAACCTGTCCTGCATGGGAAGTACCTGTCCTCCTGAATTCTGTCATAAACTTTAGTCCCTGCAAGGACACTAACAACCTGTCCTGCCTTCCAATGATCGCAGACAATTCACCCTTCCTGGGCAATAGAACCCTGTGCCTCTGCCCCTCTTCTCTTTAGACAACTCCTTTATTCTTCTGTCTTATATGACTTTTGCTCAGTCATCCCATGAGGATCTTTTCTTACATCCCCCTCCCCTTTTAGTTTTCTTCTTTTCCTTCTCTTCATTTCATTTCAAACAAACTCCATCCCTGGGTAACAGTCAGTGCTTGTGACATAACTCTATCAAAGAAAAGATGTATACTTTGAAGTTACATAAAGCATAATAAAGACCAAAGGGAAGCAAACTGAAGTTACTGAGCACCTTTCTGTGCTTGGAACTGTGGTATCTCAGTTAACTAACGCAATTCTCACTATGGTCCTTCAAGTAGATGTAATCACATTCTAGGAAATGGAAGAACCATTATTTCTACTGCACTTTGGCTAACTTCACAAGTTTATTTTCTCCCATCGCTTTCAAAAGAAACTAGAAATATCTTTTAGAATCTTCAGAAACTTATGCGCCTACCATACACCAGTCTCTTCGTTAAGAATCCCTCATCTTCCTCTAAGTATATATGCACTGTCTATAAGTATCAAGAGAAACACGATGACAATATTTTATTCAGTAGCATTATCTTTTGGCACTTGCGTAAGTGTTTCTACTATTCTTTCACTACAAATATATACTGTTAAAGATATATTATGGTTTAAACAGGCTCTTGGGTAGGCTTTCAAAGCAACCCATAACTAAATCCCAAATTCTAAACAACTGATTTATAAATTAACTTTTGTTGTACAACCTATTCAACTTCCTAAGAGCTATAATTAAATGTTTGACAAGTGACTTTTGAATAGGTAGGTTGAATATACTGAATTTAGAAGGTGAATTCCGACGTAATTCAGAATTACTTCTGTGTATATGCTATATATCCAGGGTAAGATTTAAAGTAAAAACATTCCAAGTAAAATGTGTCCTATTATACTAGTTAATATCTGAACAAACTCCAAACTTCTATAATAGTTTATTCATCATTTGTCCAACAGCAGCTAGCAAAGAAACAGCTTTTTCAGAATCTTGTAGTTTAGACAAGTGACTTCACTGGTTGTGTGTCTAAAATAATATTTTTAAAGTAATGAGGTAGGGACTTCCCTGGTGGTGTAGTGGTTAAGAATTCGCCTGCCAATGCAGGGGACATGGGTTCGAGCCCTGGGCAGGGAAGATCCCACATGCCGCAGAGCAACTAAGCCTGTGTGCCATAACTACTGAGCCTGTGCTCTAGGGCCCGTGAGCCACAACTACTGAGCCCACGCACTGCAACTGCTGAAGCCTGTGCGCCTAGAGCCCGTGCTGCGCAACAAGAGAAGCCACCACCATGAGAAGCCCACGTACCGCAACAAAAGTAGCCCCTGCTCTCTGCAACTAGACAAAGCCCGCATGCAGCAACGAAAACCCAATGCAGCCAAAAATAAATAAATAAATAAATAAATAAAATATAAATATATATATATATAAAATAAAAAATAAAGTAATGAGGTATGTAGTTAATTAGCATTTTAAAGCAATTATTATCATTGTCATACTAAACATATTGACTGAAACTAATAATGAGTTTAATGACTGGGTCTAAAAGGCTTGAAAGGTAAAGGGCAGATACTTATTTTAATCTGTATTTTGTTTTTATGAACAAATTCTTAGTGACACAAATTTTAATGCATTTTCTACTTCATAAACTCCTTGGGATGGGAGTGAGGAAATCACAATTCCCTGGGCCATTAGGTTAAACACTTAGTAAACTATTAGACCGTGATACTTCTATTTATAACAGCACAACTTAAGATGTGTTGGTTAAATGAGTCCCCATAAAAGCAATCTTATATATTTCTTCTGCCAATGCAGTAGCCACAGGCCACATGTGACTACTGAGTACTTAAAATATGGCTAGTTCAAGTTGAATGTGCTATAAATATAAAATACATTCTGGATTTCAAAGAACAATGTAAAATATCTCATTAATAATTTTTACATTGGTTACATGTTGAAATTATAACATTTTGGATATACTGGGCTAACAAATGTACTTATTAAATTAATCTCACCTGTTTCTTTTTACTCTTAAATATGGCTACTAGAAAATTTAAATTACTTACATAAGTGGCTTGCATTACATTTCTACCATGCAGCACAGCTATAGACAATACTAAAAGGGCATGTGTAGCATAAATAGGGATAGCATGTCTGCTGTACTCTTGCAGAGATTCAAATTTGTATTCCATTTCACTGGAATAAGAAATCAATTTAGGGATGAATTATGATTTATTATTTGATAAAATGTTTAGTTTATCAGGGATAGAAGAGTGTTAAATCAGGCTGGTGATAATAAGTATTTTTATGAACTCACACTTAAATTCTTACAAGTCTGACTTCAGACTAATTTGATTATATAACAGCCATTGAATACCATTTTATATATTTCAAAATACTATTTTATATATGTATGTATAATATACTCATATAATTCTCAAAACAACCCACTTGATAATGCTTTTTTTAATCCCCAAAATGCCCAAGAAAAGTGTCTTACTCCTCCCATGGTGGAGGTTCACTATAGTAATGGTTGTTTCTTGCTTTTCATTTCCTTGTTTGCTTATTTGTGAGCCCACATAGAATATGAACATATTTTACGTCCGCTGTAAAGGACATCAACTGTTTGAGATATTGACTGGTAAATTTTTGTGTTTCTGTATTTAGTTTTGACTTGTGGCTGGAACTGCAGGATAGAAGCTACAAAGTTCTCTCTATATACATGTTCTGTAATTCAGAAAAGCCTTTACTTCTTGCATGAGTGTGAAGTATTTTCTTACACCTGGAGAGTATTAATAAATTATTACAACCCATAAACTAAAGGTGTTCTGATTGGTTTATAGTGGTAAACAGGCACTTGTATAAATCTAATATCTCCCCCAAATTAACAGAAAATAAAGAAATAGATCTTATACTCAAAAAGTGTTAGAGTTAAAAATATTTCTTAAGAAACTGCTAGCTCAGAAACATTTTTATAAAAGGATACAAGTTCACATAGTTAAGGTGAATTTTTCAACAAATTAGACTAACAATTTTGGTCTAAAAAAGGAAGTTTTATGTCTTTTCCTTTAGTTTATAATTACATAGTGTATTTTTAAAATAAGATTTGAGTTTGTTTTCTTACAGAATAGTTAATCTAAACTTCTTTATTTCTTATGCTGGTTTAGGATTATGAAAAATATAAAATATGTGTTCAGTTAAACTGAATCCTAATTCTGACAAACTTTTTTTTTGATAACAGTAATTATTTGTAGTATATCCTCTATCAGTGATTTACAAGTTACTTAAAACATATGCATACTATATATTTATAATAAGTTCAATTTCTCCCCATTATGGAGAGAATGCTTGAGAAAGATCTCCAAACCAAATTGTCATTCAGGCAGTGGGAAAAAATACCTTTGAAAATAGGAGATGCATTCCTGTGTATGCACATTTTCATGTGCTGCTTTATCAATGTGTTTCTGAGGCAAATCAGCCTCATGCAACAGAATGGTCTGAAGTATGTTTTGGTAAGAGAAGAAAACTTTATTGATTGCACTGACTTAGAGGTTTGACTTAGCATTCTGTAATACTCCCCAGTCACTTATAGTTTTTAAAAAAAGTCAGACCATCTGACTCCAGTAATTGGTCTTAGCTAGACTAGATTGGAGAACACAAGACTAAAGGCAGAGAGATTTGCTAAGAGCTTTTGCAATGACCTAGATGAGAAATAACGGGAACCTGAACTAAGAAGTGCCAGACTCAATAGAGAAAAGGAGATAGACTGCAGTTGGTAGAACTTATCAGATGTGATGTCAGATTGGATGTAAGGGCTGATAAAATAGAGAAAATATCTAGATTGGGTAACTGGGTGCAAGATCATGCCGATTGTTTAGATAAGAAATCAGTAGGCACCCCTGCAGGTTTATGAGGGAGATGAGGAGTTCATTTTTGGAAATGGTGTTTATCGTATTGTGAGATGTTCAGGTAGAAAAATCTAGTAGTATATAGAAATAAGTAAATATATTTATATATTAGAAATATAGGTCAGGAGCCCAAGAGAAATGTCTGCAATGAAGACAGAAGCTGGAAGTCATTAGCTTATAACTGAATGATGTAGTCCAGATAAAGTACGTAGAAATATCCTGGGGAACAGAAATATGGAGAAAAAGAAAGCTGAGCATGAGACTGGGCAGGACAGTTAGGATGACAGGAGGGAAACCAGGAGAACATATTGTCAGAGGAGCCATGAGAGGAAGGAATTTCAGGTAGGAGGAAGTGAGCAATGGTGCCAAATGCTTCAGCTATAGCATGAAGCTCTGCCACATAACCCGTGACCTCCATAGGGACAATTCAGTAAAGTGATGGGTGTGGAACCTAAATCAAGCAGGCTAAAGATTGAATGGCAGGTGATAAAGTGGAGACAAGCACAGTGCAGAACAAGACAGTGGAGGTTGTTTTTCTAGTACATTTGACTACACAGGGGTAGACGTGGAAAGTCACTGCAGGGTGGGTAGGGGCTGGAAGGAAGTATGTACGTATATATGTAGGTATGTATGAAAGTATGTATTTTAAAAATTGCAGAGACTTAAATATATTTATGTCTTAGGAGAAAGAAAAAGTAGTCTTCATAACATTTAGAAAACTGTTTTTAAAATATGCTACCCCAGAAGCAAGATTGGGAAGGCTGGGGAGAGTGCCAGCCTGTAACAATCAGTGAGAAAGGAAACAGTGGGTGTTAAGGATGCACTCAGGAGTTTGGTACCTTTTATAAATGGTTTACATTTAAGAAACTCACAATAATCTAACCCAATTTTGCAAATAAGGCAACTCATTAACAGAAAGGATTCAGGTTTTCCTAGAGTTTGGAATCTCTACTTCACTGGTCTCTAATCTTTGTTTAAAACAAATACATATATTTGATTTTTATTTAATTTCCTTACGTTAAGCACTTCGAGATATTAAAAGCAAACTGTAACTTAATGAAGGCACTCACAATTCGAACAAGCCAGGATAAGGTGGACGTTGCCGTTGAATAATGTGTGTTATAATGGTAGGGAGGACTTTGATCATCTTCCCATGTCTCGTAACGCTCTGCGTAAAACACAGCTCTCTTTGGGTTCAAAGCACCAATCGGCTATAAAAAGAGAAAAAGAAGCGTTGTGTTTAATACAGTCATACTAGATATTCAATACTATAACTCTTTACCTGAAAGTATTTACTATGAATTCATTTTGACCATAGAATATAAATAAATTATTTTGTATCTATTTTTACCAAATTTGATTTTGATATTGATATTTGATTTTGATAATCACCACACTTGCTAAAATTCACTCAAGAAGATGATTTATGTATGCAAGGTTTCTAGGTTTTATTTATTTTATTTTATTTTATTTTTTTGTGGTACGCGGGCCTCTCACTGTTGTGGCCTCTCCTGTTGCGGAGCACAGGCTCTGGATGCGCAGGCTCAGCGGCCATGGCTCATGGGCCTAGCCGCTCCGCAGCATGTGGGATCTTCCTGGACCGGGGCACGAACCCGTATCCGCTGCATCAGCAGGTGGACTCTCAACCACTGCGCCACTAGGGAAGCCCCGGTTTCTATGTTTTATTAAAAGTTTCCATAAACTAGATTACCAGAGATGATTCAGTTTAAATTGTTAAGGCAAAGCCAGTTTTTTGATGTTATTGTGCCTACTTAACCACAACCATAATGAACATTTAGCTTGATCATAGGAAATCCAGTGAGGAGAAAGTGTAACAGTTGACCACGTGACAACCATATTAGAGAAACCTTGTCTTAATACGCTGTCACCCAGAGTGTGAAGGACAATAGTCACTTATATGGAAACCCTGTTGGAATGTTAGTCCCATTCTGTTATTATACAGATGGGGCAAATATCCTTTCTATTAAGTTCAACTGCAAATCTAAGGCTGATGGAAATAATCCAGACAATTCAGATTCCCTGGAAAGCATTTTGTTAAGGCCACTAACACTTGTCTTATCTATACCACCACACTACCAATTATAATGTTAATCTCTACAGTGGAGCACATGGTAAAATGCTCAAGATACTATATGTATTTTTTTCAACAAAGCATGTGTTAGTTTGATCATTGTCTCAAACTTCCTAGCACACCTAATCATTAAGATTTTCCAGCATGTAGTCCTCACAATTTCAAATAGCAAACTGGCTTAGCTTAAGTTTTTGCCTGATTTTGGTTTAATGGAATATGGAATCCATTAATATAATACCTAATAGCTACATTATTTTGTTTTAGATTGCATACTATAAAAAATAAATGTTTCTTAGAAAACAAAAGATGAATACTAAGTAAAATATATAATTCCTCTATTTCAAAATTTAATATTACTAGTTAACTATGAAGTTCCCCCCAAGGCTTAATTTTAACAAGGAAGTAGTAGAAAATTCATGTTTTGATGGCGGTGTGGGAAGACACCGAGTTAGCGTCTCCTCACAGCTAGGGTGCCCGCTGGCCACTGGTGGGGGACCCTGATGGCCAAGGAGACAGGAGGAACCCCCCAGTGAACCAGTAGGATGTGGGGGGACTGAGAGGGGGAGGAGAAGTGGAGGCCAGACAGGATTGGCACCCCTGAGGCTGGGGAGATCAGGAGAGGCAAGTGGGAGGGACCCTCCGGGAGGAGTGGCAGAGGAGCAGAGGGTGATTGCCTGGCCCACTTGGGCCGGGGAGCCTGCTGAGTTCCCAGGCTGGTACCCCCCCACCAAAGCCCCCTTGAGGCTGCGTGGGTCCTGGGGGCATAGGACGGAGGTGAGAGAGATCAGAAGAGGCAGGCGGGAGGGGCCCTCTGGGAGGAGCAGGAGAGGAGAGGAGGGCATCAGCCCCGCCCACTCGAGACCAGGAAGCCTGCTGGGCTCCCAGGTGAGGTGCCCCGGCCCTCTGAGACCAGGGGTAGGGGGCACGACTGGGACCCTTCTGTTCCTTGAGCCTAAGCCCCACCCAACACAGCCCCCAGGACCTTTTCCAGCCCTGTGGGTCCTAAACATAGGCCCTGCCCACCACCCAAACATCACCCTTGCTTAGGCCCTGCCCTCCACAGCCAAGGTCTTTCCCACCTTTTTTTTTCTCTTTTCTTTTTTTTCCTTTTCCGTCCTCCTCTTTCTTACCATTCTGGTACTGATGTACCTTCCATTTGTTGATTCATCTATATTTTTATTTTTATATTCTTTCTAACATATCTGTTAGTTTCCTAGTCTAATTTTATTTTTTACTTTGTTATTGTTCTCTTTTTTTTTTTTTTGTCACCCCATGCAGCTTGCGGGATCTTGGTTCACGAGCCGGGGGTCAGGCCAAAGCTCCTGCGGTGGGAGCTCTGAGTCCAAACCACTGGACTAACAGAGAACCTCAGACCCCAGGGAATATTCATCAGAGTGAGGTCTCACAGAGATCCTCATTTCAGCACCAAGACCCAGCTCTACCCAACAGCCTACAAACTCCAGTGTTGGAAGCCTCAGGCCAAACAACCAGTAAGACAGGAACACAATCCAACTCATAAAAAAAAAAAGTAAAAAATAAAAGGGAGAGAGAGACAGCAAAAACACATGGCACAGATGAAGGAGCAAGGTAAAAAGCTACAAGACAAAATAAATGAAGAGGAAATAGGCAATCTTCCTGAAAAAGAATTCAGAGTAATGATAGTAAAGATGATCCAGAATCTCAGAAACAGAATGGAGGTACGTATTGAGAAAATACAAGAAATGTTTAACAAAGATCTAGAAGAATTAAGAACAAACAGAGATGAACAACACAATAACTGAAATGAAAAATATACTAAAAGGAATCAATAACAGAACAACTGAGGCAGAAGAACAAATAAGCGAGTTGGAAGACAAAATGGTGGAAATAACTGCTGAGGAGCAGAATAAAGAAAAAAGAATGAAAAGAATTGAAGACAATCTCAGAGACCTCTGGGACAACGCTAAATGCACCAACATTCGAACTACAGGGGTCTCAGAAGAAGAAGAAGAAAGGGTCTGAGAAAACAGATGAAGAGATTATAGTTGAAAACTTCCCTAACATGGGAAAGGAAACAGTCACCCAAGTCCAGGAAGCAGAGAAAGTCCCATACAGGATAAACCCTAGGAAAAACACACCAAGACATATATTAATCTAACTAATCAAACTAACAAAAATTGAATTCAGAGAAAAAATATTAAAAGCAGCAAGGAAAAACCAAAAAATAATATACAAAGGAATCCCCATAGGTTATCAGCTGATTTTTCAGCAGAAACTCTGTAGGCCAGAAGGGAGTGGCAGGATATACTTGAGGTGATAAAACAGAAAAACCTACAACCAAGATTACTCTACCCAGCAAGGATCTCATTCAGATTCAACAGAGAAATCAAAAGCTTTTCAGACAAGCAAAAGCTAAGAGAAATCACCACCACCAAACCAGCTTTACAACAAATGCTAAAGAAACGTCTCTAGGCAGGAAACACAAGAAAAAACTCACAAAAACAAACAAGAAAATGGTAATAGTACATATCAATAATAACCTTGAATGTAAATGGGTTAAATGCCCCAACCAAAAGACACAGACTGGCTGAATGGATACAAAAACAAGACCCATATATATGCTGTCTACAAGAGACCCACTTCAGTCCTAGGGACACATAAGGACTGAAAGTGAAGGGATGGAAAAAGATATTTCACGCAAATGGAAATCAAAAGAAAGCTGGAGTAGTAATACTCATATCAGAAAAAATAGACTTTAAAATAAAGACTGTTACAAGAGATAAGGAGGGATACTACATAATGATCAAAGGATCAATCTAAGAAGAAGATATAACAATTATAAATGTTTATGCACCCAACATAGGAGCACCTCAATACATAAGGCAAATGCTAGCAACTATGAAAGGAGAAATCAACACAGTAACACAATAATAGTAGGGGACTTTAACACCCCACTTACACCAATGGACAGATCATCCAAACAGAAAATAAATAAGGCAACACAAGCTTTAAATGACACAATGGACCAGATAGATTTAATTGATATTTATAGAACATTGCACCCAAAAGTGGCAGAAAACACTTTCTTCTCAAGTGCACACAGAACACTCTTCAGGATAGATCACATCTTGGGTCACAAATCAAGCCTCGGAAAATTTAAGAAAACTGAAATGGTATCAAGCATCTCTTCTGACCACAATGCTATGAGACTGGAAATCAATTACAGGAAAAAAACTGTAAAAAACACAAATACATGGAGGCTAAAAGTGCACTATTAATAACCAAGAGACCACTGAAGAAATCAAAGAAGAAATTAAAAAATACATAGAAAATGACAATGAAAACACAATGACCCAAAACCTATGGGATGCAGCAAAAGCAGTTCTAAGAGGGAAGTTTATAGGAATTCAATCTCACCTCAAGAAACAAAAAATATCTCAAATAAACAATCTAACCCTACACTTAACCAGAGAAAGAAGAACAAAGAAAACCCATAGTCTGTAGAAGGAAAGAAATCATAAAGATCAGAGCAGAAATAAATGAAATTAGAAACAAAGAAAACAATAGCAAAGATCAATAAAACTAAAATCTGGTTCTTTGAGAAGATAAACAAAATTGATAAACCCTTAGCCAGACTCATCAAGAAAAAAGGGGGAGGATGCAAATCAATAAAATTAGAAATGAAAAAGGAGAAATCACAACTGACACTGCAGAAATACAAAGGATTATAGGAGACTACTACAGACAACTATATGCCAATAAAATGGACAACCATGAAGAAATGGACAAATTCTTTAAAAGGTACAATTTTCCAAGACGGAACCAGGAAGAATTAGAAAATATAAACAGACCTATCACAAGTAATGAAATTGAAACAGTAATAAAAATCTTCCAAGAAACAAAAGTCCAGAACCAGATGGCTCCATAGGCGAATTCTACCAAACATTTAGAGAAGAACTAACACTGATCCTTCTCAAACTCTTCCAAAAAATTGTAGAGGGAGAAACACTCCCAAATTCATTCTACAAAGCCACCATCACCGATACCAAAACCACAAAAAGATTATCACAAAAAAAGAGAATTATAGACCAATATCACTGATGAACACCGATACAAATATCCTGAACAAAATACTAGCAAACAGAATCCAACAGCACATTAAAAGGATCATACACCATGATCAAGTGGGATGTATCCCAGGGATGCAAGAGTTCTTCAATATATATGCAAATCAATCAATGTGATACACCACATTAACAAATGAAGGAGTAAAAACCATATGATCATCTCAATAGATGCAGAAAAAGCTTTTGACAAAATTCAACACCCATTTATGATAAAAAAATCTCCAGAAAATGGGCATAGAGGGAACCTACCTCAACATAATAAAGGCCATATATGACAAACCCACAGCAAGCATCATATTTAATGGTGAAAAACTGAAAGCATTTTCACTAAGATCGGGAACAAGGATGTCCACTCTCACCACTCTTATTCAACATAGTTTTGGAAGTCCTAGCCATGGCAATCAGAGAAGAAAAAGAAATAAAAGGAATACAAATTGGAAAAGAAGAAATAAAGCTGTCACTGTTTGCAGATGACATGATACTACACACAGAAAATCCTAAAGATACCACCAGAAAACTACTAGAGCCAATCAATGAATTTGGTAAGGTTGCAGGATACAAAATTAATGCACACAAATCTCTGGCATTCCTATACACCAACAACGAAAAATCAGAAAAAGAAATTAAGGAAACACTCCCATTTACCACTGCAACAAAAAGAATGAAACACCTAGGAATAAACCTGCCTAAGGAGGCAAAAGACTTGTACTCAGAAAACTATAAAACACTGATGAAAGAAATCAAAGATGACAAAAACAGATGGAGAAATATGCCATGTTCTTGGATTGGAAGAATCAATATTGTGAAAAGGACTATATTACCCAAAGCAATCTACAGATACAATGCAATCCCTATCAAATCACCAATGGCATTCTTCACAGAATTAGAACAAAAATTTTTACAATTCATATGGAAACACAAAAGACCCCGAATAGCCAAAGCAATCTTGAGAAAGAAAAACGGAGTTGGAGGAATCAGGCTCCCCAACTTCAATCTATACCACAGAGCAACAGTAATCAAGATAGTATGATACTGGCACAAAAACAGAACTATAGATCAATGGTACAGGATAGAAAGCCCAGAGATAAACCCATGCACATATGGGCACCTAATTTACGACAAAGGAGGCAAAAACATACAGTGGAGAAAAGACAGCCTCTTTAATAAGTGGTGCTGGGAAAACTGGACAGCTACATGTAAAAGAATGAAATTAGAACACTCCCTAACACCATACACAAAAATAAACTCAAAATGGATTAAAGACTTAAATATAAGACAAGACACTATAAAACTCTTAGAGGAAAACATAGGAAAAACATTCTTTGACATAAACCACAGCAAGATCTTTTTTGACCCACCTCCTAGAGTAACGGAAATAAAAACAAAAATAAACAAATGGGACTCAATTAAACTCAAAAGCTTTTCCACAGCAAAGGAAACCATAAACAAGACAAAAAGACAACCCTCAGAACAGGAGAAAATATTTGCAAGTGAAACAACAGACAAAGGATTAATCTCCAAAATATACAAGCAGCTCATGCAGCTCAATATCAAAAAAACAAACAATCCAGTTAAAAAGTGGGCAGAAGACCTAAATAGACATTTCATCAAGGAAGACATACAGATGGCTAAGAGGCACATGAAAAGATGCTCAACATCACTAATTACTAGAGAAATTCAAACCAAAACTTCAATGAGGTATCACCTCACACTGGTAAGAATGGCCATTATCAAAAAATCTAGAAACAATAAATGCTGGAAAGGGTGTGGTGAAAAGGGAGCCCTCCTGCACTGTTGGTGGGAATGTAAATTGAAACAACCAGTATGGAAAACAGTATGGAGGTTCCTTAAAAAACTAAAAATAGAACTAACATATGATTCAGCTATCCCAATACTGAGCATACACCCTGAGAAAACCATAATTCAAAAAGAGACATGTAGCACAATGCCCAGTTCACTGCAGCACTATTTACAATAGCCAGGACATGGAACCAATCTAAATGTCCATCGACAGATGAACGGATAAAGAAGATGTGGCTCATATATACAATGGAATATTATTCAGCCATAAAAAGAAACGAAATTGAGTTATTTGTAGTGAGGTGGATGGACCTAGAGTCTGTCATACAGAGTGAAGTAAGTCAGAAAAACAATTACCGTATGCTAATGCATATATATGGAATCTAAAAAAAAAAAAAAGGTAGTGATGAACCTAGTGGCAGGCCAGGAATAAAGATGTAGACACAGAGAATGGACTTGAGGACACGGGGTGGGAGGGGGAAGCTGGGGCGAAGTGAGAGTAGCATCGACTTATATACACTACTGAATGTAAAATAGATAACTAGTGGGAAGCAGCAGCATAGCACAGGGAGATCAGATCAGTGCTTTGCAATGACGTAGAGGGGTGGGATAGGGAGGATGGGAGGGAGGCTCAAGAGGGAGGGGATATGGGGACATGTGTATACATATGGCTGATTCACTTTGTTGTACAACAGAAACTAACACAGTATTCTGAAGCAATTATATTCCAATAAAGATCTATTAATTAAAAAAAAAAAGAAAAAAGTGTTTCAATGGGAGACAAATAATGTTACACAAGAGAGAAAAATTCATCTATAAATTGCTTGTAAGCTTTTTCTTTTGGTCTCAGGGGACTAATTCAAACAATACAATGATGTCAGCAGTTAAAAGTCTCTTAGAATTTCCGTAATAAACTCTTATTTGCAAGGATCCTTATCCTGAATATTAAAATTATTTATAAATTATGTTCTTTTTCCTTAAACTTAATTATAACTTAACAGACTAAATAATTTAATTATTTAATTTTTTAAAACTCTGGTTTAAACATATTTTTTAAATATTGCAAGGCTTAAACTTTATTCTGTGTTAAATATCACTGGCTATCTCTCAAATGTGTTTTACTTGGATATAAAAAGGCAATGTAATTTCATTAAATGTCACATAAAATATCAATAATATTTCAAACAAATATAATTACTTTTTTGATAAAAGGATAATTACTACAATGAAATGAATGTGAGTTCTGTTACTGAATTGATACAGTAAGTTTTTCATTTAAAATGGCCTATATATTTTATACTTTTCTAGATGTGAAAATGTGTTTTTCTAATTCAGTATTATAAGTATATATTTTTTCAAAGCATTTAAAATGCTGAGTACTTTATTCTGTCTTGAATATGCTCATAGATCTTTCACATGCATAAAATGTCTGCACAATCCCTCAGGATTGACCTTACCTGATATTGTTTGTTCTGCAACACCCCACAAAAACAAAACCCCACAAAGGGCCTCATGGCCCTTCCTCTAATCTTTTCCAGGCTTCTCCTCAACTACTGGAAAAGGGATAAAATAAATATTTACACTTTTTATTTTACTCAAGTTTCATCAAAGTCATTTTATTGGAGTGTTTTACAGAATAATACTTTGTAGGAAACAGCTGTCCTGCGTTAAAGCCTATAGAAGCCTCCATGAGTAACTTCCTAAAATACATGTCTAATTTTGAATTTTCATCTGATGCATTTAGACATAAATTTTATAAAACAAATGTAAATAGTTTGGTTTGTACTTATTATTTTTCTATTATTTTGCTTCAATCAAGAGGAAATAAATCATTCAAAGGAAAAAATACTTCAAAATATCTTTTTGGGAAAAGAGAGTTTCATCACAGATGACATATTTTCTTATGGGATCCAAATAGATATAATTATCTATCTACCTATCTATCTATCTATCTATCTATCTATTTTTATTAGAACCTCACTCTTCCTTTTGTTTTCTTGTTAACATGCTATAGAACTAGTGTCCATTAAACGGTACTTTGAAAAATTCTGGTTAGAATCATTATAGTATATATTTTTGAGTGCCAACTTTTTATTTGGTTTCATTTTCCTATTTTCTTTCCCTTTCTGTTCTCTTAGCCTTTATCCATCAATGTTTTTCTATTTCATGAAACCTTACAAGTTTTATCAGTTCTTTCATATGGAACAGATATATATATATATATGTATATTAAATAAAATAGGTAAAAATGAACAACAAAAATTATTTAAATAAAAAATACTTATTGGGTAAATGGTACTATATGAGACACTAAAAGGACTCTAGAGAATATAAAATCTGAGCATAGAGTTGATTTCAGTAAATAAATAAAACATAAATGTGGATTCACCTGAGGTATGGTCAATGCCATTAAAATAGATTAGAAATTATAAGAATAAAAAGGGTTTTCAAGGGAAAATCAGAGGTCCAAATAAATCAATATTAATAAAACTGAATTCTAGTATATCAAAAAAACTTGAAAATGCTTATGATATTCATGGCATTAGGATTCTATTTATACATTAAAAAATGTTCAAGAGGTCACTATTGTTGCTACAACTGCTAATAATACTATGTATAAGATAATGTCTTCACATCCATTTTCTGGATTGATTTTCAAAAGTCTCTGAGGTGGACACAGCATTCATTATGAACCTGATTTCATGACAAGGAAACGGGTGCCTGGGTCTCTACTCTTTCCACAACACTGCATTGCTTTTTCATTGCTAAATATGAAATTCTGATCCTGATGTCATTTTTATTTCTTCTATAGCTGCCTATGAGATTCCTCATTCATCACGGATCCTCAGAAATGGAACAAACCTTATAGGCCTAGTAATCCAACTCCCTTACATTATAGATGAAGACAATGAAGAAAAGTCAAATCAAGATCACATTGGTGGCTGATTGCTGTACATTTTACAGAACCAGCTGAAGCTTTGTGCTAGACAGCTTGAAGCTGGTTACAGCTGATGGATTTGTTTGGCTTCTGAGTATTGCTTTAATTATTAGCTCAACACTCAACACATCCGAGCTTCTAACATATCTAGGTTATCTTGTTATCTTTCATTATAATAACTGAGGGCTTGGAAATCCTTAGAAGAAGCTTCAAGAATTCTTACCTTTCTTGTTTTGTCAGTCATGAGCTACATAATATCATTCTTAAAATTCTCTGTTACGACAAAATAGAAATCATACCTATAGACCCTTCTGTGCTCAAGTGAATTCCCTGCCTCTCTTATCTGACCGGGGAGTTCCAAATCATTCTTCCGGAAGCAGCTCAAATTTCATCTGTGAAGCCCTACATGTTACCATCTGGTAACAGTTAGGCAAGTTTATAACTTCTTTTACCCAGAAGATAAGCTCTTCAAGGGAATGCCCTATGTTTTATTCATCCCTGCACCCACAGTACCTAATACAGTACCCTGGCTCTTTTTAGATGCGTCATATATCCTGAATGAATGAAGACAAATTGATCTGATTGTACAATACTTTAGATTTCCATATAGAAATTTTAGACGAAATTTTTAGGCATAATCAAAAGATAACATATAGTGAAAATATTTATAGCACATGATAAAAAGCTAGTTTCCTTTAAAAAAAAGAACTCTTAAAAATCAGTAAAAACCAAGGAATGATCCAATTAAATAAGCAAATGAGATGAACAGGCAATTCACAGAAAAATGAATGAAATGTATGTAGTATGTAGGAAAAATATCACCGGCTCATACAATGTAATGGTATCTCTTCTTTTTCTGTTCAGCATCCATTATTCCTTCTTCCTCTGTGAACCACTCCTTCCCTATTCTTGGTCTACCTGGTTCAGATGGGCTGACTCTATTACCAGACCTTTTGGGTAGTCATGTGATCCAGACATGTCAATCGGCATATTCTATCTATATGGCCAGTAAGATTGGTACAGAAATGAGCACATGATTCAAGTTATTCCAATGAAACTTTGCTGAAACTACCTGGAAACGAAGGATTTTCTGTTTCTGGTGGGGTTACAAAGGCATCACTGCTATAACATAGAGAAGCCGGACTGAGAATGATGCCAATGCAGAAAAGTAACAGATATGTTGCATCCCACCACACTGGGGAGCCCTTGGATCCAGTTTACCTGAACTGACCCATCTCTGTATTTCTCAGTGATATAAGCCAAAACAACTTTATATTTTAAAGTCAGTTTAAGTTGATTTTCTATTACTTGGAACCAAAGATCAGAAGTACACTGGAAATTCTTAAAATGTCAAACAAAAATTATTTTTATTCATTAGGTTGTCAAAAATTATTGTTTCGTAATACTCGTTGGCCAGGGTGTAACAAACATGGTATCTCATAATACAGTTGGTAGGAATATAATTGGTATAAATTTCTTGTGGGGAAAACTGGTAATATTTTTAAAAATATGCACATGCTTTGTTTGGATGTAGTAATTCCACTCTGAGGAATTTATAATATGGAAAGAATAAGATGCAGGATATTTTTCACAGAATTGCTTGAAATGGCAAAAAACCAAGCAAACTAAAACTGGAAGTAGTCTAAATTTCCAATAAAGGATTAGTTACACGACGACACACCCACACTGCTGTATATTATGCAGCTAATCAAAAAGGCTGATTAGAAAAAAATTCCAAGATACATTAATTCAATAAATATTGAGTGCCTACTATGTGTCAGAAATTATGCCTATAATTATCCCCTAAAATAAGATAAACAAGGTCACTGTTCTCATGAAGTTTGCGTTTAAATGTAGGTGTGTATCTGCGCATTTAAGAGAATGTGTGTGTATGGGTGTGTGTATGTTTCTGTCTGTCTGTAGAGACAGAGACAGACAAAATATAAATAAGCAATTTGGTAAATGAGAAACTATCAGCGATAAGTGCTCTGTTGACAATTAAAACAGAGTAATAGGATAGCAGCGACTGTGTGGAAAGGGAAGGCATCTCTCAAGAACCTCTGAGCAGGGACATGAATGACCAGAAGAAGCCAGTCATAAGAAATTTTGGGGTGAGAGAATTCAAAACGGAGGAAGAGCTAGTGCAAAGGCTCAAAGGAAGAGCTAGTGCAAAGGCTCAAAGGGGGGCGTGATAGTATGTTCAAGAAACAGAAAGAAAAGCAGTGTGACTAAAGCGTAATAGACAACAGGAAGAGTTTATGAGATGAGGTGAGAAAGTGGTAGAGGCATATCATACGGCTTTGTAGACCAGAGTGATGAAACGTATTTTATGGTAAGTGCAGTGGGAAGTCACTAAATGGTTTTAAGCAGGAAAGAAACAAGATTTGAGTTAGGCTTTACAAAGGTACCTCCAACAGTTCTGTGGAGAATGCATTAGAGTAATATTAAATTATCATGACTAGTACTAGGATTGAAAAAAGCCAGCTGCAAAACCAGCATCATTTAGCATTATCAATGTTTCTCTAAAAATCCTATATAGTGTATATGTAATATACTTTTGCTTAAATATTCAGAGAAAAATTTTTGCAGAATATACGTGAAACTATAATAATAGTTGTCTCTGGGGAGTGAGAATAGTGGAAATCTTTAGTTTTCCATCACCTTTTTTTACTATTTGGTTTATCCCGTGTATAGAATTTTAGATGGCTTTTTAAATTATATGACCCAGGAATATCCTTCAAATGTGAACATTTTAACTTTCATAAAGTTTAATAAGTATGGTAACTTTATATTTTAGCTAGCAAACAATAAATATCATATATTTCCAAATATAAATTCCTGTTATCAATCTTCATTGATATTTGAATTGCCACATATCAAACATTTAAATAAGTTAAATGACAACATGAGGTAAAAAAGACAAATGCAGAAGATGAGATATTCTACAGGAGAGCTGGCATGGTTTCTTTAATAAGTCACTATCGTGAAAAAAAAAGGGTTGTGGTTAGAAACTATTCTAACCTAAAAGACATTTAAGAGACATAAGAATCAAACATACTATGTGGTCATGGGACTTATACAGCAAAGGAAACCATTGACAAATTGAAAAGATAACCTATGGAATGGGAGAAAATATTTGCAACTGATATGACTGAGGGGTTAATACCCAATGTATACAAAAAGCTCATACAATTCAATATTAAAACAAATAACCCAATTAAAACAGGCAAAAGACCTGAATAGAGATTTTTTCCAAAAAACACATACACGTGGCCAACAGGCACATGAAAAGACACTCAATGTTGTTAATTATCAGAGAAATATGAATCAAAACCAAAATGAGGGACTTCCCCAGTGGCGCAGTGGTTAAGAATCCGCCTGCCAATGTAGGGGACATGGGTTCGAGCCCTGGTCTAGGATGATCCCACACGCCACAGAGCACATAAGCCCGTGCACCACAACTACTGAGCCTGCGCCCCAGAGCCTGCAAACTGCAACTACTGAAGCCCACGAGCCACAACTACTGAAGCCCATGTGCCACAACTACTGAAGCCCACGTGCCACAACTACTGAAGCCCACGCACCTAGAGCCCGTGTTCCACAACAAGAGAAGCCACCACAATGAGAAGCCCGCACACTGCAACTAAGCCCCTGCTTACCGCAGCTAGAGAAAGCCTGCAGCAGCAACAAAGACCCAAAGTAGCCAAAAATATATAAATAAATAAATAATTAATTAAAAAAAAGAAAAAACCACAGTGAGATATTACCTCACAGCTACCAGAATGGCTATCACCAAAAAGACCACACACATAATAATTGTTGGTGAGGATGTGGAGAAAAGGGAACCCTCGTGCACTGTTGGCGGGAATGTAAATTGATACAGCCACTGTGGAGAGCAGTATGGAGGTTTCTCAAAAAACTAAAAATAGAACTAACATATGATCTAGCAATTCTACTTCTGGGTAGAATTTGAAGAAAACAAAAACACGAACTCAAAAAGATACATGTACCCCAATGTTCATAGGAGCACTATTTATAATAGCCAAGATATAAAAGCAACCTAAGTGGTCCATCAAGAGATGAATGGATAAACAGGATGTGAGATATATATATATATATATATATATATATATATATATATATATACACACTCACACACATATATACATATATATCGCATATATATACACACACATATATACATATATATCACATATATATGTATATACACACACATATATACATACACATATATACATATATATCACATATACACACACACACACACACACGCACACACAATAAAATACTACTCAGCCATAAAAAGAATGAAAATTTCATCATTTGCAACAACATGGATGAACCTGGAGGGTATTATGCTTAGTGAAATAAGTCAGACAGAAAAAGACAAATACTGTATAATATCACTTATATGTGGAATCTAAAAAATAAAACAAACGAATAAAACACAACAGAAGCAGACTTATAGACATAAAGAACAAATTAGTGGTTACCAGTAAGGAGAGGGAAGGGGGGAGGAACAAAATAGGAGTAGGAAATTAAGAGGTATAAAGTAAATAAACTACAAGGATATGTTGTACAGCACAGAGAATATAGCAGTATTTTATAATAACTTTAAATGGAATTAAGCTATAAAAATTTTGAATCACGATTTGTACATCTGCAACTAATATAATATTGTATATCAACTATACTTCAATTTTAAAAAGGACAAGAAAAAATAAATTGCTTATTTCAAAAAAAATGTACTGTGTGGTCCTTGACTGAATCCTGGCTTGAACAAACCAATTTTTTAAAGACATATGGTAGGCAACTGGGAAAACCTGATTATGGGCACAGTGTTACACAATATTAGGGAATTACCATAAGTTTTATCAGGTGTGATGATGGTATTCTGGTAATGTAGGAAAATGTATTTTTCATACTAAAGGATTTAAGGATAAAGTATGATATCTTTAATTCACCTTAAAGCACTTCAGTAAAACAACAACAAAAAAGCTAAAATGTTAATAATTGTAACATCTAGGCACTGGGTAAGTGGGTATTAATTATTGTTGGTACTTTTCTTTTGAAAAATTTTATAATAAAAAGTCAAAATAAGATAAAAATTGAATGTAAAAACAAAGACAAATCTTTCAAATTCAAATTTTAAAACATATGGTGCTTATGTTTTAGGTTGTTCTTATTGATAAGAATCCTTTTAATTTGGAAATTTATGTTTGTAAAATGTGTGAAAATTTTGTTCTCTTAACTAGATTAAATCTCCCCTTTGCAATTTTATGCACACTATTAATTTGCTTAACATGGCCTTTCATCATCAGGTGAACTTCAGCTAATCACAACACAGTTTCCACATACATTCTTAAGAAATGGAGCCTGAAGTAATGAAGCATTAATAAAAGGAAGTGTAGGAATTATATTTTGTTGGCTATAATTGAGCGTATTTCTTTTAATACTTTTTCATAGGATGAATAAACACGATTAATTATACTATGAAGAAAGATAAACTTTGAGCCAAGGTTGCATTTTGATTAGCAAAATTTATGAGCACGTTAGTAGGTATGTCAGTTCCACATAGAACCAAAATCTCTGGAGAGGTAGAGTGGCTCACTCCAGGCATTTCTGTTGCCTCTGCTCATATGTGACATGACTGTCCTTAGTGTAGGGCATTTAGGAAAGGTGGAGGGCATCTAGGAGATAACTTAATCACTAGGCTTTTTTTTAAAAAAAAAGTATATTCTACCTAACGATTGTAGAGAAATAATAGGTAAGAAATGAAAAGAAATACAACCTATGTAACTAGTGCAATTCATCATAGGGTTGTGGGGATAAAATGAGAAAATCTATGTACAATGCTTAACACGATGCCTTGCATGTAATAATACATGTCAAATGTTGGCTATTATTGTTATCATTATCCCAGAAAAATTCCTAAGAAAATTAGCTTTAAATATCTTAGTGAAAAGTAACCATTTTTACATAAAAACAATGGAGGTATAAATAAAATAAAGCATATTTACAAAAAAACAATGGAGGTATAAATAAAATAAAGTATCTTAAATCTTCATTTGTCAGTTCTAAAAGCTTTCTAAGTGTTAAGTAGTAGGATAATGATAAGCCTATAAATTAGTTTCAAGATCATCACTGCTGAATATTCCACTTCAGCTGGGAAGCAAGGTTAAAGGAAACTGACTTTGGTCTAATTTTGCCACAATGATGCTATATTTTAGATGTGACATGTGGCGGGTAAAACAAAAGCGTACAGGGCAGGCTCCCTTTTCCTTTCTATAGTAAACTAAAAATGACTGTAAACTCTTCAGGGTATGGGCCAGTTCTTACTGTCTTTTTGTCTCCAGTGACTGGCACAGAGTAGCTGTGCAATAAATGCTTGTGTAATGAAAGAATAAGTGAATGAATAAAATTATTAATTTAAATAAATCCAATTTTGAAATTGGTGCCCTTTTGCATATCCCCCCTTGCAAATTATGCCCTCAGCTTGGATTATTCCATGAGTTTAAAACAGTATCCAGATTTTGCCGAGTTATACCTTGCCTTAAAATAGCACTTATCCTTCAGCATTGCAATAGAAGCCAGCCTAACAAAAACGATTTTCAAGTTGGGTTCTACATTAAGGCGACCTTCAACATATAGTTAGAAAAAATTTCATATTTGGCAGTAGGTTTTTTGGCAGATGGTATATAATTAAATTTACACATCCACATTTTTGTCTTCTAATAAGTTTTATATCATCAGAGTCAGCTACCAATACACTTAGTAGTTTTGCCCATTCTTCACGTTTTGTTGTTAAAACTAAAGCATTAGGTAAATTATATATTAAAGCAAATAAAACTAATTTCATTTTAGATATTGTTAATTTATGATGAGAAAGAAAGGTAAAATGACTGTAGAAACTTGCATCACATTGCCGAGTTGAGGTAAACCCTTTTCTACGTGGTATGCGGGCGTTTGGCTGTATCAAGGGTGGACGGTTGAGAGTATTCACACTTCAGTGCATCCATTTGCATTATCACATTTCCAAGCCTCAAGGCATTATCACTTCCGTTTTTTAAGTGGCATAATAATTTGGGAAAATGGTTATGCTTATCATCATCTGTCAGTCAAACAACTCCTGTGTTAACAAAACATGTTTTTTCCACTCAGTGAATGGGTGTGTGTGTGTGATGTCCTACGCTCATGTCAATATTAGTAAGACTTGGCTTTGTGATGAAACTATTTCACTTATCAGAGGGCATGACTGGGAAATAGGAAAATTCCATTTACACTTTAATGAGTAAGGGGCTGTGCTTCATGTCAAAGTCACGTAACCACTGTAATTTCAGAGTAAAGTTCATATGAGCATATGTAAATAACTGAAGCAGTAGCATATATCATGTTTTAAGATAGATTTCACCACAAAATCACATCTCCATGAGGAAAACCTACATAAATTGGGGGAAAAATCTCTACACCCACTGGTGGTTGAGTACTGAAAAGATAAGTCAATGACAGATTGTTTCATTAGCTGTCCAGCATGTCAAACAATACATATGACCTCTAACCTGTACATGTAATGAATAAAACTTGAACTTGTGATGTCTAATCAAATGAGGGGTCTAATAAATTTTACTGATAAGGAAATTTCATTGCTCCTGTGCTCTTCAACTGTTCAGTTAAATGGGTGAAGGAAGGAGTAAGAATGTTATAAATATAATAAAATATTTCATCTAAATAAATTTCATCTAAATAAATATTTCATCTAAATAAATATTTCATCTCCAGTTTCAATAAATGTTTAATTTAACTTCAATAATTTGATGTTTAAGATTTTGGTAACTTGGTCATTTAAAGAGATGAAAAAGCAATTATTTATTGCATGAAAAATATTTTATATTTTATTAAAAGTTGTTGCTTTTAATTTTATTAAAACAAAGTTCAATTGATCTTTTTCACTAGATTTTTTTCAATCACACCAAAGATGGTGAACTGTCAACTGACAATTACGGAACTTTGTTTTGTAGCCCCCAGTCACTGAATGCCACTGTGTGTTGGACATTATACTAGGTGCCTTACCTCCATTAGGCACAACGACTCTATTTTTTTTTTTTTTTTTTTTTTTTTTTTTTTGCGGTACGCGGGCCTCTCACTGTTGTGACCTCTCCCGTTGCGGAGCACAGGCTCCGGACGCGCAAGCTCAGCGGCCGTGGCTCACGGGCCTAGCCGCTCCGCGGCATGTGGGATCTTCCCAGACCGGGGCACGAACCCGTGTTCCCTGCATCGGCAGGCGGATTCTTAACCACTGCGCCACCAGGGAAGCCCACAACGACTCTATTTTGTAAATACTATTGTGTTCCATTTAAAGAAAAGGAAGCAGAAGTTCAGAGAGCTTAGGAAACATGCCTAAGTCTGTACAGCAGGTGAGAGAGCTACATTTGAACAGAGCTGACATTCTTTTCATGTTCTGTTCACTACCTCTCCTTTTTTTCCTCTCAATTTTAATACTGATACCCATAGAGGAAAACTGAAAAGGTTTGATAATTCTAGGATTAACCTTTCCCAGCATCCAATACAGAGAACAGAAACCTCCAGGATTCACCTTCCTCTGTAACGGAGAGCTGAATGCTTGCTGTAGCCCTGACTGTAGCAGGGACTTTGTGAAGAGCAAGAAAGCCATCTCCAGCTCATATCACAATCCTGTCCATGGCATCAAAGTCCTAGTGAAAGTATGTCTGGGGCAGAGACATTATCTTTTTTTACTTCGTTTCTCATTTTTGGTTCTTATCAGCGTAATACTATAAAAATATTGCTACTAATTTTTCCAACATGCTTTTGTTAAGTATTAGATGCTGCTTAAAATGAAATAGAAAGCCGTTGCTTTGTCAGTATTGTCAGAACGTTTTGGGGAAGTACATAAGAAATGCATGTAACAGTTGAATTACGGACCTAGATCAGATATGGGAAGAAATAGATCCAGGAGTAGCTAGATGTTTAAAACCCTTATGTACCCCTCTCATTTGCTTCAGTGAAGCATCCAGGGTTCCTGAAGAGACAGCTCCTTCCTTTGCACTGAGGGTGGATCTGGGTTTTATGAGACAAGCAATTCGTAGGAGAGGGGTTCTTTAAGAAAATGAGCATAAAACTATGACCATAAAATAAGGGGCAAGGGATAAAAAGAAGCCCCTGAAACTGGAGGGGCTTTGAAGTTTAAGCCTGATTAGCTTAATTTATTATGGTAAATTTATCTCTGACTCCATTGAATATCATATATTATAATTATATATCTGTAATAAACAACCTACTGCCTATTATTTTTTCCCCTTTATAACCAATGAACATTCCTTGATAGTCAGGACTCTAAAGTGCTCTTAGCACCTTGCAAAGCTCCTTTTACATGGTAGCTATGTGTATACAAACCTGTAATTTATTTGCTATTATTTAGATTATAGAAACTATAAAGAAGAAACTTTCAGATACAGTATATTTGACACTTCATAATAGTGAGTTGTTTGTTGCTCACCAACTAACCCCCGTTTCTTTCGGAAACAGGAATCCAAATTTCCTCCAGTCAACTCTTAGCCTAGTGCATGAGGAGACATTTTTTGGGATTTCTGGGAAAGGAAAGTTTCTTTTGTCTTCTATGTGAGCTACTTGGTGAGATGCTCTCTCTTTCTTTGGATAGTATGATGTGAGGTCTGGAACTGTTGCAGCCATTTTGCTCCTAAAGGGGGATTGCTTGGAGCTACTGGAGGCCATCCAGCAGAGGGTGAGTATGAAGTCCACAGATGGGAAGGCAGAGAAGAACAATGGAAAGAACTCTGCTTGGTGGCATTATCTGCATCACCGGAAATAAATCTGACTGAAAACTAAACCTTCCTCTGAATTTTTTAGTTGTGAGAACCAATGACATTGATTTATTGTTCCAGCCAATTGCTCACGCTGGGTTGTCTGAAATATTCATTCAAAAGTCCTGATATAACTAGAATTCATAAAGCCAATTTAATGCAGAGCTATAAAGAAAGAGAAGAAATTTTCAATTTGTTTAGGATTGTACATTTCTTAACTTCTTAACTTTTATGCAGTAAAGAATATAAAAATTATTTGGGGCTCCAAATGTTATTTACTAAGACAAAATCTAGAATTACTCACTGATAGGAATTATTACTTGGGTCCTAATCTCTGTTTAGGAAAAACTTATTTTGTTATTGGAGATCTCTTAGAATGTTTCTGGTTAATAACATCATTAAAATATTCCAAATCTTCCTTGAGTTTCTGAAGATTACCAAACTCTCCATTAAAAATTTCATTTGTAGTACTGGTTGTAACTACAAGAATTTCATGTGCTTCTCAATGGTCATCTCTTCTCTATAATAATATTGCATTATTAGCAGTTTTTCCCTCCAGTTATTATATTTCAAATGTCATTTTTCCCATTAGGCATATAATATGATATATTTTCATACATTAAAAACTTGTTTATTAATGATTTTTATCAGTACAGTCTTGGGTTTCTAGCCCATTTGTAAGAAGTTCCTATTAAGAAATTCAATGAAGCATGGGAACAATGCAAGAGTAATTTATTAACACATCAAGAGGCTTTAATTTGCTACCATTTTCCTATCATGTTATTCTGACAGAAAATAAAGAACAAATTGCTAAAGCATGGAACATAGTAGAATTGGAAGAAAAGCTATCTATCTTTAGAGAACCATGGGTTCAACTGTTCACAACATGAAGGACTCTATGTTTTCAAAAGCACAGTTAGTATTCACGTTGCCTAATTTATTTAGGCTGTCTGTTTACGTCTTCTATTTATCTAACACTAAATAAAATCAGGAGAGCACATGTGGGTCAGAAAGGGAAAAGTTCTGCCAAAAGGCATACAGATTAAATAGATCAACTTTAAAAACCTGAAGAATGTTTACATATTCTAGTTACTTTAGAAACAGTGACTTCCTCATTTAATTTATCTCATTTTTTCTACATGAATAAACTAAAAATCTATAATTACTAGCAAATATTTTACCATATGCCTTATATAATCTATATTAATCATAATGAAGGCCATATTTTCTTTGGTTGGGTTAGTGTTTCAAGAACATTGGAGTCCAAATGTCTTAGTGTACTTGAGCTTGCATTTTCCAATCTGCTAAAGTCCCCACTACACCTACTGTCATAATGTAGGCCTCCCAGATTTCTGAGTTTTTGTCTCAGCTCTGGACTGGACTTTTTCCAAGATGGCTAAGATATGTTTGTTTTATTAACTCCTGTACACTCTTCCACCTAGTACAGTGCTTGACATACAACAGCAAGTATGTGATAAATATTTGTTGACTGAATGAACGACTGAAAGAATGAACACACAAATGGAGGAAGAAGGGAACTTTGGTCTGTAAGCTTCCTTTCACCACGATGTCCCAGTTGATTTCAAAGAAAAAGGACCTTTTTCCCTGTTCTACAAATAATCTAAAATAGCTACAGTGGCAGTTAGCTTATGAGGTTTTAAGACTACGTATCATGCTACCTGAGAATCTACACTATACATGTTATTGTGTGTATATACATATATAGTAGTGCCTAATACATAGTGCCTATTGAATTAATGTTAAATAAAACACGTGTAGATAAGATTTTGTTAAAGAACTAGTTTAACAGTTTTCACCTTCATATTGATAAGTTAGTTTGGTTTTTTCTACACCCAAAAATTACACCTCAACCTTAGCAATTGATGTAAAAAATTCATACCATTCTAATTCCATTACAGATATAGCAGTATATATTTATGATCATTATTTAAAATTTGAAACACAGTTCAAAGTATATAGCACATATAGATGATTTACTGCATTATATTTATATTCATAGCTAATGTTGATATGCTAGGTACTCTTCTAAGTTTTTTATACTTATTAACTCATCAAATCCTCACAACAACCCTACTATTATTGTCCCCATTATACAGGTGAGGAAACTAAGGTAAAGAGAAGTGAAATAGTTGTCTAAGGCCCCAAAGCGAGTAAGTGGCAGAATTAGGATCTAAACCCAGGCTGTCTAGCTCCAGAGTTCTTGTTCCTAACTGCTATTTATTGCCTTTCATGTAGTTCTCTATAAATATAGTATATTCTTATTTAATTTTTGCAGAAAATGATTTTATCTTATTTAATTTTTAATTTTAATAATTATATTATTATATAAAATAAGAATAATTTTTATCTTACTTAATTTTGCTTCCAGAGGGCAAGCCTTATGAATTACAGTGCTTATATCTACCTAAGCCTGAATACTTACTTGCACATAGTAAATGGTTAAAGATTTTTGTTCAGTTCAAATAATTGTTCACTGGAACAATTACTATATTTGCAACCATATTGAAATTCAATTGCTAGCATTTTTTTTTTTAACCAGCTGTGTGACTCTCAGTAAGATGTTGGCTAATTGATTCCTTAGGTCCCTTGAGTATCTATAACAGCATAGCTAAAATTAGCAATGAGCTAGCAAGTTTGATAAGGCAGTCACATAAAATATAAGAAATAGAGAGTGAATGACAGAGAAGAACATGCAAAAATTAGTATACAGGCTTCAAAAACAGGCTAAGAAATATTCCACGTGTAATAATAGCTCATATTCATGAAGTGGTTCTATGTTCCAAGTACTATGTTACATTCTTTAAATGCACATGTCATTTGACCTTCACAGCTGTATGAGGTAGGACAGTATTATTCTCGTATTACAGATGGGGAGATTGAGGCTAAAAGAGAGCGGCTTCTGGTCACACGGCTAGTAAGCAGTGGCATAGAGAACTTCAACTTAGGTGGGTCTAGTTTTCAGAGGCAAGAAAAAAGGCAAGAGGAGGTGTGCTGAGTTAAAAACCATTTGTGGGATTCATTTTAAATTGCTTGCATTTCATGCTTCCCTGCCTTGCAGAACTTCTGCCGCCCTTGTTCAGGAGCTCCTCAACTCTCCCCCGGCCAAAAGCAAATGTATACGCGTGTGCCTATATGCCTTTCGTGCTGCTGTGGCATGCTAAACCAGACAACTAGGGAGAATAGAAAAGGGAAGGAAATTCAGAGTGAATGGCCTGAGGCTTAATATGGCTGAAGTGAAGTATTGATATAAACTTTAGGGCTTGGCTCTGATATTAGCTGAGGCTAGAGAAAAGCTTTTGGGCCTTAGTATCTAGCTCTTCACTGAATTTCAAAGAGTTTAGTATCCCACTTAAGTTTCTTCTCAACAAATGAGGCGAACCAATCAAAAATTTACTTCTATCCTTATCACCCATTGTGTATTTTTTTCTTGCCATTTTTGGGCCAAATCTTCGCTCTTTTATCTTAACAGACCCTTGATAAATCATTGTGCCCTACTTTCTTTTCAGTATCAAGCTCCCCTACAGTATGTGTGTATGTATTATGGTCAAGATAAGATGTCTTATCACCTAAGAAATATACCACAGAAATTACTGGCCAAATTTTGTACTAATTTCAAGTTTCTCGCCTTGACCTTTAAAACCTAGGATATCAGAACAACCTCTCCTTACATATGCTCTTTCTCAAATATCCATTTCATTTTGCCATACTAGTACTGATGTATCTTCTTGTAGCTTAATTCCTATGCTAAGCGTTGATGAAATTTAGATGCTGACTACAAAAAGAGAAGACATCCAGGTTTACTTTCTTACAAACATTAATTGAACATATATACTCTGGTAGAAATGCTTTTAGAATATAGCCTTATGAAGAAAATTGACTTCTATATATTTAAAAGTTACCTTTGATAGATCCCTGAAGTTTCCTGGAAGAGTCAAATCCAATTCTTCTGATTCATAGTTTGTTAATACCCATGGAAACACGGGGTATTGGTTCAGATCATTATATGTCCGTCCTAGTAAAGAAAAAGATAAATGAAAATCTGTATACACTAATTGCTTATGAAAGTGTTCCTGTCCTTCTAATAGATGAGGCAACTATTGCATTGCAGAAGAAAAGTAACTCTTTTGTTTACTGAACTATGCCTTTATTCAATCAAAAGCACTTATAACAATGTGTTTCAAGTGAACTCACTCAATAATAATTAAGAAGTGAGTAACTAGAATTACTTTTTTATAATGTAACTTGTGGTAGTGATTGCTAGCTGTTCGTCATAATCAATTTCTCTCTTTCCTGGGCTAGACTACATTTCTCAGGCTCCCTTGTTAGTAGCTACGGCTGTGAGACTTAGTTCTAATCTACAGAATGTGAGCAGAGATGGTATCTGCTACTTTCAGGCTTGGTCCTCTGCAACTTGTTGCATGGGTGCTCCATGCTCCATCTCTCTTCTGCTGACTATGATGAAGATGCTATCGCCACCCTCGAAGCAGAGCCTCATAAGCTGGGGTTCCTGAAAGTGATCATGGAGGAGGTCACCTGCTGGTCTGCACACTTGCAGATTATGTGACGGTGTTCTACTATAACGAGTACATATCCAGAATTCTATTGCCAGTATACAGCATACTACATTGTGCTTCTATTAAGAATCAATGTAGAGAATTTGCAAGTTAACAGAAGTACCCTGAAGCCAGTACGAAAAAGCACCGAGGCAGATGTTATGCACATTTTTTTCACTCCCTTAAGTTCATGAATTTTCTTTTCATATTATGTTGTTTCACTTTAGTGGAGAGCTGCTGAATGTTAGGCTGAATTTTGTTTGTTGGTTTTCGTTAGTTTTTGACAGGATGACTTAAGCATTTTAGGTAGGACACTGAAGCCCGTGGGACCGTGGCAAAGCTTAGGGAGAGCACAGGGCTGGCTTACCCTGATAAACTGACACTGAATAACATATGATCAGGTGAAATTAAGAGGAGCAGTATTAAAGAAACAGGGTCCAAAGAAAACTTCCGTTGGACAAGACTGTTTTTTGTAAAAATGCATTATGAACTGATCACAGGACTTTCTAAATTTCCATTCAAATCCATACAAAATAGCAATTTCCCTGATATTAGTGATATGATTTCATCTTGGGCTCCTTGTTGCACACTGTGTTAGCAAAACAGTAGCACAGATATGCATACATTATCTTATTCGTCATCAAGAACTGAAATTAAATGATACCTACCTCTTGTAGCAACTGGTAACTGTGACTGTGAAATAAAAAAGAAAAAACAAAAAACCCCCCATAATCTGAGGAAGAACTAAATCTGCTACTATTATAAGCATGAAATCAAATTAATTAATTCACTCAGTAAACATTTTATTCGGTGACTATTTTATCTGTTTCTTATATGAATCTCTGCATTTTACAACACAATTCTTATTGTTTTAAATATGTAAACTAATGTGGGTGTATATTATAAATGTAGGCAATTGATAGAAAGCAGAATGTTGCTTCCACTCTGCATTTCCTGGAGCAAGGTGAGAGTAAGGTTAGCGCTTCCTCTTTGTTCTCTGCCACAGCACTGTTGCAGATGTGTTATAGCTAATACTTGTCTGCCTCTCCACTAGTCCATAAACTCCAGAATGTAGGGTTTGAGTTTAAAAAAAAAAAAGCCTCTGTATATTGGCATCTTTTGTTTGTCCGATAGATATTTGTTGAAAGAACGAATACATATGTGATAAAAATGCGATAAAATGAGAGCCAAATCTTAAAAGATGAACAAACCATAAGCCAAATAAAAAAGGAAAATTGCAGGATAGTCTTGTTGGAGGAAGAGGACTATGCAAAGGCACAGAAGTACGTATGAGAGAAAGCGGTCTTGTGAATGTGCATGTTAAACCACCAGACGGAAATATCTGTGGCTGATGAATGCACCTGCTTTATGTTTATAAGTCTACTGTGATGAAAAGTAGTGATAAGAATAAACAAGAATTTGGAACCTTTTAACTACAGTCTTTCGTATATGAAAATAGACTGCTAAAGCAGTACCACTGTAAAATGCACAGTGTAAAATTCTAAAATTTTACATTTATTACTGAGAGTTCATGTTTATGTTAACCTAGGACACCTGATTACTCTCAGTGTTTTTTCTATGCATGTATATATACAGAGAGTCTAGACTGGCTGGGCAGAGCTATTTCTGGGATTGTAAGTAGGACCGTGGCATATTTAGCACTCTGCCATTTTCTGGGTTACCATTCTACTTAAAAATCTATAGCTTTTAATGAAAAAGAGGTCTTCCAATATATGTGTATTTTAAGAGAATAATTTGATGTTATTTATGTAACATATTTTCCATTACTTATGTAAATCAATAGCTGAAAATTAGACATAATAACTGTTTTTAAATTTTCTGATGAAGTTTCATAACTTAAGGAAAAACTGTCAAACTAAAATAAATAAAAAGCCAATTTACATTAACTCGGTACTTAAATGTATCATATAAGTAGAAACAGCATAAAAATAGAGACTATACTTGAAGACACTAGCCTTTCACTAGAAATGATTTTCTAATTAAAGAAGAGATATAATGCTATTTTTGGAAAAAATACAAAGAAAGGAAGGTATCTTTAACATATACACACACACACACACACAAATTGATTGCTGTCTACAGTCACAGCTCATGGTAATTAATCTATCCTGCATTTTTTGTTAATTCACTTTTAATAATCTTTGGAAGATTCTTTAAAAATAAATGCTTAGAAAAATTTAGTAAGTTTTAAATTACTAAAGCTTTATAGCACATTTTAAATCTAACAAATACAATCAACTATATAAACAGATGTTCTGACAGTTACATTAAAACCTTTTTATATAAAACTTTCCACATAAAAGCTTTGCAACATGGACAGTTAATATATTATTTTTGATTTGAATTAAAAATTCACAATGTATTTAAAACTCACATGGATGAAGTTGGTACTCTGGGATTTTGCATTTATAAGTTTTAGCCATGAATTAGCATTATTACTTTAATTATTTTACTGAATACCTTTGTGAAATGAAAAAAAAAACAAACCCTGCTGTGTACCGAATTAACCAAAAAAGTGAAATATTTCCAAAATAATATCTGTTAAGTTCTGGCACATCTAGGTACTTATTTATGAATTTTTTTAGGATAATTGAAATTTAGTAAATAACCTTGTGCTGTTATTTCCTTTTCCAGCAGTAATAAGTGCAGAATTTTTTTTACTAACTATGCTTCTAAGGACTTACCTTGGAAGATGAATATTAATTATCACAAGCCTATGACACTAATCTACTCAAACAATAAAAGTGAAGCACAGTAAATGAGATTTCAGAAACACTAGATATGTTGCTTCATTTAAAAAAACAACTTTTAATTAAACCATCCAATTTAATGTTTTTATATGGCACTTTAGTTTTGAAGGTAAAGTGATCTAGAGACAGCTGACAAAGAAATTATAACTGCAATTCCTTGGTGAAAATGTTAATGACAGCAAAATATTGTTTAATTAGATGATTGCAGCATCTGGATTAGCACTCTTTAAGAGCGATGTTCCTGTGCTTGTCTGCTTCTTCGCACTTTACAGACATTTTGTCATCTCTAGGTCATTAGGAAAGAATTTTTAATGATTTTTCTAGAAGCAAGCAGTTCAAGTTACATTTAATTAGATGACAATAATAAGCCCAACACATGCAGTAGCTAAATATATACATAATTAACCAGGGAGGGCTTGTACATCACAGAGTAAAAAAGTAGAAAATGCTAAACAGGAGAAAAAGGTTGGAGTTGAGGAAGCTGTGCTGAATTCATTAACCGATCATATGAAAAACAACTCAAAAACCTTTTAAAAACCTCCCAAACCTAACGGGATCATTTACACGAAGCTATGTTAGCAGTCCATGTGCTATTTTTTTTTTTTAATGTAAGAATGCCAGATTTTAACTCATGTTCATAGTATTATCTAATAAGGCATAGGCTGTATCTTTTGGAACACAATAAACAGAAATTAGGTCAACTCTGGGAATTAGAGGCTGAACCCACATTTTCAGTTAAACTCTATGCATCACTAAAAATCTTCCAAAACTTAATGTTCTTCAAGAATTAAGAAAACAAAACCCAATTGTTTCAAAATAGTTAAATTATACCACAGTACTAAGCTAGACTTTCATGCAGTTTTTAAGATCATGATTTCAAATTCTATTTAATGAGATGGAAAAAGAAGAATGAACCTGTATGTGTAGCAGATTCCCAAAGATTACCACACACAGAAAAAGAAAAAAACAGAAAAATAACCAAAATGTTAATTATATTTATGGCTAGTCTTCAAGTAATTAAAATTTTAAATTACACTTTTCTATATTTCCAATTTTCTGTATTGAGTATTTATTAAATATATAAATATAACAAAAGAAAGGCCATGAAAACATTTATGGGCCTTTAGGTGTCGTTTCAAAACTGTACATTTTCTGAATATTTGACAAGCTTCTTTTACTATGTAAAGTATCTTTACAAAACTTACATACATATAGGAAAATGTGTTTATTTATATGCAATTATGTATGTCACAGGAGGGTCTAAAAATCTACATACTGCATTGTATTAATACTAGGAGACTGCTGCTGTATGCTTTATAGAGAGTCTTATTTTTAAAAGCATTTAAAAAGGAGAAAAGACAAATTGGCCAAGTAGGAGAGACCTCAAGAAATGGAGAACAAGAAATGGGTCATAAAATATATTTCACACTTCATGTTAAAAGAATATTTTGGAGAAAAAAGGTAAATCTGAGAGTTACTAGAATATTTTTATTGAAAATGTGAATTTATTAAGTCACATTGACCTATATTTTTAAAAACCAGAAGCCAGAAGCCAGAAAGGGTTGCTTCATCTTCTCAATCAGATTCTATTCTATAACTCTTCTCTTTAATCCAGGAAATTTAAAGAATCCCTCATCCAGCAATTCTAGTGAATTCACATAATAGATCATAAAATCATGCAAACACAGAGCATAAATATTAAGTCAGTTCCGTTTGATGAGCATTTGTCGAGCAAAACTTTGACCTCATAATCTTACTGGAAAGAAGAGATACAGACATAAAATCCAAGGATGCATTATCCTAAGTGCCAACATGGGTGGCATAGACAGCGCTATAGAAGATGTGAATGCTACAGGAGGTTAAGACAATTACTGTAAGGTAGATCTTTTAAGAATATATGCGTGAGGAGGTGGTTCTCAAAGTGCAAACCTTGGACCAGTGGCATCAGCATCACGTAGGTACTTGTTAGAAATACAAATTCTTGAGGCCCACCCTAAACCTACTGAATCAGAACCTGTTGGTTTCGGCAAGCCCTCCAGGTGATTCTGAGAACCACTCTATCCTGGATGGGGGGATGGTGGTTGTGTCACCCATGTCGTGGCTGGTGGCCTTCTCCAGGATTATCCAGGAGTTGCCATGATCAGAAGAAAGCTCTTTCACGCAAGGTCGTGTCTCCTTTCCAGGAGTCTGCATCCAATGACTGCAAAGTGGAGGTAATGAAGGCCTGGCCGCCTTGCCTCAGGGCAAGACACCTCTGAAGGGTTAGCCTAGCTCCTGGTTCCCTGTGGGATCTGCTGAGGCCTTTGCTGCAGTTACTCTGGGGTTCAATTTCTCCTTCTGCCTGCTTCTACTTTCTTCACTCCCCTCACAGATGTTGATCCCAAGGACACTCTCCAATAAACTTCCTGCAAGCAAATCTCTGTCTCAGACTCCTTCTCTGGATCTGAGACCTAGCTGAACACAGTACTAGGGTCTACATTAGAGATGATAATTCCAGGCCCAGATCTAGTACTAGAATATGCCTGTGGACAAGAGTCATGATGGTCAATAAACTTCAAAAGTTCTTTTGATGAAATATAAATTAAAAATGTCTAAAAATCGTTAATTGTTTCAGTCTTAAAAGTAGTTACAGATTAAGGCCAATGATTGGAGGTGAAATTGAATGGTGCCATGATATCCTGAGGCAGTATGGTATAGTAAGTGAGTGAAGCTCTACAACCAAACCACCTACATTAGAATCCTGACTTCTTCACTTATTAGCTCTGTGACTTGGGCGAGTTATTTACTTCTCTGCACCTCATTTCCTCATTGGTGAAATGGGGATAAGAACTCTGGGGTTATTGTTAGGATTAAATGAGTAAATACACATAAAACACTTAGAACCATATTTGCAACACTGTAAACTGCTCAGTAAACATTAACCATTATTTGACTTTTTTTTTCTGAATGTTGATATTAATATTAAAGAACTGTATCAAAAAGAAATGATAAAACTAAACAAATAATAAAACTTTTTTCCTGAATCTTGATATTAAGAATAATTAAAGAGGGCTTCCCTGGTGGTGCAGTGGTTGAGAGTCCGCCTGCCGATGCAGGGGACACGGGTTCGTGCCCCTGTCAGGGAAGATCCCACATGCCGCGGAGCGGCTGGGCCCGTGAGCCATGGCCGCTGAGCCTGTGCGTCCGGAGCCTGTGCTCCGCAACGGGAGAGGCCACAACAGTGAGAGGCCCGCGTACCGCAAAAAAAAAAAAAAAAAAAAAATAATAATAATAATAATTAAAGAAATGTTTAAAGAAGACTATGATAAGATATAAGCCACCCATTTCTTGCCTTTGGATTACCCAGGAAATTAAATATAATTTGTCAATAAGAACACTAACATTCTCTCAAGAAATGATAAATCTAAAGTTTCAATCAACTGACTTATAAGTATTTATTGAACAATAACTGTATCCCTAAAACTGTGCTATGAAACAACATGATCATTTAGTGGAACCCTGGTTAGTAAAAGTGGTATTGGTACAATTTACCATCTTTATAGTTCCCTTTATTCTAGGAACCTTCAGAGTCCTTTCTTTCGAGAACTCTGAAAAGTGTTCCATTAAGAGGAGATGAATGGATATGAATGGATATATAATATTCTCCACAAATCAGGAAAATAGATAATTCTAACTGCTTCCTAAATAAGTACTCAATCGTGGCTTTGGTGAAGCTTCTCTATAATACCATCACTCATATCTTTAATGCTGGTGCTCAGTATAAACTGGCACTCCTACTTAGAACTTCAGGATGATGGCAAAGGAAGAATTAGCAGGGATATATATATTCAGGGAGAGTACCTCAGGGTATTGATATTCATAACTTTTTCCAATTTGTCATTCTACTTCTGTATGAAGGTTCATTTTGTCTGAATAATCATCTACATATGACAAAATTCTCAGAGTTCATTTAAAGCCCATCTTTTCTATGAGGCCTCCCTTGATTAGACTATCTCATACTAACCTTTCACTTCTCTAAACTTTCACTACAGTTAATGACACTTAATCACATGCTTTCTTGTATGTTCTAGATGTTTTCATATGCAAATCTTGTTCTGATAATTAGATCTTAAATGGCTAGAGCAGTGATACTCAAACTGTGCATGAGAACCACCTAGAAGGCTCGCTAAAACGCAGAGCTGGGCCCCACTCAGAGTTTCTGATTCAGCAGGTTTGAGGGGTCTGAGAATTTGCATCTCCAAGTCCCCAGGCAATACTAATACTGCCAGTCAGGGGACCACACTTTGTCAACCACTAAACTAGAGCACATTACAGTGACTTCTACTTTTTATATAATGATATCGTGCATTAGATCATTTATTTACCTTTTTTCTTTGCCATACCTGTTGTCACTACTCTAATCCAATTTTTGACTCCACATTTTTTTTTCCCTTGGAGTGGCTTCTGCTTACTTTCTAGTGAATTTTTACTCATATTTCAATTTTCAACTTATATGTTGCCTGTGAGAAGCCTATGAAAAGACTATGAGAAGCTTTTCCTGTAAATGTAATGCCTTCTGAACTTAAGACTTCAAATAGCTTTGTATATTTTCTCATTATAATAATTACAACTTTTTGCTGGAATTGCTGGTGTACATGTCCGTCTTCCTGACTGTACTATGACCCCTTCAAAGGCAAAAACCATACTTTGCTTTCTTCGGAAGTGTCAGTGCAAAATAGAATGTGTGGCACATAGTAAAGTGTTCAGTAACTATTTATTAAAATGATGAACAAATTGATTTCATATCTAGAGTCCTGTAAGGCTCTCCTAACAGCTCTCCCTAACTTTAAGGTATTTTATTTCTGATTCATGCCATATATAACGAGCAGTTTAATTGTCCTGAAATTCCATACTGCATTGCCTTCTACTACAGAACTATACAGACTCCTGGATTCAGGCTCTTTACGGTCTGGCTCTTACCTATAGCTCCAATCGTATCTCCTATTATTCTCTGCTGCAGCCAAGATATGATACTCATGTCCACTGAACACATAACACATATTCAACTGGGAGAAATTTGTAAAGCTCTGCTCTTTTTCTTCTCCCCAAACACATTCATAAAATTTCTGTACTCTGCTTAGCTCTTGCAGCATTCACTATTTATAGCACTTATTCAGCACTTACCATCAGCTGTCTTAAAATGCTCTCTTATGTATATTTCATTCACCCATCTAGTTATAAGCGCTCTGAGTTCCTAGTTCCTACCTTATACTTCTTTTTATCGCATTGTCTACAACAGACAGACTTTAATGTTTAGTCATAATCATTGTAAAGAAAATACCCAATAAATTCTTAAAAGAAAAAAACCAGTGGTCTATAAATTTTTTATGTCACGAAATAAAACAGACCCCAAGTACTCAAAAGAAGATAGGAGGACAGTCAAATTCCCCTTACAATCTACATGTTCTGGCTCAGAAACCCAAAAACTGTCTCAAACAGAAAAAAAGCCATGTCTATACTGCTCAGGGGCAGCTTTTAGAAGGGATCATGATGTTATCTCTATCAGACTGCAATCTTTCTAGAGATAGACAGAGAAACAAACTCCCAGAAAGCAGCAGGCATGAAGTGGGTGGTGGCTATAGGTGGAAGTATACCACATTGTGGGAAATGTGGCTGACATGAGTAAAAGGCAGTGAGAAGGGATGGAGACTAGAAGAATCCTTTAACACAGTGAACTAGGTAACACTCCATCCAGAGGAGAGACAGAGAGAATCCCATCTTAGAGTAGCAGAACCTTTTAGTAAGAATACCAGCTCCACTGGAAACTGAACTACAAATGAGGTACAACACCCTGTCTTCCAGTGTTAATTCCAAAAGCTCCAAAGGGGTAGCACAGTCAAGGAAAAAAAAATCATGTGCTTTTCTATGACATATGGTAGACAATGAGTCTTGATAGATTTTTCAAGATAGATAATAGAAAAACCTAACAGAGGGAATGTGGAAGAATATTACAGAAGAATGAAAAGAGAACATTATCCTGAAAAATCATGTAGCTGAAAACAATATACTGTATTAAAGAGAAGAAAATTTTAATAGAGTTGAAATCCTTCCTAATATGCAAAAGTATATGGACTCCAAAAAATAAGTGTTTCATAATAATAGGGATTCTGGTATCAAATTGTATTGACAAAGATAAGCAATGAATGAGAAGTAAATTGAGTTAAAGTTCTTATTTTGCGTAGGAGTGGTTTAAAGTGTTGATTCATTTTTGAGTTCAAAAGGAAGAGAAATGTATTTTAGAGGATTTTTAAAAAATTTAAACATATCAATATTAATTCTCTAGGAAAATTAATAGCAAAAAGCCTATGTTCTAAATCACTAAAAAAGTAGGCAAAATTTATTTATATGGCCAAATAAAAACAAAACAATGTGAAAGGCAAGAAAATATTGAAAGCAATTGTATAATACAAGATGATATAAGACCAAACATATCAGTTATTAAAACAGATGGAGGGCCTCCCTGGTGGCGCAGTGGTTGAGAGTCCGCCTGCCGATGCAGGGGATACGGGTTCGTGCCCCGGTCTGGGAGGATCCCATATGCCGCGGAGCGGCTGGGCCCGTGAGCCATGGCTGCTGAGCCTGCGCATCCGGAGCCTGTGCTCCGCAACGGGAGAGGCCACAACAGTGAGAGGCCCGCATACCACAAAAAAAAAAAAAAAAAAAAAAAAAAAAAAAAAAAAAAAAAAAAAAAAAAAACAGATGGAGAGACTTCCCTGGTGGCGCAGTGGTTAAGAATCCGCCTGCCAGTGCAGGGGACATGGGTTTGAGCCCTGGTCCAGGACGATCCCACATGCTGCAGAGCAACTAAGCCTGTGCGCCACAACTACTGAGCCCGCGTGCCACAATAACTGAAGCCTGTGTGCGTACAGCCCGTGCTCCACAACAAAGAGAAGGCACCGCAATGAGAAGCCCGCACACTGCAACGAATAGCAGCCCCCGTTTGCCGCAACCAGAGAAAGCTCGCGCAGCAACAAAGACCCAACACAGCCAAAATAAAATAAATAAACAAACAAACAAACAAATTAATTAATTAAATATTTTTTTAAAAAGACAGATGGAAACAGATATCAAACATGGCTACTGAGAGATTTAAAGTCCAAGATAGAGTTAAAACTTGAAATTCCACCTATGCTCTAGGACACAGAGTTAGCAGATCTGAGATTCTATCCCCTTCACTTTGGTAATGAAGCTTACGCTACATCATGCTGTTCACCTAAATATGCTAATGAAAAGGTTCTTTATATTTCAGATGTTTAAGTTCATTCTATCTCTATATGTAAATGTGTTAATTAAATAGTATAACACATTTCCTTTATCTTTGAGGAAGTAAATAGGTTTCTTTAAGATATATACATTGTATACACTGATATGTGAATATATATGAAATATGTCATGAAGACATATGTATATAATGGAGATGTGTGTATAAAATATATAATAAAATTAATATATGTAATAAAACAGTTCTTTGGTTGTAGCTCTAGCATCCTATTAGCAAAGGAATTAACATTACAGTATGTATTAAATGATTAAAATGCAAAACCATTTCAAACAACTTTTTTACCCCTTTTTGTTGACAAATCAAGTTCTCTTGTCTATGTAATACACATCTATATCATCCATATTTAATATATGCCATAGTATCCATATTCACACATATATGATAGATTAAAAAGAGGAATATGACAGTTATCCTTTTAAGCAATGATTCAGAGAACAGGGCTCTCAATTCATAGTTCTGAGCATTCATTCATAAAAGAACAATGATCATAGGTAAGCATATGCATTTATGTAGTTTTAAATTCATCTGATTGTAAAAAGTTTTTGTAGAGCCTGATTTACAGAAGTAAACTCTTTGCAATTCAACATGAATAAGGGCTTTGGAGCTTAATTTAGTAAAAAAGAAAGAGGTACTTAAATCTCATAGACAGGTTCAGCCACTGACAACCACTGATTTAGCAGAAAAACAAAGCCACTACCTTCTCTTAATTTACAAGCATGGTACTGCCGAGGTTGATGGCAGTTACTCATCATTTAGAAATGTAATCTGATTTTATATTTTCATTTCAAGATTTTAAGAAAAAAAATGCTGTAACCCAATCATGCCATAATCCAGGTGACATCTGTACTAGGCAGAATCCTGTTGTTATTCTCCTGTCTAGCTGCTACTGCTGAGAATGACAAAGTAGTGAAATTACATTTTCCCATTATTATTTCCAGACACTCTCTGGCAATGGTTTGTTGACTCTAATAAACCGTCAGACAAAGCTGTCAGCAAAGGAAATGGCAGAAAGAGAGCAAGAAAAAGCCTCTTCAACAATAAATGCACCTAAACCTTGGTACTAGCTTGTATAGTTTCTGATAGCAATTTAATGTGAGTGCTTCAATATTTATTCTAATGCTGTATTTGAATTCTAAGGAGAACAATGCATTCCATCAAGTCACATTACCAAAGATTTTTGATGAACATAAACATATTATGAGATTAAAGAATAAGATGTCTTACCTGCTATAGTATTAAGAAACATCAAATATTCGAAGTTTGAAATTTCCCTTCTTTGCCAACGCTGAGTCATGTTGGAAGATTTATAAAGCTGTCGAGGAGTGGCTAGTGATATCCTCCTAGCAATTAAGCAAACCATAACAAACAGTCTCTTTTAACTCATGACTTTAAAAAGTCCAATAATAACTAATGTATTGATTTGATATTATTCAATTTATGGTTTATCTTTCTGAGATAAATTACAAAATATATTTTAGCTGTAGATATTAGCAATATTTGAAAAAGTCTGTTATAGAGAAGATATATTTATTTACTAAGGATAAACCAATATGAAAGCACCTATTTGTATAATATGGCTCCAAGTGGGTATTTTATAAGTCAATAACAAAAAAAGGTGAAACTATGCTCAAAATAAGTCAAAGTAGCTTTTGAACACTACAGCAAACCTACTCCATACTACAAAGCTAGGTAGACAGTCAACAGCTTAAAGGCATTTGACTTAACCCTTATATACTAATGCTGCCACTGAACTTTCCACGCCTGCCTCTGAGCAGTGTGTACACACGTGCACAGCCTCTAACCACATGACACCCATCCCCCTATGAGGTCAGAAACAAACAACTGGGAACTTTGAAAATATACGAATTCATAAGGGACATGGGAATATTGTAAGGGAGTAAATCAGGATAATTTGTGTAAATTATGAACCTTTGAAGGTACAATGTGTTCCTATAAAAAATAATGAAAGCTGGCTGTATTTGTAGAAGTATGACAAGGCTAACTGAGTTTCTAAAACATTCACCATGTAAAATAGAAGTTCCCAGGGCTTCCCTGGTGGCGCAGTGGTTGAGAGTCCGCCTGCCGATGCAGGGGACACGGGTTCGTGCCCCGGTCCGGAAAGCTCCCAGGTGCCACGGAGCGGCTGGGCCCGTGAGCCATGGCCACTGAGCCTGTGCGTCCGGAGCCTGTGCTCCGCAACGGGAGAGGCCACAACAGTGAGATGCCCGCGTACCGCAAAAAAAAAAAAAAAAAAAAGAAGTTCCCAAACTTTTTGTATTTATGCCACCTTTAGGGTCTCAGGAATTTTTTCATGGTGCCCCTAGCCCAAGAGAGACACCTAACGGTTCTGTTTATTACGTAGTTAGGTCTAAATAACTGAATACTTGAGCCTTAACAACTTAGTAGCTGTTTGAGAATATAATACTCAAAAATTGAAAGAAAAATAATATTTTATTTCATTCTTAACTAACCACAATTACTTAACTAAAGGAATGTATTGCACACCTGTTGGTCACTGTGCAACTTAAACCTTGGAATCATATCTGACACCACCACCTTCAATGCCTGTTCCACATGAATTTTCATGCAGCACTTTTTTTTAATTACCAGAGCAACCCCCATAAACTAGTTTCACAAAGCTAAGATGGCATCAAAAAGAATGCAAGAGTGCAGTCCTATCAAATGTTGAAACTTAGAACTAACTCAAGCTAAGAGTTTGTGCAGCGTCTAATAGATGTTGTTGTGTTTCCCTAAAAAATATAAAATGCCCTGCTGTAGCCCTGAGAGTGCACTGTGACATCTCAGGGCTCCGTGGTGCTTATTTTGGGAACTGCGGACCTAGGACTATTTTTGCCACCCATGTATTATTATCATATGTTTCTGTTCACATGGGATCTTAATAGGCATGGCAGGAGCTAAGATATATGTTAGTTGAGGTAAAGGAGGGAGGAAAGAAGAATGGGAAGAAACTTGTTATCTCAAATTCAAATCTGAATTAAGAATTTTAAAAATAATTATGTGTAACTCAATGTTTAAAATATTAACGTAATATGTTGTAGCAGCCTGGTCACATATTAACATTTTTGAAGAACTTTCCTAGTTACATATATTTGAGATAATAGATCCTACTGACTCCAAAAGAACTATGTAAGTCTAATGATTCACTTCATTGCAATAGTAAAGGGTATATATATTTCATACTTCAATTCTATAATTCAGTGTACTTTTCATTTAATTGGTAATATGATTTTCACAGGGCTACTTAAAGGGCTTCCAGATTTTGATCCATACTGGCACCACTTTTCAAAATTTTCCAGATACACTCTCATTCATACAACTATTTATGTTATAAACTTTTGCCTTGATTCTGACTTCGTCATGGCAACATGCTAAAATATTTTCTGAATTATCGAAGAATTAATAAACTATGTTTACCCAATTTGTATTTGCTACTATTATAATTATGTGCTTAGTCCAGCTTTTGTTGGATTACTATCATAATCATATTCTTGCTAATCTGACTAAAATTCTTACCTGCAGCATGCTTAGTCTGCTAAAAGCAATGTATATAATGAAGCTGTAAATTTATTTGTTGACATTTTAAACCTAGACAATTTAAGAAGAAAATTGCTGATCTGGAAATAATTCTGAGCACCAAAAACACTCAAAAACCAAGACCAAACAAATCCCGATAAGGGGAAATAAAAGGAATCATGGGAGAAAGTTACCATGTCTTTCTTAGAGCATGCAGTGGTGAAGAAAAATATGGGCAAACGAAATGAATTTAGAAAATCAGATGACTATTAGCAAGTTCAGGGAAAGGATCAGCTTTTCCTGTTTACTGCTCTCTCTTTTCTACTATAAACTCACTGAGAGCAGGAACTGTTTTACATACTGTTATGTCCTTAGTATTTAGCAATGCTTGACCTATAGTAGGGTCTCAATAAGTGTATACCAAATGACTTGAATTATTGGACATCTATCCTAAAATTAAAAAATGGCTAAAGAGGGATGAAATTCAAAAAAAATTTAAAGAATTCAATCATAAGGAGAAGCAAAATGGGAAACAGTAAATCAGTAGGGCTATTCAAGATATCCTATAAAAATTTATATATTAGAATGAGGATAGCTGGTATATATTTGGGCTACAGTAAAATGCTTTTAGAATTGGGGGATAAGAAGAAGATAAAATTGCCCTGTGGAAAAAAATATTAAGTACCATAACAAATGGTGACCATTTAAAATCATTAACTCTATGTATGCAACCAGGTATATTCTTAGTAAGTAAAGAATCTAACTAAATCCAAAATTTATTGATTGTAATGACTGTCTGAATAGCAGATACATTAACCAAATAATGGCAATCAGTATGGAGTCTAGAAAATGGGCAAGTTTTTTGTCAGTATTTTTCTTTTGTTACGCAGAGGTAAAGGTATTGTTCTTTTGACCAATGCGGATCACTTTGATAGAAGACACAAAATAGAAATTAAGAGAGTGGGCTATGATCTTGGGCAAGATAAGTAACTTACCTAAACCAAAAATTTCCTGTCTGTAAAGTGGGATAAGAATACCATTAAGAATCCACATTAAGAACATGGTTGTTTTAAGAATTAAGGGCTGAGAGCCCCTCTGCCATGTGAGGACACATCGAGAAGATAACCATCTATGAACCTGGAGTTGGGATCTCACCAGACACCAAATCTACTGGTGCCTTGATCTTGGACTTCCTAGCCTCCAGAATTGCCAGAAATAAATATCTGTTGTTTATAAGCCCCAAACAAACAAACAAACAAGAATTAAAGGAAATAATGCTTATAAACTAAAACACAAAGTATAGTCCCTGGCACATGGAGAGTGCTCAGCAAATGAGACCCATGGATACAAATTAAAGGGGCATTCATTAGGCTATGCTAGCTTAGTGGAAATATTCCTTCTGTTCTAAGTTTTTGGAATGTGATCTCTTCGGTGGGCTTGCCCAAAAAGCGGCCTAAATGATATGTGAAGTCAATTTTCTGGCAGTTTACCTGCTTTTGAGTTTGATCATTTTTGTTTGTTTCTAAAGCAGTCTCCTATGGGCTTAGCTTAGAGGAAGTTCCCTAGAGTTTGATAAATTCTGCTTTAAACTGACAAAACCCAATGTCAAAAAAACAAAGCAAAGAATGGATCCCTTGGTGATTTTACCAAGATACTCTCAGCTGGAAGGCTTCTGCTTGTAGGAGCCAGACATCATCCCTTTCCTTTGACAATTCTCTAAGTGTAACAGGATCTTACATATCACACACACATATATTTATACAAGTATGTGTCTATGTCTATTTACCTACCCACCTACCTACCTACTTCCTCACCTACCTACCTATCTATATCTGTGTAGGCATGCATGTATGCGTATAGTGTATATGTGTGTTCACAAAGTGTCTTCATTTTATGATCTCAAGACATTCGTAAAACATCTCTTTGCAAAGATACTGTCCCCATTTGATAGCAGATGAAAGCATCATTCCCCTTGCCTCATGTTATTCATTCTTTCAACATATATGTATTGAGTTCCTACTAAGTCTCAGGCTCTATCACTGCCCGTAGTATCAGGTCTAAGCCTAGGTTCAGTGTTCCTCTTACCCCCATCTGCTCCTTCTAAGTCTATATATCACAGGAAGTATACAAAACTGAATTTACAAGTATTTTATTAGGAAATTAATAATGAGTTGAGCCTTTGGGGGGAAAGCCAAGGGGACAACAAAAGAGTGCTTTAAGATAGAATTTCTAAACTTCCTAAACATCTATTTTGTTTCCAGTTTTTCTATCAAGAAGAATGATCTTCCAAAAATCAAAGAGAGACCAAATGTGGTTAAAAGGAAAATAATGCTCATAGAAGGTAAGGAATATAGTACAAGAGCTTCTGGTTGTTTTTAATGAATTCAGGTCTGGACAAGTCTAAGGGTACTAAAGGAAATTAGAAAATTCTATTGGTAATCTTTGAAGAATCATGATCATTGAGAAATATGCCAGGAGGCAGATGATTTTTTTTTTTTTTTTTGCGGTACGTGGGCGTCTCACTGTTGTGGCCTCTCCCATTGCGGAACACAGGCTCCAGACGCGCAGGCTCAGCGGCCATGGCTCACCGGCCTAGCCGCTCCGCGGCATGTGGGATCTTCCCGGACCGGGGCACGAACCTGTGTCCCCTGCATTGGCAGGCGGACTCTCAACCACCGCGCCACCAGGGAAGCCCAGATGATTATTTTTTAAAAGGAAAAAGTTAGGTCTATTTGTGAGTTCCTAATGTCAATTCCTGGAAAAATCCTTGAACTGATGATTAAACAATTTGTAAGTACTTGGGAAAGGAAGTAGTGATTACTATGAGTCAGCTTAGATTCAATAACAAGTCTTGCAAAACTAACTTCATTTTCTTTTTTTGACAGATTGAATGCATTTTTCTTTTGACCTGTATTTTATATAAGTACTTCATTATCTACTAATGTCTTAATTTAATATTGTTATTCAACTAGCAAATATCCTAGGCATGTGCATACATGCCAGTGAATTGGTCTTACACTGTAAACTTAATATGAGAATAGATACTTTGTGATGCAGGGTAACTCCAGTTGAGTAGCACTTAAAAAGCACCTTTGCAATTAGGCAGTGTGCTAAGTATTGTAGATTAAAAGATAAATAAGACACAGTCCCTGGCTTTTACATGTCTGTAGCCTGTTTGAGAGAAGAGAGACAGAGATTAGTTTTCCTTTCCACACATGCAGCGCTCTGCAACAATTCCCAGGGACTTAAGGATCTATGGGGAAGACACTGTTGCTTGTCTGTCCAAAGCCGACACAGAAAATGTATTTTTTTCAGGTAGGAAGTGGCAGGGAGTTGAGATATATTTTTCGTTGAATTCTAGGGGATGGTTTGGCTTCGTGTTCAGCATTCAGTGATTGTTTTAGGGGCAGGAAGGTGACCCCATTCTGGCCAAAGGGACCTGAGATAAAAATTGCTAAAGGCTTCTAAATATACTCCGTCCTAAAACACAGAAGTTCAAGAAGAAATCCTTTGTGTCTTTTTCCTACTTGAATGCAGTTGTGTGAAGATGTGGTGTCTGGAGCAGTGGTGGTTATTTTGTGAACACGAGGTCAACTGAGAGTCCTGACATCACTGAACCTCTGAGCCAATACTAGCAACTCCTTCTTAACTCCACATCTTTCATAAAGCAAACCCCCCGAAGCAAAACCCTTATTGCTTAAGCCACTTTTAGTTAGGTATTCAGTTACTTGGAGCCAAAAACCAACTAACTGATATTAGTGATAAACATAATTACTGACTATGTTTTCTACTTAGAATAGTATTTTTCAATAAAATAAAATTTCAAAATAATGCTTTTAAAATACCAAGATGAGAGATTTAAGAAATGATTAAAATCACATCATAATTAATGACTATTAATCTCAATAAACTCTGAGAGTTTTATTACTTTAATGAAGAAGCATTTATACATAGCATTTATAAAAACAATTTATATGCTATTACACAACAATTAATCACAAACATCATGAGGCTTTTGGTGTGTCTTTTGTAAGATCTTCAGCAAAAATGTCTTAATTATGTGCCAGCTATGATATGCAATCAACTTTTTTACTTCCTCATTTATATATGTGTTAAATAAAATTATGCCCTATTCTGTCATTCTTAAAATAGCTGTTTTCATAACCTCTTTCCCTACAAATGACCTGCAGAGGAAGACAATTCCTTGATTTTCAAAATAATTATAATGGTATAAACTTATTTAGATTTCCGTCATATTGAGATTGAAATATGTTAACAAACCGTAGATAATGTGTACTATGATAAAATTACCTGGCTTGCGGCAAACCATAGCTGGTCCCTACTCCAACCCGAGGCAAGCTATAGACGACTTTTTTTACTGTTGCTTGATCAGGGAAATTAAACATAACTGAGGCTGTGGTAAGAAGAAAAAACATGATTTAGAAAACCACAGGAGAGCTAATCATCAATTTCAGAAATCATTTTCAAGTGCCCTTCATGATTTATTGGTAAAGGTAATGAATCTTCATGGAAAATCAGATTTCTGTGTAAATTTATCCATGAGAAATCTAGGATTAATGTTTTCAAGCAAATTAATTCTTTCTGTATTTTTATTTTAGCGAGGGCATATCAAAGAAAGAAATAAAACAAAAAAAATCAAGTCAGTATCACACCATGTAAATGAATAACATCCAAATACGAGCACATTTCCTTTCAAAATATTAAGGGGACTTACTTCGGTTTGCCATAAATACTTCCAAAGCAGTGTTTTGTAGAAGATAACGTCTTGAAAATACAGCTCGTATCTCGCTGAACATCCATTTTCCATGAAGCCCCTCAGTGTATGCAAGAACCTAAAATAAATAGTTTAAAGGGAAGTGTCAGTCAGTTAAATACGTGTCTAAGACTCAGTGTGACAGTATCTTAGTGCTGTATAAAACTCAGTAAATTAGGGATTATTTTCCTGAATTCATGATATATCACAATATTGCCAATCATTTGATTCTGTATATTTGCAAAATTTCTACCTTTCTAAATTTTCAGTTGGCTCATGAAGAAATGAAGGAACAGAAAAGTTATATGTTCAAGGTGACCCTGTGACTTAAAATAGAAAACGTGTTATGCTTTTGTGGTCTTGTATATGATTGGTTGGACCACGTGGCCTGACATACACTTTTGGTTCTTTTCTAATGTCACTTTTCCTCCCTCTTCCTTGCTTAATGAAAGTCCACTTAGCCCCAAAGTGTCCATGTGGTCAACCCCAGGCAAAGGGCCATGCCTGATCTAAGCCAGGGGTCAATGAACATTTTTGGTAAAAGGCCAAATAGTAAACAATTTTAGGCCTTGCAGACCATCTGTCCTTCTCACAACTATTCAGCTTTGCCACTGCGGTGTGAAAGCAGTCACAGCCAATGTGCAAATAAATGGGCATGACTTTATTTATAACAATGGCCTGAATTTGTTTCTGAGGTCAGAGTTTGTCTGATCCATGGTCTAAGCCAATCATGATAAAGTTATTCTTTGCTTTTTCCAAATTCCCTTGCATCTAAGGGCAAGGACATTTGACCCAGAACTGGCTAATGAGAACAAAACCAGTCATTTGGGGATGTTTCAGAAAAGCTGATAAAATGAGTCATATGTAGCTGGCACATTCCTTTCTCTTCCTTGCTTGAATGGAGATACAATGGCAGAAACTATAGCAGCAATTGTGTAGCCATTAGAGGAAGGCCAAGGGAATCCCAGCAAGGTTGGCGCTAATATTAAGTTACTGAAACAGTCTCAGCAACTATCCATATCTGGACTTCTTCTTCCATGATACAGATAAATCCATATTTGATTAACCCACTGCAATCAAACCTGCAACACTTTCCTTCCTGATACACCAATGGATTTTAACAATACATAAACACATTCTCTACTTGCACTCATGTACCCTGTATAATCTACTACACTTATATTTGCTTTAGTGAAAGCAGAAACTAGTTACTGAGTTTTACATACATGATATTCCTTAAGGTTTGAGAACAAGTTATGAAGTCCTTTTTCACATTTCCTTTCTCTAGGAATTATATATCTGTGTGTATATTATATAATTATATTATAATTATATTATATTATCTATTCATCTTTTTATTTTTTGAAAATTCCATTTTCTAGCTCCTTAATTCAGTTTTTGTCTTTCTCTACACACTGGAAGGTTTTTGGAGGCAGTCAGACATCTGTTTAAATCATGAAACATTTTGGAGCCAGTCACAGTCCTTTTTAAAACTTGGCTCTACTATTTGCTAGCTATAGGAACTTGGAAAAATTATTTAACTCTATCTGATTTTTGTCACCTGAAAAACAGTGATAATAATACTCATTACTGGTTAATTTAAGTGGAGACAATGAACGTAAAGTACATGGCCTAGCTATTGTTTAAGTTCTGTTTATATGTCCTTTCTGTTGAGCATAAAGTGACAACTGTTTTTCAGTTTCTACATGTAAAACTTCTCTTTATACATTTCACAAAAGGATTACAGTGACTTGCCACAATTTATATTAATACATTCTTACCCGGGTGCAACAGTTTCCAGATTTGAATTTCATAGACTAGCATAATTTTCTTTAAATGGAAAGAGTACTACTACAGGGTTGATAACTCTTATTTTGTCAGGAAGGAATAATTTTAAGACAGAACAGCCACAACAACAAAAACTATCTTTCACTATGACCATTATTTCACTAATATATATATATATTTTATATATATATATATATATATATATATATATATAAAGGCCACTTGAAAACCCAAAGAGTAAAATGAGTATAATCTCAGAAAAAAGGAGAGATTTTCCCATGAAAGCTGTGTTGGCACCCTTATAGTAAATCTGGTATGCCAGGAGGATGGATGGAGATTATATATATATATAATGTATATTATATATATATATATAATGTGTATTATATATAATATTTTATATATTATATTATATATAAAATATGTATAATATTTATATACAATATGCATATTAGGCTGTACATAATATATATATAGAGAGAGATACTAGTGTGTGGGTATATATATAAACACACACTAATATTGTTATCTTTCTCTTTGGGAGCAATGATGTAGTGAACATCTGACCAAGTATTCCCTTCCATTAAGCATGTTATCAGTTTATTTTACTTCTAGCAGGCAGGTGGCTCTCAAACACATAGAAGTTGGTTTGACTCCTTAAGTGCCCCATGCAAAACTGTCTTACCAACTGTGCCAGTTATCAAATTATTGCTTCCCAGCTCCAAATTCACCCTTAATTGTTTATCTTGTGAAAGTGAATCTGTGCCCTTTATTTTTCCTTTGCTAGCCTACACCATGTCGAGGTCTATCAGGAAAGGACTCTGAAGAGATGATGCAGAAGAAAGGGGGTTTTCTTCCTGGTTCTGCGTGCTCACCTAGCAGGCCCCTGCAGAGCGTGGGCTTCTCCAGTGCCCGGCTCCTGCAGTGTGTGATGGCTGACAGCACCCAGTGACTAGCAGTTTTCTCCAGTAGCCCCCTGCCCCAGACAGTTTTGTAACAGAGTGCTCTGGTGAGAACCCTCCCATAAACAGATTCACCAACTCCCTAGAGGGTGGTTTTTGGGAAAGTTCCAAAAGGCAGAGCTCCAGCGAGCTCCCTCAGCAGGGCACCAGAGTGACTTCTGTACCACGAAGGGAACTATAGCCATGTCCTCCCTAACAAGGCCAGGAAGCCTCTTCTTGGGTTCAATGTCAGCTCAAAAGACAGTGGCTGCTCCTCATGTATGCTGTTTCCTATATTTTTTAGAGTTCTTTTTATTTCTTACTAACCATTCCCTGTTTCTCCAATATCCTGTTATAATTTATAATTATTTCTGTTTTTATAAATTACAGCACTTTCCCTGTTTAAACTGCTATGTGGATCCAAACTGATACAGGAACTCAATCAGTTCTCCTACCACCGCTTTCACAGCTCCAGGTTGGGACCACAACAGTCCTCAGGGACCCTCAGGAGCAAGAAAAAAGGAAACTGAGATAATCAGAGGAACTCAGTAAAGCCTGGAGGCAAAGAGTAAAAGGAGACAGAATAAAATTAAATTATTTTGCTAGCAGCTTATAAACAGCTCAGGAGGCAAATTCCAAAAGATAGACCCAAAGGTCCATGCTATTTTGAACAAGGGCAGCAGCGTCTGAACGAGTGGCACAGTCCTTACCAGAGGGGCCAAGGGAAAGAAAATTTTACTTTACAGTCACCCATGTTATAGTTAAGCTTTTGAAATCCTTTAAAGAGGCTGATAAAAGACAATGCTCTGAGATGTTCATAATTCCCTGCAGGAAACCCAACAGAGCCTAGAGTCCTTTTGTTTTTTTTACAGCAAGCCACCTCCTACTTTCTCTTCTTGTTTCCTTCAAGATTGATTATGGAATGAAACTCTCCTAAAATTTTTTATTAAAAAATTTTTGGCTGGCATCCAGCTTAGAGTTATCATGTACTAACCTCCAATATCTCTTCTATGACATCACTTTGTTTGAATTCTGCGCCTGGCACTTATTTATTTTTTTGCTTGTTTTTGTCAGTCCCCTCCCTGTGACGTGAAAGTTCCATGAGAACAAGGCCCTCATCTATCTTATTTACTGCTCAATACACAGAGCTTAAAGCAGTGCCTGGCACAGATGTGCTCCATATACATTTGTTTGTTGAATAAATCAGCAAGAGAAAAAGGACAGAGATAATACATATGGGGAAGGTTACAAAGAGATCTTACAAAGCACGTGCATCTCTGACTCCTTTGCTGAACTGGAAAAAGCTTTCCAGTTTCGCCTCAGACTTCTTGTGTTTATTATCCTACTGGTGGAGCCCATCAGAGGTCACTTCTGTCTTTAGATTTAATCAAGATCTAAACGAAGTGATCTAAATAGAATAACTGGTTTCTCTTTTCTAGTAGTTTAATCTGCACCCACAAGGAACTCTAGACTGGGTTATACCCCATCTTGGAAGACTCTGTCCCCATAAAAAGGATTCCTTCACTCTAGAGGGTTGGGCTAAGGCGTTTTAGTTCATAGACTTACGCCTCACATTTAAGAAAAATGTATACTGAGGTGTGTCACAGAATATCATCTGACACCTCTCCTGAGCAACAATTTTATTTCTGATAAGTAATTAGATTTTTTTTGTAGTGAAATTAATATAGATAGGATGGAAAATAAAAAGTAAAAAAAATGATGAATGGTTGAGATGAACCACTAGCATTCAAATAAATTTTGTGATTGCCATGACCACCTGGGACTATACCCCAAGTCCCCTTTCCTCTCCTCTCCTCATATGCAACGAGAGGGTAACCAAGAGAGAGCTCACCTACACACACTTGGCGGCTCGTGGAGGCTAGAGTAGAAAGCTGTTAGACTGGAGGCAGAGTGATCGGTTAGGACACTGCTTCGGGCAAGTGATGAGGAGTTTAATCAGTTTGTATATGCTTCAGAAGTGCAAAGGAATATCATTTATAGTTGATTAAATACTGAGTTTATGGCATGTTTATATAAAAATCTGGGCATCAAGCCTAGATCTGAAATATGACCTGATACTATAAAATTGCCTGTATTTTATTTATACCTCTACTAGCTACATAGTGTTCTGTAAGTTTCAGGACCTTCTATAATAACTCTTTAAGTTACTTTTTCATTATAGTCCAAGATATTTTTCTAAACCATATAAGTACTTTCATTTATACTTGAGGTTTGTGGTTTTGCTTTTTTTCCTTAAGTCGACCTTCCCATATTATCTGGTTTGAGCTTGCTGGCCTCTCCAAATTATTTAATATACTATGAAATCAATCAACAAATGCTAACTAGCCTATTCAGTTTCATTTTATGAAAATTGAATAAAGATAACTTTTATTACATCATATAGGTCATAAATAAGAAAATTAAAGCATCTTGATCACAAATTTTTTGCAACTTTTGTGATTTTCTTAAGCAACCACTGAACTGTTTTGAGCTAAGGGCTTAATATCCAAAAGAAGTGAAGGGAGAGAGAGATCATGCTGGCTTTATACCCTGAGGTCTGTCCCACTCACTTATGAACTGAAGCACACAGGACATAATATAAAACAAATGTAACAGAGACCCCTTGTAAAGCACTTCGCCCAAATGTGTGCTTAACACATATTATTTGATGATTGTGTTGAAGAAAAATAGGGTTGTTGTGCACTCATGTGTATCAGACATGCACATTTGTCAGAAACATGGGTATGGCTGTCAAATCAGTTTCATCTTTTTTTCTTTTAAAGGCAGCTAATATTGTGTGACCTAAAAAGTACTTGTTTAGTGAGAGCTTTGCTGATCTCAAATCATCTGATGCATATATTAGAACAAGTATTTGGATATGAAAAAACTAAATTTTGCTTCAAGTTATATTTTCTGTTAAGAATTGATGAAAATGATGTGAAGGGGTGGAGAGACATGCCCTGTTCAGTGTTCATGAGGCCATCATATCCAACAGACATTTGCAGCTTGAACAGTTTAATTAAAGGGCTGTCAGTGCAACGGAAAGCTGTAACCCCCATTACTTTTATAATTCTGTACAAATTATCAATGATTCTGGATGGGACAAATATATTCAGGATGCAATAGTTCAAGAGTAATTGGAGGTTTGCATTCATACATGATCATCCCTGGTCTTTTCCCTTTTGCCAGATGAATGAAGAGGAGTCTGATGCCCAGAAGGAAAGCAGAACCACAAACTGGAAGAAGTTTGGGTTCTAAAATGACCATGTGGAAGATCATCTCTGACTGGCAGTTGCTGTCATGGTACACGGGGTGAGGAAGTGGGAAGCAGCAAAAACAGTGAGACATTTGGAACTCCTTGCTTCCAGTTCTCACCACCTGTCTCGGTGATACTATTTCCTCACCAAAGGCACGGAGAGCATAAGATATAAGAAATAATTATTTAGAAGTGTATGGAAAAAAGGAAATAGCAACACAATGGACTAGCCTCTTCTAACTGGGCAATGAATAACTCTCCAAGAAGTAAGTTAGGTACGCATAACTTAAGAGTAAGTTTCCAGATCCTTAACTTCTTAAAATCTATCTGCCTGAAAATGAACCCGTGAGGGAAATACAGGTTCTCCTTCCCATCACTCTTTTCCCACTGCTTTTCTCCAATTAAAAAAAAAAGGGTGGGGGGCTCTCTATGGTGTAGTATCTGGGGTATAAAATCTGTTGAGGGGCTAGGAGCCTCAAATAACGGACAATTCAAAATTCTGATGGAAGTGCTGGAAAACTGTATGCCCTTAATGACTGGATTTAAAAAAATCTTTTTGCAAGTTAAATGGTTTCCTAATTCTTTACTTTCAAAGAGTTGAAGTTGGATCTAATCGGCCTGTCAGTTGGGAGATAATTAAAAATAATTTTTCACGATAGATCTCTAGGTGATTTCTAGCATACAACTTAGAAGTGGTACAAAAAGCTATATGAATAAGCTGTAATAAAACTTCAACATCCTTCTATTTATTTACAATTTACAACTGTGAACACGATTTTTCAACATATCTACAAAAAATAAAGTTGGAAACTACAAAGAGGTATCACCACACACTGGTCATAATGGCCATCATCAAAAAGTTTACAAATAATAAATGCTGGAGAGGGTGTGGAGAAAAATGAACCCTCCTACACTGTTGGTGGGAATATAAATTGGTGCAGCCACTATGGAAAGCAGTATGGTGGTTCCTTAAAAAACTGAAAATAGAGTTACCATATGATCTAGCAATCCCACTCCTGGGCATATATCCAGAGAGAACTATAACTTGAAAAGATACATGCATCCCAACATTCATTGCAGCACTATTTATAATAGCCAAGACATGAAAGCAACCTAAATGTCCATCAACAGATGAATGGAGAAAGAGGATGTGGTATATATACACAACGGAATATTACTCAGCCATAAAAAAGAATGAAATAATGCCATTTACAGCAACACAGATGGACCTAGAGATTATCATACTAAGTGAAGTAAGCCAGACAGAGAAAAACAAGTATCAGATGATATGGCTTATATGTGGAATCTAAAAAAATATATACACAAATGAATTTATTTTCAAAACAGAAATAGACTCAGACATGGAAAACAAATTTATGGTTACCAAAGGGGGAAGGGATAAATTAGGAGTTTGGGATTAACATTTACACACTACTATATATAAAATAGATAACCAACAAGGACCTACTGTATAGCATAGGGAATAATACTCAATATCTTATAATAACCTATAAGGGAAAAGAATCTGCAAAAGAATGTATATATATATATATATATATATATATATATATATATATATATATAAGAAACTGAATCACTTTGTTGTATACCTGAAACTACCATAACATTGTACATCAACTATATGTCGATTTAAAAAAAAGAAAATTAGGAGTAGCTTTAATATTGATTCCTGTATTGTTCTAGCAATAAATGATATTCATATGTGGATATACTAACCATTCATCTCATTAAGAGATGAATTTCCAGTAGCGTTTTACTTTTCATGTTTAATAATTATTTTTCAAAGCTCACAATATATTTATGTTGTATGACTGTAAGCTGATAATATTTGTAATAATAATTTGTTCCAGAATAAAAATGTTAAGCACGTCGAATTTTATGGCTTTAGGAATGAAAAATATTAAAATTTTAATTCACTAGTATATGCTTTCTGCATATTAGTAGAATATAATGATCAATATAAGACTTTCAAGCATAAAATATTTTTAGAATAGATACATTTTGGGGAGGGAATCAAATGGAAATATTTGTTGAGTGAGAAAGAGGAATTATATAAAATGTCCATTTGAAAAAAGAGATTATTTGTACACTTTAAAACGCATGATGATGGTAACCAAATCATTATTCTTTTGGATATATTTGATTCTATTGGGCATATCTGAAAAGTGAATAAGAATTTTATTTTAAAATATCAATGTGTAGGAATGTGTTGGATACCACATCTTTAAAAATGTGTTAAACTTACAAAAAAATTTAAATGTTAACTTAAACATGTGTAATATGGTATAAAATACTTTACAGGGTGGGTGAAAAAAAGGGGACAATTACAATGGACCCACCTGTACAATAAAGAAAACCTCAAATAACTGATGGAAGAGTCTTACTTTAGCCTCTTATCCAATCAATAATGAATACAGTCATCAAAATAAAACTGTCAGGGGTAGGCACTATAATCAGTAAAATCTAAAATGGACCAAAAAATGATCATTGAATCAAAGCTTTTCACTAAAACTTAGATGGAAAATAATCAATCCTGATGAAAATAAATAATTCATGTAATATAGAATTGAAATGGAAAAAACTGAAAATGGCTTAACTGTGAAGTAAATGAAAACGATCAAGAAATTAAGCTAGGGACTTCCCTTGTGGCACAGTGGTTAAGAATCCGCCTGCCAATGCAGGGGACACGGGTTTGAGCCCTGGTCCGGGAAGATTCCACATGCCGCGGAGCAACTAAGCCTGGGCGCCACAAGTAGGGAGCCCATGAGCCACAACTACTGAAGCCTGCGCGCCTAGAGCCCATGGTCTGCAACAAGAGAAGCCACTGTAATGAGGAGCCCGCGCACCACAACGAAGAGTAGCCTCCGCTCGCCACAACTAGAGAATGCCCATGCGCAGCAACAAGACCCAACGCAGCCAAAAATAAATAAATAAATCTAAAAAAAAAAAGAAAAGAAATTAAGCTGGCAAAATGATGGTTTTCAGGAAATACATTTTCAATGAAAACTGAACAATAGATACTATACTGCTATACTTCTGAGGTTAAATATTCATAAACACAGCCACTATAACTATATGGGTTAAAATTGCAGGGTCAAAATATCGTATAATTGGGAAAAATTTAGGCAGCCCACCTACAGAGAGCTTTTTACTTAACAACCTTGCATTTTGCTCTAATTTATGAATTTATGTACCTGCCTCTCCTGGATTTAAAGCCTCCCTAGGGTCTGCCTCTCTTACTAGCTGTGAGACCTCAGGCAAGCTAGTTCATTTTTAATTCTTAAGTTTCCATATCATAAGATGGGGGAAATGACAGTACCTAACCTCACAGGGTAGTTGTGAGAATTGAATGAAATAATTCTTTAAAAAAATGCTTAGTACAGTGCCTGGCACACAGGAAGTGCTTAACAAACGTTAGCCTCCTACTCTAATTAATGTCTACTTTCTTGGGTGTATTTGTACAGACATACACACGAACACACACTCAGCGCGTCTCCAGTTTTAACTTTCATTAATGACACTGCCAGCAAGGGAGTAGAAAACCTGGGCCACAGCATAGGACCTTTAAAACCAACAGCCACAGCTCTTGCTTCCTTGGTGGCAGTTTGCATTCTAGAAGTTTTCCAAAATCACATTACTAACCTCTAACTAGAAAGCCCAACTATCTGGGACATCAGCTACCACTCCCATTGTTAGTAGTGATAACTTTAGGAAGGTTTCTTCCTATCTAAGAAACAGCCTATAATCAGGCCAGCTCTTTTTTTTTTTTTTTTTTTTTTTGGTACGCAGACCTCTCACTGCTGTGGCCTCCCCAGTTGCGGAGCACAGGCTCCGGACGCGCAGGCTCAGCGGCCATGGCTCACGGGCCCAGCCGCTCCACGGCATGTGGGATCTTCCCAGACCAGGGCACGAACCCGTGTCCCCTGCATCGGCAGGCGGACTCTCAACCACCGCGCCACCAGGGAAGCCCCAGGTCAGCCCTTGCTACCAAGCTTGTCCTCATGATTTATCAATTAATTTTTTAGTGATGGTCACTTAACAAGTATTTATTGAATTACCACCATGAGCCGCTGGCGAATGAGAGGCAGAGTCCCTGACTTCCAAGAGTTCAGCCTCTTGGAGACTCACCAACAGTGGGGAAGGTAGGGGAAAGCAGGGAAGGAAGAAGGTCTCAAGCAGAAGGAACATGTATGTAAATATGGTGCTTTGGGGAATGGGTCCAGGAAGTCTGGAACATAGATTATAAAGAGGAGAGAGGTGAAAAATAACATTAAAATAATAAAAAGTGGATAGCGAGCCAGGAGGTGGGGCTAGATCATGTAATTCAAGTTAAAGAGTTTGGACTTTTGGTCTGAGAGCAATGATGAGCCCCTGTGTTAAACAAAGACGTGAGATGATTAAAGTCACACTTTAGAAATCACTGCTGTGGCTACAGTGTAGAGGCTGTTTTGACTGGAGAAGGGCAATACTGTTTCAATAATCTATGCAAATGCTATTTTATAGTCATTAGTAGAAAACCATGAACTCTTTAAAAAAAAAAGTATTATTTGTACCACTCCAATAGTATCTCTCACACTGTGGGAAGTACTTTAAAAATGATCGATTTTATTACATACTTCCTCCCAACTGTAGAGTTCATGAGGGTAGAGACTAGGTTGATTCCATTTTGTATTCCTTATAGAATCAGCACATGAAAGGAACTCAATCAATTTTGTGGAATAAAATATTTTAAAATTTAACTTACAAACTTTGATTTGCAGCTGGAGTCCTCTGTGCCTACTTCATCTTCAAAGGCATGTAACTCTCAAAATTACAGTAAAACTCTCAAAATTAAAAAATGATATTGGCAAGGGTTGCTTCATTTTTGTCCTGCTCGTGAATGTTCCCATGTGTAAATATTATGTATTTGGCTGTGTTTCCTCATTTTCTCAAATTCGGCAAACTCTGAAATCTTGTATTTGTCCCTCTGCTGTAATTTTACAAAGGGAAGGGTTGGGGGAGGCAGAACGCTACACTACTGGAAGGAAACTATTTTCTAGTTTCTAACACTCACTTTCACTTCCACACTTTCCCTCATATTATTCTGCATAGTGACAAATTTTAATATATATTTAAAACAAATATGACATATATATTTAATATGACAAATATATTTAAAACAAAAAATGACAAATTGTTATATATCTCCAAATAATCCTATCAGGTTATTTGGGTTTCTGGGTTTGAGGTTTTTCTTTGAATCAATTTGGTAATAGGGTCTGATTGTGTAGATATTATAAATTGCCAGCGCAAACTGTTTTCTGTTTTTGGAAATATTTCTTACTAAAGTTTTAGATATAGTAAGAAATGATACAAGATTAGATGGGGGAGTTGCAGTAATTATTGTTGCAATAGTGAAATCAGTCTTAACAGAGCAGACATAGTGGAGAATTGCTTTTCACTAGAGATCTAGTTATGGTATGGAGAGAAATCTTTTAGAATATTAAATTTGTTTTTACTTTCCAATTTTTATTTTAGAAAATGTAAAACAAAAAATTTAGAAGTAGTGAGAAATGCACAATGAAGAGAGAATTTTTTAAAATTTAAGGGTGAAACTTTTTTCTCTAGTTAACATTTATTTATATCTTCCTGAAAAAAAAAAAACGGCATGCAATACAAATACTAGTGCACTTTTTAATTCATACCCATTACAGCTTCAAACACTTAAAAAAATTTTGGATCCCAGCACATCAATGAAAATCCTAATACAGTTCAAAAAAGCATATATATGTATGGTATATAAGTATTTAAGAAGTGGTCACTACTAGTATTAGTAGTGGCATAAAATCCCATCTTAAACCACAAGGTGCATTACACCCAGCTCTTATGTTCTAACCACCTGAGCACTTTCAGCTCCCAAATGTGCCATGTTCTACTCTGTCACGCTTCTGTGCCCTCGCACATGGTGTTTCTTCTGCCTGGCAGGTCCCTCCCTATACTGTTCTTCCGATTAACTCCTATTAATGACTAAGCAAGAAGAGCCTGCTGCTCCCTCTGAGAACCCTCTACCCAACTCTGACACTCACCAAACCATTATTACCACGGTTGGTTTACTTGCGAACCTGTGAACCCACTGATAGCCAGAATTTTCAATGCATCTCTGCGGTTTTCATACGTAGCACAAAGCCCAGCACAGAGCAGTCATTTAATAGTACTGATTAATTATGAATGCTTTTATTGATCTACATTTAGTAATACTCATGTACAGAAAAGTTATCAATTTTCAAGGTTTATATTAATTAAAAGCCATCCTATTAAGACAGTCCAGAGTTGATTCCCAATTTATTATGTACTGGACAGGACATAGAAAGTGTCCCCTCCTGGTAAATTCCTTTTTACCATGTTGATTACCTGAACCCACCACTCTGGCCTTGGTGGACAGAACCGGGATGGACAGCTCATATAAAGTAGTTATCTAAGTATCAATAGAGTAGCCACAACTAGTGGCCATGAGAATCCTGTCCATCACAGCCATGCTGTTATGAATGCTGGCAGGCTGACCCCATCAGATAATCTTTCTTAATGATTTCAATGTGAGATATTCAGGGAAAATTTTAAGCAGGAGGGTGGGAAGAAGCTAAAAGATGGAGAAGGCAGTCACCAGAAATCATAAGGCAGCAGGAATTCTGAGGAAGCAGAAGCCAAGACATAAAGAGATGAGCCTAATGGTAGATGCAACCATCTCCTGCTCCAAACACATCTGGGACCACTTTGCTCTCTTGGCTCCAGTCCCACTGGTCTTCTTCCAGTCCTCTGTCCATACCATGTTGTTTTCTGTCACAGGGCCAATGCACATATTCTTCCCTCTCTGGAAACAGTTCCCCTCCCCTATCTGCCTACTTCACTTCTACTCATCCTTGAGCTCTCCTGAGTTCCTATTTTCGCAACTGACCTCTCCTGCTAGGTAAGATCGCCCTAACACACACGCTCATAGCACCACATGAGAGAAGGTCTCTTCACAGCACTTACCACAAACGCAATTTTGCACATTTATTATGTAATTTATTAATGTAATCTCCCTCAATCTGTGGCCATTTGTTTCTGCTCACTACTGTATGGCTTGGCACAGTGCCTGGCACATCGCAGAAACTCAATAAACATTGTGTTGAATGAATACATTTAAGGTATATTTAATGTCAGTTGGTCTGTAGTAGCAAAATATAAACAAAGACAGAGAGTAACCAGCACTATAATGTTAATGGGTGGCTGAGGTTGAAGGGACATTTAAAAGACTCAATCATTGGAACTCAGATAGAATCCCAGTTTTGAAGAAGGCCTGATGAGACTTTCCCATTCGTACTTTACTATGCTTTCCTACCATAAACTCTGTCGTAGACACTACTGCTCGCCTACTCAGGATCTACTCTGGCTTCCCCTCCCCTCCACCTTCCTGACTAACCTGATGGTGTTCAGTTAGTGACCTCTTCCATGCACTTCTGAGCCAGGGCACACCGACCTCATGGACAGTCCCAGAGGTGATCAGGCTTTGAAAAGTGTCCCCATTCTTAAGAGGGCACCGATGAAAGAGATGCTCCCTCTTTCCTCTAGACATTCCTGTGCTTTGGTTGATTTGGAGGAGTGTTGAAGCCACATTGCTATTGGTGTGAGAATGAGGACAAACCAAAGATGACAGAGTGGAGATGGGGAATGAACCTGGGTTCCTGAAAACATCCAGAAGCAGCTGGATCAATCAACCCAAGAGACTAATATAATTCAGGACTTACTATTTTATGATAAATACACATATACACACATACATACATATATACGTATAAAGCCATTAGAGTTAGGGTATCTATTACTTGCCGCTGAAAGTTTTCTGATGCAAACTCTTATTACCTGATGTAACTTTCATGCCTCTGTTATTTGAAGAAAGAAAAAGCCTGACTAATACACAAACACCCACACACCCCACAAAACAGGAGCTTTCTGTGCTATCTGCTCATGTTCCTGTGACCCTAAACTAAAACTAAACTAAAAAATAAAGTCTATTAAAATTTTTAAAAATATGCAGACATTGGGGCTTCCCTAGTGGCGGAGTGGCTGAGAATTCGCCTGCCAATGCAGGCGGCACGGGTTCGAGCCCTGGTCCGGGAAGATCTCACATGCCGCGGAGCAACTAAGCCTGTGCGCCACAACTACTGAGTCTGTGCTCTAGAACCCACGAGCCACAACTACTGAAGCCTGTGCACCTAGAGCCCGTGCTCTGCAACAAGAGAAGCCACTGCAATGAGAAGCCCGCGCACCGCCACGAAGACCCAACACAGCCAAAAATAAAATAAATAAATTTTCAAAATATATGCATGCATTAAACATTTCCATACTTTGTATATACTCTTGAATAGCTTCCCCTCCTTGTCTGCCTGATAAAGCCCTACCATGCATAAAAGCTTACTGTTCAAAAAACATTTCCTCAAAAAATATTTACCATTTATCAAGTATCTGCCAGGTGGGTGCCAGGCTCATCAGGAACCAGGAAAACAGTATGAATGTGAATAGTTTTTCAAGTTTTAAAGACTTTTCGTTTTCAGTGAAAATTAGTAATTGAAGACTACTTTCCTACAATACCAGTTCAAAGTTTTCAAAGTGTGTTTTTACTTGAAAACCTGAGTATTCCTGGGCACTCACAGGTGCATCCTTGGGGTTCATAAGAATCTGTTTTTCTTTCTCTCAAAGCGAGAGCTCTTCTTGAATTACTATCTTCCAAAGAGCAGCCATAGAATGAAACCCAATCTTCATGCAGGGAATTTGCATTTGGAAAGTCCTTTAGATTGGGTCTTATTTTAATGTGCATCTGCCCACCACAGGATGAGGGTTACCCTTGACACATTTCTTCATACTACCGGTATGTACCAATAAGCATGCACTTTATTGGCACTTAGTTTGGTGGACTAGGATCATTTTTTACATATTGGACATTAGAGGATGATATACGGACTGAAGTCTGACTCAACCACTTCCGAGCTGTGTAACTTGGGACCATTCCCTAACATAACTGGGACACGGTTTCCACTTACATGAAATGAGAATGATCACATCCACTGTGGTATTAAATGAAAAAACATATAAAGTGTCGAGTGGAGAGGTTGGCACAAAGGTAGTGCTACATAAGTGTGTTGAACAAATGAACTCACAACCTCCCCACCAGGACCTTAAGTGAAACCCGCAGTCAGGAGTGACAAGAGCACCCCCTGCTGTGGTCTCAGCCCAGATCCTTTTCCAGTGTGCATTGTTCTCTGATCCACACTCTGCTTCTGCAGTTCACATTGGTTCAACTGTCTGGTTATTTGCAAGAATTTGTTCTTATATTCTACTTCCTAGATGACTTTGAGTGTTCTGTCTGCTGTGTTTGAAGTTTAATCTTTAAAAAAAAAATCTCACTGCTTCAGCTAGAGACAATTCAGCTACTGAATTCTCTGTGTTATTTTTATTTCCACTCTCAAATTTCTATATTAGAGGATAATTAACAGCTCTTCAAAAAATGCAACTCAGTTTAAATGTAAACAGCTCGGTAAACACCCCTTGCTTTTACATGAACATCTTCCACAAATATCTGTAATTGGAGGCAAAAGGAGATTTAGAGATCTCCCAACTTTTGTTGGCAATGAAAATAGTATTTCCAGGGTTAGGCATCCCCAAAGGACTCTTCTACACCACTGTAATGTCCTAAGAATACTTTTCTTTCTTCCGTTTACTTTATATTCCTTGGTCGTAAACCTGGCGATTTGCAGCAAAATACTGCTTTGCTGAGAACTTGCCATTTATCTGTTTTATCTGAGTATCATGGTCAAATACCTCTCCCCAGGCAAAGGCTGTTAGCAGCGCATATCATTTGTTCACCAAACAAAAATTTAGCACCTACTAGGTTCCAGATATTGTGCTAGGTGATGGGAAAACATTAGTGAATAAGACAAGGATGGTCCCTCCTTTTACGAAGCTTGTACTGTCGATTAATGTCTTTATAATTGATTGATATAATAATTCTATTTTACTGGGATGTTGACAAAAATTAAATTGGTTACTGTATTTAACAAGTGTCTCCACTATAAGCACCAGAGGTCCCCTTTCTATAGGCAAGAGGCTGTCCAGAGCATTCCCTGAAGAAAGGATTAACTGAAACACTGATTTCAAACTTAGCTCTCAATGAATGGTAGCTCTACTGATTACTGTGATGCCACTGAGACCATGGAAAGGAGCCCAGTTATAAGATTAAATCTGCATTTTAGAAAGGCCACTTTGGAAGCAGTGAGGGGGAGGACTTGGAAGGATGCTAAACTGGAAATCTGCATTGTGCCAGTAGGAAATGAAGGAAGTCTAAACTAAGACAGCTGCCGTAGGTAGGAAGAGAAAGGGAAAGAGTATAAAGATATTTATGAGACAGAATGAATAGGACTTGAATGTTTTTGTTTTGTTTTATGTTGAGGTAAAGAAATGAAAGGAATTAAAACTGTTGTAAGATCTCTGGTTCCAGTGACTATGTGAGTGGTAGTCTCCGGCACATTCTGGGATTAGGGTTACTGGCAGATGACGAGTGTTGTGAAAAAGATAAGAGGTTCAGTCCACACGTCAGATATGACCATCGCTCCACTTGTGAGTGATGGTCATGCTTTGCACAAGCATGAACTTGCGCAAAGAAAATGTGTTATCCACAAAAACAGTTAACCTATCGACACTTGGCTACGTTAAAGAGATGATAACAAGTAAATAAAATATTAATAAATTACGTATCTAATTTGTTATTAAAGTTTTGCTCTCCACTAATAACATAAATAAACCTAATGGGACTTCCCTGGTGGCGCAGTGGTTAAGAATCCGCCTGCCAATGCAAGGGACACGGGTTCGAGCCCTGGTCTGGGAAGATCCCACATCCCGCGGAGCAACTAAGCCCATGTGCCACAACTACTGAGCCTGCGCTCTAGAGCCCGTGAGCCACAACTATTGAGCCCACGCACCACAACTACTGAAGCCCGCATGCCTAGAGCCCGTGCTCCACAATAAGAGAAGCCACTGCAATGAGAAGCCTGCGCACCACGATGAAGAGTAGCCCCCGCTTGCCGCAACTAGAGAAAGCCCACGTGCAGCAACGAAGACCCAACGCAGCCAAAAATAAATAAATAAATTTATTTAAAAAATAAACCTAATAATATTATTTTCTCCAGATATGGAGGTTATTTATAGGTCTCAGTCTTAACCCCATCTTAATGCTGAGTGTTTTTCCCCTGGTGCTCACCATAGTGTCTGGCACACAGCAGTGAGGGCAGCTCCATGGAGCTCCACTGCATGTTTCTCCAATGTTCATGTTTTAGTAAATAAATAAAAATGTATACTAGAGACATCCACATAACAAACTAATTTATAAAGAAGGTAGCTCTTGTGTTATAGAATTCTACATGGGAGATGTACTATGAAGTGTAACTATATTTAGCTAATTATACGTTATGTCATACAGTTAACAATTTTTTTTTTTATGCCAGAGCAGAAAGATTCTTGTTGGGTAGGTAGGCAAATTAAAGTGATTCTTATCCTTATAACTAATGCCCCTATGACTTGGGCAGGGGGCATTCCATAGAGGAATAATCTAGATGGGAAGTAGGGAGAAAAGGAGGTATACCTATATGTATATAATTTCCATAATATATGTCTATATGATGTCTAATACACAAAAATAGATACCTGAGATTAACTGTACTATTTATCAATAATCTCCTCCTATAGACATTAAAATTTTGCTTAAAAAAAAGTCAAACTGGACTTCCCTGGTGGTGCACCACAATGAAGAGTAGTCCCTGCTTGCCACAACTAGAGAAAGCCCGCGCACAGCAACAAAGACCCAATGCAGCCAAAAATAAACAAATAAATAAGTAAATTTATTTAAAAAAAAAGTAAAACAGATAAGTCACAAACTGTACAAATGGCTCTTTCTTTCTTTCTTTCTTTTTTTTTTTTTTTTTTGCGGTACACGGGCCTCTCACTGCTGTGGCCTCTCCCGCTGCGGACGGAGCACAGGCTCCGGACGCACAGGCTCAGCGGCCATGGCTCACGGGCCCAGCCGCTCCGCGGCATGTGGGATCTTCCCAGACCGGGGCACGAACCCGTGTCCCCTGCATCAGCAGGCGGACTCTCAACCACTGTGCCACCAGGGAAGCCCAAAATGGCTCTTTCTTGATTAAAAACATGATTAACCTCACCCAGAGTAGAACTGAAACTATATGGGGATACTATTTTTAGCCACAAGATTGGCAAAAATCTAAAAGTTTAATAATATTGAGCTTGTAAGGAAAACAGGCAATCACTATACTGCTGGTGGAAGTGCAGGTTAATATAACTTATATCGAGAAAATTTTGTCATTACCTATCGAAAACTTCAAATACATATTCCCCTTGACACAGCAATTTCATTTCTAGGAATTTATCCTGTGGATATACGCCCAAGAAAGCAAGATGAAGTATGTACCAGATTCTTCACTGAAGAATTGTTTATATATATATATATATATATAAAAAAAAGGAATGGAAGGAAATGCCCATCAACGGGAGGGAGGGGGAAGGCGCTAAATCAAAAAAATTATTAAATAAAAATTAAAAAAAATAATTTAAGTATGGACTAAGCTCACATTACTCGAGGTGGCTTTAAAAAGAGAATACAAAGTTACAAATAAAAACTAGCTATGTAAGTGAATATTTAGAATGAGAAAGAAAATAATTACAACAAATACTGGAGGCTTAGAAATGTAGGTTGTTTTTCTCTTGAGGTCTCTTAAGGCAATTGCGTAAAGTGAGATCACGACACAATCCTTGGCAACTCTTATCTCTCACAAGGCCCTGTGGAGTAAGGGGCCCTGATGCTGAAGCTTCATTAGCTTGTAGACTACAGTAAAACTACAAGTAAATCTAGGTGCATCAATGATGATGCATATGCTCAAACTAATTTCTAATTATTGCCATTTTTAATTTAATTTCTCAATATACATTTAAAATTTCTTTTTATAAATGTGCCAATATAGATCAGAAATGTCAGGTATGTTTTAAAGAGATAATAACTTCCTTAAGTTTACCATACCTATAACAAAGCTCTTTGACATCACAAGCATTATATTTAGTATTAATATTAAGCATATATTTAATATTAAGCATAATATTAATTTTAATTCATTTAAATTAACATTAAAATAATATAATATTAATTATGTCATTTTTATTGGTAGTGAAATACCTAATGTATGTTCAACGTTATATTTCAAAGTATTTAAAAGATCTTTGGATATACATGGAAAAATACCTATTTTCCTCCCCATTAAAAAAAAAAAAAAAAAGAAAGGATTAATGCTTTCTTGCTTAAGGACTGATGTGCCTGTGTTCAGCTGCTTTAAACTAGCTTTGCCTGAAAGGTATTTTTCATGTGATGAGGAAAAAGATATTTTAATGCATTTTCAAATAAAAGTTCTAACCTCTAATAAATACCTAAGCATCTAAGCATTAAAATGAAATTCAACAGTAAATCAAAGCTAAACAAAAATTACATTTCCTTCAACTTTTTAGCTCCAAGATAGGGTTTTACAAAGTAATATTAAAAAGAAAGTTTAATATATGATGGCTGACAATTTCAAACTAATCCCTACTCTACTTTTTCTTTCTTTTCTGAACCACCGAAGCAAAGTCCAATAGACAGCAGAAGATGAATCTCAGGTCCAGTACAAGCTTTTCAAGCCTAATCAAATGGGTGTAAAAACATACATAAAAAGATGAAAGTGCTTTGCTTTTACATATGGCAAAATAAATCAGCGAAAAGCTGCAAAAGAAGTGAGATGTTCCATAGGGGCAGGTTAAGTCTGATGCTAATGCTTACTTAAAATGGTGACAGTCTGGAGTGGTGAAGCCTTGCTGGGCTGCTTTAATTTCTCCCTGGAATAGCTCTCTCCCAACCTTCTGCAGCACATCAAAGTCTCAGGAGCTCAATTAAAATTGGATTATATTGAAATGCTCTATCTATGGGAACTGTGTGCTCACTAACACTTTTCTCTCAGTAATATTCCAGATGACAGTTGCCCATCCCGATTTAAACAGTTGTCATAGAGACGGGGAACTAAAGCAGCAGAAACTAACAATACAAAGGAAAGGTAAGGGCTAAGATTTCTGTGAATGAGGAGCTTGCTTTTTTTCAGCAACACGGTTTAATACACCAATGACAAAGTACAAGAGACACAAACAGTATTACATTTTGTGTCTTGCATGTGAAGGCAACGATAGCTAATGGTAGCATTACGATTATGTCAAGATATACAGCCAAATGTTTCCTATTTGGGTGTGTTCTGCTTACTAAAAATTAAAATCAATTGTTTCTCCCAATGGAAAGCAGCTATCAGACACTATGAGAGTAAAGAGACTGCCTGTGGCCAACGAGTCTATAAAGTAAAGATGTCACTATCTACTTTTTAATTGCAGGTAAACCCAGAAAGAATAATTTCTTGGCTAAAGATTTTTTTTTTCCTTTCCAACAACACAGTTTTAAAAGTTTAAATTTGGGGTTGAAATGATAAATTATGACCTGTATGTATGTATGTTTCCAATGCACACCAATTTCTGGTAAATCCGGTTAACTTTAAAAGGGGCCCTATCATTGACATTAAAACAAACAAAAAAAGTATTTCTAAATTTGATTTTGGAATTTATTTCTGGTTCTAATTAGCAGGTATTCTATAATCTTCTATAATTTCTTTTCCTGACATCAAAGCCTAACAACATGGGTGGAAAACTCTGTCAGCTCCCTAAAACCCCAAGAATGAAGACAGCTTAAATTTCTGGCAGTTCTAAAGAGCAATGTATTTGAGAGTGTGAGCTGCTACTAATGATACTATGTTCTCATGTAGATGGCATGTCTCTGGCACTGGGAAAACTCTTAACCTTTCTTGTAATTGGCTTATCGCAAATCCTAAGGTTGTTTTTCCAACCATTGTGCAGATCACTGTGGAAATAAACGAACTATTGCTCTTTTATAGAGTACTGTGCTGTTTTTGCTTTTAAGATCTCAATACCTGGGGTTCTTTTTCTCTTGGGAAGACTCTGTTAGGATTTTGAAGTGGCAACAAGGCAGAGTGCACAAAGTGCAGGCCAAGAGGGAAGGAAACAAAAATGTGTCAGAAAATCTAAAAACCGCACAGATCAAAATTTGTCAAAACAAGGCCCTGGTTTAAACCAACAAGAAAAGGCCCCTAAAAGCTTGGGACTTGACAAAGCACAGACTATTTATTTATTTATTTATTTATTTATTTATTTTTAGCCCAGCTGTAGAAAACACCATCTAATGAACCTGTCTGGGGCGGCTGTCCCCATCCTGTCAGGCATGTCAGGAAATGACAAGCACTGGGGACAGGCCGCCGCCAGTCACAGACAGGCCTGCCAGCTGGAGAGTTCAGCCCCAATCTAATCACACCACCAGAAAATAACTTTCACGCTTTCAGCTTGACAGGATGGACTCGAGGAAAAAAAATTAGGGTTGGAAACAATGCTTTTTGTTTCAATTACATATCATTTTTACACAGTAATTAAAAGGAATCTACTGACACACACAATCCATGTTACTTCATATTCATGCAACAAAATGTAAATGTCATTATTAGAAACAGATATAAAGGTTACTTTGATAATATGGACACAGAAAAGGGAAGTAAGACCACCTCTGTCTCTTTCCATACATATGCTATATCATATTGGAAATTTA